>NC_080448.1:1280613-1920919 GCF_028018845.1 Melospiza georgiana
AGGCCCCTACACAAAAGTACTACAACAGGCCTGCCTCCACCGCTTTTTCCTTGGGGACATCCCTAATTCCTGGCTGAAATGCCTTTCTCGTCTTAGGGTTGAGGTTAGGTAGGCCTAGTGCTAGGATTTTTAAAATCAGGAAGCCCAGACCTCCAGGCACACTGGAGATGTGAAAGGCATCCAAAAGGGAGTGCAAAAGTGCCACAACATGGCTGCTTTCACAGCTTTTTCCTTGGCACCATCCCTATACCTAGGCTGATTTATCTGCCTAGGGTTAGGGTTAGGGTTCAGCCTAGGGCTAGGATTTTTTGAACCAGGAAGCCCTGAGTTCCAGGCTTACTGCAGCTGCCAAAGGCATCCCAAAGGGAGCGCAGAAGTGCCACAACATGGCTGCTTTCACAGCTTTTTCCTTAGGAAGAACCCTCATACCCGGCTGATTTACCTTCCTAGGGTTACTGTTAGGCTTAGGCCTAGGACTTTTAAAACCAGGAAGCCCTGTGCTCCAGGCACACTGCAGCTGTTCAAGGCATCCCAACGGGAGTGCAAAAGTGACACAACTTGGCTGCCTCCACTGCTATTTCCCTGAGACCATCCCGAACCATAGGCTGATTTTCCTTCCTAGCGTTGAGGTTTGAGTTAGGCCGAGGGTTAGTGTTCTTTTAACCTGAAAGCCCTGAGTTCCAAGAACACAGCAGCTGCGAAGGACTACCCAAGAAGTGCACAAAAGTACCACCACACGCCTGCCTCCACAGCGATTTCCTTGGGGACATCCCTAATTCCTGGCTGATTTGCCTTTCTCGTCGTCAGGTTGGGGTTAGGTAGGCCTTGTGCTAGGATTTTTAAAATCAGGAAGCCCAGACCTCCAGGCACACTGGAGCTGTGAAAGGCATCCAAAAGGGAGTGCAAAAGGGCCACAACATGGCTGCTTTCACAGCTTTTTCCTTAGGAAGAACCCTAATACCCGGCTGATTTACCTTCCTAGGGTTACTGTTAGGCTTAGGCCTAGGACTTTTAAAACCAGGAAGCCCTGTGCTCCAGGCACACTGCAGCTGTTCAAGGCATCCCAAGGGCAGCGCAAAAGTGACACAACTTGGCTGCCTCCACTACTATTTCCATGAGACCATCCCGAACCTTAGGCTGATTTTCCTTCCTAGCGTTGAGGTTTCAGTTAGGCCGAGGTTTAGTGTTCTTTTAACCTGAAAGCCCTGAGTTCCAAGAACACAGCAGCTGCGAAGGACTACCCAAGAAGTGCACAAAAGTACCACCACCTGCCTGCCTCCACAGCTATTTCCTTGGGGGCATCCCTAATTCCTGGCTGATTTGCCTTTCTCGTCGTCGGGTTGGGGATAGGTAGGCCTTGTGCTAGGATTTTTAAAATCAGGAAGCCCAGACCTCCAGGCACACTGGAGCTGTGAAAGGCATCCAAAAGGGAGTGCAAAAGTGCCACAACATGGCTGCTTTCACAGCTTTTTCCTTGGCACCATCCCTATACCTAGGCTGATTTATCTGCCTAGGGTTAGGGTTAGGGTTCAGCCTAGGGCTAGGATTTTTTGAACCAGGAAGCCCTGAGTTCCAGGCTTACTGCAGCTGCCAAAGGCATCCCAAAGGGAGCGCAGAAGTGCCACAACATGGCTGCTTTCACAGCTTTTTCCTTAGGAAGAACCCTCATACCCGGCTGATTTACCTTCCTAGGGTTACTGTTAGGCTTAGGCCTAGGACTTTTAAAACCAGGAAGCCCTGTGCTCCAGGCACACTGCAGCTGTTCAAGGCATCCCAACGGGAGTGCAAAAGTGACACAACTTGGCTGCCTCCACTGCTATTTCCCTGAGACCATCCCGAACCATAGGCTGATTTTCCTTCCTAGCGTTGAGGTTTGAGTTAGGCCGAGGGTTAGTGTTCTTTTAACCTGAAAGCCCTGAGTTCCAAGAACACAGCAGCTGCGAAGGACTACCCAAGAAGTGCACAAAAGTACCACCACACGCCTGCCTCCACAGCGATTTCCTTGGGGACATCCCTAATTCCTGGCTGATTTGCCTTTCTCGTCGTCAGGTTGGGGTTAGGTAGGCCTTGTGCTAGGATTTTTAAAATCAGGAAGCCCAGACCTCCAGGCACACTGGAGCTGTGAAAGGCATCCAAAAGGGAGTGCAAAAGGGCCACAACATGGCTGCTTTCACAGCTTTTTCCTTAGGAAGAACCCTAATACCCGGCTGATTTACCTTCCTAGGGTTACTGTTAGGCTTAGGCCTAGGACTTTTAAAACCAGGAAGCCCTGTGCTCCAGGCACACTGCAGCTGTTCAAGGCATCCCAAGGGCAGCGCAAAAGTGACACAACTTGGCTGCCTCCACTACTATTTCCATGAGACCATCCCGAACCTTAGGCTGATTTTCCTTCCTAGCGTTGAGGTTTCAGTTAGGCCGAGGTTTAGTGTTCTTTTAACCTGAAAGCCCTGAGTTCCAAGAACACAGCAGCTGCGAAGGACTACCCAAGAAGTGCACAAAAGTACCACCACCTGCCTGCCTCCACAGCTATTTCCTTGGGGACATCCCTAATTCCTGGCTGATTTGCCTTTCTCGTCGTCGGGTTGGGGATAGGTAGGCCTTGTGCTAGGATTTTTAAAATCAGGAAGCCCAGACCTCCAGGCACACTGGAGCTGTGAAAGGCATCCAAAAGGGAGTGCAAAAGTGCCACAACATGGCTGCTTTCACAGCTTTTTCCTTGGCACCATCCCTATACCTAGGCTGATTTATCTGCCTAGGGTTAGGGTTAGGGTTCAGCCTAGGGCTCGGATTTTTTGAACCAGGAAGCCCTGAGTTCCAGGCTTACTGTAGCTGCCAAAGGCATCCCAAAGGGAGCGCAGAAGTGCCACAACATGGCAGCTTTCACAGCTTTTTCCTTAGGAAGAACCCTAATACCCGGCTGATTTACCTTCCTAGGGGTTACTGTTAGGCTTAGGCCTAGGACTTTTAAAACCAGGAAGCCCTGTGCTCCAGGCACACTGCAGCTCTTCAAGGCATCCCAAGGGGAGCGCAAAAGTGACACAACTTGGCTGCCTCCACTGCTATTTCCATGAGACCATCCCGAACCATAGGCTGATTTTCCTTCCTAGCGTTGAGGTTTGAGTTAGGCCTATGGTTACTGTTCTTTTAACCTGAAAGCCCTGAGTTCCAAGAACACAGCAGCTGCGAAGGACTACCCAAGACGTGCACAAAAGTACCACAACATGCCTGCCGCCACAGCTACTTCCTTGGGGACATCCCTAATTCCTGGCTGATTTGCCTTTCTCGTCGTCGGGTTGGGGTTAGGTAGGCCTTGTGCTAGGATTTTTAAAATCAGGAAGCCCAGACCTCCAGGCACACTGGAGCTGTGAAAAGCATCCAAAAGGGAGTGCAAAAGTGCCACCACATGGCTGCTTTCACAGCTTTTTCCTTTGCACCATCCCTATACCTAGGCTGATTTATCTGCCTAGGTTTATGGTTAGGGTTCAGCCTAGGGCTAGGATTTTTTGAACCAGGAAGCCCTGAGTTCCAGGCTTACTGCAGCTGTCAAAGGCATCCCAAAGGGAGCTCAGAAATGCCACAACATGGCTGCTTTCACAGCTTTTTCCTTAGGAAGAACCCTCATACCCGGCTCATTTACCTTCCTAGGGTTACTGTTAGGCTTAGGCCTAGGACATTTAAAACCAGGAAGCCCTGTGCTCCAGGCACACTGCAGCTGATCAAGGCATCCGAAAGGGAGGGCAAAAGTGACACAACTTGGCTGCCTCCACTGCTATTTCCCTGAGACCATCCCCAACCATAGGCTGAGTTTCCTTCCTAGCGTTGAGGTTTGAGTTAGGCCTAGGGTTAGTGTTCTTTTAACCAGAAAGCCCTGAGTTCCAAGAACACAGCAGCTGCGAAGGACTACCCAAGAAGAGCACAAAAGTACCACAACATGCCTGCCTCCACAGCGATTTCCTTGGGGACATCCCTAATTCCTGGCTGATTTGCCTTTCTCGTCGTCAGGTTGGGGTTAGGTAGGCCTTGTGCTAGGATTTTTAAAATCAGGAAGCCCAGACCTCCAGGCACACTGGAGCTGTGAAAGGCATCCAAAAGGGAGTGCAAAAGTGCCACAACATGGCTGCTTTCACAGCTTTTTCCTTGGCACCATCCCTATACCTAGGCTGATTTATCTGCCTAGGGTTAGGGTTCAGCCTAGGGCTAGGATTTTTTGAATCAGGAAGCCCTGAGTTCCAGGCTTACTGCAGCTGCCAAAGGCATCCCAAAGGGAGCACAGAAGTGCCACAACATGGCTGCTTTCACAGCTTTTTCCTTAGGAGGAACCCTCATACCCGGCTGATTTACCTTCGTAGGGTTTCTATTAGGCTTAGGACTAGGACTTTGAAAACCAGGAAGCCCTGTGCTCCAGGCACACTGCAGCTGTTCAAGGCATCCGAAAGAGAGGGCAAAAGTGACACAACTTGGCTGCCTCCACTGCTATTTCCATGAGACCATCCCGAACCATAGGCTGATTTTCCTTCCTAGCGTTGAGGTTTGAGTTAGGCCTAGGGTTAGGGTTCTTTTAACCTGAAAGCCCTGAGTTCCAAGAACACAGCAGCTGCGAAAGTACACCCAAGAAGAGCACAAAAGTACCACAACATGCCTGCCTCCACAGCGATTTCCTTGGGGACATCCCTAATTCCTGGCTGATTTGCATTTCTCGTCGTCAGGTTGGGGTTAGGTAGGACTTGTGCTAGGATTTTTAAAATCAGGAAGCCCAGACCTCCAGGCACACTGGAGCTGTGAAAGGCATCCAAAAGGGAGTGCAAAAGTGCCACAACATGGCTGGTTTCACGGCTTTTTCCTTGGCACCATCCCTATACCTAGGCTGATTTATCTGCCTAGGGTTAGGGTTAGGGTTCAGCCTCGGGCTAGGATTTTTTGAACCAGGAAGCCCTGAGTTCCAGGCTTACTGCAGCTGCCAAAGGCATCCCAAAGGGAGCGCAGAAGTGCCACAACATGGCAGCTTTCACAGCTTTTTCCTTAGGAAGAACCCTAATACCCGGCTGATTTACCTTCCTAGGGTTACTGTTAGGCTTAGGCCTAGGACTTTGAAAACCAGGAAGCCCTGTGCTCCAGGCACACTGCAGCTGTTCAATTCATCCCAAGGGCAGCGCAAAAGTGACACAACTTGGCTGCCTCCACTGCTATTTCCATGAGACCATCCCCAACCATAGGCTGATTTTCCTTCCTAGCGTTGAGGTTTGAGTTAGGCCTAGGGTTAGGGTTCTTTTAACCTGAAAGCCCTGAGTTCCAAGAACACAGCAGCTGCGAAGGACTACCCAAGAAGAGCACAAAAGTACCACAACATGCCTGCCTCCACAGCTATTTCCTTGGGGACATCCCTAATTCCTGGCTGATTTGCCTTTCTCGTCGTCAGGTTGGGGTTAGGTAGGACTTGTGCTAGGATTTTAAAATCAGGAAGCCCAGACCTCCAGGCACACTGGAGCTGTGAAAGGCATCCAAAAGGGAGTGCAAAAGTGCCACAACATGGCTGCTTTCACAGCTTTTTCGTTGGCACCATCCCTATACCTAGGCTGATTTATCTGCCTAGGGTTAGGGTTAGGTTTCAGCCTAGGGCTAGGATTTTTTGAATCAGGAAGCCCTGAGTTCCAGGCTTACTGCAGCTGCCAAAGGCATCCCAAAGGGAGCGCAGAAGTGCCACAACATGGCTGCTTTCACAGCTTTTTCCTTAGGAAGAACCCTAATACCCGGCTGATTTACCTTCCTAGGGTTACTGTTAGGCTTAGGCCTAGGACTTTGAAAACCAGGAAGCCCTGTGCTCCAGGCACACTGCAGCTGTTCAATTCATCCCAAGGGCAGCGCAAAAGTGACACAACTTAGCTGCCTCCACTGCTATTTCCATGAGACCATCCCCAACCATAGGCTGATTTTCCTTCCTAGCGTTGAGGTTTGAGTTAGGCCTAGGGTTAGGGTTCTTTTAACCTGAAAGCCCTGAGTTCCAAGAACACAGCAGCTGCGAAGGACTACCCAAGAAGAGCACAAAAGTACCACAACATGCCTGCCTCCACAGCTATTTCCTTGGGGACATCCCTAATTCCTGGCTGATTTGCCTTTCTCGTCGTCGGGTTGGGGTTATGTAGGCCTTGTGCTAGGGTTTTGAAAATCAGGAAGCCCAGACCTCCAGGCACACTGGAGCTGTGAAAGGCATCCAAAAGGGAGTGCAAAAGTGCCACAACATGGCTGCTTTCACAGCTTTTTCCTTTGCACCATCCCTATACATTGGCTGATTTATCTGCCTAGGGTTAGGGTTAGGGTTCAGCCTAGGGCTAGGATTTTTTGAACCAGGAAGCCCTGAGTTCCAGGCTGACTGCAGCTGCCAAAGGCATCCCAAAAGGAGTGCAAAAGTGCCACAACATGGCTGCTTTCACAGCTTTTTCCTTAGGAAGAACCCTAATACCCGGCTGATTTACCTTCCCAGGGTTAGTGCTAGGCTTAGGCCTTGGACTTTAAAATCAGGAAGCCCAGACCTCCAGGCACACTGGAGCTGTGAAAGGCATCCAAAAGGGAGGGCAAAAGTGCCACCACATGGCTGCTTTCACAGCTTTTTCCTTTGCACCATCCCTATACCTAGGCTGATTTATCTGCCTAGGGTTAGGGTTAGGGTTCAGCCTAGGGCTAGGATATTTTGAACCAGGAAGCCCTGAGTTCCAGGCTTACTGCAGCTGTCAAAGGCATCCCAAAGTGAGCTCAGAAATGCCACAACATGGCTGCTTTCACAGCTTTTTCCTTTGGAAGAACTCTCATACCCGGCTGATTTACCTTCCTAGGGTTACTGTTAGGCTTAGGCCTAGGACATTTAAAACCAGGAAGCCCTGTGCTCCAGGCACACTGCAGCTGTTCAAGGCATCCGAAAGGGAGGGCAAAAGTGACACAACTTGGCTGCCTCCACTGCTATTTCCATGAGACCATCCCCAACCATAGGCTGATTTTCCTTCCTAGCATTGAGGTTTGAGTTAGGCCTAGGGTTAGGGTTCTTTTAACCAGAAAGCCCTGAGTTCCAAGAACACAGCAGCTGCGAAGGACTACCCCAGAAGAGCACAAAAGTACCACAACATGCCTGCCTCCACAGCGATTTCCTTGGGGACATCCCTAATTCCTGGCTGATTTGCCTTTCTCGTCGTCAGGTTGGGGTTAGGTAGGACTTGTGCTAGGATTTTTAAAATCAGGAAGCCCAGACCTCCAGGCACACTGGAGCTGTGAAAGGCATCCAAAAGGGAGTGCAAAAGTGCCACAACATGGCTGCTTTCACAGCTTTTTCCTTGGCACCATCCCTATACCTAGGCTGATTTATCTGCCTAGGGTTAGGGTTAGGCTTTAGCCTAGGGCTAGGATTTTTTGAATCAGGAAGCCCTGAGTTCCAGGCTTACTGCAGCTGCCAAAGGCATCCCAAAGGGAGCGCAGAAGTGCCACAACATGGCTGCTTTCACAGCTTTTTCCTAAGGAAGAACCCTAATACCCGGCTGATTTAAATTCCTAGGGTTACTGTTAGGCTTAGGCCTAGGACTTTGAAAACCAGGAAGCCCTGTGCTCCAGGCACACTGCAGCTGTTCAATTCATCCCAAGGGCAGCGCAAAAGTGACACAACTTGGCTGCCTCCACTGCTATTTCCATGAGACCATCCCGAACCATAGGCTGATTTTCCTTCCTAGCGTTGAGGTTTGAGTTAGGCCTAGGGTTAGGGTTCTTTTAACCTGAAAGCCCTGAGTTCCAAGAACACAGCAGCTGCGAAGGACTACCCAAGAAGAGCACAAAAGTACCACAACATGCCTGCCTCCACAGCTATTTCCTTGGGGACATCCCTAATTCCTGGCTGATTTGCCTTTCTTGTCGTCGGGCTGGGGTTAGGTAGGCCTTGTGCTAGGATTTTTAAAATCAGGAAGCCCAGACCTCCAGGCACACTGGAGCTGTGAAAGGCATCCAAAAGGGAGTGCAAAAGTGCCACAACATGGCTGCTTTCACAGCTTTTTCCTTGGCACCATCCCTATACCTAGGCTGATTTATCTGCCTAGGGTTAGGGTTAGGCTTCAGCCTAGGGCTAGGATATTTTGAACCAGGAAGCCCTGAGTTCCAGGCTTACTGCAGCTGTTAAAGGCATCCCAAAGTGAGCTCAGAAATGCCACAACATGGCTGCTTACACAGCTTTTTCCTTAGGAGGAACCCTCATACCCGGCTGATTTACCTTCGTAGGGTTTCTATTAGGCTTAGAACTAGGACTTTAAAATCAGGAAGCCCAGACCTCCAGGTACACTGGAGCTGTGAAAGGCATCCAAAAGGGAGTGCAAAAGTGCCACCACATGGCTGGTTTCACAGCTTTTTCGTTGGCACCATCCCTATACCTAGGCTGATTTATCTGCCTAGGGTTAGGGTTAGGGTTAGGGTTCAGCCTAGGGCTAGGATTTTTTGAACCAGGAAGCCCTGAGTTCCAGGCTTACTGCAGGTGCCAAAGGCATCCCAAAAGGGAGCGCAGAAGTGCCACAACATGGCTGCTTTCACAGCTTTTTCCTTAGGAAGAACCCTAATACCCGGCTGATTTACCTTCCCAGGGTTAGTGCTAGGCTTAGGCCTCGGACTTTAAAATCAGGAAGCCCAGACCTCCAGGCACACTGGAGCTGTGAAAGGCATCCAAAAGGGAGTGCAAAAGTGCCACAACATGGCTGCTTTCACAGCTTTTTCCTTTGCACCATCCCTATACATAGGCTGATTTATCTGCCTAGGGTTAGGGTTTGGGTTCAGCCTAGGGCTAGGATTTTTTGAACCAGGAAGCCCTGAGTTCCAGGCTTACTGCAGCTGCCAAAGGCATCCCAAAGGGAGCGCAGAAGTGCCACAACATGGCTGCTTTCACAGCTTTTTCCTTAGGAAGAACCCTCATACCCGGCTGATTTACCTTCCTAGGGTTACTGTTAGGCTTAGGCCTAGGACTTTTAAAACCAGGAAGCCCTGTGCTCCAGGCACACTGCAGCTGTTCAATTCATCCCAAGGGCAGCGCAAAAGTGACACAACTTGGCTGCCTCCACTGCTATTTCCATGAGACCATCCCGAACCATAGGCTGATTTTCCTTCCTAGCGTTGAGGTTTGAGTTAGGCCTAGGGTTAGGGTTCTTTTAACCTGAAAGCCCTGAGTTCCAAGAACACAGCAGCTGCGAAGGACTACCCAAGAAGAGCACAAAAGTACCACAACATGCCTGCCTCCACAGCTATTTCCTTGGGGACATCCCTAATTCCTGGCTGATTTGCCTTTCTCGTCGTCGGGCTGGGGTTAGGTAGGCCTTGTGCTAGGATTTTTAAAATCAGGAAGCCCAGACCTCCAGGCACACTGGAGCTGTGAAAGGCATCCAAAAGGGAGTGCAAAAGTGCAACAACATGGCTGCTTTCACTGCTTTTTCCTTTGCACCATCCCTATACCTTGGCTGATTTATCTGCCTAGGGTTAGGGTTAGGGTTCAGCCTAGGGCTAGGATTTTTTGAACCAGGAAGCCCTGAGTTCCAGGCTTACTGCAGCTGCCAAAGGCATCCCAAAGGGAGCGCAGAAGTGCCACAACATGGCTGCTTTCACAGCTTTTTCCTTAGGAAGAACCCTAATACCCGGCTGATTTACCTTCCCAGTGTAAGTGCTAGGCTTAGGCCTCGGACTTTAAAATCAGGAAGCCCAGACCTCCAGGCACACTGGAGCTGTGAAAGGCATCCAAAAGGGAGGGCAAAAGTGCCACCACATGGCTGGTTTCACAGCTTTTTCCTTTGCACCATCCCTATACCTAGGCTGATTTATCTGCCTAGGGTTAGGGTTAGGCTTCAGCCTAGGGCTAGGATATTTTGAACCAGGAAGCCCTGAGTTCCAGGCTTACTGCAGCTGTCAAAGGCATCCCAAAGGGAGCTCAGAAATGCCACAACATGGCTGCTTTCACAGCTTTTTCCTTTGGAAGAACCCTCATACCCGGCTGATTTACCTTCCTAGGGTTACTGTTAGGCTTAGGCCTAGGACTTTAAAAACCAGGAAGCCCTGTGCTCCAGGCACACTGCAGCTGTTCAATTCATCCCAAGGGCAGCGCAAAAGTGACACAACTTGGCTGCCTCCACTGCTATTTCCATGAGACCATCCCGAACCATAGGCTGATTTTCCTTCCTAGCGTTGAGGTTTGAGTTAGGCCTAGGGTTAGGGTTCTTTTAACCTGAAAGCCCTGAGTTCCAAGAACACAGCAGCTGCGAAGGACTACCCAAGAAGAGCACAAAAGTACCACAACATGCCTGCCTCCACAGCTATTTCCTTGGGGACATCCCTAATTCCTGGCTGATTTGCCTTTCTCGTCGTCGGGCTGGGGTTAGGTAGGCCTTGTGCTAGGATTTTTAAAATCAGGAAGCCCAGACCTCCAGGCACACTGGAGCTGTGAAAGGCATCCAAAAGGGAGTGCAAAAGTGCCACAACATGGCTGCTTTCACAGCTTTTTCCTTGGCACCATCCCTACACCTAGGCTGATTTATCTGCCTAGGGTTAGGGTTAGGGTTCAGCCTAGGGCTAGGATATTTTGAACCAGGAAGCCCTGAGTTCCAGGCTTACTGCAGCTGCCAAAGGCATCCCAAAGTGAGCTCAGAAATGCCACAACATGGCTGCTTACACAGCTTTTTCCTTAGGAGGAACCCTCATACCCGGCTGATTTACCTTCGTAGGGTTTCTATTAGGCTTAGGCCTAGGACTTTAAAATCAGGAAGCCCAGACCTCCAGGTACACTGGAGCTGTGAAAGGCATCCAAAAGGGAGTGCAAAAGTGCCACCACATGGCTGGTTTCACAGCTTTTTCCTTTGCACCATCCCTATACCTAGGCTGATTTATCTGCCTAGGGTTAGGGTTAGGCTTCAGCCTAGGGCTAGGATATTTTGAACCAGGAAGCCCTGAGTTCCAGGCTTACTGCAGCTGCCAAAGGCATCCCAAAGGGAGCACAGAAGTGCCACAACATGGCTGCTTTCACAGCTTTTTCCTTAGGAAGAACCCTCATACCCGGCTGATTTACCTTCCTAGGGTTACTGTTAGGCTTAGGCCTAGGACTTTTAAAACCGGGAAGCCCTGTGCTCCAGGCACACTGCAGCTGTTCAAGGCATCCAAAGGGGAGCGCAAAAGTGACACAACTTGGCTGCCTCCACTGCTATTTCCATGAGACCATCCCCAACCATAGGCTGATTTTTCCTTCCTAGCGTTGAGGTTTGAGTTAGGCCTAGGGTTAGTGTTCTTTTAACCAGAAAGCCCTGAGTTCCAAGAACACAGCAGCTGCGAAAGTACACCCAAGAAGAGCACAAAAGTACCACAACATGCGTGCCTCCACAGCGATTTCCTTGGGGACATCCCTAATTCCTGGCTGATTTGCCTTTCTCGTCGTCGGGTTGGGGTTAGGTAGGACTTGTGCTAGGATTTTTAAAATCAGGAAGCCCAGACCTCCAGGCACACTGGAGCTGTGAAAGGCATCCAAAAGGGAGTGCAAAAGTGCCACAACATGGCTGCTTTCACAGCTTTTTCCTTGGCACCATCCCTGTACCTAGGCTGATTTATCTGCCTAGGGTTAGGGTTAGGGTTAGGGTTCAGCCTAGGGCTAGGATTTTTTGAACCAGGAAGCCCTGAGTTCCAGGCTTACTGCAGCTGCCAAAGGCATCCTAAAGTGAGCTCAGAAATGCCACAACATGGCTGCTTTCACAGCTTTTTCCTTAGGAAGAACCCTCATACCCGGCTGATTTACCTTCCTAGGGTTACTGTTAGGCTTAGGCCTAGGACTTTGAAAACCAGGAAGCCCTGTGCTCCAGGCACACTGCAGCTGTTCAAGGCATCCCAAGGGGAGCGCAAAAGTGACACAACCTGGCTGCCTCCACTGCTATTTCCATGAGACCATCCCCAACCATAGGCTGATTTTCCTTCCTAGCGTTGAGGTTTGAGTTAGGCCTAGGGTTAGTGTTCTTTTAACCAGAAAGCCCTGAGTTCCAAGAACACAGCAGCTGCGAAAGTACACCCAAGAAGAGCACAAAAGTACCACAACATGCCTGCCTCCACAGCGATTTCCTTGGGGACATCCCTAATTCCTGGCTGATTTGCCTTTCTCGTCGTCAGGTTGGGGTTAGGTAGGACTTGTGTTAGGATTTTTAAAATCAGGAAGCCCAGACCTCCAGGCACACTGGAGCAGTGAAAGGCATCAAAAAGGGAGTGCAAAAGTGCCACAACATGGCTGCTTTCACAGCTTTTTCGTTGGCACCATCCCTATGCCTAGGCTGATTTATCTGCCTAGGGTTAGGGTTAGGCTACGGCGTAGGGCTAGGATTTTTTGAACCAGGAAGCCCTGAGTTCCAGGCTTACTGCAGGTGCCAAAGGCATCCCAAAAGGGAGCGCAGAAGTGCCACAACATGGCTGCTTTCACAGCTTTTTCCTTAGGAAGAACCCTAATACCCGGCTGATTTACCTTCCCAGGGTTAGTGCTAGGCTTAGGCCTCGGACTTTAAAATCAGGAAGCCCAGACCTCCAGGCACACTGGAGCTGTGAAAGGCATCCAAAAGGGAGTGCAAAAGTGCCACAACATGGCTGCTTTCACAGCTTTTTCCTTTGCACCATCCCTATACATAGGCTGATTTATCTGCCTAGGGTTAGGGTTTGGGTTCAGCCTAGGGCTAGGATTTTTTGAACCAGGAAGCCCTGAGTTCCAGGCTTACTGCAGCTGCCAAAGGCATCCCAAAGGGAGCGCAGAAGTGCCACAACATGGCTGCTTTCACAGCTTTTTCCTTTGGAAGAACCCTCATACCCGGCTGATTTACCTTCCTAGGGTTACTGTTAGGCTTAGGCCTAGGACTTTTAAAACCAGGAAGCCCTGTGCTCCAGCCACACTGCAGCTGTTCAATTCATCCCAAGGGCAGCGCAAAAGTGACACAACTTGGCTGCCTCCACTGCTATTTCCATGAGACCATCCCGAACCATAGGCTGATTTTCCTTCCTAGCGTTGAGGTTTGAGTTAGGCCTAGGGTTAGGGTTCTTTTAACCTGAAAGCCCTGAGTTCCAAGAACACAGCAGCTGCGAAGGACTACCCAAGAAGAGCACAAAAGTACCACAACATGCCTGCCTCCACAGCTATTTCCTTGGGGACATCCCTAATTCCTGGCTGATTTGCCTTTCTCGTCGTCGGGCTGGGGTTAGGTAGGCGTTGTGCTAGGATTTTTAAAATCAGGAAGCCCAGACCTCCAGGCACACTGGAGCTGTGAAAGGCATCCAAAAGGGAGTGCAAAAGTGCAACAACATGGCTGCTTTCACTGCTTTTTCCTTTGCACCATCCCTATACCTTGGCTGATTTATCTGCCTAGGGTTAGGGTTAGGGTTCAGCCTAGGGCTAGGATTTTTTGAACCAGGAAGCCCTGAGTTCCAGGCTTACTGCAGCTGCCAAAGGCATCCCAAAGGGAGCGCAGAAGTGCCACAACATGGCTGCTTTCACAGCTTTTTCCTTAGGAGGAACCCTCATACCCGGCTGATTTACCTTCGTAGGGTTTCTATTAGGCTTAGGCCTAGGACTTTAAAATCAGGAAGCCCAGACCTCCAGGTACACTGGAGCTGTGAAAGGCATCCAAAAGGGAGTGCAAAAGTGCCACCACATGGCTGGTTTCACAGCTTTTTCCTTTGCACCATCCCTATACCTAGGCTGATTTATCTGCCTAGGGTTAGGGTTAGGGTTAGGGTTAGGGTTCAGCCTAGGGCTAGGATTTTTTGAACCAGGAAGCCCTGAGTTCCAGGCTTACTGCAGCTGCCAAAGGCATCCCAAAGGGAGCACAGAAGTGCCACAACATGGCTGCTTTCACAGCTTTTTCCTTAGGAAGAACCCTCATACCCGGCTGATTTACCTTCCTAGGGTTACTGTTAGGCTTAGGCCTAGGACTTTTAAAACCGGGAAGCCCTGTGCTCCAGGCACACTGCAGCTGTTGAAGGCATCCAAAGGGGAGCGCAAAAGTGACACAACTTGGCTGCCTCCACTGCTATTTCCATGAGACCATCCCCAACCATAGGCTGATTTTCCTTCCTAGCGTTGAGGTTTGAGTTAGGCCTAGGGTTAGTGTTCTTTTAACCAGAAAGCCCTGAGTTCCAAGAACACAGCAGCTGCGAAAGTACACCCAAGAAGAGCACAAAAGTACCACAACATGCCTGCCTCCACAGCGATTTCCTTGGGGACATCCCTAATTCCTGGCTGATTTGCCTTTCTCGTCGTCGGGTTGGGGTTAGGTAGGCCTTGTGCTAGGATTTTTAAAATCAGGAAGCCCAGACCTCCAGGCACACTGGAGCTGTGAAAGGCATCCAAAAGGGAGTGCAAAAGTGCCACAACATGGCTGCTTTCACAGCTTTTTCCTTTGCACCATCCCTATACCTTGGCTGATTGATCTGCCTAGGGTTAGGGTTAGGCTTCAGCCTAGGGCTAGGATTTTTTGAACCAGGAAGCCCTGAGTTCCAGGCTTACTGCAGCTGCCAAAGGCATCCCAAAGGGAGCGCAGAAGTGCCACAACATGGCTGCTTTCACAGCTTTTTCCTTAGGAAGAACCCTAATACCCGGCTGATTTACCTTCCTAGGGTTACTGTTAGGCTTAGGCCTAGGACTTTTAAAACCAGGAAGCCCTGTGCTCCAGGCACACTGCAGCTGTTCAATTCATCCCAAGGGCAGCGCAAAAGTGACACAACTTGGCTGCCTCCACTGCTATTTCCATGAGACCATCCCGAACCATAGGCTGATTTTCCTTCCTAGCGTTGAGGTTTGAGTTAGGCCTAGGGTTAGGGTTCTTTTAACCTGAAAGCCCTGAGTTCCAAGAACACAGCAGCTGCGAAGGACTACCCAAGAAGAGCACAAAAGTACCACAACATGCCTGCCTCCACAGCTATTTCCTTGGGGACATCCCTAATTCCTGGCTGATTTGCCTTTCTCGTCGTCGGGTTGGGGTTAGGTAGGCCTTGTGCTAGGATTTTTAAAATCAGGAAGCCCAGACCTCCAGGCACACTGGAGCTGTGAAAGGCATCCAAAAGGGAGGGCAAAAGTGCCACCACATGGCTGGTTTCACAGCTTTTTCCTTTGCGCCATCCCTATACCTAGGCTGATTTATCTGCCTAGGGTTAGGGTTAGGGTTCAGCCTAGGGCTAGGATATTTTGAACCAGGAAGCCCTGAGTTCCAGGCTTACTGCAGCTGTCAAAGGCATCCCAAAGTGAGCTCAGAAATGCCACAACATGGCTGCTTTCACAGCTTTTTCCTTAGGAAGAACCCTCATACCCGGCTGATTTACCTTCCTAGGGTTACTGTTAGGCTTAGGCCTTGGACATTTAAAACCAGGAAGCCCTGTGCTCCAGGCACACTGCAGCTGTTCAAGGCAACCCAACGGGAGTGCAAAAGTGACACAACTTGGCTGCCTCCACTGCTATTTCCATGAGACCATCCCCAACCATAGGCTGATTTTCCTTCCTAGCATTGAGGTTTGAGTTAGGCGTAGGGTTAGGGTTCTTTTAACCAGAAAGCCCTGAGTTCCAAGAACACAGCAGCTGCGAAGGACTACCCAAGAAGAGCACAAAAGTACCACAACATGCCTGCCTCCACAGCGATTTCCTTGGGGACATCCCTAATTCCTGGCTGATTTGCCTTTCTCGTCGTCAGGTTGGGGTTAGGTAGGCCTTGTGCTAGGATTTTTAAAATCAGGAAGCCCAGACCTCCAGGCACACTGGAGCTGTGAAAGGCATCCAAAAGGGAGTGCAAAAGTGCCACAACATGGCTGCTTTCACAGCTTTTTCCTTGGCACCATCCCTATACCTAGGCTGATTTATCTGCCTAGGGTTAGGGTTAGGCTTTAGCCTAGGGCTAGGATTTTTTGAATCAGGAAGCCCTGAGTTCCAGGCTTACTGCAGCTGCCAAAGGCATCCCAAAGGGAGCGCAGAAGTGCCACAACATGGCTGCTTTCACAGCTTTTTCCTTAGGAAGAACCCTAATACCCGGCTGATTTAAATTCCTAGGGTTACTGTTAGGCTTAGGCCTAGGACTTTGAAAACCAGGAAGCCCTGTGCTCCAGGCACACTGCAGCTGTTCAATTCATCCCAAGGGCAGCGCAAAAGTGACACAACTTGGCTGCCTCCACTGCTATTTCCATGAGACCATCCCGAACCATAGGCTGATTTTCCTTCCTAGCGTTGAGGTTTGAGTTAGGCCTAGGGTTAGGGTTCTTTTAACCTGAAAGCCCTGAGTTCCAAGAACACAGCAGCTGCGAAGGACTACCCAAGAAGAGCACAAAAGTACCACAACATGCCTGCCTCCACAGCTATTTCCTTGGGGACATCCCTAATTCCTGGCTGATTTGCCTTTCTTGTCGTCGGGCTGGGGTTAGGTAGGCCTTGTGCTAGGATTTTTAAAATCAGGAAGCCCAGACCTCCAGGCACACTGGAGCTGTGAAAGGCATCCAAAAGGGAGTGCAAAAGTGCCACAACATGGCTGCTTTCACAGCTTTTTCCTTGGCACCATCCCTATACCTAGGCTGATTTATCTGCCTAGGGTTAGGGTTAGGCTTCAGCCTAGGGCTAGGATATTTTGAACCAGGAAGCCCTGAGTTCCAGGCTTACTGCAGCTGTTAAAGGCATCCCAAAGTGAGCTCAGAAATGCCACAACATGGCTGCTTACACAGCTTTTTCCTTAGGAGGAACCCTCATACCCGGCTGATTTACCTTCGTAGGGTTTCTATTAGGCTTAGAACTAGGACTTTAAAATCAGGAAGCCCAGACCTCCAGGTACACTGGAGCTGTGAAAGGCATCCAAAAGGGAGTGCAAAAGTGCCACCACATGGCTGGTTTCACAGCTTTTTCGTTGGCACCATCCCTATACCTAGGCTGATTTATCTGCCTAGGGTTAGGGTTAGGGTTAGGGTTCAGCCTAGGGCTAGGATTTTTTGAACCAGGAAGCCCTGAGTTCCAGGCTTACTGCAGCTGCCAAAGGCATCCTAAAGTGAGCTCAGAAATGCCACAACATGGCTGCTTTCACAGCTTTTTCCTTAGGAAGAACCCTCATACCCGGCTGATTTACCTTCCTAGGGTTACTGTTAGGCTTAGGCCTAGGACTTTGAAAACCAGGAAGCCCTGTGCTCCAGGCACACTGCAGCTGTTCAAGGCATCCCAAGGGGAGCGCAAAAGTGACACAACCTGGCTGCCTCCACTGCTATTTCCATGAGACCATCCCCAACCATAGGCTGATTTTCCTTCCTAGCGTTGAGGTTTGAGTTAGGCCTAGGGTTAGTGTACTTTTAACCAGAAAGCCCTGAGTTCCAAGAACACAGCAGCTGCGAAAGTACACCCAAGAAGAGCACAAAAGTACCACAACATGCCTGCCTCCACAGCGATTTCCTTGGGGACATCCCTAATTCCTGGCTGATTTGCCTTTCTCGTCGTCAGGTTGGGGTTAGGTAGGACTTGTGTTAGGATTTTTAAAATCAGGAAGCCCAGACCTCCAGGCACACTGGAGCAGTGAAAGGCATCAAAAAGGGAGTGCAAAAGTGCCACAACATGGCTGCTTTCACAGCTTTTTCGTTGGCACCATCCCTATGCCTAGGCTGATTTATCTGCCTAGGGTTAGGGTTAGGCTACGGCGTAGGGCTAGGATTTTTTGAACCAGGAAGCCCTGAGTTCCAGGCTTACTGCAGGTGCCAAAGGCATCCCAAAAGGGAGCGCAGAAGTGCCACAACATGGCTGCTTTCACAGCTTTTTCCTTAGGAAGAACCCTAATACCCGGCTGATTTACCTTCCCAGGGTTAGTGCTAAGCTTGGGCCTCGGACTTTTAAATCAGGAAGCCCAGACCTCCAGGCACACTGGAGCTGTGAAAGGCATCCAAAAGGGAGTGCAAAAGTGCCACAACATGGCTGCTTTCACAGCTTTTTCCTTTGCACCATCCCTATACATAGGCTGATTTATCTGCCTAGGGTTAGGGTTTGGGTTCAGCCTAGGGCTAGGATTTTTTGAACCAGGAAGCCCTGAGTTCCAGGCTTACTGCAGCTGCCAAAGGCATCCCAAAGGGAGCGCAGAAGTGCCACAACATGGCTGCTTTCACAGCTTTTTCCTTAGGAAGAACCCTCATACCCGGCTGATTTACCTTCCTAGGGTTACTGTTAGGCTTAGGCCTAGGACTTTTAAAACCAGGAAGCCCTGTGCTCCAGGCACACTGCAGCTGTTCAATTCATCCCAAGGGCAGCGCAAAAGTGACACAACTTGGCTGCCTCCACTGCTATTTCCATGAGACCATCCCGAACCATAGGCTGATTTTCCTTCCTAGCGTTGAGGTTTGAGTTAGGCCTAGGGTTAGTGTTCTTTTAACCTGAAAGCCCTGAGTTCCAAGAACACAGCAGCTGCGAAGGACTACCCAAGAAGAGCACAAAAGTACCACAACATGCCTGCCTCCACAGCTATTTCCTTGGGGACATCCCTAATTCCTGGCTGATTTGCCTTTCTCGTCGTCGGGCTGGGGTTAGGTAGGCGTTGTGCTAGGATTTTTAAAATCAGGAAGCCCAGACCTCCAGGCACACTGGAGCTGTGAAAGGCATCCAAAAGGGAGTGCAAAAGTGCAACAACATGGCTGCTTTCACTGCTTTTTCCTTTGCACCATCCCTATACCTTGGCTGATTTATCTGCCTAGGGTTAGGGTTAGGGTTCAGCCTAGGGCTAGGATTTTTTGAACCAGGAAGCCCTGAGTTCCAGGCTTACTGCAGCTGCCAAAGGCATCCCAAAGGGAGCGCAGAAGTGCCACAACATGGCTGCTTTCACAGCTTTTTCCTTAGGAAGAACCCTAATACCCGGCTGATTTACCTTCCCAGGGTAAGTGCTAGGCTTAGGCCTCGGACTTTAAAATCAGGAAGCCCAGACCTCCAGGCACACTGGAGCTGTGAAAGGCATCCAAAAGGGAGGGCAAAAGTGCCACAACATGGCTGCTTTCACAGCTTTTTCCTTGGCACCATCCCTACACCTAGGCTGATTTATCTGCCTAGGGTTAGGGTTAGGGTTCAGCCTAGGGCTAGGATATTTTGAACCAGGAAGCCCTGAGTTCCAGGCTTACTGCAGCTGCCAAAGGCATCCCAAAGTGAGCTCAGAAATGCCACAACATGGCTGCTTACACAGCTTTTTCCTTAGGAGGAACCCTCATACCCGGCTGATTTACCTTCGTAGGGTTTCTATTAGGCTTAGGCCTAGGACTTTAAAATCAGGAAGCCCAGACCTCCAGGTACACTGGAGCTGTGAAAGGCATCCAAAAGGGAGTGCAAAAGTGCCACCACATGGCTGGTTTCACAGCTTTTTCCTTTGCACCATCCCTATACCTAGGCTGATTTATCTGCCTAGGTTTAGGGTTAGGGTTAGGGTTAGGGTTCAGCCTAGGGCTAGGATTTTTTGAACCAGGAAGCCCTGAGTTCCAGGCTTACTGCAGCTGCCAAAGGCATCCCAAAGGGAGCGCAGAAGTGCCACAACATGGCTGCTTTCACAGCTTTTTCCTTAGGAAGAACCCTGATACCCGGCTGATTTACCTTCCTAGGGTTACTGTTAGGCTTAGGCCTAGGACTTTTAAAACCAGGAAGCCCTGTGCTCCAGGCACACTGCAGCTGTTCAATTCATCCCAAGGGCAGCGCAAAAGTGACACAACTTGGCTGCCTCCACTGCTATTTCCATGAGACCATCCCGAACCATAGGCTGATTTTCCTTCCAAGCGTTGAGGTTTGAGTTTGGCCTAGGGTTAGGGTTCTTTTAACCAGAAAGCCCTGAGTTCCAAGAACACAGCAGCTGCGAAGGACTACCCAAGAAGAGCACAAAAGTACCACAACATGCCTGCCTCCACAGCTATTTCCTTGGGGACATCCCTAATTCCTGGCTGATTTGCCTTTCTCGTCGTCGGGTTGGGGTTAGGTAGGACTTGTGCTAGGATTTTTAAAATCAGGAAGCCCAGACCTCCAGGCACACTGGAGCTGTGAAAGGCATCCAAAAGGGAGTGCAAAAGTGCCACCACATGGCTGGTTTCACAGCTTTTTCCTTTGCACCATCCCTATACCTAGGCTGATTTATCTGCCTAGGGTTAGGGTTAGGCTTCAGCCTAGGGCTAGGATATTTTGAACCAGGAAGCCCTGAGTTCCAGGCTTACTGCAGCTGCCAAAGGCATCCCAAAGGGAGCACAGAAGTGCCACAACATGGCTGCTTTCACAGCTTTTTCCTTAGGAAGAACCCTCATACCCGGCTGATTTACCTTCCTAGGGTTACTGTTAGGCTTAGGCCTAGGACTTTTAAAACCGGGAAGCCCTGTGCTCCAGGCACACTGCAGCTGTTCAAGGCATCCAAAGGGGAGCGCAAAAGTGACACAACTTGGCTGCCTCCACTGCTATTTCCATGAGACCATCCCCAACCATAGGCTGATTTTCCTTCCTAGCGTTGAGGTTTGAGTTAGGCCTAGGGTTAGTGTTCTTTTAACCAGAAAGCCCTGAGTTCCAAGAACACAGCAGCTGCGAAAGTACACCCAAGAAGAGCACAAAAGTACCACAACATGCCTGCCTCCACAGCGATTTCCTTGGGGACATCCCTAATTCCTGGCGGATTTGCCTTTCTCGTCGTCGGGTTGGGGTTAGGTAGGCCTTGTGCTAGGATTTTTAAAATCAGGAAGCCCAGACCTCCAGGCACACTGGAGCTGTGAAAGGCATCCAAAAGGGAGTGCAAAAGTGCCACAACATGGCTGCTTTCACAGCTTTTTCCTTTGCACCATCCCTATACCTTGGCTGATTGATCTGCCTAGGGTTAGGGTTAGGCTTCAGCCTAGGGCTAGGATTTTTTGAACCAGGAAGCCCTGAGTTCCAGGCTTACTGCAGCTGCCAAAGGCATCCCAAAGGGAGCGCAGAAGTGCCACAACATGGCTGCTTTCACAGCTTTTTCCTTAGGAAGAACCCTAATACCCGGCTGATTTACCTTCCTAGGGTTACTGTTAGGCTTAGGCCTAGGACTTTTAAAACCAGGAAGCCCTGTGCTCCAGGCACACTGCAGCTGTTCAATTCATCCCAAGGGCAGCGCAAAAGTGACACAACTTGGCTGCCTCCACTGCTATTTCCATGAGACCATCCCGAACCATAGGCTGATTTTCCTTCCTAGCGTTGAGGTTTGAGTTAGGCCTAGGGTTAGGGTTCTTTTAACCTGAAAGCCCTGAGTTCCAAGAACACAGCAGCTGCGAAGGACTACCCAAGAAGAGCACAAAAGTACCACAACATGCCTGCCTCCACAGCTATTTCCTTGGGGACATCCCTAATTCCTGGCTGATTTGCCTTTCTCGTCGTCGGGTTGGGGTTAGGTAGGCCTTGTGCTAGGATTTTTAAAATCAGGAAGCCCAGACCTCCAGGCACACTGGAGCTGTGAAAGGCATCCAAAAGGGAGGGCAAAAGTGCCACCACATGGCTGGTTTCACAGCTTTTTCCTTTGCACCATCCCTATACCTAGGCTGATTTATCTGCCTAGGGTTAGGGTTAGGCTTCAGCCTAGGGCTAGGATATTTTGAACCAGGAAGCCCTGAGTTCCAGGCTTACTGCAGCTGTCAAAGGCATCCCAAAGTGAGCTCAGAAATGCCACAACATGGCTGCTTTCACAGCTTTTTCCTTTGGAAGAACCCTCATACCCGGCTGATTTACCTTCCTAGGGTTACTGTTAGGCTTAGGCCTAGGACTTTAAAAACCAGGAAGCCCTGTGCTCCAGGCACACTGCAGCTGTTCAATTCATCCCAAGGGCAGCGCAAAAGTGACACAACTTGGCTGCCTCCACTGCTATTTCCATGAGACCATCCCGAACCATAGGCTGATTTTCCTTCCTAGCGTTGAGGTTTGAGTTAGGCCTAGGGTTAGGGTTCTTTTAACCTGAAAGCCCTGAGTTCCAAGAACACAGCAGCTGCGAAGGACTACCCAAGAAGAGCACAAAAGTACCACAACATGCCTGCCTCCACAGCTATTTCCTTGGGGACATCCCTAATTCCTGGCTGATTTGCCTTTCTCGTCGTCGGGCTGGGGTTAGGTAGGCCTTGTGCTAGGATTTTTAAAATCAGGAAGCCCAGACCTCCAGGCACACTGGAGCTGTGAAAGGCATCCAAAAGGGAGTGCAAAAGTGCCACAACATGGCTGCTTTCACAGCTTTTTCCTTGGCACCATCCCTACACCTAGGCTGATTTATCTGCCTAGGGTTAGGGTTAGGGTTCAGCCTAGGGCTAGGATATTTTGAACCAGGAAGCCCTGAGTTCCAGGCTTACTGCAGCTGCCAAAGGCATCCCAAAGTGAGCTCAGAAATGCCACAACATGGCTGCTTACACAGCTTTTTCCTTAGGAGGAACCCTCATACCCGGCTGATTTACCTTCGTAGGGTTTCTATTAGGCTTAGGCCTAGGACTTTAAAATCAGGAAGCCCAGACCTCCAGGTACACTGGAGCTGTGAAAGGCATCCAAAAGGGAGTGCAAAAGTGCCACCACATGGCTGGTTTCACAGCTTTTTCCTTTGCACCATCCCTATACCTAGGCTGATTTATCTGCCTAGGGTTAGGGTTAGGGTTAGGGTTAGGGTTCAGCCTAGGGCTAGGATTTTTTGAACCAGGAAGCCCTGAGTTCCAGGCTTACTGCAGCTGCCAAAGGCATCCCAAAGGGAGCGCAGAAGTGCCACAACATGGCTGCTTTCACAGCTTTTTCCTTAGGAAGAACCCTGATACCCGGCTGATTTACCTTCCTAGGGTTAGTGTTAGGCTTAGGCCTAGGACTTTTAAAACCAGGAAGCCCTGTGCTCCAGGCACACTGCAGCTGTTCAATTCATCCCAAGGGCAGCGCAAAAGTGACACAACTTGGCTGCCTCCACTGCTATTTCCATGAGACCATCCCGAACCATAGGCTGATTTTCCTTCCTAGCGTTGAGGTTTGAGTTTGGCCTAGGGTTAGGGTTCTTTTAACCAGAAAGCCCTGAGTTCCAAGAACACAGCAGCTGCGAAGGACTACCCAAGAAGAGCACAAAAGTACCACAACATGCCTGCCTCCACAGCTATTTCCTTGGGGACATCCCTAATTCCTGGCTGATTTGCCTTTCTCGTCGTCGGGTTGGGGTTAGGTAGGACTTGTGCTAGGATTTTTAAAATCAGGAAGCCCAGACCTCCAGGCACACTGGAGCTGTGAAAGGCATCCAAAAGGGAGTGCAAAAGTGCCACAACATGGCTGCTTTCACAGCTTTTTCCTTTGCACCATCCCTATACCTTGGCTGATTGATCTGCCTAGGGTTAGGGTTAGGCTTCAGCCTAGGGCTAGGATTTTTTGAACCAGGAAGCCCTGAGTTCCAGGCTTACTGCAGCTGCCAAAGGCATCCCAAAGGGAGCGCAGAAGTGCCACAACATGGCTGCTTTCACAGCTTTTTCCTTAGGAAGAACCCTAATACCCGGCTGATTTACCTTCCTAGGGTTACTGTTAGGCTTAGGCCTAGGACTTTTAAAACCAGGAAGCCCTGTGCTCCAGGCACACTGCAGCTGTTCAATTCATCCCAAGGGCAGCGCAAAAGTGACACAACTTGGCTGCCTCCACTGCTATTTCCATGAGACCATCCCGAACCATAGGCTGATTTTCCTTCCTAGCGTTGAGGTTTGAGTTAGGCCTAGGGTTAGGGTTCTTTTAACCTGAAAGCCCTGAGTTCCAAGAACACAGCAGCTGCGAAGGACTACCCAAGAAGAGCACAAAAGTACCACAACATGCCTGCCTCCACAGCTATTTCCTTGGGGACATCCCTAATTCCTGGCTGATTTGCCTTTCTCGTCGTCGGGTTGGGGTTAGGTAGGCCTTGTGCTAGGATTTTTAAAATCAGGAAGCCCAGACCTCCAGGCACACTGGAGCTGTGAAAGGCATCCAAAAGGGAGGGCAAAAGTGCCACCACATGGCTGGTTTCACAGCTTTTTCCTTTGCACCATCCCTATACCTAGGCTGATTTATCTGCCTAGGGTTAGGGTTAGGCTTCAGCCTAGGGCTAGGATATTTTGAACCAGGAAGCCCTGAGTTCCAGGCTTACTGCAGCTGTCAAAGGCATCCCAAAGTGAGCTCAGAAATGCCACAACATGGCTGCTTTCACAGCTTTTTCCTTTGGAAGAACCCTCATACCCGGCTGATTTACCTTCCTAGGGTTACTGTTAGGCTTAGGCCTAGGACTTTAAAAACCAGGAAGCCCTGTGCTCCAGGCACACTGCAGCTGTTCAATTCATCCCAAGGGCAGCGCAAAAGTGACACAACTTGGCTGCCTCCACTGCTATTTCCATGAGACCATCCCGAATCATAGGCTGATTTTCCTTCCTAGCGTTGAGGTTTGAGTTAGGCCTAGGGTTAGGGTTCTTTTAACCTGAAAGCCCTGAGTTCCAAGAACACAGCAGCTGCGAAGGACTACCCAAGAAGAGCACAAAAGTACCACAACATGCCTGCCTCCACAGCTATTTCCTTGGGGACATCCCTAATTCCTGGCTGATTTGCCTTTCTCGTCGTCGGGCTGGGGTTAGGTAGGCCTTGTGCTAGGATTTTTAAAATCAGGAAGCCCAGACCTCCAGGCACACTGGAGCTGTGAAAGGCATCCAAAAGGGAGTGCAAAAGTGCCACAACATGGCTGCTTTCACAGCTTTTTCCTTGGCACCATCCCTACACCTAGGCTGATTTATCTGCCTAGGGTTAGGGTTAGGGTTCAGCCTAGGGCTAGGATATTTTGAACCAGGAAGCCCTGAGTTCCAGGCTTACTGCAGCTGCCAAAGGCATCCCAAAGTGAGCTCAGAAATGCCACAACATGGCTGCTTACACAGCTTTTTCCTTAGGAGGAACCCTCATACCCGGCTGATTTACCTTCGTAGGGTTTCTATTAGGCTTAGGCCTAGGACTTTAAAATCAGGAAGCCCAGACCTCCAGGTACACTGGAGCTGTGAAAGGCATCCAAAAGGGAGTGCAAAAGTGCCACCACATGGCTGGTTTCACAGCTTTTTCCTTTGCACCATCCCTATACCTAGGCTGATTTATCTGCCTAGGGTTAGGGTTAGGGTTAGGGTTAGGGTTCAGCCTAGGGCTAGGATTTTTTGAACCAGGAAGCCCTGAGTTCCAGGCTTACTGCAGCTGCCAAAGGCATCCCAAAGGGAGCGCAGAAGTGCCACAACATGGCTGCTTTCACAGCTTTTTCCTTAGGAAGAACCCTGATACCCGGCTGATTTACCTTCCTAGGGTTAGTGTTAGGCTTAGGCCTAGGACTTTTAAAACCAGGAAGCCCTGTGCTCCAGGCACACTGCAGCTGTTCAATTCATCCCAAGGGCAGCGCAAAAGTGACACAACTTGGCTGCCTCCACTGCTATTTCCATGAGACCATCCCGAACCATAGGCTGATTTTCCTTCCTAGCGTTGAGGTTTGAGTTTGGCCTAGGGTTAGGGTTCTTTTAACCAGAAAGCCCTGAGTTCCAAGAACACAGCAGCTGCGAAGGACTACCCAAGAAGAGCACAAAAGTACCACAACATGCCTGCCTCCACAGCTATTTCCTTGGGGACATCCCTAATTCCTGGCTGATTTGCCTTTCTCGTCGTCGGGTTGGGGTTAGGTAGGACTTGTGCTAGGATTTTTAAAATCAGGAAGCCCAGACCTCCAGGCACACTGGAGCTGTGAAAGGCATCCAAAAGGGAGTGCAAAAGTGCCACCACATGGCTGGTTTCACAGCTTTTTCCTTTGCACCATCCCTATACCTAGGCTGATTTATCTGCCTAGGGTTAGGGTTAGGCTTCAGCCTAGGGCTAGGATATTTTGAACCAGGAAGCCCTGAGTTCCAGGCTTACTGCAGCTGCCAAAGGCATCCCAAAGGGAGCACAGAAGTGCCACAACATGGCTGCTTTCACAGCTTTTTCCTTAGGAAGAACCCTCATACCCGGCTGATTTACCTTCCTAGGGTTACTGTTAGGCTTAGGCCTAGGACTTTTAAAACCGGGAAGCCCTGTGCTCCAGGCACACTGCAGCTGTTCAAGGCATCCAAAGGGGAGCGCAAAAGTGACACAACTTGGCTGCCTCCACTGCTATTTCCATGAGACCATCCCCAACCATAGGCTGATTTTCCTTCCTAGCGTTGAGGTTTGAGTTAGGCCTAGGGTTAGGGTTCTTTTAACCAGAAAGCCCTGAGTTCCAAGAACACAGCAGCTGCGAAAGTACACCCAAGAAGAGCACAAAAGTACCACAACATGCCTGCCTCCACAGCGATTTCCTTGGGGACATCCCTAATTCCTGGCTGATTTGCCTTTCTCGTCGTCGGGTTGGGGTTAGGAAGGCCTTGTGCTAGGATTTTTAAAATCAGGAAGCCCAGACCTCCAGGCACACTGGAGCTGTGAAAGGCATCCAAAAGGGAGTGCAAAAGTGCCACAACATGGCTGCTTTCACAGCTTTTTCCTTTGCACCATCCCTATACCTTGGCTGATTGATCTGCCTAGGGTTAGGGTTAGGCTTCAGCCTAGGGCTAGGATATTTTGAACCAGGAAGCCCTGAGTTCCAGGCTTACTGCAGCTGCCAAAGGCATCCCAAAGGGAGCGCAGAAGTGCCACAACATGGCTGCTTTCACAGCTTTTTCCTTAGGAAGAACCCTAATACCCGGCTGATTTACCTTCCTAGGGTTACTGTTAGGCTTAGGCCTAGGACTTTTAAAACCAGGAAGCCCTGTGCTCCAGGCACACTGCAGCTGTTCAATTCATCCCAAGGGCAGCGCAAAAGTGACACAACTTGGCTGCCTCCACTGCTATTTCCATGAGACCATCCCGAACCATAGGCTGATTTTCCTTCCTAGCGTTGAGGTTTGAGTTAGGCCTAGGGTTAGGGTTCTTTTAACCTGAAAGCCCTGAGTTCCAAGAACACAGCAGCTGCGAAGGACTACCCAAGAAGAGCACAAAAGTACCACAACATGCCTGCCTCCACAGCTATTTCCTTGGGGACATCCCTAATTCCTGGCTGATTTGCCTTTCTCGTCGTCGGGTTGGGGTTAGGTAGGCCTTGTGCTAGGATTTTTAAAATCAGGAAGCCCAGACCTCCAGGCACACTGGAGCTGTGAAAGGCATCCAAAAGGGAGGGCAAAAGTGCCACCACATGGCTGGTTTCACAGCTTTTTCCTTTGCACCATCCCTATACCTAGGCTGATTTATCTGCCTAGGGTTAGGGTTAGGCTTCAGCCTAGGGCTAGGATATTTTGAACCAGGAAGCCCTGAGTTCCAGGCTTACTGCAGCTGTCAAAGGCATCCCAAAGTGAGCTCAGAAATGCCACAACATGGCTGCTTTCACAGCTTTTTCCTTTGGAAGAACCCTCATACCCGGCTGATTTACCTTCCTAGGGTTACTGTTAGGCTTAGGCCTAGGACTTTAAAAACCAGGAAGCCCTGTGCTCCAGGCACACTGCAGCTGTTCAATTCATCCCAAGGGCAGCGCAAAAGTGACACAACTTGGCTGCCTCCACTGCTATTTCCATGAGACCATCCCGAACCATAGGCTGATTTTCCTTCCTAGCGTTGAGGTTTGAGTTAGGCCTAGGGTTAGGGTTCTTTTAACCTGAAAGCCCTGAGTTCCAAGAACACAGCAGCTGCGAAGGACTACCCAAGAAGAGCACAAAAGTACCACAACATGCCTGCCTCCACAGCTATTTCCTTGGGGACATCCCTAATTCCTGGCTGATTTGCCTTTCTCGTCGTCGGGCTGGGGTTAGGTAGGCCTTGTGCTAGGATTTTTAAAATCAGGAAGCCCAGACCTCCAGGCACACTGGAGCTGTGAAAGGCATCCAAAAGGGAGTGCAAAAGTGCCACAACATGGCTGCTTTCACAGCTTTTTCCTTGGCACCATCCCTACACCTAGGCTGATTTATCTGCCTAGGGTTAGGGTTAGGGTTCAGCCTAGGGCTAGGATTTTTTGAACCAGGAAGCCCTGAGTTCCAGGCTTACTGCAGCTGCCAAAGGCATCCCAAAGTGAGCTCAGAAATGCCACAACATGGCTGCTTACACAGCTTTTTCCTTAGGAGGAACCCTCATACCCGGCTGATTTACCTTCGTAGGGTTTCTATTAGGCTTAGGCCTAGGACTTTAAAATCAGGAAGCCCAGACCTCCAGGTACACTGGAGCTGTGAAAGGCATCCAAAAGGGAGTGCAAAAGTGCCACCACATGGCTGGTTTCACAGCTTTTTCCTTTGCACCATCCCTATACCTAGGCTGATTTATCTGCCTAGGGTTAGGGTTAGGGTTAGGGTTAGGGTTCAGCCTAGGGCTAGGATTTTTTGAACCAGGAAGCCCTGAGTTCCAGGCTTACTGCAGCTGCCAAAGGCATCCCAAAGGGAGCGCAGAAGTGCCACAACATGGCTGCTTTCACAGCTTTTTCCTTAGGAAGAACCCTGATACCCGGCTGATTTACCTTCCTAGGGTTAGTGTTAGGCTTAGGCCTAGGACTTTTAAAACCAGGAAGCCCTGTGCTCCAGGCACACTGCAGCTGTTCAATTCATCCCAAGGGCAGCGCAAAAGTGACACAACTTGGCTGCCTCCACTGCTATTTCCATGAGACCATCCCGAACCATAGGCTGATTTTCCTTCCTAGCGTTGAGGTTTGAGTTTGGCCTAGGGTTAGGGTTCTTTTAACCAGAAAGCCCTGAGTTCCAAGAACACAGCAGCTGCGAAGGACTACCCAAGAAGAGCACAAAAGTACCACAACATGCCTGCCTCCACAGCTATTTCCTTGGGGACATCCCTAATTCCTGGCTGATTTGCCTTTCTCGTCGTCGGGTTGGGGTTAGGTAGGACTTGTGCTAGGATTTTTAAAATCAGGAAGCCCAGACCTCCAGGCACACTGGAGCTGTGAAAGGCATCCAAAAGGGAGTGCAAAAGTGCCACCACATGGCTGGTTTCACAGCTTTTTCCTTTGCACCATCCCTATACCTAGGCTGATTTATCTGCCTAGGGTTAGGGTTAGGCTTCAGCCTTGGGCTAGGATATTTTGAACCAGGAAGCCCTGAGTTCCAGGCTTACTGCAGCTGCCAAAGGCATCCCAAAGGGAGCACAGAAGTGCCACAACATGGCTGCTTTCACAGCTTTTTCCTTAGGAAGAACCCTCATACCCGGCTGATTTACCTTCCTAGGGTTACTGTTAGGCTTAGGCCTAGGACTTTTAAAACCGGGAAGCCCTGTGCTCCAGGCACACTGCAGCTGTTCAAGGCATCCAAAGGGGAGCGCAAAAGTGACACAACTTGGCTGCCTCCACTGCTATTTCCATGAGACCATCCCCAACCATAGGCTGATTTTCCTTCCTAGCGTTGAGGTTTGAGTTAGGCCTAGGGTTAGGGTTCTTTTAACCAGAAAGCCCTGAGTTCCAAGAACACAGCAGCTGCGAAAGTACACCCAAGAAGAGCACAAAAGTACCACAACATGCCTGCCTCCACAGCGATTTCCTTGGGGACATCCCTAATTCCTGGCTGATTTGCCTTTCTCGTCGTCGGGTTGGGGTTAGGAAGGCCTTGTGCTAGGATTTTTAAAATCAGGAAGCCCAGACCTCCAGGCACACTGGAGCTGTGAAAGGCATCCAAAAGGGAGTGCAAAAGTGCCACAACATGGCTGCTTTCACAGCTTTTTCCTTTGCACCATCCCTATACCTTGGCTGATTGATCTGCCTAGGGTTAGGGTTAGGCTTCAGCCTAGGGCTAGGATTTTTTGAACCAGGAAGCCCTGAGTTCCAGGCTTACTGCAGCTGCCAAAGGCATCCCAAAGGGAGCGCAGAAGTGCCACAACATGGCTGCTTTCACAGCTTTTTCCTTAGGAAGAACCCTAATACCCGGCTGATTTACCTTCCTAGGGTTACTGTTAGGCTTAGGCCTAGGACTTTTAAAACCAGGAAGCCCTGTGCTCCAGGCACACTGCAGCTGTTCAATTCATCCCAAGGGCAGCGCAAAAGTGACACAACTTGGCTGCCTCCACTGCTATTTCCATGAGACCATCCCGAACCATAGGCTGATTTTCCTTCCTAGCGTTGAGGTTTGAGTTAGGCCTAGGGTTAGGGTTCTTTTAACCTGAAAGCCCTGAGTTCCAAGAACACAGCAGCTGCGAAGGACTACCCAAGAAGAGCACAAAAGTACCACAACATGCCTGCCTCCACAGCGATTTCCTTGGGGACATCCCTAATTCCTGGCTGATTTGCCTTTCTCGTCGTCGGGTTGGGGTTAGGTAGGCCTTGTGCTAGGATTTTTAAAATCAGGAAGCCCAGACCTCCAGGCACACTGGAGCTGTGAAAGGCATCCAAAAGGGAGGGCAAAAGTGCCACCACATGGCTGGTTTCACAGCTTTTTCCTTTGCACCATCCCTATACCTAGGCTGATTTATCTGCCTAGGGTTAGGGTTAGGGTTCAGCCTAGGGCTAGCATATTTTGAACCAGGAAGCCCTGAGTTCCAGGCTTACTGCAGCTGTCAAAGGCATCCCAAAGTGAGCTCAGAAATGCCACAACATGGCTGCTTTCACAGCTTTTTCCTTTGGAAGAACCCTCATACCCGGCTGATTTACCTTCCTAGGGTTACTGTTAGGCTTAGGCCTTGGACATTTAAAACCAGGAAGCCCTGTGCTCCAGGCACACTGCAGCTGTTCAAGGCATCCCAAAGGGAGTGCAAAAGTGACACAACTTGGCTGCCTCCACTGCTATTTCCATGAGACCATCCCCAACATTAGGCTGGTTTTCCTTCCTAGCGTTGAGGTTTGAGTTAGGCCTAGGGTTAGTGTTCTTTTAACCAGAAAGCCCTGAGTTCCAAGAACACAGCAGCTGCGAAGGACTACCCAAGAAGAGCACAAAAGTACCACAACATGCCTGCCTCCACAGCGATTTCCTTGGGGACATCCCTAATTCCTGGCTGATTTGCATTTCTCGTCGTCAGGTTGGGGTTAGGTAGGACTTGTGCTAGGATTTTTAAAATCAGGAAGCCCAGACCTCCAGGCACACTGGAGCTGTGAAAGGCATCCAAAAGGGAGTGCAAAAGTGCCACAACATGGCTGCTTTCACAGCTTTTTCCTTGGCACCATCCCTACACCTAGGCTGATTTATCTGCCTAGGGTTAGGGTTAGGGTTCAGCCTAGGGCTAGGATATTTTGAACCAGGAAGCCCTGAGTTCCAGGCTTACTGCAGCTGCCAAAGGCATCCCATAGTGAGCTCAGAAATGCCACAACATGGCTGCTTACACAGCTTTTTCCTTAGGAGGAACCCTCAGACCCGGCTGATTTACCTACGTAGGGTTTCTATTAGGCTTAGGCCTAGGACTTTAAAATCAGGAAGCCCAGACCTCCAGGCACACTGGAGCTGTGAAAGGCATCCAAAAGGGAGTGCAAAAGTGCCACAACATGGCTGCTTTCACAGCTTTTTCCTTTGCACCATCCCTATACCTAGGCTGATTTATCTGCCTAGGGTTAGGGTTAGGGTTAGGGTTCAGCCTAGGGCTAGGATTTTTTGAACCAGGAAGCCCTGAGTTCCAGGCTTACTGCAGCTGCCAAAGGCATCCCAAAGGGAGCTCAGAAATGCCACAACATGGCTGCTTTCACAGCTTTTTCCTTTGGAAGAACCCTCATACCCGGCTGATTTACCTTCCTAGGGTTACTGTTAGGCTTAGGCCTAGGACTTTTAAAACCAGGAAGCCCTGTGCTCCAGGCACACTGCAGCTGTTCAAGGCATCCGAAAGGGAGGGCAAAAGTGACACAACTTGGCTGCCTCCACTGCTATTTCCATGAGACCATCCCCAACCATAGGCTGATTTTCCTTCCTAGCGTTGAGGTTTGAGTTAGGCCTAGGGTTAGGGTTCTTTTAACCAGAAAGCCCTGAGTTCCAAGAACACAGCAGCTGCGAAGGACTACCCAAGAAGAGCACAAAAGTACCACAACATGCCTGCCTCCACAGCGATTTCCTTGGGGACATCCCTAATTCCTGGCTGATTTGCCTTTCTCGTCGTCAGGTTGGGGTTAGGTAGGACTTGTGCTAGGATTTTTAAAATCAGGAAGCCCAGACCTCCAGGCACACTGGAGCTGTGAAAGGCATCCAAAAGGGAGTGCAAAAGTGCCACAACATGGCTGCTTTCACAGCTTATTCCTTGGCACCATCCCTATACCTAGGCTGATTTATCTGCCTAGGGTTAGGGTTAGGGTTCAGCCTAGGGCTAGGATGTTTTGAACCAGGAAGCCCTGAGTTCCAGGCTTACTGCAGCTGCCAAAGGCATCCCAAAGGGAGCGCAGAAGTGACACAACATGGCTGCTTTCACAGCTTTTTCCTTAGGAAGAACCCTCATACCCGGCTGATTTACCTTCCTAGGGTTACTGTTAGGCTTAGGCCTAGGACTTTGAAAACCAGGAAGCCCTGTGCTCCAGGCACACTGCAGCTGTTCAATTCATCCCAAGGGCAGCGCAAAAGTGACACAACTTGGCTGCCTCCACTGCTATTTCCATGAGACCATCCCGAACCATAGGCTGATTTTCCTTCCTAGCGTTGAGGTTTGAGTTAGGCCTAGGGTTAGGGTTCTTTTAACCTGAAAGCCCTGAGTTCCAAGAACACAGCAGCTGCGAAGGACTACCCAAGAAGAGCACAAAAGTACCACAACATGCCTGCCTCCACAGCTATTTCCTTGGGGACATCCCTAATTCCTGGCTGATTTGCCTTTCTCGTCGTCGGGCTGGGGTTAGGTAGGACTTGTGCTAGGACTTTTAAAATCAGGAAGCCCAGACCTCCAGGCACACTGGAGCTGTGAAAGGCATCCAAAAGGGAGTGCAAAAGTGCCACAACATGGCTGCTTTCACAGCTTTTTCCTTGGCACCATCCCTATACCTAGGCTGATTTATCTGCCTAGGGTTAGGGTTCAGCCTAGGGCTAGGATGTTTTGAACCAGGAAGCCCTGAGTTCCAGGCTTACTGCAGCTGCCAAAGGCATCCCAAAGGGAGCTCAGAAATGCCACAACATGGCTGCTTTCACAGCTTTTTCCTTTGGAAGAACCCTCATACCCGGCTGATTTACCTTCCTAGGGTTACTGTTAGGCTTAGGCCTAGGACTTTTAAAACCAGGAAGCCCTGTGCTCCAGGCACACTGCAGCTGTTCAAGGCATCCGAAAGGGAGGGCAAAAGTGACACAACTTGGCTGCCTCCACTGCTATTTCCATGAGACCATCCCGAACCATAGGCTGATTTTCCTTCCAAGCGTTGAGGTTTGAGTTAGGCCGAGGGTTAGTGTTCTTTTAACCAGAAAGCCCTGAGTTCCAAGAACACAGCAGCTGCGAAGGACTACCCAAGAAGAGCACAAAAGTACCACAACATGCCTGCCTCCACAGCGATTTCCTTGGGGACATCCCTAATTCCTGGCTGATTTGCATTTCTCGTCGTCAGGTTGGGGTTAGGTAGGACTTGTGCTAGGATTTTTAAAATCAGGAAGCCCAGACCTCCAGGCACACTGGAGCTGTGAAAGGCATCCAAAAGGGAGTGCAAAAGTGCCACAACATGGCTGCTTTAACAGCTTTCTCTTTGGCACCATCCCTATACCTAGGCTGATTTATCTGCCTAGGGTTAGGGTTAGGGTTCAGCCTAGGGCTAGGATGTTTTGAACCAGGAAGCCCTGAGTTCCAGGCTTACTGCAGCTGCCAAAGGCATCCCAAAGGGAGCGCAGAAGTGACACAACATGGCTGCTTTCACAGCTTTTTCCTTAGGAGGAACCCTCATACCCGGCTGATTTACCTTCCTAGGGTTACTGTTAGGCTTAGGCCTAGGACTTTTAAAACCAGGAAGCCCTGTGCTCCAGGCACACTGCAGCTGTTCAATTCATCCCAAGGGCAGCGCAAAAGTGACACAACTTGGCTGCCTCCACTGCTATTTCCATGAGACCATCCCCAACCATAGGCTGATTTTCCTTCCTAGCGTTGAGGTTTGAGTTAGGCCTAGGGTTAGGGTTCTTTTAACCTGAAAGCCCTGAGTTCCAAGAACACAGCAGCTGCGAAGGACTACCCAAGAAGAGCACAGAAGTACCACAACATGCCTGCCTCCACAGCTATTTCCTTGGGGACATCCCTAATTCCTGGCTGATTTGCCTTTCTCGTCGTCGGGCTGGGGTTAGGTAGGACTTGTGCTAGGATTTTTAAAATCAGGAAGCCCAGAACTCCAGGAACACTGGAGCTGTGAAAGGCATCCAAAAGGGAGTGCAAAAGTGCCACAACATGGCTGCTTTCACAGCTTTTTCCTTGGCACCATCCCTACACCTAGGCTGATTTATCTGCCTAGGGTTAGGGTTAGGGTTCAGCCTAGGGCTAGGATATTTTGAACCAGGAAGCCCTGAGTTCCAGGCTTACTGCAGCTGCCAAAGGCATCCCAAAGTGAGCTCAGAAATGCCACAACATGGCTGCTTACACAGCTTTTTCCTTAGGAGGAACCCTCAGACCCGGCTGATTTACCTACGTAGGGTTTCTATTAGGCTTAGGCCTAGGACTTTAAAATCAGGAAGCCCAGACCTCCAGGCACACTGGAGCTGTGAAAAGCATCCAAAAGGGAGTGCAAAAGTGCCACAACATGGCTGCTTTCACAGCTTTTTCCTTTGCACCATCCCTATACCTAGGCTGATTTATCTGCCTAGGGTTAGGGTTAGGGTTAGGGTTCAGCCTAGGGCTAGGATTTTTTGAACCAGGAAGCCCTGAGTTCCAGGCTTACTGCAGCTGCCAAAGGCATCCCAAAGGGAGCTCAGAAATGCCACAACATGGCTGCTTTCACAGCTTTTTCCTTTGGAAGAACCCTCATACCCGGCTGATTTACCTTCCTAGGGTTACTGTTAGGCTTAGGCCTAGGACTTTTAAAACCAGGAAGCCCTGTGCTCCAGGCACACTGCAGCTGTTCAAGGCATCCGAAAGGGAGGGCAAAAGTGACACAACTTGGCTGCCTCCACTGCTATTTCCATGAGACCATCCCCAACCATAGGCTGATTTTCCTTCCTAGCGTTGAGGTTTGAGTTAGGCCTAGGGTTAGGGTTCTTTTAACCAGAAAGCCCTGAGTTCCAAGAACACAGCAGCTGCGAAGGACTACCCAAGAAGAGCACAAAAGTACCACAACATGCCTGCCTCCACAGCGATTTCCTTGGGGACATCCCTAATTCCTGGCTGATTTGCCTTTCTCGTCGTCAGGTTGGGGTTAGGTAGGACTTGTGCTAGGATTTTTAAAATCAGGAAGCCCAGACCTCCAGGCACACTGGAGCTGTGAAAGGCATCCAAAAGGGAGTGCAAAAGTGCCACAACATGGCTGCTTTCACAGCTTATTCCTTGGCACCATCCCTATACCTAGGCTGATTTATCTGCCTAGGGTTAGGGTTAGGGTTCAGCCTAGGGCTAGGATGTTTTGAACCAGGAAGCCCTGAGTTCCAGGCTTACTGCAGCTGCCAAAGGCATCCCAAAGGGAGCGCAGAAGTGCCACAACATGGCTGCTTTCACAGCTTTTTCCTTAGGAAGAACCCTCATACCCGGCTGATTTACCTTCCTAGGGTTACTGTTAGGCTTAGGCCTAGGACTTTGAAAACCAGGAAGCCCTGTGCTCCAGGCACACTGCAGCTGTTCAATTCATCCCAAGGGCAGCGCAAAAGTGACACAACTTGGCTGCCTCCACTGCTATTTCCATGAGACCATCCCGAACCATAGGCTGATTTTCCTTCCTAGCGTTGAGGTTTGAGTTAGGCCTAGGGTTAGGGTTCTTTTAACCTGAAAGCCCTGAGTTCCAAGAACACAGCAGCTGCGAAGGACTACCCAAGAAGAGCACAAAAGTACCACAACATGCCTGCATCCACAGCAATTTCCTTGGGGACATCCCTAATTCCTGGCTGATTTGCCTTTCTCGTCGTCGGGTTGGGGTTAGGTAGGCCTTGTGCTAGGATTTTTAAAATCAGGAAGCCCAGACCTCCAGGCACACTGGAGCTGTGAAAGGCATCCAAAAGGGAGTGCAAAAGTGCCACAACATGGCTGCTTTCACAGCTTTCTCTTTGGCACCATCCCTATACCTAGGCTGATTTATCTGCCTAGGGTTAGGGTTAGGGTTCAGCCTAGGGCTAGGATGTTTTGAACCAGGAAGCCCTGAGTTCCAGGCTTACTGCAGCTGCCAAAGGCATCCCAAAGGGAGCTCAGAAATGCCACAACATGGCTGCTTTCACAGCTTTTTCCTTTGGAAGAACCCTCATACCCGGCTGATTTACCTTCCTAGGGTTACTGTTAGGCTTAGGCCTAGGACTTTTAAAACCAGGAAGCCCTGTGCTCCAGGCACACTGCAGCTGTTCAAGGCATCCGAAAGGGAGGGCAAAAGTGACACAACTTGGCTGCCTCCACTGCTATTTCCATGAGACCATCCCCAACCATAGGCTGATTTTCCTTCCAAGCGTTGAGGTTTGAGTTAGGCCGAGGGTTAGTGTTCTTTTAACCAGAAAGCCCTGAGTTCCAAGAACACAGCAGCTGCGAAGGACTACCCAAGAAGAGCACAAAAGTACCACAACATGCCTGCCTCCACAGTGATTTCCTTGGGGACATCCCTAATTCCTGGCTGATTTGCATTTCTCGTCGTCAGGTTGGGGTTAGGTAGGACTTGTGCTAGGATTTTTAAAATCAGGAAGCCCAGACCTCCAGGCACACTGGAGCTGTGAAAGGCATCCAAAAGGGAGTGCAAAAGTGCCACAACATGGCTGCTTTCACAGCTTTCTCTTTGGCACCATCCCTATACCTAGGCTGATTTATCTGCCTAGGGTTAGGGTTAGGGTTCAGCCTAGGGCTAGGATGTTTTGAACCAGGAAGCCCTGAGTTCCAGGCTTACTGCAGCTGCCAAAGGCATCCCAAAGGGAGCGCAGAAGTGACACAACATGGCTGCTTTCACAGCTTTTTCCTTAGGAGGAACCCTCATACCCGGCTGATTTACCTTCCTAGGGTTACTGTTAGGCTTAGGCCTAGGACTTTTAAAACCAGGAAGCCCTGTGCTCCAGGCACACTGCAGCTGTTCAATTCATCCCAAGGGCAGCGCAAAAGTGACACAACTTGGCTGCCTCCACTGCTATTTCCATGAGACCATCCCCAACCATAGGCTGATTTTCCTTCCTAGCGTTGAGGTTTGAGTTAGGCCTAGGGTTAGGGTTCTTTTAACCTGAAAGCCCTGAGTTCCAAGAACACAGCAGCTGCGAAGGACTACCCAAGAAGAGCACAGAAGTACCACAACATGCCTGCCTCCACAGCTATTTCCTTGGGGACATCCCTAATTCCTGGCTGATTTGCCTTTCTCGTCGTCGGGCTGGGGTTAGGTAGGACTTGTGCTAGGATTTTTAAAATCAGGAAGCCCAGAACTCCAGGAACACTGGAGCTGTGAAAGGCATCCAAAAGGGAGTGCAAAAGTGCCACAACATGGCTGCTTTCACAGCTTTTTCCTTGGCACCATCCCTACACCTAGGCTGATTTATCTGCCTAGGGTTAGGGTTAGGGTTCAGCCTAGGGCTAGGATATTTTGAACCAGGAAGCCCTGAGTTCCAGGCTTACTGCAGCTGCCAAAGGCATCCCAAAGTGAGCTCAGAAATGCCACAACATGGCTGCTTACACAGCTTTTTCCTTAGGAGGAACCCTCAGACCCGGCTGATTTACCTACGTAGGGTTTCTATTAGGCTTAGGCCTAGGACTTTAAAATCAGGAAGCCCAGACCTCCAGGCACACTGGAGCTGTGAAAAGCATCCAAAAGGGAGTGCAAAAGTGCCACAACATGGCTGCTTTCACAGCTTTTTCCTTTGCACCATCCCTATACCTAGGCTGATTTATCTGCCTAGGGTTAGGGTTAGGGTTAGGGTTCAGCCTAGGGCTAGGATTTTTTGAACCAGGAAGCCCTGAGTTCCAGGCTTACTGCAGCTGCCAAAGGCATCCCAAAGGGAGCTCAGAAATGCCACAACATGGCTGCTTTCACAGCTTTTTCCTTTGGAAGAACCCTCATACCCGGCTGATTTACCTTCCTAGGGTTACTGTTAGGCTTAGGCCTAGGACTTTTAAAACCAGGAAGCCCTGTGCTCCAGGCACACTGCAGCTGTTCAAGGCATCCGAAAGGGAGGGCAAAAGTGACACAACTTGGCTGCCTCCACTGCTATTTCCATGAGACCATCCCCAACCATAGGCTGATTTTCCTTCCTAGCGTTGAGGTTTGAGTTAGGCCGAGGGTTAGTGTTCTTTTAACCAGAAAGCCCTGAGTTCCAAGAACATAGCAGCTGCGAAGGACTACCCAAGAAGAGCACAAAAGTACCACAACATGCCTGCCTCCACAGCGATTTCCTTGGGGACATCCCTAATTCCTGGCTGATTTGCATTTCTCGTCGTCAGGTTGGGGTTAGGTAGGACTTGTGCTAGGATTTTTAAAATCAGGAAGCCCAGACCTCCAGGCACACTGGAGCTGTGAAAGGCATCCAAAAGGGAGTGCAAAAGTGCCACAACATGGCTGCTTTCACAGCTTTTTCCTTGGCACCATCCCTATACCTAGGCTGATTTATCTGCCTAGGGTTAGGGTTAGGGTTCAGCCTAGGGCTAGGATGTTTTGAACCAGGAAGCCCTGAGTTCCAGGCTTACTGCAGCTGCCAAAGGCATCCCAAAGGGAGCGCAGAAGTGACACAACATGGCTGCTTTCACAGCTTTTTCCTTAGGAAGAACCCTCATACCCGGCTGATTTACCTTCCTAGGGTTACTGTTAGGCTTAGGCCTAGGACTTTGAAAACCAGGAAGCCCTGTGCTCCAGGCACACTGCAGCTGTTCAATTCATCCCAAGGGCAGCGCAAAAGTGACACAACTTGGCTGCCTCCACTGCTATTTCCATGAGACCATCCCGAACCATAGGCTGATTTTCCTTCCTAGCGTTGAGGTTTGAGTTAGGCCTAGGGTTAGGGTTCTTTTAACCTGAAAGCCCTGAGTTCCAAGAACACAGCAGCTGCGAAGGACTACCCAAGAAGAGCACAAAAGTACCACCACATGCCTGCCTCCACAGCTATTTCCTTGGGGACATCCCTAATTCCTGGCTGATTTGCCTTTCTCGTCGTCGGGCTGGGGTTAGGTAGGACTTGTGCTAGGACTTTTAAAATCAGGAAGCCCAGACCTCCAGGCACACTGGAGCTGTGAAAGGCATCCAAAAGGGAGTGCAAAAGTGCCACAACATGGCTGCTTTCACAGCTTTTTCCTTGGCACCATCCCTATACCTAGGCTGATTTATCTGCCTAGGGTTAGGGTTAGGGTTCAGCCTAGGGCTAGGATATTTTGAACCAGGAAGCCCTGAGTTCCAGGCTTACTGCAGCTGCCAAAGGCATCCCAAAGGGAGCTCAGAAATGCCACAACATGGCTGCTTTCACAGCTTTTTCCTTTGGAAGAACCCTCATACCCGGCTGATTTACCTTCCTAGGGTTACTGTTAGGCTTAGGCCTAGGACTTTTAAAACCAGGAAGCCCTGTGCTCCAGGCACACTGCAGCTGTTCAAGGCATCCGAAAGGGAGGGCAAAAGTGACACAACTTGGCTGCCTCCACTGCTATTTCCATGAGACCATCCCCAACCATAGGCTGATTTTCCTTCCTAGCGTTGAGTTTTGAGTTAGGCCTAGGGTTAGTGTTCTTTTAACCAGAAAGCCCTGAGTTCCAAGAACACAGCAGCTGCGAAGGACTACCCAAGAAGAGCACAAAAGTACCACAACATGCCTGCCTCCACAGCGATTTCCTTGGGGACATCCCTAATTCCTGGCTGATTTGCCTTTCTCGTCGTCAGGTTGGGGTTAGGTAGGACTTGTGCTAGGATTTTTAAAATCAGGAAGCCCAGACCTCCAGGCACACTGGAGCTGTGAAAGGCATCCAAAAGGGAGTGCAAAAGTGCCACAACATGGCTGCTTTCACAGCTTTTTCCTTGGCACCATCCCTACACCTAGGCTGATTTATCTGCCTAGGGTTAGGGTTAGGGTTCAGCCTAGGGCTAGGATCTTTTGAACCAGGAAGCCCTGAGTTCCAGGCTTACTGCAGCTGCCAAAGGCATCCCAAAGGGAGCGCAGAAGTGACACAACATGGCTGCTTTCACAGCTTTTTCCTTAGGAGGAACCCTCATACCCGGCTGATTTACCTTCCTAGGGTTACTGTTAGGCTTAGGCCTAGGACTCTTAAAACCAGGAAGCCCTGTGCTCCAGGCACACTGCAGCTGTTCAATTCATCCCAAGGGCAGCGCAAAAGTGACACAACTTGGCTGCCTCCACTTCTATTTCCATGAGACCATCCCCAACCATAGGCTGATTTTCCTTCCTAGCGTTGAGGTTTGAGTTAGGCCTAGGGTTAGGGTTCTTTTAACCTGAAAGCCCTGAGTTCCAAGAACACAGCAGCTGCGAAGGACTACCCAAGAAGAGCACAAAAGTACCACAACATGCCTGCCTCCACAGCTATTTCCTTGGGGACATCCCTAATTCCTGGCTGATTTGCCTTTCTCGTCGTCGGGCTGGGGTTAGGTAGGACTTGTGCTAGGATTTTTAAAATCAGGAAGCCCAGACCTCCAGGCACACTGGAGCTGTGAAAGGCATCCAAAAGGGAGTGCAAAAGTGCCACAACATGGCTGCTTTCACAGCTTTTTCCTTGGCACCATCCCTACACCTAGGCTGATTTATCTGCCTAGGGTTAGGGTTAGGGTTCAGCCTAGGGCTAGGATATTTTGAACCAGGAAGCCCTGAGTTCCAGGCTTACTGCAGCTGCCAAAGGCATCCCAAAGTGCGCTCAGAAATGCCACAACATGGCTGCTTACACAGCTTTTTCCTTAGGAGGAACCCTCAGACCCGGCTGATTTACCTACGTAGGGTTTCTATTAGGCTTAAGTCTAGGACTTTAAAATCAGGAAGCCCAGACCTCCAGGCACACTGGAGCTGTGAAAGGCATCCAAAAGGGAGTGCAAAAGTGCCACCACATGGCTGGTTTCACAGCTTTTTCCTTTGCACCATCCCTATACCTAGGCTGATTTATCTGCCTAGGGTTAGGGTTAGGGTTAGGGTTCAGCCTAGGGCTAGGATTTTTTGAACCAGGAAGCCCTGAGTTCCAGGCTTACTGCAGCTGCCAAAGGCATCCCAAAGGGAGCTCAGAAATGCCACAACATGGCTGCTTTCACAGCTTTTTCCTTTGGAAGAACCCTCATACCCGGCTGATTTACCTTCCTAGGGTTACTGTTAGGCTTAGGCCTAGGACTTTTAAAACCAGGAAGCCCTGTGCTCCAGGCACACTGCAGCTGTTCAAGGCATGCGAAAGGGAGGGGAAAAGTGAGACAACTTGGCTGCCTCCACTGCTATTTCCATGAGACCATCCCCAACCATAGGCTGATTTTCCTTCCTAGCGTTGAGGTTTGAGTTAGGCCTAGGGTTAGGGTTCTTTTAACCAGAAAGCCCTGAGTTCCAAGAACACAGCAGCTGCGAAGGACTACCCAAGAAGAGCACAAAAGTACCACAACATGCCTGCCTCCACAGCGATTTCCTTGGGGACATCCCTAATTCCTGGCTGATTTGCCTTTCTCGTCGTCAGGTTGGGGTTAGGTAGGACTTGTGCTAGGATTTTTAAAATCAGGAAGCCCAGACCTCCAGGCACACTGGAGCTGTGAAAGGCATCCAAAAGGGAGTGCAAAAGTGCCACAACATGGCTGCTTTCACAGCTTTTTCCTTGGCACCATCCCTATACCTAGGCTGATTTATCTGCCTAGGTTTATGGTTAGGCTTCAGCCTAGGGCTAGGATTTTTTGAATCAGGAAGCCCTGAGTTCCAGGCTTACTGCAGCTGCCAAAGGCATCCCAAAGGGAGCGCAGAAGTGACACAACATGGCTGCTTTCACAGCTTTTTCCTTAGGAAGAACCCTCATACCCAGCTGATTTACCTTCCTAGGGTTACTGTTAGGCTTAGGCCTAGGACTTTTAAAACCAGGAAGCCCTGTGCTCCAGGCACACTGCAGCTGTTCAATTCATCCCAAGGGCAGCGCAAAAGTGACACAACTTGGCTGCCTCCACTGCTATTTCCATGAGACCATCCCCAACCATAGGCTGATTTTCCTTCCTAGCGTTGAGGTTTGAGTTAGGCGTAGGGTTAGGGTTCTTTTAACCAGAAAGCCCTGAGCTCCAAGAACACAGCAGCTGCGAAGGACTACCCAAGAAGAGCACAAAAGTACCACAACATGCCTGCATCCACAGCAATTTCCTTGGGGACATCCCTAATTCCTGGCTGATTTGCCTTTCTCGTCGTCGGGTTGGGGTTAGGTAGGCCTTGTGCTAGGATTTTTAAAATCAGGAAGCCCAGACCTCCAGGCACACTGGAGCTGTGAAAGGCATCCAAAAGGGAGTGCAAAAGTGCCACCACATGGCTGGTTTCACAGCTTTTTCCTTTGCACCATCCCTATACCTAGGCTGATTTTTTTGCCTAGGGTTAGGGTTAGGGTTCAGCCTAGGGCTAGGATTTTTTGAACCAGGAAGCCCTGAGTTCCAGGCTTACTGCAGCTGCCAAAGGCATCCCAAAGGGAGCGCAGAAGTGCCACAACATGGTTGCTTTCACAGCTTTTTCCTTAGGAAGAACCCTCATACCCGGCTGATTTACCTTCCTAGGGTTGCTGTTAGGCTTAGGCCTAGGACTTTTAAAACCAGGAAGCCCTGTGCTCCAGGCACACTGCAGCTGTTCAAGGCATCCGAAAGGGAGGGCAAAAGTGACACAACTTGGCTGCCTCCACTGCTATTTCCATGAGACCATCCCCAACCATAGGCTGATTTTCCTTCCTAGCGTTGAGGTTTGAGTTAGGCCTAGGGTTAGTGTTCTTTTAACCAGAAAGCCCTGAGTTCCAAGAACACAGCAGCTGCGAAGGACTACCCAAGAAGAGCACACAAGTACCACAACATGCCTGCCTCCACAGCGATTTCCTTGGGGACATCCCTAATTCCTGGCTGATTTGCCTTTCTCGTCGTCAGGTTGGGGTTAGGTAGGACTTGTGCTAGGATTTTTAAAATCAGGAAGCCCAGACCTCCAGGCACACTGGAGCTGTGAAAGGCATCCAAAAGGGAGTGCAAAAGTGCCCCAACATGGCTGCTTTCACAGCTTTTTCTTTGGCACCATCCCTATACCTAGGCTGATTTATCTGCCTAGGGTTAGGGTTAGGTTTCAGCCTAGGGCTAGGATTTTTTGAATCAGGAAGCCCTGAGTTCCAGGCTTACTGGAGCTGCCAAAGGCATCCCAAAGGGAGCGCAGAAGTGACACAACATGGCTGCTTTCACAGCTTTTTCCTTAGAAAGAACCCTAATACCCGGCTGATTTACCTTCCTAGGGTTACTGTTAGGCTTAGGCCTAGGACTTTGAAAACCAGGAAGCCCTGTGCTCCAGGCACACTGCAGCTGTTCAATTCATCCCAAGGGCAGCGCAAAAGTGACACAACTTGGCTGCCTCCACTGCTATTTCCATGAGACCATCCCCAACCATAGGCTGATTTTCCTTCCTAGCGTTGAGGTTTGAGTTAGGCCTAGGGTTAGGGTTCTTTTAACCTGAAAGCCCTGAGTTCCAAGAACACAGCAGCTGCGAAGGACTACCCAAGAAGAGCACAAAAGTACCACAACATGCCTGCCTCCACAGCTATTTCCTTGGGGACATCCCTAATTCCTGGCTGATTTGCCTTTCTCGTCGTCGGGCTGGGGTTAGGTAGGACTTGTGCTAGGATTTTTAAAATCAGGAAGCCCAGACCTCCAGGCACACTGGAGCTGTGAAAGGCATCCAAAAGGGAGTGCAAAAGTGCCACAACATGGCTGCTTTCACAGCTTTTTCCTTTGCACCATCCCTATACCTAGGCTGATTTATCTGCCTAGGGTTAGGGTTAGGGTTCAGCCTAGGGCTAGGATATTTTGAACCAGGAAGCCCTGAGTTCCAGGCTTACTGCAGCTGCCAAAGGCATCCCAAAGGGAGCTCAGAAATGCCACAACATGGCTGCTTTCACAGCTTTTTCCTTTGGAAGAACCCTCATACCCGGCTGATTTACCTTCCTAGGGTTACTGTTAGGCTTAGGCCTAGGACTTTTAAAACCAGGAAGCCCTGTGCTCCAGGCACACTGCAGCTGTTCAAGGCATCTGAAAGGGAGGGGAAAAGTGAGACAACTTGGCTGCCTCCACTGCTATTTCCATGAGACCATCCCCAACCATAGGCTGATTTTCCTTCCTAGCGTTGAGGTTTGAGTTAGGCCTAGGGTTAGGGTTCTTTTAACCAGAAAGCCCTGAGTTCCAAGAACACAGCAGCTGCGAAGGACTACCCAAGAAGAGCACAAAAGTACCACAACATGCCTGCCTCCACAGCGATTTCCTTGGGGACATCCCTAATTCCTGGCTGATTTGCCTTTCTCGTCGTCAGGTTGGGGTTAGGTAGGACTTGTGCTAGGATTTTTAAAATCAGGAAGCCCAGACCTCCAGGCACACTGGAGCTGTGAAAGGCATCCAAAAGGGAGTGCAAAAGTGCCACAACATGGCTGCTTTCACAGCTTATTCCTTGGCACCATCCCTATACCTAGGCTGATTTATCTGCCTAGGGTTAGGGTTAGGGTTCAGCCTAGGGCTAGGATGTTTTGAACCAGGAAGCCCTGAGTTCCAGGCTTACTGCAGCTGCCAAAGGCATCCCAAAGGGAGCGCAGAAGTGACACAACATGGCTGCTTTCACAGCTTTTTCCTTAGGAAGAACCCTCATACCCGGCTGATTTACCTTCCTAGGGTTACTGTTAGGCTTAGGCCTAGGACTTTTAAAACCAGGAAGCCCTGTGCTCCAGGCACACTGCAGCTGTTCAATTCATCCCAAGGGCAGCGCAAAAGTGACACAACTTGGCTGCCTCCACTGCTATTTCCATGAGACCATCCCCAACCATAGGCTGATTTTCCTTCCTAGCGTTGAGGTTTGAGTTAGGCCTAGGGTTAGGGTTCTTTTAACCTGAAAGCCCTGAGTTCCAAGAACACAGCAGCTGCGAAGGACTACCCAAGAAGAGCACAAAAGTACCACAACATGCCTGCCTCCACAGCTATTTCCTTGGGGACATCCCTAATTCCTGGCTGATTTGCCTTTCTCGTCGTCGGGCTGGGGTTAGGTAGGACTTGTGCTAGGACTTTTAAAATCAGGAAGCCCAGACCTCCAGGCACACTGGAGCTGTGAAAGGCATCCAAAAGGGAGTGCAAAAGTGCCACAACATGGCTGCTTTCACAGCTTTTTCCTTGGCACCATCCCTATACCTAGGCTGATTTATCTGCCTAGGGTTAGGGTTCAGCCTAGGGCTAGGATATTTTGAACCAGGAAGCCCTGAGTTCCAGGCTTACTGCAGCTGCCAAAGGCATCCCAAAGGGAGCTCAGAAATGCCACAACATGGCTGCTTTCACAGCTTTTTCCTTTGGAAGAACCCTCATACCCGGCTGATTTACCTTCCTAGGGTTACTGTTAGGCTTAGGCCTAGGACTTTTAAAACCAGGAAGCCCTGTGCTCCAGGCACACTGCAGCTGTTCAAGGCATCCGAAAGGGAGGGCAAAAGTGACACAACTTGGCTGCCTCCACTGCTATTTCCATGAGACCATCCCCAACCATAGGCTGATTTTCCTTCCTAGCGTTGAGGTTTGAGTTAGGCCGAGGGTTAGTGTTCTTTTAACCAGAAAGCCCTGAGTTCCAAGAACACAGCAGCTGCGAAGGACTACCCAAGAAGAGCACAAAAGTACCACAACATGCCTGCCTCCACAGCGATTTCCTTGGGGACATCCCTAATTCCTGGCTGATTTGCCTTTCTCGTCGTCAGGTTGGGGTTAGGTAGGACTTGTGCTAGGATTTTTAAAATCAGGAAGCCCAGACCTCCAGGCACACTGGAGATGTGAAAGGCATCCAAAAGGGAGTGCAAAAGTGCCACAACATGGCTGCTTTCACAGCTTTTTCCTTGGCACCATCCCTATACCTAGGCTGATTTATCTGCCTAGGGTTAGGGTTAGGCTTCAGCCTAGGGCTAGGATTTTTTGAACCAGGAAGCCCTGAGTTCCAGGCTTACTGCAGCTGCCAAAGGCATCCCAAAGGGAGCGCAGAAGTGACACAACATGGCTGCTTTCACAGCTTTTTCCTTAGGAGGAACCCTCATACCCGGCTGATTTACCTTCCTAGGGTTACTGTTAGGCTTAGGCCTAGGACTTTTAAAACCAGGAAGCCCTGTGCTCCAGGCACACTGCAGCTGTTCAAGGCATCCGAAAGGGAGGGCAAAAGTGACACAACTTGGCTGCCTCCACTGCTATTTCCATGAGACCATCCCCAACCATAGGCTGATTTTCCTTCCTAGCGTTGAGTTTTGAGTTAGGCCGAGGATTAGTGTTCTTTTAACCAGAAAGCCCTGAGTTCCAAGAACACAGCAGCTGCGAAGGACTACCCAAGAAGAGCACAAAAGTACCACAACATGCCTGCCTCCACAGCTATTTCCTTGGGGACATCCCTAATTCCTGGCTGATTTGCCTTTCTCGTCGTCAGGTTGGGGTTAGGTAGGACTTGTGCTAGGATTTTTAAAATCAGGAAGCCCAGACCTCCAGGCACACTGGAGCTGTGAAAGGCATCCAAAAGGGAGTGCAAAAGTGCCACAACATGGCTGCTTTCACAGCTTTTTCCTTGGCACCATCCCTATACCTAGGCTGATTTATCTGCCTAGGGTTAGGGTTAGGGTTCAGCCTAGGGCTAGGATTTTTTGAACCAGGAAGCCCTGAGTTCCAGGCTTACTGCAGCTGCCAAAGGCATCCCAAAGGGAGCGCAGAAGTGACACAACATGGCTGCTTTCACAGCTTTTTCCTTAGGAGGAACCCTCATACCCGGCTGATTTACCTTCCTAGGGTTACTGTTAGGCTTAGGCCTAGGACTTTTAAAACCAGGAAGCCCTGTGCTCCAGGCACACTGCAGCTGTTCAATTCATCCCAAGGGCAGCGCAAAAGTGACACAACTTGGCTGCCTCCACTGCTATTTCCATGAGACCATCCCCAACCATAGGCTGATTTTCCTTCCTAGCGTTGAGGTTTGAGTTAGGCCTAGGGTTAGGGTTCTTTTAACCTGAAAGCCCTGAGTTCCAAGAACACAGCAGCTGCGAAGGACTACCCAAGAAGAGCACAAAAGTACCACAACATGCCTGCCTCCACAGCTATTTCCTTGGGGACATCCCTAATTCCTGGCTGATTTGCCTTTCTCGTCGTCGGGCTGGGGTTAGGTAGGACTTGTGCTAGGACTTTTAAAATCAGGAAGCCCAGACCTCCAGGCACACTGGAGCTGTGAAAGGCATCCAAAAGGGAGTGCAAAAGTGCCACAACATGGCTGCTTTCACAGCTTTTTCCTTGGCACCATCCCTACACCTAGGCTGATTTATCTGCCTAGGGTTAGGGTTAGGGTTCAGCCTAGGGCTAGGATATTTTGAACCAGGAAGCCCTGAGTTCCAGGCTTACTGCAGCTGCCAAAGGCATCCCAAAGTGAGCTCAGAAATGCCACAACATGGCTGCTTACACAGCTTTTTCCTTAGGAGGAACCCTCAGACCCGGCTGATTTACCTACGTAGGGTTTCTATTAGGCTTAGGCATAGGATTTTTAAAATCAGGAAGCCCAGACCTCCAGGCACACTGGAGCTGTGAAAGGCATCCAAAAGGGAGTGCAAAAGTGCCACAACATGGCTGCTTTCACAGCTTTTTCCTTTGCACCATCCCTATACCTAGGCTGATTTATCTGCCTAGGGTTAGGGTTAGGGTTAGGGTTCACCCTAGGGCTAGGATTTTTTGAACCAGGAAGCCCTGAGTTCCAGGCTTACTGCAGCTGCCAAAGGCATCCCAAAGGGAGCTCAGAAATGCCACAACATGGCTGCTTTCACAGCTTTTTCCTTTGGAAGAACCCTCATACCCGGCTGATTTGCCTTCCTAGGGTTACTGTTAGGCTTAGGCCTAGGACTTTTAAAACCAGGAAGCCCTGTGCTCCAGGCACACTGCAGCTGTTCAAGGCATCCGAAAGGGAGGGCAAAAGTGAGACAACTTGGCTGCCTCCACTGCTATTTCCATGAGACCATCCCCAACCATAGGCTGATTTTCCTTCCTAGCGTTGAGGTTTGAGTTAGGCGTAGGGTTAGGGTTCTTTTAACCAGAAAGCCCTGAGTTCCAAGAACACAGCAGCTGCGAAGGACTACCCAAGAAGAGCACAAAAGTACCACAACATGCCTGCCTCCACAGCGATTTCCTTGGGGACATCCCTAATTCCTGGCTGATTTGCCTTTCTCGTCGTCGGGTTGGGGTTAGGTAGGACTTGTGCTAGGATTTTTAAAATCAGGAAGCCCAGACCTCCAGGCACACTGGAGCTGTGAAAGGCATCCAAAAGGGAGTGCAAAAGTGCCACAACATGGCTGCTTTCACAGCTTATTCCTTGGCACCATCTCTATACCTAGGCTGATTTATCTGCCTAGGGTTAGGGTTAGGGTTCAGCCTAGGGCTAGGATGTTTTGAACCAGGAAGCCCTGAGTTCCAGGCTTACTGCAGCTGCCAAAGGCATCCCAAAGGGAGCGCAGAAGTGACACAACATGGCTGCTTTCACAGCTTTTTCCTTAGGAAGAACCCTCATACCCGGCTGATTTACCTTCCTAGGGTTACTGTTAGGCTTAGGCCTAGGACTTTTAAAACCAGGAAGCCCTGTGCTCCAGGCACACTGCAGCTGTTCAATTCATCCCAAGGGCAGCGCAAAAGTGACACAACTTGGCTGCCTCCACTGCTATTTCCATGAGACCATCCCCAACCATAGGCTGATTTTCCTTCCTAGCGTTGAGGTTTGAGTTAGGCCTAGGGTTAGGGTTCTTTTAACCTGAAAGCCCTGAGTTCCAAGAACACAGCAGCTGCGAAGGACTACCCAAGAAGAGCACAAAAGTACCACAACATGCCTGCCTCCACAGCTATTTCCTTGGGGACATCCCTAATTCCTGGCTGATTTGCCTTTCTCGTCGTCGGGCTGGGGTTAGGTAGGACTTGTGCTAGGATTTTTAAAATCAGGAAGCCCAGACCTCCAGGCACACTGGAGCTGTGAAAGGCATCCAAAAGGGAGTGCAAAAGTGCCACAACATGGCTGCTTTCACAGCTTTTTCCTTGGCACCATCCCTACACCTAGTCTGATTTATCTGCCTAGGGTTAGGTTTAGGGTTCAGCCTAGGGCTAGGATATTTTGAACCAGGAAGCCCTGAGTTCCAGGCTTACTGCAGCTGCCAAAGGCATCCCAAAGGGAGCTCAGAAATGCCACAACATGGCTGCTTTCACAGCTTTTTCCTTAGGAAGAACCCTCATACCCGGCTGATTTACCTTCCTAGGGTTACTGTTAGGCTTAGGCCTAGGACTTTTAAAACCAGGAAGCCCTGTGCTCCAGGCACACTGCAGCTGTTCAAGGCATCCGAAAGGGAGGGCAAAAGTGAGACAACTTGGCTGCCTCCACTGCTATTTCCATGAGACCATCCCCAACCATAGGCTGATTTTCCTTCCTAGCGTTGAGGTTTGAGTTAGGCGTAGGGTTAGGGTTCTTTTAACCAGAAAGCCCTGAGTTCCAAGAACACAGCAGCTGCGAAGGACTACCCAAGAAGAGCACAAAAGTACCACAACATGCCTGCCTCCACAGCGATTTCCTTGGGGACATCCCTAATTCCTGGCTGATTTGCCTTTCTCGTCGTCAGGTTGGGGTTAGGTAGGACTTGTGCTAGGATTTTTAAAATCAGGAAGCCCAGACCTCCAGGCACACTGGAGCTGTGAAAGGCATCCAAAAGGGAGTGCAAAAGTGCCACAACATGGCTGCTTTCACAGCTTATTCCTTGGCACCATCTCTATACCTAGGCTGATTTATCTGCCTAGGGTTAGGGTTAGGGTTCAGCCTAGGGCTAGGATGTTTTGAACCAGGAAGCCCTGAGTTCCAGGCTTACTGCAGCTGCCAAAGGCATCCCAAAGGGAGCGCAGAAGTGACACAACATGGCTGCTTTCACAGCTTTTTCCTTAGGAAGAACCCTCATACCCGGCTGATTTACCTTCCTAGGGTTACTGTTAGGCTTAGGCCTAGGACTTTTAAAACCAGGAAGCCCTGTGCTCCAGGCACACTGCAGCTGTTCAATTCATCCCAAGGGCAGCGCAAAAGTGACACAACTTGGCTGCCTCCACTGCTATTTCCATGAGACCATCCCGAACCATAGGCTGATTTTCCTTCCTAGCGTTGAGGTTTGAGTTAGGCCTAGGGTTAGGGTTCTTTTAACCTGAAAGCCCTGAGTTCCAAGAACACAGCAGCTGCGAAGGACTACCCAAGAAGAGCACAAAAGTACCACAACATGCCTGCCTCCACAGCTATTTCCTTGGGGACATCCCTAATTCCTGGCTGATTTGCCTTTCTCGTCGTCGGGCTGGGGTTAGGTAGGACTTGTGCTAGGACTTTTAAAATCAGGAAGCCCAGACCTCCAGGCACACTGGAGCTGTGAAAGGCATCCAAAAGGGAGTGCAAAAGTGCCACAACATGGCTGCTTTCACAGCTTTTTCCTTGGCACCATCCCTATACCTAGGCTGATTTATCTGCCTAGGGTTAGGGTTCAGCCTAGGGCTAGGATATTTTGAACCAGGAAGCCCTGAGTTCCAGGCTTACTGCAGCTGCCAAAGGCATCCCAAAGGGAGCTCAGAAATGCCACAACATGGCTGCTTTCACAGCTTTTTCCTTTGGAAGAACCCTCATACCCGGCTGATTTACCTTCCTAGGGTTACTGTTAGGCTTAGGCCTAGGACATTTAAAACCAGGAAGCCCTGTGCTCCAGGCACACTGCAGCTGTTCAAGGCATCCGAAAGGGAGGGCAAAAGTGACACAACTTGGCTGCCTCCACTGCTATTTCCATGAGACCATCCCCAACCATAGGCTGATTTTCCTTCCTAGCGTTGAGGTTTGAGTTAGGCCGAGGGTTAGTGTTCTTTTAACCAGAAAGCCCTGAGTTCCAAGAACACAGCAGCTGCGAAGGACTACCCAAGAAGAGCACAAAAGTACCACAACATGCCTGCCTCCACAGCGATTTCCTTGGGGACATCCCTAATTCCTGGCTGATTTGCCTTTCTCGTCGTCAGGTTGGGGTTAGGTAGGACTTGTGCTAGGATTTTTAAAATCAGGAAGCCCAGACCTCCAGGCACACTGGAGCTGTGAAAGGCATCCAAAAGGGAGTGCAAAAGTGCCACAACATGGCTGCTTTCACAGCTTTTTCCTTGGCACCATCCCTATACCTAGGCTGATTTATCTGCCTAGGGTTAGGGTTAGGGTTCAGCCTAGGGCTAGGATCTTTTGAACCAGGAAGCCCTGAGTTCCAGGCTTACTGCAGCTGCCAAAGGCATCCCAAAGGGAGCGCAGAAGTGACACAACATGGCTGCTTTCACAGCTTTTTCCTTAGGAGGAACCCTCATACCCGGCTGATTTACCTTCCTAGGGTTACTGTTAGGCTTAGGCCTAGGACTTTTAAAACCAGGAAGCCCTGTGCTCCAGGCACACTGCAGCTGTTCAATTCATCCCAAGGGCAGCGCAAAAGTGACACAACTTGGCTGCCTCCACTGCTATTTCCATGAGACCATCCCCAACCATAGGCTGATTTTCCTTCCTAGCGTTGAGGTTTGAGTTAGGCCTAGGGTTAGGGTTCTTTTAACCTGAAAGCCCTGAGTTCCAAGAACACAGCAGCTGCGAAGGACTACCCAAGAAGAGCACAAAAGTACCACAACATGCCTGCCTCCACAGCTATTTCCTTGGGGACATCCCTAATTCCTGGCTGATTTGCCTTTCTCGTCGTCGGGCTGAGGTTAGGTAGGACTTGTGCTAGGATTTTTAAAATCAGGAAGCCCAGACCTCCAGGCACACTGGAGCTGTGAAAGGCATCCAAAAGGGAGTGCAAAAGTGCCACAACATGGCTGCTTTCACAGCTTTTTCCTTGGCACCATCCCTACACGTAGGCTGATTTATCTGCCTAGGGTTAGGGTTAGGGTTCAGCCTAGGGCTAGGATATTTTGAACCAGGAAGCCCTGAGTTCCAGGCTTACTGCAGCTGCCAAAGGCATCCCAAAGTGAGCTCAGAAATGCCACAACATGGCTGCTTACACAGCTTTTTCCTTAGGAGGAACCCTCAGACCCGGCTGATTTACCTACGTAGGGTTTCTATTAGGCTTAGGCCTAGGACTTTAAAATCAGGAAGCCCAGACCTCCAGGCACACTGGAGCTGTGAAAGGCATCCAAAAGGGAGTGCAAAAGTGCCACCACATGGCTGGTTTCACAGCTTTTTCCTTTGCACCATCCCTATACCTAGGCTGATTTTTTTGCCTAGGGTTAGGGTTAGGGTTAGGGTTCAGCCTAGGGCTAGGATTTTTTGAACCAGGAAGCCCTGAGTTCCAGGCTTACTGCAGCTGCCAAAGGCATCCCAAAGGGAGCTCAGAAATGCCACAACATGGCTGCTTTCACAGCTTTTTCCTTTGGAAGAACCCTCATACCCGGCTGATTTACCTTCCTAGGGTTACTGTTAGGCTTAGGCCTAGGACTTTTAAAACCAGGAAGCCCTGTGCTCCAGGCACACTGCAGCTGTTCAAGGCATCCGAAAGGGAGGGCAAAAGTGACACAACTTGGCTGCCTCCACTGCTATTTCCATGAGACCATCCCCAACCATAGGCTGATTTTCCTTCCTAGCGTTGAGGTTTGAGTTAGGCCGAGGGTTAGTGTTCTTTTAACCAGAAAGCCCTGAGTTCCAAGAACATAGCAGCTGCGAAGGACTACCCAAGAAGAGCACAAAAGTACCACAACATGCCTGCCTCCACAGCGATTTCCTTGGGGACATCCCTAATTCCTGGCTGATTTGCCTTTCTCGTCGTCAGGTTGGGGTTAGGTAGGACTTGTGCTAGGATTTTTAAAATCAGGAAGCCCAGACCTCCAGGCACACTGGAGCTGTGAAAGGCATCCAAAAGGGAGTGCAAAAGTGCCACAACATGGCTGCTTTCACAGCTTTTTCCTTGGCACCATCCCTATACCTAGGCTGATTTATCTGCCTAGGGTTAGGGTTAGGGTTCAGCCTAGGGCTAGGATTTTTTGAATCAGGAAGCCCTGAGTTCCAGGCTTACTGCAGCTGCCAAAGGCATCCCAAAGGGAGCGCAGAAGTGACACAACATGGCTGCTTTCACAGCTTTTTCCTTAGGAAGAACCCTCATACCCGGCTGATTTACCTTCCTAGGGTTACTGTTAGGCTTAGGCCTAGGACTTTTAAAACCAGGAAGCCCTGTGCTCCAGGCACACTGCAGCTGTTCAATTCATCCCAAGGGCAGCGCAAAAGTGACACAACTTGGCTGCCTCCACTGCTATTTCCATGAGACCATCCCCAACCATAGGCTGATTTTCCTTCCTAGCGTTGAGGTTTGAGTTAGGCCTAGGGTTAGGGTTCTTTTAACCTGAAAGCCCTGAGTTCCAAGAACACAGCAGCTGCGAAGGACTACCCAAGAAGAGCACAAAAGTACCACAACATGCCTGCCTCCACAGCTATTTCCTTGGGGACATCCCTAATTCCTGGCTGATTTGCCTTTCTCGTCGTCAGGCTGGGGTTAGGTAGGACTTGTGCTAGGACTTTTAAAATCAGGAAGCCCAGACCTCCAGGCACACTGGAGCTGTGAAAGGCATCCAAAAGGGAGTGCAAAAGTGCCACAACATGGCTGCTTTCACAGCTTTTTCCTTGGCACCATCCCTATACCTAGGCTGATTTATCTGCCTAGGGTTAGGGTTCAGCCTAGGGCTAGGATATTTTGAACCAGGAAGCCCTGAGTTCCAGGCTTACTGCAGCTGCCAAAGGCATCCCAAAGGGAGCTCAGAAATGCCACAACATGGCTGCTTTCACAGCTTTTTCCTTTGGAAGAACCCTCATACCCGGCTGATTTACCTTCCTAGGGTTACTGTTAGGCTTAGGCCTAGGACTTTTAAAACCAGGAAGCCCTGTGCTCCAGGCACACTGCAGCTGTTCAAGGCATCCGAAAGGGAGGTCAAACGTGACACAACTTGGCTGCCTCCACTGCTATTTCCATGAGACCATCCCCAACCATAGGCTGATTTTCCTTCCTAGCGTTGAGGTTTGAGTTAGGCCTAGGGTTAGGGTTCTTTTAACCTGAAAGCCCTGAGTTCCAAGAACACAGCAGCTGCGAAGGACTACCCAAGAAGAGCACAAAAGTACCACAACATGCCTGCCTCCACAGCTATTTCCTTGGGGACATCCCTAATTCCTGGCTGATTTGCCTTTCTCGTCGTCGGGCTGGGGTTAGGTAGGACTTGTGCTAGGACTTTTAAAATCAGGAAGCCCAGACCTCCAGGCACACTGGAGCTGTGAAAGGCATCCAAAAGGGAGTGCAAAAGTGCCACAACATGGCTGCTTTCACAGCTTTTTCCTTGGCACCATCCCTATACCTAGGCTGATTTATCTGCCTAGGGTTAGGGTTCAGCCTAGGGCTAGGATATTTTGAACCAGGAAGCCCTGAGTTCCAGGCTTACTGCAGCTGCCAAAGGCATCCCAAAGGGAGCTCAGAAATGCCACAACATGGCTGCTTTCACAGCTTTTTCCTTTGGAAGAACCCTCATACCCGGCTGATTTACCTTCCTAGGGTTACTGTTAGGCTTAGGCCTAGGACTTTTAAAACCAGGAAGCCCTGTGCTCCAGGCACACTGCAGCTGTTCAAGGCATCCGAAAGGGAGGGCAAAAGTGACACAACTTGGCTGCCTCCACTGCTATTTCCATGAGACCATCCCCAACCATAGGCTGATTTTCCTTCCTAGCGTTGAGGTTTGAGTTAGGCCGAGGGTTAGTGTTCTTTTAACCAGAAAGCCCTGAGTTCCAAGAACACAGCAGCTGCGAAGGACTACCCAAGAAGAGCACAAAAGTACCACAACATGCCTGCCTCCACAGCGATTTCCTTGGGGACATCCCTAATTCCTGGCTGATTTGCCTTTCTCGTCGTCAGGTTGGGGTTAGGTAGGACTTGTGCTAGGATTTTTAAAATCAGGAAGCCCAGACCTCCAGGCACACTGGAGCTGTGAAAGGCATCCAAAAGGGAGTGCAAAAGTGCCACAACATGGCTGCTTTCACAGCTTTTTCCTTGGCACCATCCCTATACCTAGGCTGATTTATCTGCCTAGGGTTAGGGTTAGGGTTCAGCCTAGGGCTAGGATCTTTTGAACCAGGAAGCCCTGAGTTCCAGGCTTACTGCAGCTGCCAAAGGCATCCCAAAGGGAGCGCAGAAGTGACACAACATGGCTGCTTTCACAGCTTTTTCCTTAGGAGGAACCCTCATACCCGGCTGATTTACCTTCCTAGGGTTACTGTTAGGCTTAGGCCTAGGACTTTTAAAACCAGGAAGCCCTGTGCTCCAGGCACACTGCAGCTGTTCAATTCATCCCAAGGGCAGCGCAAACGTGACACAACTTGGCTGCCTCCACTGCTATTTCCATGAGACCATCCCCAACCATAGGCTGATTTTCCTTCCTAGCGTTGAGGTTTGAGTTAGGCCTAGGGTTAGGGTTCTTTTAACCTGAAAGCCCTGAGTTCCAAGAACACAGCAGCTGCGAAGGACTACCCAAGAAGAGCACAAAAGTACCACAACATGCCTGCCTCCACAGCTATTTCCTTGGGGACATCCCTAATTCCTGGCTGATTTGCCTTTCTCGTCGTCGGGCTGGGGTTAGGTAGGACTTGTGCTAGGATTTTTAAAATCAGGAAGCCCAGACCTCCAGGCACACTGGAGCTGTGAAAGGCATCCAAAAGGGAGTGCAAAAGTGCCACAACATGGCTGCTTTCACAGCTTTTTCCTTGGCACCATCCCTACACCTAGGCTGATTTATCTGCCTAGGGTTAGGGTTAGGGTTCAGCCTAGGGCTAGGATATTTTGAACCAGGAAGCCCTGAGTTCCAGGCTTACTGCAGCTGCCAAAGGCATCCCAAAGTGAGCTCAGAAATGCCACAACATGGCTGCTTACACAGCTTTTTCCTTAGGAGGAACCCTCAGACCCGGCTGATTTACCTACGTAGGGTTTCTATTAGGCTTAGGCCTAGGACTTTAAAATCAGGAAGCCCAGACCTCCAGGCACACTGGAGCTGTGAAAGGCATCCAAAAGGGAGTGCAAAAGTGCCACCACATGGCTGGTTTCACAGCTTTTTCCTTTGCACCATCCCTATACCTAGGCTGATTTTTTTGCCTAGGGTTAGGGTTAGGGTTAGGGTTCAGCCTAGGGCTAGGATTTTTTGAACCAGGAAGCCCTGAGTTCCAGGCTTACTGCAGCTGCCAAAGGCATCCCAAAGGGAGCTCAGAAATGCCACAACATGGCTGCTTTCACAGCTTTTTCCTTAGGAAGAACCCTCATACCCGGCTGATTTACCTTCCTAGGGTTACTGTTAGGCTTAGGCCTAGGACTTTTAAAACCAGGAAGCCCTGTGCTCCAGGCACACTGCAGCTGTTCAATTCATCCCAAGGGCAGCGCAAAAGTGACACAACTTGGCTGCCTCCACTGCTATTTCCATGAGTACCATCCCGAACCATAGGCTGATTTTCCTTCCTAGCGTTGAGGTTTGAGTTAGGCCTAGGGTTAGGGTTCTTTTAACCTGAAAGCCCTGAGTTCCAAGAACACAGCAGCTGCGAAGGACTACCCAAGAAGAGCACAAAAGTACCACAACATGCCTGCCTCCACAGCTATTTCCTTGGGGACATCCCTAATTCCTGGCTGATTTGCCTTTCTCGTTGTCAGGCTGGGGTTAGGTAGGACTTGTGCTAGGACTTTTAAAATCAGGAAGCCCAGACCTCCAGGCACACTGGAGCTGTGAAAGGCATCCAAAAGGGAGTGCAAAAGTGCCACAACATGGCTGCTTTCACAGCTTTTTCCTTGGCACCATCCCTATACCTAGGCTGATTTATCTGCCTAGGGTTAGGGTTCAGCCTAGGGCTAGGATATTTTGAACCAGGAAGCCCTGAGTTCCAGGCTTACTGCAGCTGCCAAAGGCATCCCAAAGGGAGCTCAGAAATGCCACAACATGGCTGCTTTCACAGCTTTTTCCTTTGGAAGAACCCTCATACCCGGCTGATTTACCTTCCTAGGGTTACTGTTAGGCTTAGGCCTAGGACTTTTAAAACCAGGAAGCCCTGTGCTCCAGGCACACTGCAGCTGTTCAAGGCATCCGAAAGGGAGGGCAAAAGTGACACAACTTGGCTGCCTCCACTGCTATTTCCATGAGACCATCCCCAACCATAGGCTGATTTTCCTTCCTAGCGTTGAGGTTTGAGTTAGGCCGAGGGTTAGTGTTCTTTTAACCAGAAAGCCCTGAGTTCCAAGAACACAGCAGCTGCGAAGGACTACCCAAGAAGAGCACAAAAGTACCACAACATGCCTGCCTCCACAGCGATTTCCTTGGGGACATCCCTAATTCCTGGCTGATTTGCCTTTCTCGTCGTCAGGTTGGGGTTAGGTAGGACTTGTGCTAGGATTTTTAAAATCAGGAAGCCCAGACCTCCAGGCACACTGGAGCTGTGAAAGGCATCCAAAAGGGAGTGCAAAAGTGCCACAACATGGCTGCTTTCACAGCTTATTCCTTGGCACCATCCCTATACCTAGGCTGATTTATCTGCCTAGGGTTAGGGTTAGGGTTCAGCCTAGGGCTAGGATGTTTTGAACCAGGAAGCCCTGAGTTCCAGGCTTACTGCAGCTGCCAAAGGCATCCCAAAGGGAGCGCAGAAGTGACACAACATGGCTGCTTTCACAGCTTTTTCCTTAGGAGGAACCCTCATACCCGGCTGATTTACCTTCCTAGGGTTACTGTTAGGCTTAGGCCTAGGACTTTTAAAACCAGGAAGCCCTGTGCTCCAGGCACACTGCAGCTGTTCAATTCATCCCAAGGGCAGCGCAAAAGTGACACAACTTGGCTGCCTCCACTGCTATTTCCATGAGACCATCCCCAACCATAGGCTGATTTTCCTTCCTAGCGTTGAGGTTTGAGTTAGGCCTAGGGTTAGGGTTCTTTTAACCTGAAAGCCCTGAGTTCCAAGAACACAGCAGCTGCGAAGGACTACCCAAGAAGAGCACAAAAGTACCACAACATGCCTGCCTCCACAGCTATTTCCTTGGGGACATCCCTAATTCCTGGCTGATTTGCCTTTCTCGTCGTCGGGCTGGGGTTAGGTAGGACTTGTGCTAGGATTTTTAAAATCAGGAAGCCCAGACCTCCAGGCACACTGGAGCTGTGAAAGGCATCCAAAAGGGAGTGCAAAAGTGCCACAACATGGCTGCTTTCACAGCTTTTTCCTTGGCACCATCCCTACACCTAGGCTGATTTATCTGCCTAGGGTTAGGGTTAGGGTTCAGCCTAGGGCTAGGATATTTTGAACCAGGAAGCCCTGAGTTCCAGGCTTACTGCAGCTGCCAAAGGCATCCCAAAGTGAGCTCAGAAATGCCACAACATGGCTGCTTACACAGCTTTTTCCTTAGGAGGAACCCTCAGACCCGGCTGATTTACCTACGTAGGGTTTCTATTAGGCTTAGGCCTAGGACTTTAAAATCAGGAAGCCCAGACCTCCAGGCACACTGGAGCTGTGAAAGGCATCCAAAAGGGAGTGCAAAAGTGCCACCACATGGCTGGTTTCACAGCTTATTCCTTTGCACCATCCCTATACCTAGGCTGATTTTTTTGCCTAGGGTTAGGGTTAGGGTTAGGGTTCAGCCTAGGGCTAGGATTTTTTGAACCAGGAAGCCCTGAGTTCCAGGCTTACTGCAGCTGCCAAAGGCATCCCAAAGGGAGCTCAGAAATGCCACAACATGGCTGCTTTCACAGCTTTTTCCTTTGGAAGAACCCTCATACCCGGCTGATTTACCTTCCTAGGGTTACTGTTAGGCTTAGGCCTAGGACTTTTAAAACCAGGAAGCCCTGTGCTCCAGGCACACTGCAGCTGTTCAAGGCATCCGAAAGGGAGGGCAAAAGTGACACAACTTGGCTGCCTCCACTGCTATTTCCATGAGACCATCCCCAACCATAGGCTGATTTTCCTTCCTAGCGTTGAGGTTTGAGTTAGGCCGAGGGTTAGTGTTCTTTTAACCAGAAAGCCCTGAGTTCCAAGAACATAGCAGCTGCGAAGGACTACCCAAGAAGAGCACAAAAGTACCACAACATGCCTGCCTCCACAGCGATTTCCTTGGGGACATCCCTAATTCCTGGCTGATTTGCCTTTCTCGTCGTCAGGTTGGGGTTAGGTAGGACTTGTGCTAGGATTTTTAAAATCAGGAAGCCCAGACCTCCAGGCACACTGGAGCTGTGAAAGGCATCCAAAAGGGAGTGCAAAAGTGCCACAACATGGCTGCTTTCACAGCTTTTTCCTTGGCACCATCCCTATACCTAGGCTGATTTATCTGCCTAGGGTTAGGGTTAGGGTTCAGCCTAGGGCTAGGATTTTTTGAATCAGGAAGCCCTGAGTTCCAGGCTTACTGCAGCTGCCAAAGGCATCCCAAAGGGAGCGCAGAAGTGACACAACATGGCTGCTTTCACAGCTTTTTCCTTAGGAAGAACCCTCATACCCGGCTGATTTACCTTCCTAGGGTTACTGTTAGGCTTAGGCCTAGGACTTTTAAAACCAGGAAGCCCTGTGCTCCAGGCACACTGCAGCTGTTCAATTCATCCCAAGGGCAGCGCAAAAGTGACACAACTTGGCTGCCTCCACTGCTATTTCCATGAGACCATCCCGAACCATAGGCTGATTTTCCTTCCTAGCGTTGAGGTTTGAGTTAGGCCTAGGGTTAGGGTTCTTTTAACCTGAAAGCCCTGAGTTCCAAGAACACAGCAGCTGCGAAGGACTACCCAAGAAGAGCACAAAAGTACCACAACATGCCTGCCTCCACAGCTATTTCCTTGGGGACATCCCTAATTCCTGGCTGATTTGCCTTTCTCGTTGTCAGGCTGGGGTTAGGTAGGACTTGTGCTAGGACTTTTAAAATCAGGAAGCCCAGACCTCCAGGCACACTGGAGCTGTGAAAGGCATCCAAAAGGGAGTGCAAAAGTGCCACAACATGGCTGCTTTCACAGCTTTTTCCTTGGCACCATCCCTACACCTAGGCTGATTTATCTGCCTAGGGTTAGGGTTAGGGTTCAGCCTAGGGCTAGGATATTTTGAACCAGGAAGCCCTGAGTTCCAGGCTTACTGCAGCTGCCAAAGGCATCCCAAAGTGAGCTCAGAAATGCCACAACATGGCTGCTTACACAGCTTTTTCCTTAGGAGGAACCCTCAGACCCGGCTGATTTACCTACGTAGGGTTTCTATTAGGCTTAGGCCTAGGACTTTAAAATCAGGAAGCCCAGACCTCCAGGCACACTGGAGCTGTGAAAGGCATCCAAAAGGGAGTGCAAAAGTGCCACCACATGGCTGGTTTCACAGCTTTTTCCTTTGCACCATCCCTATACCTAGGCTGATTTATCTGCCTAGGGTTAGGGTTAGGGTTAGGGTTCAGCCTAGGGCTAGGATTTTTTGAACCAGGAAGCCCTGAGTTCCAGGCTTACTGCCGCTGCCAAAGGCATCCCAAAGGGAGCTCAGAAATGCCACAACATGGCTGCTTTCACAGCTTTTTCCTTTGGAAGAACCCTCATACCCGGCTGATTTACCTTCCTAGGGTTACTGTTAGGCTTAGGCCTAGGACTTTTAAAACCAGGAAGCCCTGTGCTCCAGGCACACTGCAGCTGTTCAAGGCATCCGAAAGGGAGGGCAAAAGTGAGACAACTTGGCTGCCTCCACTGCTATTTCCATGAGACCATCCCCAACCATAGGCTGATTTTCCTTCCTAGCGTTGAGGTTTGAGTTAGGCCTAGGGTTAGGGTTCTTTTAACCAGAAAGCCCTGAGTTCCAAGAACACAGCAGCTGCGAAGGACTACCCAAGAAGAGCACAAAAGTACCACAACATGCCTGCCTCCACAGCGATTTCCTTGGGGACATCCCTAATTCCTGGCTGATTTGCCTTTCTCGTCGTCAGGTTGGGGTTAGGTAGGACTTGTGCTAGGATTTTTAAAATCAGGAAGCCCAGACCTCCAGGCACACTGGAGCTGTGAAAGGCATCCAAAAGGGAGTGCAAAAGTGCCACAACATGGCTGCTTTCACAGCTTTTTCCTTGGCACCATCCCTATACCTAGGCTGATTTATCTGCCTAGGGTTAGGGTTAGGGTTCAGCCTAGGGCTAGGATTTTTTGAATCAGGAAGCCCTGAGTTCCAGGCTTACTGCAGCTGCCAAAGGCATCCCAAAGGGAGCGCAGAAGTGACACAACATGGCTGCTTTCACAGCTTTTTCCTTAGGAAGAACCCTCATACCCAGCTGATTTACCTTCCTAGGGTTACTGTTAGGCTTAGGCCTAGGACTTTTAAAACCAGGAAGCCCTGTGCTCCAGGCACACTGCAGCTGTTCAATTCATCCCAAGGGCAGCGCAAAAGTGACACAACTTGGCTGCCTCCACTGCTATTTCCATGAGACCATCCCCAACCATAGGCTGATTTTCCTTCCTAGCGTTGAGGTTTGAGTTAGGCCTAGGGTTAGGGTTCTTTTAACCAGAAAGCCCTGAGTTCCAAGAACACAGCAGCTGCGAAGGACTACCCAAGAAGAGCACAAAAGTACCACAACATGCCTGCCTCCACAGCAATTTCCTTGGGGACATCCCTAATTCCTGGCTGATTTGCCTTTCTCGTCGTCGGGTTGGGGTTAGGTAGGCCTTGTGCTAGGATTTTTAAAATCAGGAAGCCCAGACCTCCAGGCACACTGGAGCTGTGAAAGGCATCCAAAAGGGAGTGCAAAAGTGCCACCACATGGCTGGTTTCACAGCTTTTTCCTTTGCACCATCCCTATACCTAGGCTGATTTATCTGCCTAGGGTTAGGGTTAGGCTTCAGCCTAGGGCTAGGATTTTTTGAACCAGGAAGCCCTGAGTTCCAGGCTTACTGTAGCTGCCAAAGGCATCCCAAAGGGAGCGCAGAAGTGCCACAACATGGTTGCTTTCACAGCTTTTTCCTTAGGAAGAACCCTCATACCCGGCTGATTTACCTTCCTAGGGTTACTGTTAGGCTTAGGCCTAGGACATTTAAAACCAGGAAGCCCTGTGCTCCAGGCACACTGCAGCTGTTCAAGGCATCCGAAAGGGAGGGCAGAAGTGAGACAACTTGGCTGCCTCCACTGCTATTTCCATGAGACCATCCCCAACCATAGGCTGATTTTCCTTCCTAGCGTTGAGGTTTGAGTTAGGCCTAGGGTTAGTGTTCTTTTAACCAGAAAGCCCTGAGTTCCAAGAACACAGCAGCTGCGAAGGACTACCCAAGAAGAGCACACAAGTACCACAACATGCCTGCCTCCACAGCTATTTCCTTGGGGACATCCCTAATTCCTGGCTGATTTGCCTTTCTCGTTGTCAGGTTGGGGTTAGGTAGGACTTGTGCTAGGATTTTTAAAATCAGGAAGCCCAGACCTCCAGGCACACTGGAGCTGTGAAAGGCATCCAAAAGGGAGTGCAAAAGTGCCACAACATGGCTGCTTTCACAGCTTTCTCTTTGGCACCATCCCTATACCTAGGCTGATTTATCTGCCTAGGGTTAGGGTTAGGTTTCAGCCTAGGGCTAGGATTTTTTGAACCAGGAAGCCCTGAGTTCCAGGCTTACTGCAGCTGCCAAAGGCATCCCAAAGGGAGCGCAGAAGTGACACAACATGGCTGCTTTCACAGCTTTTTCCTTAGGAAGAACCCTAATACCCGGCTGATTTACCTTCCTAGGATTACTGTTAGGCTTAGGCCTAGGACTTTGAAAACCAGGAAGCCCTGTGCTCCAGGCACACTGCAGCTGTTCAATTCATCCCAAGGGCAGCGCAAAAGTGACACAACTTGGCTGCCTCCACTGCTATTTCCATGAGACCATCCCCAACCATAGGCTGATTTTCCTTCCTAGCGTTGAGGTTTGAGTTAGGCCTAGGGTTAGGGTTCTTTTAACCTGAAAGCCCTGAGTTCCAAGAACACAGCAGCTGCGAAGGACTACCCAAGAAGAGCACAAAAGTACCACAACATGCCTGCCTCCACAGCTATTTCCTTGGGGACATCCCTAATTCCTGGCTGATTTGCCTTTCTCGTCGTCGGGCTGGGGTTAGGTAGGACTTGTGCTAGGATTTTTAAAATCAGGAAGCCCAGACCTCCAGGCACACTGGAGCTGTGAAAGGCATCCAAAAGGGAGTGCAAAAGTGCCACAACATGGCTGCTTTCACAGCTTTTTCCTTGGCACCATCCCTACACCTAGGCTGATTTATCTGCCTAGGGTTAGGGTTAGGGTTCAGCCTAGGGCTAGGATATTTTGAACCAGGAAGCCCTGAGTTCCAGGCTTACTGCAGCTGCCAAAGGCATCCCAAAGTGAGCTCAGAAATGCCACAACATGGCTGCTTACACAGCTTTTTCTTTAGGAGGAACCCTCAGACCCGGCTGATTTACCTACGTAGGGTTTCTATTAGGCTTAGGTCTAGGACTTTAAAATCAGGAAGCCCAGACCTCCAGGCACACTGGAGCTGTGAAAGGCATCCAAAAGGGAGTGCAAAAGTGCCACCACATGGCTGCTTTCACAGCTTTTTCCTTGGCACCATCCCTATACCTAGGCTGATTTATCTGCCTAGGGTTAGGGTTCAGCCTAGGGCTAGGATATTTTGAACCAGGAAGCCCTGAGTTCCAGGCTTACTGCAGCTGCCAAAGGCATCCCAAAGGGAGCTCAGAAATGCCACAACATGGCTGCTTTCACAGCTTTTTCCTTTGGAAGAACCCTCATACCCGGCTGATTTACCTTCCTAGGGTTACTGTTAGGCTTAGGCCTAGGACTTTTAAAACCAGGAAGCCCTGTGCTCCAGGCACACTGCAGCTGTTCAAGGCATCCGAAAGGGAGGGCAAAAGTGACACAACTTGGCTGCCTCCACTGCTATTTCCATGAGACCATCCCCAACCATAGGCTGATTTTCCTTCCTAGCGTTGAGGTTTGAGTTAGGCCGAGGGTTAGTGTTCTTTTAACCAGAAAGCCCTGAGTTCCAAGAACACAGCAGCTGCGAAGGACTACCCAAGAAGAGCACAAAAGTACCACAACATGCCTGCCTCCACAGCGATTTCCTTGGGGACATCCCTAATTCCTGGCTGATTTGCCTTTCTCGTCGTCAGGTTGGGGTTAGGTAGGACTTGTGCTAGGATTTTTAAAATCAGGAAGCCCAGACCTCCAGGCACACTGGAGCTGTGAAAGGCATCCAAAAGGGAGTGCAAAAGTGCCACAACATGGCTGCTTTCACAGCTTATTCCTTGGCACCATCCCTATACCTAGGCTGATTTATCTGCCTAGGGTTAGGGTTAGGGTTCAGCCTAGGGCTAGGATGTTTTGAACCAGGAAGCCCTGAGTTCCAGGCTTACTGCAGCTGCCAAAGGCATCCCAAAGGGAGCGCAGAAGTGACACAACATGGCTGCTTTCACAGCTTTTTCCTTAGGAGGAACCCTCATACCCGGCTGATTTACCTTCCTAGGGTTACTGTTAGGCTTAGGCCTAGGACTTTTAAAACCAGGAAGCCCTGTGCTCCAGGCACACTGCAGCTGTTCAATTCATCCCAAGGGCAGCGCAAAAGTGACACAACTTGGCTGCCTCCACTGCTATTTCCATGAGACCATCCCCAACCATAGGCTGATTTTCCTTCCTAGCGTTGAGGTTTGAGTTAGGCCTAGGGTTAGGGTTCTTTTAACCTGAAAGCCCTGAGTTCCAAGAACACAGCAGCTGCGAAGGACTACCCAAGAAGAGCACAAAAGTACCACAACATGCCTGCCTCCACAGCTATTTCCTTGGGGACATCCCTAATTCCTGGCTGATTTGCCTTTCTCGTCGTCGGGCTGGGGTTAGGTAGGACTTGTGCTAGGATTTTTAAAATCAGGAAGCCCAGACCTCCAGGCACACTGGAGCTGTGAAAGGCATCCAAAAGGGAGTGCAAAAGTGCCACAACATGGCTGCTTTCACAGCTTTTTCCTTGGCACCATCCCTACACCTAGGCTGATTTATCTGCCTAGGGTTAGGGTTAGGGTTCAGCCTAGGGCTAGGATATTTTGAACCAGGAAGCCCTGAGTTCCAGGCTTACTGCAGCTGCCAAAGGCATCCCAAAGTGAGCTCAGAAATGCCACAACATGGCTGCTTACACAGCTTTTTCCTTAGGAGGAACCCTCAGACCCGGCTGATTTACCTACGTAGGGTTTCTATTAGGCTTAGGCCTAGGACTTTAAAATCAGGAAGCCCAGACCTCCAGGCACACTGGAGCTGTGAAAGGCATCCAAAAGGGAGTGCAAAAGTGCCACCACATGGCTGGTTTCACAGCTTATTCCTTTGCACCATCCCTATACCTAGGCTGATTTTTTTGCCTAGGGTTAGGGTTAGGGTTAGGGTTCAGCCTAGGGCTAGGATTTTTTGAACCAGGAAGCCCTGAGTTCCAGGCTTACTGCAGCTGCCAAAGGCATCCCAAAGGGAGCTCAGAAATGCCACAACATGGCTGCTTTCACAGCTTTTTCCTTTGGAAGAACCCTCATACCCGGCTGATTTACCTTCCTAGGGTTACTGTTAGGCTTAGGCCTAGGACTTTTAAAACCAGGAAGCCCTGTGCTCCAGGCACACTGCAGCTGTTCAAGGCATCCGAAAGGGAGGGCAAAAGTGACACAACTTGGCTGCCTCCACTGCTATTTCCATGAGACCATCCCCAACCATAGGCTGATTTTCCTTCCTAGCGTTGAGGTTTGAGTTAGGCCGAGGGTTAGTGTTCTTTTAACCAGAAAGCCCTGAGTTCCAAGAACATAGCAGCTGCGAAGGACTACCCAAGAAGAGCACAAAAGTACCACAACATGCCTGCCTCCACAGCGATTTCCTTGGGGACATCCCTAATTCCTGGCTGATTTGCCTTTCTCGTCGTCAGGTTGGGGTTAGGTAGGACTTGTGCTAGGATTTTTAAAATCAGGAAGCCCAGACCTCCAGGCACACTGGAGCTGTGAAAGGCATCCAAAAGGGAGTGCAAAAGTGCCACAACATGGCTGCTTTCACAGCTTTTTCCTTGGCACCATCCCTATACCTAGGCTGATTTATCTGCCTAGGGTTAGGGTTAGGTTTCAGCCTAGGGCTAGGATTTTTTGAATCAGGAAGCCCTGAGTTCCAGGCTTACTGCAGCTGCCAAAGGCATCCCAAAGGGAGCGCAGAAGTGACACAACATGGCTGCTTTCACAGCTTTTTCCTTAGGAAGAACCCTCATACCCGGCTGATTTACCTTCCTAGGGTTACTGTTAGGCTTAGGCCTAGGACTTTTAAAACCAGGAAGCCCTGTGCTCCAGGCACACTGCAGCTGTTCAATTCATCCCAAGGGCAGCGCAAAAGTGACACAACTTGGCTGCCTCCACTGCTATTTCCATGAGACCATCCCGAACCATAGGCTGATTTTCCTTCCTAGCGTTGAGGTTTGAGTTAGGCCTAGGGTTAGGGTTCTTTTAACCAGAAAGCCCTGAGTTCCAAGAACACAGCAGCTGCGAAGGACTACCCAAGAAGAGCACAAAAGTACCACAACATGCCTGCCTCCACAGCTATTTCCTTGGGGACATCCCTAATTCCTGGCTGATTTGCCTTTCTCGTTGTCAGGCTGGGGTTAGGTAGGACTTGTGCTAGGACTTTTAAAATCAGGAAGCCCAGACCTCCAGGCACACTGGAGCTGTGAAAGGCATCCAAAAGGGAGTGCAAAAGTGCCACAACATGGCTGCTTTCACAGCTTTTTCCTTGGCACCATCCCTACACCTAGGCTGATTTATCTGCCTAGGGTTAGGGTTAGGGTTCAGCCTAGGGCTAGGATATTTTGAACCAGGAAGCCCTGAGTTCCAGGCTTACTGCAGCTGCCAAAGGCATCCCAAAGTGAGCTCAGAAATGCCACAACATGGCTGCTTACACAGCTTTTTCCTTAGGAGGAACCCTCAGACCCGGCTGATTTACCTACGTAGGGTTTCTATTAGGCTTAGGTCTAGGACTTTAAAATCAGGAAGCCCAGACCTCCAGGCACACTGGAGCTGTGAAAGGCATCCAAAAGGGAGTGCAAAAGTGCCACCACATGGCTGGTTTCACAGCTTTTTCCTTTGCACCATCCCTATACCTAGGCTGATTTATCTGCCTAGGGTTAGGGTTAGGGTTAGGGTTCAGCCTAGGGCTAGGATTTTTTGAACCAGGAAGCCCTGAGTTCCAGGCTTACTGCCGCTGCCAAAGGCATCCCAAAGGGAGCTCAGAAATGCCACAACATGGCTGCTTTCACAGCTTTTTCCTTTGGAAGAACCCTCATACCCGGCTGATTTACCTTCCTAGGGTTACTGTTAGGCTTAGGCCTAGGACTTTTAAAACCAGGAAGCCCTGTGCTCCAGGCACACTGCAGCTGTTCAAGGCATCCGAAAGGGAGGGCAAAAGTGAGACAACTTGGCTGCCTCCACTGCTATTTCCATGAGACCATCCCCAACCATAGGCTGATTTTCCTTCCTAGCGTTGAGGTTTGAGTTAGGCCTAGGGTTAGGGTTCTTTTAACCAGAAAGCCCTGAGTTCCAAGAACACAGCAGCTGCGAAGGACTACCCAAGAAGAGCACAAAAGTACCACAACATGCCTGCCTCCACAGCGATTTCCTTGGGGACATCCCTAATTCCTGGCTGATTTGCCTTTCTCGTCGTCAGGTTGGGGTTAGGTAGGACTTGTGCTAGGATTTTTAAAATCAGGAAGCCCAGACCTCCAGGCACACTGGAGCTGTGAAAGGCATCCAAAAGGGAGTGCAAAAGTGCCACAACATGGCTGCTTTCACAGCTTTTTCCTTGGCACCATCCCTATACCTAGGCTGATTTATCTGCCTAGGGTTAGGGTTAGGGTTCAGCCTAGGGCTAGGATTTTTTGAATCAGGAAGCCCTGAGTTCCAGGCTTACTGCAGCTGCCAAAGGCATCCCAAAGGGAGCGCAGAAGTGACACAACATGGCTGCTTTCACAGCTTTTTCCTTAGGAAGAACCCTCATACCCAGCTGATTTACCTTCCTAGGGTTACTGTTAGGCTTAGGCCTAGGACTTTTAAAACCAGGAAGCCCTGTGCTCCAGGCACACTGCAGCTGTTCAATTCATCCCAAGGGCAGCGCAAAAGTGACACAACTTGGCTGCCTCCACTGCTATTTCCATGAGACCATCCCCAACCTTAGGCTGATTTTCCTTCCTAGCGTTGAGGTTTGAGTTAGGCCTAGGGTTAGGGTTCTTTTAACCAGAAAGCCCTGAGTTCCAAGAACACAGCAGCTGCGAAGGACTACCCAAGAAGAGCACAAAAGTACCACAACATGCCTGCCTCCACAGCAATTTCCTTGGGGACATCCCTAATTCCTGGCTGATTTGCCTTTCTCGTCGTCGGGTTGGGGTTAGGTAGGCCTTGTGCTAGGATTTTTAAAATCAGGAAGCCCAGACCTCCAGGCACACTGGAGCTGTGAAAGGCATCCAAAAGGGAGTGCAAAAGTGCCACCACATGGCTGGTTTCACAGCTTTTTCCTTTGCACCATCCCTATACCTAGGCTGATTTATCTGCCTAGGGTTAGGGTTAGGCTTCAGCCTAGGGCTAGGATTTTTTGAACCAGGAAGCCCTGAGTTCCAGGCTTACTGTAGCTGCCAAAGGCATCCCAAAGGGAGCGCAGAAGTGCCACAACATGGTTGCTTTCACAGCTTTTTCCTTAGGAAGAACCCTCATACCCGGCTGATTTACCTTCCTAGGGTTACTGTTAGGCTTAGGCCTAGGACTTTTAAAACCAGGAAGCCCTGTGCTCCAGGCACACTGCAGCTGTTCAATTCATCCCAAGGGCAGCGCAAAAGTGACACAACTTGGCTGCCTCCACTGCTATTTCCATGAGACCATCCCCAACCATAGGCTGATTTTCCTTCCTAGCGTTGAGGTTTGAGTTAGGCCTAGGGTTAGGGTTCTTTTAACCTGAAAGCCCTGAGTTCCAAGAACACAGCAGCTGCGAAGGACTACCCAAGAAGAGCACAAAAGTACCACAACATGCCTGCCTCCACAGCTATTTCCTTGGGGACATCCCTAATTCCTGGCTGATTTGCCTTTCTCGTCGTCGGGCTGGGGTTAGGTAGGACTTGTGCTAGGATTTTTAAAATCAGGAAGCCCAGACCTCCAGGCACACTGGAGCTGTGAAAGGCATCCAAAAGGGAGTGCAAAAGTGCCACAACATGGCTGCTTTCACAGCTTTTTCCTTGGCACCATCCCTACACCTAGGCTGATTTATCTGCCTAGGGTTAGGGTTAGGGTTCAGCCTAGGGCTAGGATATTTTGAACCAGGAAGCCCTGAGTTCCAGGCTTACTGCAGCTGCCAAAGGCATCCCAAAGTGAGCTCAGAAATGCCACAACATGGCTGCTTACACAGCTTTTTCCTTAGGAGGAACCCTCAGACCCGGCTGATTTACCTACGTAGGGTTTCTATTAGGCTTAGGCCTAGGACTTTAAAATCAGGAAGCCCAGACCTCCAGGCACACTGGAGCTGTGAAAGGCATCCAAAAGGGAGTGCAAAAGTGCCACCACATGGCTGGTTTCACAGCTTATTCCTTTGCACCATCCCTATACCTAGGCTGATTTTTTTGCCTAGGGTTAGGGTTAGGGTTAGGGTTCAGCCTAGGGCTAGGATTTTTTGAACCAGGAAGCCCTGAGTTCCAGGCTTACTGCAGCTGCCAAAGGCATCCCAAAGGGAGCTCAGAAATGCCACAACATGGCTGCTTTCACAGCTTTTTCCTTTGGAAGAACCCTCATACCCGGCTGATTTACCTTCCTAGGGTTACTGTTAGGCTTAGGCCTAGGACTTTTAAAACCAGGAAGCCCTGTGCTCCAGGCACACTGCAGCTGTTCAAGGCATCCGAAAGGGAGGGCAAAAGTGACACAACTTGGCTGCCTCCACTGCTATTTCCATGAGACCATCCCCAACCATAGGCTGATTTTCCTTCCTAGCGTTGAGGTTTGAGTTAGGCCGAGGGTTAGTGTTCTTTTAACCAGAAAGCCCTGAGTTCCAAGAACATAGCAGCTGCGAAGGACTACCCAAGAAGAGCACAAAAGTACCACAACATGCCTGCCTCCACAGCGATTTCCTTGGGGACATCCCTAATTCCTGGCTGATTTGCCTTTCTCGTCGTCAGGTTGGGGTTAGGTAGGACTTGTGCTAGGATTTTTAAAATCAGGAAGCCCAGACCTCCAGGCACACTGGAGCTGTGAAAGGCATCCAAAAGGGAGTGCAAAAGTGCCACAACATGGCTGCTTTCACAGCTTTTTCCTTGGCACCATCCCTATACCTAGGCTGATTTATCTGCCTAGGGTTAGGGTTAGGTTTCAGCCTAGGGCTAGGATTTTTTGAATCAGGAAGCCCTGAGTTCCAGGCTTACTGCAGCTGCCAAAGGCATCCCAAAGGGAGCGCAGAAGTGACACAACATGGCTGCTTTCACAGCTTTTTCCTTAGGAAGAACCCTCATACCCGGCTGATTTACCTTCCTAGGGTTACTGTTAGGCTTAGGCCTAGGACTTTTAAAACCAGGAAGCCCTGTGCTCCAGGCACACTGCAGCTGTTCAATTCATCCCAAGGGCAGCGCAAAAGTGACACAACTTGGCTGCCTCCACTGCTATTTCCATGAGACCATCCCGAACCATAGGCTGATTTTCCTTCCTAGCGTTGAGGTTTGAGTTAGGCCTAGGGTTAGGGTTCTTTTAACCAGAAAGCCCTGAGTTCCAAGAACACAGCAGCTGCGAAGGACTACCCAAGAAGAGCACAAAAGTACCACAACATGCCTGCCTCCACAGCTATTTCCTTGGGGACATCCCTAATTCCTGGCTGATTTGCCTTTCTCGTTGTCAGGCTGGGGTTAGGTAGGACTTGTGCTAGGACTTTTAAAATCAGGAAGCCCAGACCTCCAGGCACACTGGAGCTGTGAAAGGCATCCAAAAGGGAGTGCAAAAGTGCCACAACATGGCTGCTTTCACAGCTTTTTCCTTGGCACCATCCCTACACCTAGGCTGATTTATCTGCCTAGGGTTAGGGTTAGGGTTCAGCCTAGGGCTAGGATATTTTGAACCAGGAAGCCCTGAGTTCCAGGCTTACTGCAGCTGCCAAAGGCATCCCAAAGTGAGCTCAGAAATGCCACAACATGGCTGCTTACACAGCTTTTTCCTTAGGAGGAACCCTCAGACCCGGCTGATTTACCTACGTAGGGTTTCTATTAGGCTTAGGTCTAGGACTTTAAAATCAGGAAGCCCAGACCTCCAGGCACACTGGAGCTGTGAAAGGCATCCAAAAGGGAGTGCAAAAGTGCCACCACATGGCTGGTTTCACAGCTTTTTCCTTTGCACCATCCCTATACCTAGGCTGATTTATCTGCCTAGGGTTAGGGTTAGGGTTAGGGTTCAGCCTAGGGCTAGGATTTTTTGAACCAGGAAGCCCTGAGTTCCAGGCTTACTGCCGCTGCCAAAGGCATCCCAAAGGGAGCTCAGAAATGCCACAACATGGCTGCTTTCACAGCTTTTTCCTTTGGAAGAACCCTCATACCCGGCTGATTTACCTTCCTAGGGTTACTGTTAGGCTTAGGCCTAGGACTTTTAAAACCAGGAAGCCCTGTGCTCCAGGCACACTGCAGCTGTTCAAGGCATCCGAAAGGGAGGGCAAAAGTGAGACAACTTGGCTGCCTCCACTGCTATTTCCATGAGACCATCCCCAACCATAGGCTGATTTTCCTTCCTAGCGTTGAGGTTTGAGTTAGGCCTAGGGTTAGGGTTCTTTTAACCAGAAAGCCCTGAGTTCCAAGAACACAGCAGCTGCGAAGGACTACCCAAGAAGAGCACAAAAGTACCACAACATGCCTGCCTCCACAGCGATTTCCTTGGGGACATCCCTAATTCCTGGCTGATTTGCCTTTCTCGTCGTCAGGTTGGGGTTAGGTAGGACTTGTGCTAGGATTTTTAAAATCAGGAAGCCCAGACCTCCAGGCACACTGGAGCTGTGAAAGGCATCCAAAAGGGAGTGCAAAAGTGCCACAACATGGCTGCTTTCACAGCTTTTTCCTTGGCACCATCCCTATACCTAGGCTGATTTATCTGCCTAGGGTTAGGGTTAGGGTTCAGCCTAGGGCTAGGATTTTTTGAATCAGGAAGCCCTGAGTTCCAGGCTTACTGCAGCTGCCAAAGGCATCCCAAAGGGAGCGCAGAAGTGACACAACATGGCTGCTTTCACAGCTTTTTCCTTAGGAAGAACCCTCATACCCAGCTGATTTACCTTCCTAGGGTTACTGTTAGGCTTAGGCCTAGGACTTTTAAAACCAGGAAGCCCTGTGCTCCAGGCACACTGCAGCTGTTCAATTCATCCCAAGGGCAGCGCAAAAGTGACACAACTTGGCTGCCTCCACTGCTATTTCCATGAGACCATCCCCAACCTTAGGCTGATTTTCCTTCCTAGCGTTGAGGTTTGAGTTAGGCCTAGGGTTAGGGTTCTTTTAACCAGAAAGCCCTGAGTTCCAAGAACACAGCAGCTGCGAAGGACTACCCAAGAAGAGCACAAAAGTACCACAACATGCCTGCCTCCACAGCAATTTCCTTGGGGACATCCCTAATTCCTGGCTGATTTGCCTTTCTCGTCGTCGGGTTGGGGTTAGGTAGGCCTTGTGCTAGGATTTTTAAAATCAGGAAGCCCAGACCTCCAGGCACACTGGAGCTGTGAAAGGCATCCAAAAGGGAGTGCAAAAGTGCCACCACATGGCTGGTTTCACAGCTTTTTCCTTTGCACCATCCCTATACCTAGGCTGATTTATCTGCCTAGGGTTAGGGTTAGGCTTCAGCCTAGGGCTAGGATTTTTTGAACCAGGAAGCCCTGAGTTCCAGGCTTACTGTAGCTGCCAAAGGCATCCCAAAGGGAGCGCAGAAGTGCCACAACATGGTTGCTTTCACAGCTTTTTCCTTAGGAAGAACCCTCATACCCGGCTGATTTACCTTCCTAGGGTTACTGTTAGGCTTAGGCCTAGGACATTTAAAACCAGGAAGCCCTGTGCTCCAGGCACACTGCAGCTGTTCAAGGCATCCGAAAGGGAGGGCAGAAGTGAGACAACTTGGCTGCCTCCACTGCTATTTCCATGAGACCATCCCCAACCATAGGCTGATTTTCCTTCCTAGCGTTGAGGTTTGAGTTAGGCCTAGGGTTAGTGTTCTTTTAACCAGAAAGCCCTGAGTTCCAAGAACACAGCAGCTGCGAAGGACTACCCAAGAAGAGCACACAAGTACCACAACATGCCTGCCTCCACAGCGATTTCCTTGGGGACATCCCTAATTCCTGGCTGATTTGCCTTTCTCGTTGTCAGGTTGGGGTTAGGTAGGACTTGTGCTAGGATTTTTAAAATCAGGAAGCCCAGACCTCCAGGCACACTGGAGCTGTGAAAGGCATCCAAAAGGGAGTGCAAAAGTGCCACAACATGGCTGCTTTCACAGCTTTCTCTTTGGCACCATCCCTATAACTAGGCTGATTTATCTGCCTAGGGTTAGGGTTAGGTTTCAGCCTAGGGCTAGGATTTTTTGAATCAGGAAGCCCTGAGTTCCAGGCTTACTGCAGCTGCCAAAGGCATCCCAAAGGGAGCGCAGAAGTGACACAACATGGCTGCTTTCACAGCTTTTTCCTTAGGAAGAACCCTAATACCCGGCTGATTTACCTTCCTAGGATTACTGTTAGGCTTAGGCCTAGGACTTTGAAAACCAGGAAGCCCTGTGCTCCAGGCACACTGCAGCTGTTCAATTCATCCCAAGGGCAGCGCAAAAGTGACACAACTTGGCTGCCTCCACTGCTATTTCCATGAGACCATCCCCAACCATAGGCTGATTTTCCTTCCTAGCGTTGAGGTTTGAGTTAGGCCTAGGGTTAGGGTTCTTTTAACCTGAAAGCCCTGAGTTCCAAGAACACAGCAGCTGCGAAGGACTACCCAAGAAGAGCACAAAAGTACCACAACATGCCTGCCTCCACAGCTATTTCCTTGGGGACATCCCTAATTCCTGGCTGATTTGCCTTTCTCGTCGTCGGGCTGGGGTTAGGTAGGACTTGTGCTAGGATTTTTAAAATCAGGAAGCCCAGACCTCCAGGCACACTGGAGCTGTGAAAGGCATCCAAAAGGGAGTGCAAAAGTGCCACAACATGGCTGCTTTCACAGCTTTTTCCTTGGCACCATCCCTACACCTAGGCTGATTTATCTGCCTAGGGTTAGGGTTAGGGTTCAGCCTAGGGCTAGGATATTTTGAACCAGGAAGCCCTGAGTTCCAGGCTTACTGCAGCTGCCAAAGGCATCCCAAAGTGAGCTCAGAAATGCCACAACATGGCTGCTTACACAGCTTTTTCTTTAGGAGGAACCCTCAGACCCGGCTGATTTACCTACGTAGGGTTTCTATTAGGCTTAGGTCTAGGACTTTAAAATCAGGAAGCCCAGACCTCCAGGCACACTGGAGCTGTGAAAGGCATCCAAAAGGGAGTGCAAAAGTGCCACCACATGGCTGGTTTCACAGCTTTTTCCTTTGCACCATCCCTATACCTAGGCTGATTTATCTGCCTAGGGTTAGGGTTAGGGTTAGGGTTCACCCTAGGGCTAGGATTTTTTGAACCAGGAAGCCCTGAGTTCCAGGCTTACTGCAGCTGCCAAAGGCATCCCAAAGGGAGCTCAGAAATGCCACAACATGGCTGCTTTCACAGCTTTTTCCTTTGGAAGAACCCTCATACCCGGCTGATTTACCTTCCTAGGGTTACTGTTAGGCTTAGGCCTAGGACTTTTAAAACCAGGAAGCCCTGTGCTCCAGGCACACTGCAGCTGTTCAAGGCATCCGAAAGGGAGGGCAAAAGTGACACAACTTGGCTGCCTCCACTGCTATTTCCATGAGACCATCCCCAACCATAGGCTGATTTTCCTTCCTAGCGTTGAGGTTTGAGTTAGGCCGAGGGTTAGTGTTCTTTTAACCAGAAAGCCCTGAGTTCCAAGAACACAGCAGCTGCGAAGGACTACCCAAGAAGAGCACAAAAGTACCACAACATGCCTGCCTCCACAGCGATTTCCTTGGGGACATCCCTAATTCCTGGCTGATTTGCCTTTCTCGTCGTCAGGTTGGGGTTAGGTAGGACTTGTGCTAGGATTTTTAAAATCAGGAAGCCCAGACCTCCAGGCACACTGGAGCTGTGAAAGGCATCCAAAAGGGAGTGCAAAAGTGCCACAACATGGCTGCTTTCACAGCTTTTTCCTTGGCACCATCCCTACACCTAGGCTGATTTATCTGCCTAGGGTTAGGGTTAGGGTTCAGCCTAGGGCTAGGATTTTTTGAATCAGGAAGCCCTGAGTTCCAGGCTTACTGCAGCTGCCAAAGGCATCCCAAAGGGAGCGCAGAAATGCCACAACATGGCTGCTTTCACAGCTTTTTCCTTAGGAAGAACCCTCATACCCGGCTGATTTACCTTCCTAGGGTTACTGTTAGGCTTAGGCCTAGGACTTTTAAAACCAGGAAGCCCTGTGCTCCAGGCACACTGCAGCTGTTCAATTCATCCCAAGGGCAGCGCAAAAGTGACACAACTTGGCTGCCTCCACTGCTATTTCCATGAGACCATCCCCAACCATAGGCTGATTTTCCTTCCTAGCGTTGAGGTTTGAGTTAGGCGTAGGGTTAGGGTTCTTTTAACCAGAAAGCCCTGAGTTCCAAGAACACAGCAGCTGCGAAGGACTACCCAAGAAGAGCACAAAAGTACCACAACATGCCTGCATCCACAGCAATTTCCTTGGGGACATCCCTAATTCCTGGCTGATTTGCCTTTCTCGTCGTCGGGTTGGGGTTAGGTAGGCCTTGTGCTAGGATTTTGAAAATCAGGAAGCCCAGACCTCCAGGCCCACTGGAGCTGTGAAAGGCATCCAAAAGGGAGTGCAAAAGTGCCACCACATGGCTGCTTTCACAGCTTTTTCCTTTGCACCATCCCTATACCTAGGCTGATTTTTCTGCCTAGGGTTAGGGTTAGGGTTAGGGTTCACCCTAGGGCTAGGATTTTTTGAACCAGGAAGCCCTGAGTTCCAGGCTTACTGCAGCTGCCAAAGGCATCCCAAAGGGAGCGCAGAAGTGCCACAACATGGCTGCTTTCACAGCTTTTTCCTTAGGAAGAACCCTAATACCCGGCTGATTTACCTTCGTAGGGTTAGTGCTAGGCTTAGGCCTCGGACTTTAAAATCAGGAAGCCCAGACCTCCAGGCACACTGGAGCTGTGAAAGGCATCCAAAAGGGAGTGCAAAAGTGCCACCACATGGCTGCTTTCACAGCTTTTTCCTTTGCACCATCCCTATACCTAGGCTGATTTATCTGCCTAGGGTTAGGGTTAGGCTTCAGCCTAGGGCTAGGATTTTTTGAACCAGGAAGCCCTGAGTTCCAGGCTTACTGCAGCTGCCAAAGGCATCCCAAAGGGAGCGCAGAAGTGCCACAACATGGCTGCTTTCACAGCTTTTTCCTTAGGAAGAACCCTCATACCCGGCTGATTTACCTTCCTAGGGTTACTGTTAGGCTTAGGCCTAGGACATTTAAAACCAGGAAGCCCTGTGCTCCAGGCACACTGCAGCTGTTCAAGGCATCCGAAAGGGAGGTCAAACGTGACACAACTTGGCTGCCTCCACTGCTATTTCCATGAGACCATCCCCAACCATAGGCTGATTTTCCTTCCTAGCATTGAGGTTTGAGTTAGGCCTAGGGTTAGTGTTCTTTTAACCAGAAAGCCCTGAGTTCCAAGAACACAGCAGCTGCGAAAGTACACCCAAGAAGAGCACAAAAGTACCACAACATGCCTGCCTCCACAGCGATTTCCTTGGGGACATCCCTAATTCCTGGCTGATTTGCCTTTCTCGTCGTCGGGTTGGGGTTAGGTAGGCCTTGTGCTAGGATTTTTCAAATCAGGAAGCCCAGACCTCCAGGCACACTGGAGCTGTGAAAGGCATCCAAAAGGGAGTGCAAAAGTGCCACAACATGGCTGCTTTCACAGCTTTTTCCTTTGCACCATCCCTATACCTAGGCTGATTTATCTGCCTAGGGTTAGGGTTAGGCTTCAGCCTAGGGCTAGGATCTTTTGAACCAGGAAGCCCTGAGTTCCAGGCTTACTGCAGCTGCCAAAGGGATCCCAAAGGGAGCGCAGAAGTGACACAACATGGCTGCTTTCACAGCTTTTTCCTTAGGAGGAACCCTCATACCCGGCTGATTTACCTTCCTAGGGTTACTGTTAGGCTTAGGCCTAGGACTTTTAAAACCAGGAAGCCCTGTGCTCCAGGCACACTGCAGCTGTTCAATTCATGCCAAGGGCAGCGCAAAAGTGAGACAACTTGGCTGCCTCCACTGCTATTTCCATGAGACCATCCCGAACCATAGGCTGATTTTCCTTCCTAGCGTTGAGGTTTGAGTTAGGCCTAGGGTTAGGGTTCTTTTAACCTGAAAGCCCTGAGTTCCAAGAACACAGCAGCTGCGAAGGACTACCCAAGAAGAGCACAAAAGTACCACAACATGCCTGCCTCCACAGCTATTTCCTTGGGGACATCCCTAATTCCTGGCTGATTTGCCTTTCTCGTCGTCGGGCTGGGGTTAGGTAGGACTTGTGCTAGGATTTTTAAAATCAGGAAGCCCAGACCTCCAGGCACACTGGAGCTGTGAAAGGCATCCAAAAGGGAGTGCAAAAGTGCCACAACATGGCTGCTTTCACAGCTTTTTCCTTGGCACCATCCCTACACCTAGGCTGATTTATCTGCCTAGGGTTAGGGTTAGGGTTCAGCCTAGGGCTAGGATATTTTGAACCAGGAAGCCCTGAGTTCCAGGCTTACTGCAGCTGCCAAAGGCATCCCAAAGTGAGCTCAGAAATGCCACAACATGGCTGCTTACACAGCTTTTTCCTTAGGAGGAACCCTCAGACCCGGCTGATTTACCTACGTAGGGTTTCTATTAGGCTTAGGCCTAGGACTTTAAAATCAGGAAGCCCAGACCTCCAGGCACACTGGAGCTGTGAAAGGCATCCAAAAGGGAGTGCAAAAGTGCCACCACATGGCTGGTTTCACAGCTTTTTCCTTTGCACCATCCCTATACCTAGGCTGATTTATCTGCCTAGGGATAGGGTTAGGGTTAGGGTTCAGCCTAGGGCTAGGATTTTTTGAACCAGGAAGCCCTGAGTTCCAGGCTTACTGCCGCTGCCAAAGGCATCCCAAAGGGAGCTCAGAAATGCCACAACATGGCTGCTTTCACAGCTTTTTCCTTTGGAAGAACCCTCATACCCGGCTGATTTACCTTCCTAGGGTTACTGTTAGGCTTAGGCCTAGGACTTTTAAAACCAGGAAGCCCTGTGCTCCAGGCACACTGCAGCTGTTCAAGGCATCCGAAAGGGAGGGCAAAAGTGAGACAACTTGGCTGCCTCCACTGCTATTTCCATGAGACCATCCCCAACCATAGGCTGATTTTCCTTCCTAGCGTTGAGGTTTGAGTTAGGCCTAGGGTTAGGGTTCTTTTAACCAGAAAGCCCTGAGTTCCAAGAACACAGCAGCTGCGAAGGACTACCCAAGAAGAGCACAAAAGTACCACAACATGCCTGCCTCCACAGCGATTTCCTTGGGGACATCCCTAATTCCTGGCTGATTTGCCTTTCTCGTCGTCAGGTTGGGGTTAGGTAGGACTTGTGCTAGGATTTTTAAAATCAGGAAGCCCAGACCTCCAGGCACACTGGAGCTGTGAAAGGCATCCAAAAGGGAGTGCAAAAGTGCCACAACATGGCTGCTTTCACAGCTTTTTCCTTGGCACCATCCCTATACCTAGGCTGATTTATCTGCCTAGGGTTAGGGTTAGGGTTCAGCCTAGGGCTAGGATTTTTTGAATCAGGAAGCCCTGAGTTCCAGGCTTAATGCAGCTGCCAAAGGCATCCCAAAGGGAGCGCAGAAGTGACACAACATGGCTGCTTTCACAGCTTTTTCCTTAGGAAGAACCCTCATACCCAGCTGATTTACCTTCCTAGGGTTACTGTTAGGCTTAGGCCTAGGACTTTTAAAACCAGGAAGCCCTGTGCTCCAGGCACACTGCAGCTGTTCAATTCATCCCAAGGGCAGCGCAAAAGTGACACAACTTGGCTGCCTCCACTGCTATTTCCATGAGACCATCCCCAACCATAGGCTGATTTTCCTTCCTAGCGTTGAGGTTTGAGTTAGGCCTAGGGTTAGGGTTCTTTTAACCAGAAAGCCCTGAGTTCCAAGAACACAGCAGCTGCGAAGGACTACCCAAGAAGAGCACAAAAGTACCACAACATGCCTGCCTCCACAGCAATTTCCTTGGGGACATCCCTAATTCCTGGCTGATTTGCCTTTCTCGTCGTCGGGTTGGGGTTAGGTAGGCCTTGTGCTAGGATTTTTAAAATCAGGAAGCCCAGACCTCCAGGCACACTGGAGCTGTGAAAGGCATCCAAAAGGGAGTGCAAAAGTGCCACCACATGGCTGGTTTCACAGCTTTTTCCTTTGCACCATCCCTATACCTAGGCTGATTTATCTGCCTAGGGTTAGGTTTAGGGTTCAGCCTAGGGCTAGGATTTTTTGAACCAGGAAGCCCTGAGTTCCAGGCTTACTGTAGCTGCCAAAGGCATCCCAAAGGGAGCGCAGAAGTGCCACAACATGGTTGCTTTCACAGCTTTTTCCTTAGGAAGAACCCTCATACCCGGCTGATTTACCTTCCTAGGGTTACTGTTAGGCTTAGGCCTAGGACATTTAAAACCAGGAAGCCCTGTGCTCCAGGCACACTGCAGCTGTTCAAGGCATCCGAAAGGGAGGGCAGAAGTGAGACAACTTGGCTGCCTCCACTGCTATTTCCATGAGACCATCCCCAACCATAGGCTGATTTTCCTTCCTAGCGTTGAGGTTTGAGTTAGGCCTAGGGTTAGTGTTCTTTTAACCAGAAAGCCCTGAGTTCCAAGAACACAGCAGCTGCGAAGGACTACCCAAGAAGAGCACACAAGTACCACAACATGCCTGCCTCCACAGCGATTTCCTTGGGGACATCCCTAATTCCTGGCTGATTTGCCTTTCTCGTTGTCAGGTTGGGGTTAGGTAGGACTTGTGCTAGGATTTTTAAAATCAGGAAGCCCAGACCTCCAGGCACACTGGAGCTGTGAAAGGCATCCAAAAGGGAGTGCAAAAGTGCCACAACATGGCTGCTTTCACAGCTTTCTCTTTGGCACCATCCCTATACCTAGGCTGATTTATCTGCCTAGGGTTAGGGTTAGGTTTCAGCCTAGGGCTAGGATTTTTTGAATCAGGAAGCCCTGAGTTCCAGGCTTACTGCAGCTGCCAAAGGCATCCCAAAGGGAGCGCAGAAGTGACACAACATGGCTGCTTTCACAGCTTTTTCCTTAGGAAGAACCCTAATACCCGGCTGATTTACCTTCCTAGGATTACTGTTAGGCTTAGGCCTAGGACTTTGAAAACCAGGAAGCCCTGTGCTCCAGGCACACTGCAGCTGTTCAATTCATCCCAAGGGCAGCGCAAAAGTGACACAACTTGGCTGCCTCCACTGCTATTTCCATGAGACCATCCCCAACCATAGGCTGATTTTCCTTCCTAGCGTTGAGGTTTGAGTTAGGCCTAGGGTTAGGGTTCTTTTAACCTGAAAGCCCTGAGTTCCAAGAACACAGCAGCTGCGAAGGACTACCCAAGAAGAGCACAAAAGTACCACAACATGCCTGCCTCCACAGCGATTTCCTTGGGGACATCCCTAATTCCTGGCTGATTTGCCTTTCTCGTCGTCGGGCTGGGGTTAGGTAGGACTTGTGCTAGGATTTTTAAAATCAGGAAGCCCAGACCTCCAGGCACACTGGAGCTGTGAAAGGCATCCAAAAGGGAGTGCAAAAGTGCCACAACATGGCTGCTTTCACAGCTTTTTCCTTGGCACCATCCCTACACCTAGGCTGATTTATCTGCCTAGGGTTAGGGTTAGGGTTCAGCCTAGGGCTAGGATATTTTGAACCAGGAAGCCCTGAGTTCCAGGCTTACTGCAGCTGCCAAAGGCATCCCAAAGGGAGCTCAGAAATGCCACAACATGGCTGCTTACACAGCTTTTTCTTTAGGAGGAACCCTCAGACCCGGCTGATTTACCTACGTAGGGTTTCTATTAGGCTTAGGTCTAGGACTTTAAAATCAGGAAGCCCAGACCTCCAGGCACACTGGAGCTGTGAAAGGCATCCAAAAGGGAGTGCAAAAGTGCCACCACATGGCTGGTTTCACAGCTTTTTCCTTTGCACCATCCCTATACCTAGGCTGATTTATCTGCCTAGGGTTAGGCTTTGGGTTAGGGTTCACCCTAGGGCTAGGATTTTTTGAACCAGGAAGCCCTGAGTTCCAGGCTTACTGCAGCTGCCAAAGGCATCCCAAAGGGAGCTCAGAAATGCCACAACATGGCTGCTTTCACAGCTTTTTCCTTTGGAAGAACCCTCATACCCGGCTGATTTACCTTCCTAGGGTTACTGTTAGGCTTAGGCCTAGGACTTTTAAAACCAGGAAGCCCTGTGCTCCAGGCACACTGCAGCTGTTCAAGGCATCCGAAAGGGAGGGCAAAAGTGAGACAACTTGGCTGCCTCCACTGCTATTTCCATGAGACCATCCCCAACCATAGGCTGATTTTCCTTCCTAGCGTTGAGGTTTGAGTTAGGCCGAGGGTTAGTGTTCTTTTAACCAGAAAGCCCTGAGTTCCAAGAACACAGCAGCTGCGAAGGACTACCCAAGAAGAGCACAAAAGTACCACAACATGCCTGCCTCCACAGCGATTTCCTTGGGGACATCCCTAATTCCTGGCTGATTTGCCTTTCTCGTCGTCAGGTTGGGGTTAGGTAGGACTTGTGCTAGGATTTTTAAAATCAGGAAGCCCAGACCTCCAGGCACACTGGAGCTGTGAAAGGCATCCAAAAGGGAGTGCAAAAGTGCCACAACATGGCTGCTTTCACAGCTTTTTCCTTGGCACCATCCCTACACCTAGGCTGATTTATCTGCCTAGGGTTAGGGTTAGGGTTCAGCCTAGGGCTAGGATTTTTTGAATCAGGAAGCCCTGAGTTCCAGGCTTACTGCAGCTGCCAAAGGCATCCCAAAGGGAGCGCAGAAATGCCACAACATGGCTGCTTTCACAGCTTTTTCCTTAGGAAGAACCCTCATACCCGGCTGATTTACCTTCCTAGGGTTACTGTTAGGCTTAGGCCTAGGACTTTTAAAACCAGGAAGCCCTGTGCTCCAGGCACACTGCAGCTGTTCAATTCATCCCAAGGGCAGCGCAAAAGTGACACAACTTGGCTGCCTCCACTGCTATTTCCATGAGACCATCCCCAACCATAGGCTGATTTTCCTTCCTAGCGTTGAGGTTTGAGTTAGGCGTAGGGTTAGGGTTCTTTTAACCAGAAAGCCCTGAGTTCCAAGAACACAGCAGCTGCGAAGGACTACCCAAGAAGAGCACAAAAGTACCACAACATGCCTGCATCCACAGCAATTTCCTTGGGGACATCCCTAATTCCTGGCTGATTTGCCTTTCTCGTCGTCGGGTTGGGGTTAGGTAGGCCTTGTGCTAGGATTTTGAAAATCAGGAAGCCCAGACCTCCAGGCCCACTGGAGCTGTGAAAGGCATCCAAAAGGGAGTGCAAAAGTGCCACCACATGGCTGCTTTCACAGCTTTTTCCTTTGCACCATCCCTATACCTAGGCTGATTTTTCTGCCTAGGGTTAGGGTTAGGGTTAGGGTTCACCCTAGGGCTAGGATTTTTTGAACCAGGAAGCCCTGAGTTCCAGGCTTACTGCAGCTGCCAAAGGCATCCCAAAGGGAGCGCAGAAGTGCCACAACATGGCTGCTTTCACAGCTTTTTCCTTAGGAAGAACCCTAATACCCGGCTGATTTACCTTCGTAGGGTTAGTGCTAGGCTTAGGCCTCGGACTTTAAAATCAGGAAGCCCAGACCTCCAGGCACACTGGAGCTGTGAAAGGCATCCAAAAGGGAGTGCAAAAGTGCCACCACATGGCTGCTTTCACAGCTTTTTCCTTTGCACCATCCCTATACCTAGGCTGATTTATCTGCCTAGGGTTAGGGTTAGGCTTCAGCCTAGGGCTAGGATTTTTTGAACCAGGAAGCCCTGAGTTCCAGGCTTACTGCAGCTGCCAAAGGCATCCCAAAGGGAGCGCAGAAGTGCCACAACATGGCTGCTTTCACAGCTTTTTCCTTAGGAAGAACCCTCATACCCGGCTGATTTACCTTCCTAGGGTTACTGTTAGGCTTAGGCCTAGGACTTTTAAAACCAGGAAGCCCTGTGCTCCAGGCACACTGCAGCTGTTCAAGGCATCCGAAAGGGAGGTCAAACGTGACACAACTTGGCTGCCTCCACTGCTATTTCCATGAGACCATCCCCAACCATAGGCTGATTTTCCTTCCTAGCATTGAGGTTTGAGTTAGGCCTAGGGTTAGTGTTCTTTTAACCAGAAAGCCCTGAGTTCCAAGAACACAGCAGCTGCGAAAGTACACCCAAGAAGAGCACAAAAGTACCACAACATGCCTGCCTCCACAGCGATTTCCTTGGGGACATCCCTAATTCCTGGCTGATTTGCCTTTCTCGTCGTCGGGTTGGGGTTAGGTAGGCCTTGTGCTAGGATTTTTAAAATCAGGAAGCCCAGACCTCCAGGCACACTGGAGCTGTGAAAGGCATCCAAAAGGGAGTGCAAAAGTGCCACAACATGGCTGCTTTCACAGCTTTTTCCTTTGCACCATCCCTATACCTAGGCTGATTTATCTGCCTAGGGTTAGGCTTTGGGTTAAGGCTAGGGCTAGGATTTTTTGAACCAGGAAGCCCTGAGTTCCAGGCTTACTGCAGCTGCCAAAGGCATCCCAAAGGGAGCGCAGAAGTGACACAACATGGCTGCTTTCACAGCTTTTTCCTTAGGAAGAACCCTAATACCCGGCTGATTTACCTTCCTAGGATTACTGTTAGGCTTAGGCCTAGGACTTTGAAAACCAGGAAGCCCTGTGCTCCAGGCACACTGCAGCTGTTCAATTCATCCCAAGGGCAGCGCAAAAGTGACACAACTTGGCTGCCTCCACTGCTATTTCCATGAGACCATCCCCAACCATAGGCTGATTTTCCTTCCTAGCGTTGAGGTTTGAGTTAGGCCTAGGGTTAGGGTTCTTTTAACCTGAAAGCCCTGAGTTCCAAGAACACAGCAGCTGCGAAGGACTACCCAAGAAGAGCACAAAAGTACCACAACATGCCTGCCTCCACAGCTATTTCCTTGGGGACATCCCTAATTCCTGGCTGATTTGCCTTTCTCGTCGTCGGGCTGGGGTTAGGTAGGACTTGTGCTAGGATTTTTAAAATCAGGAAGCCCAGACCTCCAGGCACACTGGAGCTGTGAAAGGCATCCAAAAGGGAGTGCAAAAGTGCCACAACATGGCTGCTTTCACAGCTTTTTCCTTGGCACCATCCCTACACCTAGGCTGATTTATCTGCCTAGGGTTAGGGTTAGGGTTCAGCCTAGGGCTAGGATATTTTGAACCAGGAAGCCCTGAGTTCCAGGCTTACTGCAGCTGCCAAAGGCATCCCAAAGTGAGCTCAGAAATGCCACAACATGGCTGCTTACACAGCTTTTTCTTTAGGAGGAACCCTCAGACCCGGCTGATTTACCTACATAGGGTTTCTATTAGGCTTAGGTCTAGGACTTTAAAATCAGGAAGCCCAGACCTCCAGGCACACTGGAGCTGTGAAAGGCATCCAAAAGGGAGTGCAAAAGTGCCACCACATGGCTGGTTTCACAGCTTTTTCCTTTGCACCATCCCTATACCTAGGCTGATTTATCTGCCTAGGGTTAGGGTTAGGGTTAGGGTTCACCCTAGGGCTAGGATTTTTTGAACCAGGAAGCCCTGAGTTCCAGGCTTACTGCAGCTGCCAAAGGCATCCCAAAGGGAGCTCAGAAATGCCACAACATGGCTGCTTTCACAGCTTTTTCCTTTGGAAGAACCCTCATACCCGGCTGATTTACCTTCCTAGGGTTACTGTTAGGCTTAGGCCTAGGACTTTTAAAACCAGGAAGCCCTGTGCTCCAGGCACACTGCAGCTGTTCAAGGCATCCGAAAGGGAGGGCAAAAGTGACACAACTTGGCTGCCTCCACTGCTATTTCCATGAGACCATCCCCAACCATAGGCTGATTTTCCTTCCTAGCGTTGAGGTTTGAGTTAGGCCTAGGGTTAGTGTTCTTTTAACCAGAAAGCCCTGAGTTCCAAGAACACAGCAGCTGCGAAGGACTACCCAAGAAGAGCACAAAAGTACCACAACATGCCTGCCTCCACAGCGATTTCCTTGGGGACATCCCTAATTCCTGGCTGATTTGCCTTTCTCGTCGTCAGGTTGGGGTTAGGTAGGACTTGTGCTAGGATTTTTAAAATCAGGAAGCCCAGACCTCCAGGCACACTGGAGCTGTGAAAGGCATCCAAAAGGGAGTGCAAAAGTGCCACAACATGGCTGCTTTCACAGCTTTTTCCTTGGCACCATCCCTACACCTAGGCTGATTTATCTGCCTAGGGTTAGGGTTAGGGTTCAGCCTAGGGCTAGGATTTTTTGAATCAGGAAGCCCTGAGTTCCAGGCTTACTGCAGCTGCCAAAGGCATCCCAAAGGGAGCGCAGAAATGCCACAACATGGCTGCTTTCACAGCTTTTTCCTTAGGAAGAACCCTCATACCCGGCTGATTTACCTTCCTAGGGTTACTGTTAGGCTTAGGCCTAGGACTTTTAAAACCAGGAAGCCCTGTGCTCCAGGCACACTGCAGCTGTTCAATTCATCCCAAGGGCAGCGCAAAAGTGACACAACTTGGCTGCCTCCACTGCTATTTCCATGAGACCATCCCCAACCATAGGCTGATTTTCCTTCCTAGCGTTGAGGTTTGAGTTAGGCGTAGGGTTAGGGTTCTTTTAACCAGAAAGCCCTGTGTTCCAAGAACACAGCAGCTGCGAAGGACTACCCAAGAAGAGCACAAAAGTACCACAACATGCCTGCATCCACAGCAATTTCCTTGGGGACATCCCTAATTCCTGGCTGATTTGCCTTTCTCGTCGTCGGGTTGGGGTTAGGTAGGCCTTGTGCTAGGATTTTGAAAATCAGGAAGCCCAGACCTCCAGGCCCACTGGAGCTGTGAAAGGCATCCAAAAGGGAGTGCAAAAGTGCCACCACATGGCTGGTTTCACAGCTTTTTCCTTTGCACCATCCCTATACCTAGGCTGATTTATCTGCCTAGGGTTAGGGTTAGGGTTAGGGTTCACCCTAGGGCTAGGATTTTTTGAACCAGGAAGCCCTGAGTTCCAGGCTTACTGCAGCTGCCAAAGGCATCCCAAAGGGAGCGCAGAAGTGCCACAACATGGCTGCTTTCACAGCTTTTTCCTTAGGAAGAACCCTAATACCCGGCTGATTTACCTTCGTAGGGTTAGTGCTAGGCTTAGGCCTCGGACTTTAAAATCAGGAAGCCCAGACCTCCAGGCACACTGGAGCTGTGAAAGGCATCCAAAAGGGAGTGCAAAAGTGCCACCACATGGCTGCTTTCACAGCTTTTTCCTTTGCACCATCCCTATACCTAGGCTGATTTATCTGCCTAGGGTTAGGGTTAGGCTTCAGCCTAGGGCTAGGATTTTTTGAACCAGGAAGCCCTGAGTTCCAGGCTTACTGCAGCTGCCAAAGGCATCCCAAAGGGAGCGCAGAAGTGCCACAACATGGCTGCTTTCACAGCTTTTTCCTTAGGAAGAACCCTCATACCCGGCTGATTTACCTTCCTAGGGTTACTGTTAGGCTTAGGCCTAGGACATTTAAAACCAGGAAGCCCTGTGCTCCAGGCACACTGCAGCTGTTCAAGGCATCCGAAAGGGAGGTCAAACGTGACACAACTTGGCTGCCTCCACTGCTATTTCCATGAGACCATCCCCAACCATAGGCTGATTTTCCTTCCTAGCATTGAGGTTTGAGTTAGGCCTAGGGTTAGTGTTCTTTTAACCAGAAAGCCCTGAGTTCCAAGAACACAGCAGCTGCGAAAGTACACCCAAGAAGAGCACAAAAGTACCACAACATGCCTGCCTCCACAGCGATTTCCTTGGGGACATCCCTAATTCCTGGCTGATTTGCCTTTCTCGTCGTCGGGTTGGGGTTAGGTAGGCCTTGTGCTAGGATTTTTAAAATCAGGAAGCCCAGACCTCCAGGCACACTGGAGCTGTGAAAGGCATCCAAAAGGGAGTGCAAAAGTGCCACAACATGGCTGCTTTCACAGCTTTTTCCTTTGCACCATCCCTATACCTAGGCTGATTTATCTGCCTAGGGTTAGGCTTTGGGTTAAGGCTAGGGCTAGGATTTTTTGAACCAGGAAGCCCTGAGTTCCAGGCTTACTGCAGCTGCCAAAGGCATCCCAAAGGGAGCGCAGAAGTGGCACAACATGGCTGCTTTCACAGCTTTTTCCTTAGGAAGAACCCTAATACCCGGCTGATTTACCTTCCTAGGGTTACTGTTAGGCTTAGGCCTAGGACATTTAAAACCAGGAAGCCCTGTGCTCCAGGCACACTGCAGCTGTTCAAGGCATCCGAAAGGGAGGGCAAAAGTGAGACAACTTGGCTGCCTCCACTGCTATTTCCATGAGACCATCCCCAACCATAGGCTGATTTTCCTTCCTAGCGTTGAGGTTTGAGTTAGGCCTAGGGTTAGTGTTCTTTTAACCAGAAAGCCCTGAGTTCCAAGAACACAGCAGCTGCGAAGGACTACCCAAGAAGAGCACACAAGTACCACAACATGCCTGCCTCCACAGCGATTTCCTTGGGGACATCCCTAATTCCTGGCTGATTTGCCTTTCTCGTTGTCAGGTTGGGGTTAGGTAGGACTTGTGCTAGGATTTTTAAAATCAGGAAGCCCAGACCTCCAGGCACACTGGAGCTGTGAAAGGCATCCAAAAGGGAGTGCAAAAGTGCCACAACATGGCTGCTTTCACAGCTTTCTCTTTGGCACCATCCCTATACCTAGGCTGATTTATCTGCCTAGGGTTAGGGTTAGGTTTCAGCCTAGGGCTAGGATTTTTTGAATCAGGAAGCCCTGAGTTCCAGGCTTACTGCAGCTGCCAAAGGCATCCCAAAGGGAGCGCAGAAGTGACACAACATGGCTGCTTTCACAGCTTTTTCCTTAGGAAGAACCCTAATACCCGGCTGATTTACCTTCCTAGGATTACTGTTAGGCTTAGGCCTAGGACTTTGAAAACCAGGAAGCCCTGTGCTCCAGGCACACTGCAGCTGTTCAATTCATCCCAAGGGCAGCGCAAAAGTGACACAACTTGGCTGCCTCCACTGCTATTTCCATGAGACCATCCCCAACCATAGGCTGATTTTCCTTCCTAGCGTTGAGTTTTGAGTTAGGCCTAGGGTTAGGGTTCTTTTAACCTGAAAGCCCTGAGTTCCAAGAACACAGCAGCTGCGAAGGACTACCCAAGAAGAGCACAAAAGTACCACAACATGCCTGCCTCCACAGCTATTTCCTTGGGGACATCCCTAATTCCTGGCTGATTTGCCTTTCTCGTCGTCGGGCTGGGGTTAGGTAGGACTTGTGCTAGGATTTTTAAAATCAGGAAGCCCAGACCTCCAGGCACACTGGAGCTGTGAAAGGCATCCAAAAGGGAGTGCAAAAGTGCCACAACATGGCTGCTTTCACAGCTTTTTCCTTGGCACCATCCCTACACCTAGGCTGATTTATCTGCCTAGGGTTAGGGTTAGGGTTCAGCCTAGGGCTAGGATATTTTGAACCAGGAAGCCCTGAGTTCCAGGCTTACTGCAGCTGCCAAAGGCATCCCAAAGTGAGCTCAGAAATGCCACAACATGGCTGCTTACACAGCTTTTTCTTTAGGAGGAACCCTCAGACCCGGCTGATTTACCTACGTAGGGTTTCTATTAGGCTTAGGTCTAGGACTTTAAAATCAGGAAGCCCAGACCTCCAGGCACACTGGAGCTGTGAAAGGCATCCAAAAGGGAGTGCAAAAGTGCCACCACATGGCTGGTTTCACAGCTTTTTCCTTTGCACCATCCCTATACCTAGGCTGATTTATCTGCCTAGGGTTAGGGTTAGGGTTAGGGTTCAGCCTAGGGCTAGGATTTTTTGAACCAGGAAGCCCTGAGTTCCAGGCTTACTGCAGCTGCCAAAGGCATCCCAAAGGGAGCTCAGAAATGCCACAACATGGCTGCTTTCACAGCTTTTTCCTTTGGAAGAACCCTCATACCCGGCTGATTTACCTTCCTAGGGTTACTGTTAGGCTTAGGCCTAGGACTTTTAAAACCAGGAAGCCCTGTGCTCCAGGCACACTGCAGCTGTTCAAGGCATCCGAAAGGGAGGGCAAAAGTGACACAACTTGGCTGCCTCCACTGCTATTTCCATGAGACCATCCCCAACCATAGGCTGATTTTCCTTCCTAGCGTTGAGGTTTGAGTTAGGCCGAGGGTTAGTGTTCTTTTAACCAGAAAGCCCTGAGTTCCAAGAACACAGCAGCTGCGAAGGACTACCCAAGAAGAGCACAAAAGTACCACAACATGCCTGCCTCCACAGCGATTTCCTTGGGGACATCCCTAATTCCTGGCTGATTTGCCTTTCTCGTCGTCAGGTTGGGGTTAGGTAGGACATGTGCTAGGATTTTTAAAATCAGGAAGCCCAGACCTCCAGGCACACTGGAGCTGTGAAAGGCATCCAAAAGGGAGTGCAAAAGTGCCACCACATGGCTGGTTTCACAGCTTTTTCCTTTGCACCATCCCTATACCTAGGCTGATTTATCTGCCTAGGGTTAGGGTTAGGGTTAGGGTTCACCCTAGGGCTAGGATTTTTTGAACCAGGAAGCCCTGAGTTCCAGGCTTACTGCAGCTGCCAAAGGCATCCCAAAGGGAGCGCAGAAGTGCCACAACATGGCTGCTTTCACAGCTTTTTCCTTAGGAAGAACCCTAATACCCGGCTGATTTACCTTCGTAGGGTTAGTGCTAGGCTTAGGCCTCGGACTTTAAAATCAGGAAGCCCAGACCTCCAGGCACACTGGAGCTGTGAAAGGCATCCAAAAGGGAGTGCAAAAGTGCCACCACATGGCTGCTTTCACAGCTTTTTCCTTTGCACCATCCCTATACCTAGGCTGATTTATCTGCCTAGGGTTAGGGTTAGTCTTCAGCCTAGGGCTAGGATTTTTTGAAGCAGGAAGCCCTGAGTTCCAGGCTTACTGCAGCTGCCAAAGGCATCCCAAAGGGAGCGCAGAAGTGCCACAACATGGCTGCTTTCACAGCTTTTTCCTTAGGAAGAACCCTCATACCCGGCTGATTTACCTTCCTAGGGTTACTGTTAGGCTTAGGCCTAGGACATTTAAAACCAGGAAGCCCTGTGCTCCAGGCACACTGCAGCTGTTCAAGGCATCCGAAAGGGAGGTCAAACGTGACACAACTTGGCTGCCTCCACTGCTATTTCCATGAGACCATCCCCAACCATAGGCTGATTTTCCTTCCTAGCATTGAGGTTTGAGTTAGGCCTAGGGTTAGTGTTCTTTTAACCAGAAAGCCCTGAGTTCCAAGAACACAGCAGCTGCGAAAGTACACCCAAGAAGAGCACAAAAGTACCACAACATGCCTGCCTCCACAGCGATTTCCTTGGGGACATCCCTAATTCCTGGCTGATTTGCCTTTCTCGTCGTCGGGTTGGGGTTAGGTAGGCCTTGTGCTAGGATTTTTAAAATCAGGAAGCCCAGACCTCCAGGCACACTGGAGCTGTGAAAGGCATCCAAAAGGGAGTGCAAAAGTGCCACAACATGGCTGCTTTCACAGCTTTTTCCTTTGCACCATCCCTATACCTAGGCTGATTTATCTGCCTAGGGTTAGGCTTTGGGTTAAGGCTAGGGCTAGGATTTTTTGAACCAGGAAGCCCTGAGTTCCAGGCTTACTGCAGCTGCCAAAGGCATCCCAAAGGGAGCGCAGAAGTGGCACAACATGGCTGCTTTCACAGCTTTTTCCTTAGGAAGAACCCTCATACCCGGCTGATTTACCTTCCTAGGGTTACTGTTAGGCTTAGGCCTAGGACATTTAAAACCAGGAAGCCCTGTGCTCCAGGCACACTGCAGCTGTTCAAGGCATCCGAAAGGGAGGGCAAAAGTGACACAACTTGGCTGCCTCCACTGCTATTTCCATGAGACCATCCCCAACCATAGGCTGATTTTCCTTCCTAGCGTTGAGGTTTGAGTTAGGCCTAGGGTTAGTGTTCTTTTAACCAGAAAGCCCTGAGTTCCAAGAACACAGCAGCTGCGAAGGACTACCCAAGAAGAGCACACAAGTACCACAACATGCCTGCCTCCACAGCGATTTCCTTGGGGACATCCCTAATTCCTGGCTGATTTGCCTTTCTCGTCGTCAGGTTGGGGTTAGGTAGGACTTGTGCTAGGATTTTTAAAATCAGGAAGCCCAGACCTCCAGGCACACTGGAGCTGTGAAAGGCATCCAAAAGGGAGTGCAAAAGTGCCACAACATGGCTGCTTTCACAGCTTTCTCTTTGGCACCATCCCTATACCTAGGCTGATTTATCTGCCTAGGGTTAGGGTTAGGGTTCAGCCTAGGGCTAGGATTTTTTGAATCAGGAAGCCCTGAGTTCCAGGCTTACTGCAGCTGCCAAAGGCATCCCAAAGGGAGCGCAGAAGTGACACAACATGGCTGCTTTCACAGCTTTTTCCTTAGGAAGAACCCTAATACCCGGCTGATTTACCTTCCTAGGGTTACTGTTAGGATTAGGCCTAGGACGTTTAAAACCAGGAAGCCCTGTGCTCCAGGCACACTGCAGCTGTTCAATTCATCCCAAGGGCAGCGCAAAAGTGACACAACTTGGCTGCCTCCACTGCTATTTCCATGAGACCATCCCCAACCATAGGCTGATTTTCCTTCCTAGCGTTGAGGTTTGAGTTAGGCCTAGGGTTAGTGTTCTTTTAACCAGAAAGCCCTGAGTTCCAAGAACACAGCAGCTGCGAAGGACTACCCAAGAAGAGCACAAAAGTACCACAACATGCCTGCCTCCACAGCGATTTCCTTGGGGACATCCCTAATTCCTGGCTGATTTGCCTTTCTCGTCGTCAGGTTGGGGTTAGGTAGGACTTGTGCTAGGATTTTTAAAATCAGGAAGCCCAGACCTCCAGGCACACTGGAGCTGTGAAAGGCATCCAAAAGGGAGTGCAAAAGTGCCACAACATGGCTGCTTTCACAGCTTTTTCCTTGGCACCATCCCTATACCTAGGCTGATTTATCTGCCTAGGGTTAGGGTTAGGGTTCAGCCTAGGGCTAGGATTTTTTGAATCAGGAAGCCCTGAGTTCCAGGCTTACTGCAGCTGCCAAAGGCATCCCAAAGGGAGCGCAGAAGTGACACAACATGGCTGCTTTCACAGATTTTTCCTTAGGAAGAACCCTCATACCCGGCTGATTTACCTTCCTAGGGTTACTGTTAGGCTTAGGCCTAGGACATTTAAAACCAGGAAGCCCTGTGCTCCAGGCACACTGCAGCTGTTCAAGGCATCCGAAAGGGAGGGCAAAAGTGACACAACTTGGCTGCCTCCACTGCTATTTCCATGAGACCATCCCCAACCATAGGCTGATTTTCCTTCCTAGCGTTGAGGTTTGAGTTAGGCCTAGGGTTAGTGTTCTTTTAACCAGAAAGCCCTGAGTTCCAAGAACACAGCAGCTGCGAAGGACTACCCAAGAAGAGCACACAAGTACCACAACATGCCTGCCTCCACAGCGATTTCCTTGGGGACATCCCTAATTCCTGGCTGATTTGCCTTTCTCGTCGTCAGGTTGGGGTTAGGTAGGACTTGTGCTAGGATTTTTAAAATCAGGAAGCCCAGACCTCCAGGCACACTGGAGCTGTGAAAGGCATCCAAAAGGGAGTGCAAAAGTGCCACAACATGGCTGCTTTCACAGCTTTCTCTTTGGCACCATCCCTATACCTAGGCTGATTTATCTGCCTAGGGTTAGGGTTAGGTTTCAGCCTAGGGCTAGGATTTTTTTAATCAGGAAGCCCTGAGTTCCAGGCTTGCTGGAGCTGCCAAAGGCATCCCAAAGGGAGCGCAGAAGTGACACAACATGGCTGCTTTCACAGCTTTTTCCTTAGGAAGAACCCTAATACCCGGCTGATTTACCTTCCTAGGGTTACTGTTAGGATTAGGCCTAGGACTTTTAAAACCAGGAAGCCCTGTGCTCCAGGCACACTGCAGCTGTTCAATTCATCCCAAGGGCAGCGCAAAAGTGACACAACTTGGCTGCCTCCACTGCTATTTCCATGAGACCATCCCCAACCATAGGCTGATTTTCCTTCCTAGCGTTGAGGTTTGAGTTAGGCCTAGGGTTAGGGTTCTTTTAACCTGAAAGCCCTGAGTTCCAAGAACACAGCAGCTGCGAAGGACTACCCAAGAAGAGCACAAAAGTACCACAACATGCCTGCCTCCACAGCTATTTCCTTGGGGACATCCCTAATTCCTGGCTGATTTGCCTTTCTCGTCGTCGGGCTGGGGTTAGGTAGGACTTGTGCTAGGATTTTTAAAATCAGGAAGCCCAGACCTCCAGGCACACTGGAGCTGTGAAAGGCATCCAAAAGGGAGTGCAAAAGTGCCACAACATGGCTGCTTTCACAGCTTTTTCCTTGGCACCATCCCTATACCTAGGCTGATTTATCTGCCTAGGGTTAGGGTTAGGGTTCAGCCTAGGGCTAGGATATTTTGAACCAGGAAGCCCTGAGTTCCAGGCTTACTGCAGCTGCCAAAGGCATCCCAAAGTGAGCTCAGAAATGCCACAACATGGCTGCTTACACAGCTTTTTCCTTAGGAGGAACCCTCAGACCCGGCTGATTTACCTACGTAGGGTTTCTATTAGGCTTAGGCCTAGGACTTTAAAATCAGGAAGCCCAGACCTCCAGGCACACTGGAGCTGTGAAAGGCATCCAAAAGGGAGTGCAAAAGTGCCACCACATGGCTGGTTTCACAGCTTTTTCCTTTGCACCATCCCTATACCTAGGCTGATTTATCTGCCTAGGGTTAGGGTTAGGGTTAGGGTTCAGCCTAGGGCTAGGATTTTTTGAACCAGGAAGCCCTGAGTTCCAGGCTTACTGCAGCTGCCAAAGGCATCCCAAAGGGAGCTCAGAAATGCCACAACATGGCTGCCTCCACAGCGATTTCCTTGGGGACATCCCTAATTCCTGGCTGATTTGCCTTTCTCGTCGTCAGGTTTGCGTTAGGTAGGACTTGTGCTAGGATTTTTAAAATCAGGAAGCCCAGACCTCCAGGCACACTGGAGCTGTGAAAGGCATCCAAAAGGGAGTGCAAAAGTGCCACAACATGGCTGCTTTCACAGCTTTTTCCTTGGCACCATCCCTATACCTAGGCTGATTTATCTGCCTAGGGTTAGGGTTAGGCTTCAGCCTAGGGCTAGGATGTTTTGAATCAGGAAGCCCTGAGTTCCAGGCTTACTGCAGCTGCCAAAGGCATCCCAAAGGGAGCGCAGAAGTGACACAACATGGCTGCTTTCACAGCTTTTTCCTTTGGAAGAACCCTCATACCCGGCTGATTTACCTTCCTAGGGTTACTGTTAGGCTTAGGCCTAGGACTTTTAAAACCAGGAAGCCCTGTGCTCCAGGCACACTGCAGCTGTTCAAGGCATCCGAAAGGGAGGGCAAATGTGACACAACTTGGCTGCCTCCACTGCTATTTCCATGAGACCATCCCCAACCATAGGCTGATTTTCCTTCCTAGCGTTGAGGTTTGAGTTAGGCCTAGGGTTAGTGTTCTTTTAACCAGAAAGCCCTGAGTTCCAAGAACACAGCAGCTGCGAAGGACTACCCAAGAAGAGCACAAAAGTACCACAACATGCCTGCCTCCACAGCGATTTCCTTGGGGACATCCCTAATTCCTGGCTGATTTGCCTTTCTCGTCGTCAGGTTGGGGTTAGGTAGGACTTGTGCTAGGATTTTTAAAATCAGGAAGCCCAGACCTCCAGGCACACTGGAGCTGTGAAAGGCATCAAAAAGGGAGTGCAAAAGTGCCACAACATGGCTGCTTTCACAGCTTTTTCGTTGGCACCATCCCTATACCTAGGCTGATTTATCTGCCTAGGGTTAGGGTTAGGGTTCAGCCTAGGGCTAGGATTTTTTGAACCAGGAAGCCCTGAGTTCCAGGCTTACTGCAGCTGCCAAAGGCATCCCAAAGGGAGCGCAGAAGTGCCACAACATGGCTGCTTTCACAGCTTTTTCTTTAGGAAGAACCCTAATACCCGGCTGATTTACCTTCCCAGGGTTATTGCTAGGCTTAGGCCTCGGACTTTAAAATCAGGAAGCCCAGACCTCCAGGCACACTGGAGCTGTGAAAGGCATCCAAAAGGGAGTGCAAAAGTGCCACCACATGGCTGCTTTCACAGCTTTTTCCTTTGCACCATCCCTATACCTAGGCTGATTTATCTGCCTAGGGTTAGGGTTAGGGTTAGGGTTCAGCCTAGGGCTAGGATTTTTCGAACCAGGAAGCCCTGAGTTCCAGGCTTACTGCAGCTGCCAAAGGCATCCCAAAGGGAGCTCAGATATGCCACAACATGGCTGCTTTCACAGCTTTTTCCTTAGGAAGAACCCTCATACCCGGCTGATTTACCTTCCTAGGGTTACTGTTAGGCTTAGGCCTAGGACTTTGAAAACCAGGAAGCCCTGTGCTCCAGGCACACTGCAGCTGTTCAAGGCATCCGAAAGGGAGGTCAAAAGTGACACAACTTGGCTGCCTCCACTGCTATTTCCATGAGACCATCCCCAACCATAGGCTGATTTTCCTTCCTAGCGTTGAGGTTTGAGTTCGGCCTAGGGTTAGTGTTCTTTTAACCTGAAAGCCCTGAGTTCCAAGAACACAGCAGCTGCGAAAGTACACCCAAGAAGAGCACAAAAGTACCACAACATGCCTGCCTCCACAGCGATTTCCTTGGGGACATCCCTAATTCCTGGCTGATTTGCCTTTCTCGTCGTCAGGTTGGGGTTAGGTAGGACTTGTGCTAGGATTTTTAAAATCAGGAAGCCCAGACCTCCAGGCACACTGGAGCTGTGAAAGGCATCCAAAAGGGAGTGCAAAAGTGCCACAACATGGCTGCTTTCACAGCTTTTTCGTTGGCACCATCCCTATACCTAGGCTGATTTATCTGCCTAGGGTTAGGGTTAGGGTTCAGCCTAGGGCTAGGATTTTTTGAACCAGGAAGCCCTGAGTTCCAGGCTTACTGCAGCTGCCAAAGGCATCCCAAAGGGAGCGCAGAAGTGCCACAACATGGCTGCTTTCACAGCTTTTTCCTTAGGAAGAACCCTAATACCCGGCTGATTTACCTTCGTAGGGTTAGTGCTAGGCTTAGGCCTAGGACTTGAAAATCAGGAAGCCCAGACCTCCAGGCACACTGGAGCTGTGAAAGGCATCCAAAAGGGAGTGCAAAAGTGCCACAACATGGCTGCTTTCACAGCTTTTTCCTTTGCACCATCCCTATACCTAGGCTGATTTATCTGCCTAGGGTTAGGGTTAGGGTTCAGCCTAGGGCTAGGATTTTTTGAACCAGGAAGCCCTGAGTTCCAGGCTTACTGCAGCTGCCAAAGGCATCCCAAAGGGAGCGCAGAAGTGACACAACATGGCTGCTTTCACAGCTTTTTCCTTTGGAAGAACCCTCATACCCGGCTGATTTACCTTCCTAGGGTTACTGTTAGGCTTAGGCCTAGGACTTTGAAAACCAGGAAGCCCTGTGCTCCAGGCACACTGCAGCTGTTCAATTCATCCCAAGGGCAGCGCAAAAGTGACACAACTTGGCTGCCTCCACTGCTATTTCCATGAGACCATCCCGAACCATAGGCTGATTTTCCTTCCTAGCGTTGAGGTTTGAGTTAGGCCTAGGGTTAGGGTTCTTTTAACCTGAAAGCCCTGAGTTCCAAGAACACAGCAGCTGCGAAGGACTACCCAAGAAGAGCACAAAAGTACCACAACATGCCTGCCTCCACAGCTATTTCCTTGGGGACATCCCTAATTCCTGGCTGATTTGCCTTTCTCGTCGTCGGGCTGGGGTTAGGTAGGACTTGTGCTAGGATTTTTAAAATCAGGAAGCCCAGACCTCCAGGCACACTGGAGCTGTGAAAGGCATCAAAAAGGGAGTGCAAAAGTGCCACAACATGGCTGCTTTCACAGCTTTTTCGTTGGCACCATCCCTATACCTAGGCTGATTTATCTGCCTAGGGTTAGTGTTAGGCTTCAGCCTAGGGCTAGGATTTTTTGAATCAGGAAGCCCTGAGTTCCAGGCTTATTGCAGCTGCCAAAGGCATCCCAAAGGGAGCGCAGAAGTGCCACAACATGGCTGCTTTCACAGCTTTTTCCTTAGGAAGAACCCTAATACCCGGCTGATTTACCTTCGTAGGGTTAGTGCTAGGCTTAGGCCTAGGACTTGAAAATCAGGAAGCCCAGACCTCCAGGCACACTGGAGCTGTTCAAAGCATCCGAAAGGGAGGGCAAAAGTGACACAACTTGGCTGCCTCCACTGCTATTTCCATGAGACCATCCCCAACCATAGGCTGATTTTCCTTCCTAGCGTTGAGGTTTGAGTTTGGCCTAGGGTTAGTGTTCTTTTAACCAGAAAGCCCTGAGTTCCAAGAACACAGCAGCTGCGAAGAACTACCCAAGAAGTGCACAAAAGTACCACAACATGCCTGCTTCCACAGCTATTTCCTTGGGGACATGCCTAATTCCTGGCTGATTTGCCATTCTCGTCATCAGGTTGGGGTTAGGTAGGCCTTGTGCTATGATTTTTAAAATCAGGAAGCCCAGACCTCCAGGCAGGTTGGACCTGTGAAAGGCATCCAAAAGGGAGTGCAAAAGTGCCACCACATGGCTGCTTTCACAGCTTTTTCCTTTGCACCATCCCTATACCTAGGCTGATTTATCTGCCTAGGGTTAGGGTTAGGGTTCAGCCTAGGGCTAGGATTTTTTGAACCAGGAAGCCCTGAGTTCCAGGCTTACTGCAGCTGCCAAAGGCATCCCAAAGGGAGCGCAGAAGTGCCACAACATGGCTGCTTTCACGGCTTTTTCCTTAGGAAGAACCCTCATACCCGGCTGATTTACCTTCCTAGGGTTACTGTTAGGCTTAGGCCTAGGACTTTTAAAACCAGGAAGCCCTGTGCTCCAGGCACACTGCAGCTGTTCAAGGCATCCGAAAGGGAGGGCAAAAGTGACACAACTTGGCTGCCTCCACTGCTATTTCCATGAGACCATCCCCAACCATAGGCTGATTTTCCTTCCTAGCGTTGAGGTTTGAGTTAGGCCTAGGGTTAGTGTTCTTTTAACCTGAAAGCCCTCAGTTCCAAGAACACAGCAGCTGCGAAAGTACACCCAAGAAGAGCACAAAAGTACCACAACATGCCTGCCTCCACAGCGATTTCCTTGGGGACATCCCTAATTCCTGGCTGATTTGCCTTTCTCGTCGTCAGGTTGGGGTTAGGTAGGACTTGTGCTAGGATTTTTAAAATCAGGAAGCCCAGACCTCCAGGCACACTGGAGCTGTGAAAGGCATCCAAAAGGGAGTGCAAAAGTGCCACAACATGGCTGCTTTCACAGCTTTTTCCTTGGCACCATCCCTATACCTAGGCTGATTTATCTGCCTAGGGTTAGGGTTAGGGTTCAGCCTAGGGCTAGGATTTTTTGAACCAGGCAGCCCTGAGTTCCAGGCTTACTGCAGCTGCCAAAGGCATCCCAAAGGGAGCGCAGAAGTGCCACAACATGGCTGCTTTCACAGCTTTTTCCTTAGGAAGAACCCTAATACCCGGCTGATTTACGTTCCCAGGGTTAGTGCTAGGCTTCGGCCTCGGACTTTAAAATCAGGAAGCCCAGACCTCCAGGCACACTGGAGCTGTGAAAGGCATCCAAAAGGGAGTGCAAAAGTGCCACCACATGGCTGCTTTCACAGCTTTTTCCTTTGCACCATCCCTATACCTAGGCTGATTTATCTGCCTAGGGTTAGGGTTAGGGTTCTGGTTAGGGTTCAGCCTAGGGCTAGGATTTTTTGAACCAGGAAGCCCTGAGTTCCAGGCTTACTGCAGCTGCCAAAGGCATCCCAAAGGGAGCTCAGAAATGCCACAACATGGCTGCTTTCACAGCTTTTTCCTTTGGAAGAACCCTCATACCCGGCTGATTTACCTTCCTAGGGTTACTGTTAGTCTTAGGCCTAGGACATTTAAAACCAGGAAGCCCTGTGCTCCAGGCACACTGCAGCTGTTCAAGGCATCCGAAAGGGAGGGCAAAAGTGACACAACTTGGCTGCCTCCACTGCTATTTCCATGAAACCATCCCCAACCATAGGCTGATTTTCCTTCCTAGCGTTGAGGTTTGAGTTAGGCCTAGGGTTAGTGTTCTTTTAACCTGAAAGCCCTGAGTTCCAAGAACACAGCAGCTGCGAAGGACTACCCAAGAAGTGCACAAAAGTACCACAACATGCCTGCTTCCACAGCGATTTCCTTGGGGACATGCCTAATTCCTGGCTGATTTGCCATTCTCGTCGTCAGGTTGGGGTTAGGAAGGACTTGTGCTAGGATTTTTAAAATCAGGAAGCCCAGACCTCCAGGCACACTGGAGCTGAGAAAGGCATCCAAAAGGGAGAGCAGAAGTGCCACAACATGGCTGCTTTCACAGCTTTTTCCTTAGGAAGAACCCTAATACCCGGCTGATTTACCTTCGTAGGGTTAGTGCTAGGCTTAGGCCTAGGACTTGAAAATCAGGAAGCCCAGAGCTCCAGGCACACTGGAGCTGTGAAAGGCATCCAAAAGGGAGTGCAAAAGTGCCAGCACCTGGCTGCTTTCACAGCTTTTTCCTTTGCACCATCCCTATACCTAGGCTGATTTATCTGCCTAGGGTTAGGGTTAGGGTTCAGCCTAGGGCTAGGATTTTTTGAACCAGGAAGCCCTGAGTTCCAGGCTTACTGCAGCTGCCAAAGGCATCCCAAAGTGAGCTCAGAAATGCCACAACATGGCTGCTTTCACAGCTTTTTCCTTAGGAAGAACCCTCATACCCGGCTGATTTACCTTCCTAGGGTTACTGTTAGGCTTAGGCCTAGGACTTTTAAAACCAGGAAGCCCTGTGCTCCAGGCACACTGCAGCTGTTCAAGGCATCCGAAAGAGAGGGCAAAAGTGACACAACTTGGCTGCCTCCACTGCTATTTCCATGAGACCATCCCCAACCATAGGCTGATTTTCCTTCCTAGCGTTGAGGTTTGAGTTAGGCCTAGGGTTAGTGTTCTTTTAACCAGAAAGCCCTGAGTTCCAAGAACACAGCAGCTGCGAAGGACTACCCAAGAAGAGCACAAAAGTACCACAACATTCCTGCTTCCACAGCGATTTCTTTGGGGACATCCCTAATTCCTGGTTGATTTGCCTTTCTCGTCGTCAGGTTGGGGTTAGGTAGGACTTGTGCTAGGATTTTTAAAATCAGGAAGCCCAGACCTCCAGGCACACTGGAGCTGTGAAAGGCATCCAAAAGGGAGTGTAAAAGTGCCACCACATGGCTGCTTTCACAGCTTTTTCCTTGGCACCATCCCTATACCTAGGCTGATTTATCTGCCTAGGGTTAGGGTTAGGGTTCAGCCTAGGGCTAGGATTTTTTGAACCAGGAAGCCCTGAGTTCCAGGCTTACTGCAGCTGCCAAAGGCATCCCAAAGGGAGCTCAGAAATGCCACAACATGGCTGCTTTCACAGCTTTTTCCTTTGGAAGAACCCTCATACCCGGCTGATTTACCTTCCTAGGGTTACTGTTAGTCTTAGGCCTAGGACATTTAAAACCAGGAAGCCCTGTGCTCCAGGCACACTGCAGCTGTTCAAGGCATCCGAAAGGGAGGGCAAAAGTGACACAACTTGACTGCCTCCACTGCTATTTCCATGAGACAATCCCCAACCATAGGCTGATTTTCCTTCCTAGCGTTGAGGTTTGAGTTAGGCCGAGGGTTAGTGTTCTTTTAACCAGAAAGCCCTGAGTTCCAAGAACACAGCAGCTGCGAAGGACTACCCAAGAAGTGCACAAAAGTACCACAACATGCCTGCTTCCACAGCTATTTCCTTGGGGACATGCCTAATTCCTGGCTGATTTGCCATTCTCGTCATCAGGTTGGGGTTAGGTAGGCCTTGTGCTATGATTTTTAAAATCAGGAAGCCCAGACCTCCAGGCACATTGGAGCTGTGAAAGGCATCCAAAAGGGAGTGCAAAAGTGCCACCACATGGCTGCTTTCACAGCTTTTTCCTTTGCACCATCCCTATACCTAGGCTGATTTATCTGCCTAGGGTTAGGGTTTGGGTTCAGCCTAGGGCTAGGATTTTTTGAACCAGGAAGCCCTGAGTTCCAGGCTTACTGCAGCTGCCAAAGGCATCCCAAAGGGAGCGCAGAAGTGCCACAACATGGCTGCTTTCACAGCTTTTTCCTTAGGAAGAACCCTCATACCCGGCTGATTTACCTTCCTAGGGTTACTGTTAGGCTTAGGCCTAGGACTTTTAAAACCAGGAAGCCCTGTGCTCCAGGCACACTGCAGCTGTTCAAGGCATCCGAAAGGGAGGGCAAACGTGACACAACTTGGCTGCCTCCACTGCTATTTCCATGAGACCATCCCCAACCATAGGCTGATTTTCCTTCCTAGCGTTGAGGTTTGAGTTAGGCCTAGGGTTAGTGTTCTTTTAACCAGAAAGCCCTGAGTTCCAAGAACACAGCAGCTGCGAAAGTACACCCAAGAAGAGCACAAAAGTACCACAACATGCCTGCCTCCACAGCGATTTCCTTGGGGACATCCCTAATTCCTGGCTGATTTGCCTTTCTCGTCGTCGGGTTGGGGTTAGGTAGGCCTTGTGCTAGGATTTTTAAAATCAGGAAGCCCAGACCTCCAGGCACACTGGAGCTGTGAAAGGCATCAAAAAGGGAGTGCAAAAGTGCCACAACATGGCTGGTTTCACAGCTTTTTCGTTGGCACCATCCCTATACCTAGGCTGATTTATCTGCCTAGGGTTAGGGTTAGGGTTCAGCCTAGGGCTAGGATTTTTTGAACCAGGAAGCCCTGAGTTCCAGGCTTACTGCAGCTGCCAAAGGCATCCCAAAGGGAGCGCAGAAGTGCCACAACATGGCTGCTTTCACAGCTTTTTCCTTAGGAAGAACCCTAATACCCGGCTGATTTACCTTCCCAGGGTTACTGCTAGGCTTAGGCCTCGGACTTTAAAATCAGGAAGCCCAGACCTCCAGGCACACTGGAGCTGTGAAAGGCATCCAAAAGGGAGTGCAAAAGTGCCACCACATGGCTGCTTTCACAGCTTTTTCCTTTGCACCATCCCTATACCTAGGCTGATTTATCTGCCTAGGGTTAGGGTTAGGGTTAGGGTTCGGGTTAGGGTTCAGCCTAGGGCTAGGATTTTTTGAACCAGGAAGCCCTGAGTTCCAGGCTTACTGCAGCTGCCAAAGGCATCCCAAAGGGAGCTCAGAAATGCCACAACATGGCTGCTTTCACAGCTTTTTCCTTTGGAAGAACCGTCATACCCGGCTGATATACCTTCCTAGGGTTACTGTTAGGCTTAGGCCTAGGACTTTTAAAACCAGGAAGCCCTGTGCTCCAGGCACACTGCAGCTGTTCAAGGCATCCGAAATGGAGGGCAAAAGTGACACAACTTGGCTGCCTCCACTGCTATTTCCATGAGACCATCCCCAACCATAGGCTGATTTTCCTTCCTAGCGTTGAGATTTGAGTTAGGCCTAGGGTTAGTGTTCTTTTAACCAGAAAGCCCTGAGTTCCAAGAACACAGCAGCTGCGAAGAACTACCCAAGAAGTGCACAAAAGTACCACAACATGCCTGCCTCCACAGCTATTTTCTTGGGGACATGCCTAATTCCTGGCTGATTTGCCATTCTCGTCATCAGGTTGGGGTTAGGTAGGCCTTGTGCTAGGATTTTTAAAATCAGGAAGCCCAGACCTCCAGGCACACTGGAGCTGTGAAAGGCATCCAAAAGGGAGTGCAAAAGTGCCACCACATGGCTGCTTTCACAGCTTTTTCCTTTGCACCATCCCTATACCTAGGCTGATTTATCTGCCTAGGGTTAGGGTTAGGGTTCAGCCTAGGGCTAGGATTTTTTGAACCAGGAAGCCCTGAGTTCCAGGCTTACTGCAGCTGCCAAAGGCATCCCAAAGGGAGCTCAGAAATGCCACAACATGGCTGCTTTCACAGCTTTTTCCTTTGGAAGAACCCTCATACCCGGCTGATTTACTTTCCTAGGGTTACTGTTAGGCTTAGGCCTAGGACTTTTAAAACCAGGAAGCCCTGTTCTCCAGGCACACTGCAGCTGTTCAAGGCATCCGAAAGGGAGGGCAAAAGTGACACAACTTGGCTGCCTCCACTGCTATTTCCATGAGACCATCCCCAACCATAGGCTGATTTTCCTTCCTAGCGTTGAGGTTTGAGTTAGGCCGAGGGTTAGTGTTCTTTTAACCAGAAAGCCCTGAGTTCCAAGAACACAGCAGCTGCGAAGGACTACCCAAGAAGAGCACAAAAGTACCACAACATGCCTGCCTCCACAGCGATTTCCTTGGGGACATCCCTAATTCCTGGCTGATTTGCCTTTCTCGTCGTCAGGTTGGGGTTAGGTAGGACTTGTGCTAGGATTTTTAAAATCAGGAAGCCCAGACCTCCAGGCACACTGGAGCTGTGAAAGGCATCAAAAAGGGAGTGCAAAAGTGCCACAACATGGCTGCTTTCACAGCTTTTTCCTTGGCACCATCCCTATACCTAGGCTGATTTATCTGCCTAGGGTTAGGCTTTGGGTTAAGGCTAGGGCTAGGATTTTTTGAACCAGGAAGCCCTGAGTTCCAGGCTTACTGCAGCTGCCAAAGGCATCCCAAAGGGAGCGCAGAAGTGCCACAACATGGCTGCTTTCACAGCTTTTTCCTTAGGAAGAACCCTAAAACCCGGCTGATTTACCTTCCTAGGGTTACTGTTAGGCTTAGGCCTAGGACTTTAAGTACCAGGAAGCCCTGTGCTCCAGGCGCACTGCAGCTGTTCAAGGCATCACAACGGGAGTGCAAAAGTGACACAACTTGGCTGCCTCCACTGCTATTTCCATGAGACCATCCCGAACCATAGGCTGATTTTCCTTCCTAGCGTTGAGGTTTGAGTTAGGCCTAGGGTTAGGGTTCTTTTAACCTGAAAGCCCTGAGTTCCAAGAACACAGCAGCTGCGAAGGACTACCCAAGAAGAGCACAAAAGTACCACAACATGCCTGCCTCCACAGCTATTTCCTTGGGGACATCCCTAATTCCTGGCTGATTTGCCTTTCTCGTCATCGGGTTGGAGTTAGGTAGGCCTTGTGCTAGGATTTCTAAAATCAGGAAGCCCAGACCTCCAGGCACACTGGAGCTGTGAAAGGCATCCAAAAGGGAGTGCAAAAGTGCCACAACATGGCTGCTTTCACAGCTTTTTCCTTAGGAAGAACCCTCATACCCGGCTGATTTACCTTCCTAGGGTTACTGTTAGGCTTAGTCCTAGGACTTTTAAAACCAGGAAGCCCTGTGCTCCAGGCACACTGCAGCTGTTCAAGGCATCTCAAGGGGAGCGCAAAAGTGGCACTACTTGGCTGCCTCCACTGCTATTTCCATGAGACCGTCCCCAACCATAGCCTGATTTTCCTTCCTAGCGTTGAGGTTTGAGTTAGGCCTAGGGTTAGGGTTCTTTTAACCTGAAAGCCCTGAGTTCCAAGAACACAGCAGCTGCGAAGGACAACCCAAGAAGAGCACAAAAGTACCACAACATGCCTGCCTCCACAGCTATTTCCTTGGGGACATCCCTAATTCCTGGCTGATTTGCCTTTCTCGTCGTCGGGTTGTGTTGTGGTGTGCTGTTATGTCCCATTTTGACCTTCCAGGTCACTTTCCCAGGTGTGCCTGTACGTCTGTCCCTTCCCCCTTGCCCCCATGCTGAGTGAGTCCTGTCAATCAGGCTAAACGTTCCAGCAAGGCGTCGTGTGGTTGGTCAAGTTCAAAGGATGCCCCTCAGGCCCAGGGGTCATTGGCCTGGCTGGGTGTCATCTTCCTCTGAGACCCTGCCCCTCTCACCTGGTTGGTGGCTCACCTGTACCTCCCCTCCCCCTGTCCCTGAGCTTAAAAAGGTGATCAGACCATGCGGTCATTGTTCTGTTGGAGCAGGTCCTCACGTTCAGACCTCTGTAACCATGGAATAAACCTCTGGGCATTAAACCCTCCAGCAGAATCCATCTCCTTTTTCTCTTCACCATCGCCTGAAGCTATCCCTCCTGAGGTAACGGGGTCCCTTACAAGCCTGGACTTGTTCAGTGCCCAGCTGCAACCACCAGCAAGCCGAGGTATCTCTGCGGTGATACACTGAAGTTGCTGCCTTTGGCCCAGCAGCGAGGGTCAGACTGGCCCAGGCACAATCTAACTGGTAATATTGGGAGCCTTATTTTTTCCAATATTTGGCGTCCCTGAGGCGGGCAAAGCGACTCTGCAGCCTGAGACGGACCTGCAGTACCTTGGAGAAGCTTCTGGCAGCCGTGCATCCAGCTGAAAGGGGCTTTGGTTGCAACGCCCTCGGCTAGAGACTTAGGGATTATTCCCAGAAGAAGTTTCGTGGACTGTTCGGCGCCTCTGGAAAGCCCAGCTCCTTTCTGGTGAGCAGATTTTCCAGAGGGAGGACAGGGTAGCCTCTCTCGCCCATAGAGAGGTCCTGTTCCGGTGAAGAGACCTGCCTGTACCCAGCCAGCTACAGCTTCCATTTCGGGTGAGTATCTCTGCTCTCGGTAGGGCAGGAGCTCAAAAACAGACTCTGCCGTGAGTTCTGTTCCTTTTTGCATTTGCATTTTTGGCTGCGCAGCCCCACAGACGGGAATTCATTGATTTCTAGCTATTAGCTTTCTGCCGCGTGTTTTGCTGTCTTTTGGAATTCGCGCGGGAGCTCTCTGCCCTTCCCTCCCGGCTCTGCAGGCTCGGCTCTCTCCACGTGGTCGGGAGATCTTTCTCTCTGTGCGGGGGAGGGGGGGCTCTCGGTTCTCTTGCCGCGGGGGACTCTCTCTCTCTCTGTGGGGGAAGGGGGGGGGGGGGGGGTTCTCTGCACACGCGGCGCGGGGGGCCCCGGTTTCGGCTTGCAACGTGGCGTGGCTGCTCTCGCTGCTCCGCGGGGGGGTGCATTCTACAGCGGGGGGAGGCTTTGTTTCCACCTCAGCTCGGCAGGGCGTGCCCTGCTGCTGCTGCCCGGGAATTTTAAAAGCAGTATATACAGCTGCATTGTGAAGCTTTTGTCAGCTCGTTATCCCTTTCCATCTGTGGTGTTTTTTTTTTAGAAATCGGTAGCTGATTTTGGCTTTGTTCTTGGTCAGGCGGGATTTAGTACTTTGCTTTTTACATCTAACATGGGTTTGAAACTCAGCATTGTACAAAAAGGAGTGTATTATAATATTGTTAGCATTTTAAATAGTGGTAATGTGAAGTTCTCAAAGGGAAAATTGAAACAATTTATAAGATGGCTTTTCCTCCACTTCCCACAAATCTCCCCTGAAGAAATCCACAATATTCAATTCTGGGATAAAGTTGGGAATGAATTGATAACCTTAGGACAATCTAGCAATGCACCCTCAGCTAAATTTGTGTTTTGGAGTTTACAAATTCGAACAGCATTGCTCAAACAAAAGGAAATGGAGAAAAAGCCAAATGTAAAGCCATGTACCCCTGCTCTCCCTGTTTCTCCCTCTCCTAGTTCTAAAACCCCTAAACCTCTTTCCCCAAAACTTAGTATTTTAAACAGATCAAACTCATTGGGAAGTCGACGCCCAAAGTCTGTTGAAATGCATGAGTTGCCCTATCCACAAGGCCCTGGCCAGGCTGCGTGGAACCTTTCCCAATCCCCTGTGTCCCATCCTCAGAAACCCACAGCACGTGTTAGCTTTGCAGAGAGTAGTGTTACCCAAAATGGCCCCCAGCCCCTAGGGGGTCCACAAGATGGTGGATGCCACGTGGCATCTTCCCAAACCGGGTCTTCTTCTTCCCAAAATCCCCTTAAGCATCCCGAAACTCCAGCCCCATCCCCCTCTCCTTCTGTTCCTCGTGATACCTTCCCCCCTCCCCCTCCCTTTCCTGCAATACCCTCAGCTCCGCCCCTCTACTCCTCCCAGGGGGCGTCTGCTGACGTGATGTCACCAGGTGTCCCCGCCCCCTGCTTGCCCCCTGACCCCGCCCCCTGTTCCCACGGTTTCCCCGCCCCTTGCCGGCCCCCTGTCCCTGCCCCCTGTACCCGTTGCATCCCCGCCCCCTCCCCGGGTTCCCAAGGTGGGGACACACCCACTGCCATCCCCCAAACCTGTATCTGTGATCCCAATGCTTCCAATTCAAGGGATACAGAGCAGGGAACAGCAGATTCAATGCATAGTCCCATGTTGTCACTGGCTCCTGTTACCTTTCAGCCTGCAGCTCAGGGGGGAGCAGCTCCAACTGCTAATTGGAGTTCTTTTGGACGGCAATTGATTAAAGAGATCTGTAAGTCTCATAAAGAATATGGTCCACACAGTCCATATTTCCGTGGCCTTTTAAATTCTGAATTGAGTAGGACTGTAGTGATTCCACATGATTTAAAACAGCTTTTTTCCTGTCTCATGACCTCTACGGAATTCAAATTATGGGGAATAGCATGGAAACAAATGCTGAATGATGCTCTCCCAGGCTTGCATGCTGATCCAAACACAGCCAAAGACAACAGTGGTAACCCTATCACCATTGAGCACCTCTGTGGTGAGGGCCAATGGTCTTCTCCCTCAATCCAAGCTACTGCAATTCCTGCAGAAACACTCGAAAAAGTAAAGGAAGCAGCTGAAAAAGCGTTCTTTTCCCTACAACCTGAGGGGCCTTTTGAGCCCTATAGTAAAATTAAACAGCTACCATCAGAGCCTTTTTTGAAATTTGTAGAAAGGTTAACTAGAGCTATTGAAATACAAGTTAAAAAAGAGAATGCTAGGGAAGCAATTTTAGAAGAAATGGCGTTTACAAATGCAAATAATCAGTGTCAAGCGGCAATCCTCAGCCTTCCTCTCGAACCTACCCCTACGTTAAAAGATATGCTCCTAGTCTGTAACAGGAAAGTGCCTCTGATGAGTGTGGCTGAAGACACCAGACCAAGGCTGCTGCCAAGACCACCTCAGCGTGTCGCCGTTGCCAGCCCTGCGCCTTTCCCCTCATCACAGCAGTACCCTGGGCAGCAGCGGAGACCAGCACTGGCTGAGCCCACAAAACCATGCCTGCTTTGTAACAACCTAGGGCACTGGAGTAACCAGTGCCCCCTGAAAAGGGAATTTGATGAATTTAGAAATGGCAGGGGAGGAGAACTACAAGCCCTCCCTGGGGGTCAACAACAACAAAAAAACTAAAGAGCCAGTGCCGGCCTGCCAGGCGCATAGACACAAAAAGAGCAGGCCAAGGGAATAAGGGTAGCAAAACAAATCAAGCGCGCGATAATACTAATGATTGTGTAAGTGAAGCAGGTGCTTCAAAGACTGTGTATGATTTAGGTGATCCTGTGTTAACCACGTCTTCTGTCAATGAGCCTTACAGGTTGCAGCTGACTGAGTCACTCCATCTGGAGGACACTGATTGGCATTTTGTCTCTGTCAATCCTGAACAGAAAGGTACTTGGAACCGGATTCGTTGTAAGTACATCGTCATTGGGGACACCAAACACACACCACAAGAGATCGAAATTGCTCCAGGAATGACAACATCAGATCCTGAGCAATTCGTTCTCGGCCTGCATTGTTTCCACTCACCCCTGTTTCTTCCCAAGGGACAAATTGTTGCACAAGCTATCCCTGTGCCATCTTTACCTGAAAATATCAAAAAACAAGGGCCCACAGTCGCCCGGGTCCAAGTTATTGGAAAAGACAAACCCAAATTATGGTGTAATGTCAGTGGGGGTGGGGAGTCTAAACGCATTGAGATGCTTGTAGACACAGGTGCAGACTGCACAGTAATTCCAGTACAAGACTGGCCAGCACATTGGCCTTTGCAAAATGTTGCCGGTCACCTTCAAGGAGTAGGAGGTCTGCAATTGGCAAGACAATCCAAAAGCATTATTCAATTTGAGGGACCAAACGGACAATTGGCTAATATCCGTCCATTTGTGTTGGATTATTCAGAACCTTTGTTAGGGAGAGATTTAATGGCCCAGTGGGGTGTCACAATTGATATTCCAGACTCTCCACAGCATATTTGTACAGCAGTCACTGAACAACAGCGCCCCACCCAAAAACTGAAGTGGATAACAGACAAACCAGTTCAGGTGAAACAGTGGCCGCTAAGTAAACAAAAAATAAAGGTGCTTGAAGAACTAGTGGAAGAGCAACTAAAAAAGGGCCACATTGTGGAGACCATGTCCCCATGGAACTCTCCAGTGTTTGTCATCCAAAAAGCTGACAAAAAGAGATGGCGGCTCCTCTGCGACCTCCGACAAATTAATAATGTAATTGAAGATATGGGTTCTCCCCAACCTGGTATGCCATCCCCAACAATGCTTCCCCAAGATTGGAAATTAGCTGTTATTGATATTAAGGATTGTTTTTTCCAAATCCCCTTGCACCCTGACGATGCACCGCGTTTTGCATTCTCAGTCCCTTCTATTAATATGGAATCCCCTATGAAAAGGTACCATTGGACCGTTCTTCCTCAGGGATTAAAGGTATCTCCAGCTATTTGCCAGTGGTATGTGTCTTCCCTGCTTTCCCCAGTACGTGCAGCCGCAGAGAAGGCCATCATCTATCATTATATGGATGATATCCTTGTGTGTGCCCCCAATGATGATTTACTCACGCATGCGCTTGACCTAACGATCGATGCATTGATTGTTGCAGGATTCGAGCTCCAGGAAAAGAAAATTCAAAAGATGCCACCTTGGAAGTATTTGGGCTTAGAAATTGGAAATAGGACCATTGTTCCTCAAAAATTAGAAATCAATACAAAGATCAAGACCCTTGCGGATGTCCACAGGTTGTGTGGGTCTTTGAATTGGGTAAGACCATGGCTCGGTCTGACTAACAAAGACCTTGCCCCTCTTTTCAATTTATTGAAAGGGGGAGAGGACCCAGGTGCTCCTAGGTCTGTTACCCCAGAGGCACGGAAAGCTCTAGAAAAGGTTCAGATTGCAATGTCCACAAGACAGGCCAACCGATGCCGGCCTGACCTGCCATTCAAATTTATCATCCTAGGTAAGTTGCCACACCTCCATGGAATTATTTTCCAGTGGGAGGAAAAACAAACACCTAAGGCAAAGAACACACCAAAAAAGGACCGGGACCAGAGGGACCCTCTCTTGATCATAGAATGGGTTTTCCTCAGTCACAAAAGGTCCAAGAGACTGACAAAGCCTCAGGAGCTGGTAGCAGAACTGATCTGGAAAGCAAGGACCCAGATCAGGGAGTTAGCAGGATGTGATTTTAAGTGCATTCACATTCCAGTTGAGTTAAAATCAGGACAAAATACTGTGAAAATACTGGAACAATTGTTTCAAGAAAATGAAGTGTTGCAGTTTGCTCTGGATTCCTACTCAGGACAAATTTCGGTAGCGCGGCCCGCTCACAAATTGTTCGAACAAGATGTTCAATTTACCTTAAAACTGAGAAATGCTCTAAGTAGGAGACCTTTAAAAAGGGCTCTAACTGTCTTCACAGATGCATCTGGGAGGTCCCACAAGTCTGTTATGACTTGGAAGGATCCTCAAACCCAGCAGTGGGAGACAGACATTGCTGAGGTGGAAGGTTCACCTCAGGTTGCTGAATTGGCTGCGGTTGTTAGGGCCTTTGAAAGGTTCTCAGAACCATTTAATCTGATTACAGACTCTGCATATGTGGCAGGAGTAGTATCCAGGGCAGATCAAGCAATACTGCAAGATGTGTCTAACATCGCACTTTTCGAATTGCTCTCAAAGCTGGTAAAGTTAGTCACTCACCGAGAGCAACCATTTTATGTGACGCACGTCAGGTCACACACTGACTTGCCAGGGTTTATTGCTGAAGGCAACAGAAGGGCAGATGCTCTTGCTGCACCTGCAGTGATGGCCACTCTCCCAAATGTTTTTGAACAGGCAAAAATCAGCCACCAGCTTTTCCACCAAAATGCACCTGGCCTGGTTCGTCAGTTTAACATCACTCGAGAACAGGCCAAAGCGATTGTGGCCACATGCCCAAATTGCCAGCAACATGCACTCCCTACAGTGAGTACGGGAGCAAACCCAAGGGGACTGAACAGTTGTGAACTGTGGCAAACAGATGTAACACACATACAGTCTTTTGGACGGCAGAAATATGTTCATGTTAGTGTAGATACCTTTTCTGGAGCGGTCTATGCTTCTGCCCACACAGGAGAATCATCTATTGATGCTACTAAGCACCTCTTGCAGGCTTTTTCTTTCAAGGGCATCCCCAAGGAGCTGAAAACTGATAATGGGCCTGCTTACAAATCCAAGGAATTCGGGAGCTTCCTGCAGCAATGGGGAGTAGAGCACGAAACTGGCATCCCCTACTCCCCTACAGGTCAAGCCATTGTAGAAAGAACTCACCGTGATCTTAAAAGGGTCCTGGACCAGCAACAACAGGTTCTGAAGGTAGAACCTCCCCACATCCGGTTATCCAGGGCGCTATTCACAATAAATTTTCTGAATTGTTCTTTTGACAGCCTAAACCCACCCATCCTACACCACTTTGGGGGGAGAAATCATAGGTTAATTAAGGAAAAACCTCCAGTTTTAGTAAAGGACCCTGAGACTTGGAAAATGGTGGGACCTTACAAATTGGTTACTTGGGGACGTGGATATGCCTGTGTGTCCACCCCCTCTGGTTTAAGGTGGGTCCCTTCCAAATGGGTAAAGCCCTATGTTCCCAAGGTCTCAGAGAAATCTACAGAAGCACCCCAGGTTGCTCATGCTGCCTGGAGAAGAAAACGCCGCCCGTGTTCTCTGGAGGAAATTCCATTTAAGCCTCCTATCTGGAATAGTTTATAATATATGTTTGTTTCAAGTTTTTGTACCAGTTTAGATCCCACTGTTCATGTGTAGCCTCGAGATGCCATGAGACCGAGCCTGCTTCTCGTCCTACTCGTGATCATCCCACCTGTGACCTCCTGCATAGTGCCTCAGCCCAAACCACGTATGGACTACCTTGACAACGGCTCTCAGACATCAACAGAGAAACTGACAACTGGCTGAATGAACTGTTCAAAGGCTGGGGACTCTCGGGCTGGTCGGGATCTATTCTGAAAACTGTGTTTTAGTTCTGTTTATTTTAGTTATAGTTATTGTAGTTTATAGCATTGTTTTTGGACTAATCAAACGCATGGTGATCAAGTTAATTTCAAGCTCATCTCCCCCTCCTGAAGTCTACCATTTGGAAGCCCTCAGTGTTCCAATAGATGACCTGGAAGCCTCAGTAGAAAACACTGACCCTCCTGTAGAGGAAGAACTGATTTACCAACCATGGTTTGGCAATCATTCTGCACCACAAACATAGTCCTCTTCTTTTTAAACAAAACTAGGGGGAGATGTTGTGGTGTGCTGTGATGTCCCATTTTGACCTTCCAGGTCACTTTCCCAGGTGTGCCTGTACGTCTATCCCTTCCCCCTTGCCCCCATGCTGAGTGAGTCCTGTCAATCAGGCTAAACGTTCCAGCAAGGCGTCGTGTGGTTGGTCAAGTTCAAAGGATGCCCCTCAGGCCCAGGGGTCATTGGCCTGGCTGGGTGTCATCTTCCTCTGAGACCCTGCCCCTCTCACCTGGTTGGTGGCTCACCTGTACCTCCCCTCCCCCTGTCCCTGAGCTTAAAAAGGTGATCAGACCATGCGGTCATTGTTCTGTTGGAGCAGGTCCTCACGTTCAGACCTCTGTAACCATGGAATAAACCTCTGGACATTAAACCCTCCAGCAGAATCCATCTCCTTTTTCTCTTCACCATCGCCTGAAGCTATCCCTCCTGAGGTAACGGGGTCCCTTACAAGCCAGGACTTGTTCAGTGCCCAGCTGCAACCACCAGCAAGCCGAGGTATCTCTGCGGTGATACACTGAAGTTGCTGCCTTTGGCCCAGCAGCGAGGGTCAGACTGGCCCAGGCACAATCTTACTGGTAATATTGGGAGCTTTTTTTCCAATAGGGTTGGGGTTAGGTAGGCCTAGGGCTAGGATTTTGAAAATCAGGAAGCCCAGACCTCCAGGCACATTGGAGCTGTGAAAAGCATCCAAAAGGGAGTGCAAAAGTGCCACAACACGGCTGCTTTCACAGCTTTTTCCTTAGGAAGAACCCTCATACCCGGCTGATTTACCTTCCTAGGGTTACTGTTAGGCTTAGGCCTAGGACTTTTAAAACCAGGAAGCCCTGTGCTCCAGGCACACTGCAGCTGTTCAAGGCATCCCAAGGGGAGGGCAAAAGTGACACAACTTGGCTGCCTCCACTGCTATTTCCATGAGACCATCCCGAACCATAGGCTGATTTTCCTTCCTAGCATTGAGGTTTGAGTTACACCTAGGGTTAGTGTTTTTTTAACCTGAAAGCCCTGAGTTCCAAGAACACAGCAGCTGCGAAGGACTACCCAAGAAGTGCACAAAAGTACCACAACATGCCTGCCGCCACAGCTACTTCCTTGGGGAAATCCCTAATTCCTGGCTGATTTGCCGTTCTCATCGTCGGGTTGGGGTTAGGCAGGACTTGTGCTAGGATTTTTAAAATCAGGAAGCCCAGACCTCCAGGCACACTGGAGCTGTGAAAGGCATCCAAAAGGGAGTGCAAAAGTGCCACAACATGGCTGCTTTCACAGCTTTTTCCTCTGCACCATCCCTATACCTTGGCTGATTTATCTGCCTAGGGTTAGGGTTAGGCTTCAGCCTAGGGCTAGGATTTTTTGAACCAGGAAGCCCTGAGTTCCAGGCTTACTGCAGCTGGCAAAGGCATCCCAAAGGGAGCGCAGAAGTGCCACAACATGGCTGCTTTCACAGCTTTTTCCTTTGGAAGAACCCTCATACCCGGCTGATTTACCTTCCTAGGGTTACTGTTAGGCTTAAGGCTAGGATTTTAAAACCAGGAAGCCCTGTGCTCCAGGCGCACTGCAGCTGTTCAAGGCATCCCAAGGGGAGCGCAAAAGTGACACCACTTGGCTGCCTCCACTGCTATTTCCATGAGACCATCCCGAACCAAAGGCTGATTTTCCTTCCTAGCGTTGAGGTTTGAGTTAGACCTAGGGTTAGGGTTCTTTTAACCTGAAAGCCCTGAGTTCCAAGAACACAGCAGGTGCGAAGGACTACCCAAGAAGAGCACAAAAGTACCACAACATGCCTTCCTCCACAGCGATTTCCTTGGGGACATCCCTAATTCCTGGCTGATTTGCCTTTCTCGTCGTTGGGTTGGGGTTAGGTAGGCCTTGTGCTAGGATTTTTAAAATCAGGAAGCCCAGACCTCCAGGTACACTGGAGCTGTGAAAGGCATCCAAAAGGGAGTGCACAAGTGCCACAACATGGCTGCTTTCACAGCTTTTTCCTTGGCACCATCCCTATACCTAGGCTGATTTATCTGCCTAGAGTTAGGGTTAGGGTTCAGCCTAGGGCTAGGATTTTTTGAATCAGGAAGCCCTGAGTTCCAGGCTTACTGCAGCTGCCAAAGGCATCCCAAAGGGAGCGCAGAAGTGCCACAACATGGCTGCTTTCACTGCTTTTTCCTTAGGAAGAACCCTCATACCCGGCTGATTTACCTTCGTAGGGTTAATGTTAGGCTTAGGCCTAGGACTTTTAAAACCAGGAAGCCCAGACCTCCAGGCGCACTGCAGCTGTTCAAGGCATCCGAAAGGGAGGGCAAAAGTGACACAACTTGGCTGCCTCCACTGCTATTTCCATGAGACCATCCCGAACCATAGGCTGATTTTCCTTCCTAGCGTTGAGGTTTGAGTTAGGCCTAGGGTTAGTGTTCTTTTAACCTGAAAGCCCTGAGTTCCAAGAACACAGCAGCTGCGAAAGTACACCCAAGAAGAGCACAAAAGTACCACAACATGCCTGCCTCCACAGCGATTTCTTTGGGGACATCCCTAATTCCTGGCTGATTTGCCTGTCTCGTCGTCAGGTTGGGGTTAGGTAGGCCTTGTGCTAGGATTTTTAAAATCAGGAAGCCCAGACCTCCAGGCACACTGGAGCTGTGAAAGGCATCCAAAAGGGAGTGCAAAAGTGCCACAACATGGCTGCTTTCACAGCTTTTTCCTTGGCACCATCCCTATACCTAGGCTGATTTATCTGCCTAGGGTTAGGCTTAGGGTTCAGCCTAGGGCTAGGATTTTTTGAACCAGGAAGCCCTGAGTTCCAGGCTTACTGCAGCTGCCAAAGGCATCCCAAAGGGAGCGCAGAAGTGCCACAACATGGCTGCTTTCAGAGCTTTTTCCTTTGGAAGAACCCTCATACCCGGCTGATTTACCTTCCTAGGGTTACTGTTAGGCTTAGGCCTAGGACATTTAAAACCAGGAAGCCCTGTGCTCCAGGCACACTGCAGCTGTTCAAGGCATCCCAAAGGGAGGGCAAAAGTGACACAACTTGACTGCCTCCACTGCTATTTCCATGAGACCATCCCGAACCATAGGCTGATTTTCCTTCCTAGCGTTGAGGTTTGAGTTAGGCCTAGGGTTAGTGTTCTTTTAACCTGAAAGCCCTGAGTTCCAAGAACACAGCAGCTGCGAAGGACTACCCAAGAAGAGCACAAAAGTACCACAACATGCCTGCCTCCACAGCGATTTCCTTGGGGACATCCCTAATTCCTGGCTGATTTGCCTTTCTCGTCGTCGGGTTGGGGTTAGGTAGGCCTTGTGCTAGGATTTTTAAAATCAGGAAGCCCAGACCTCCAGGCACACTGGAGCTGTGAAAGGCATCCAAAAGGGAGTGCAAAAGTGCCACAACATGGCTGCTTTCACAGCTTTTTCCTCTGCACCATCCCTATACCTTGGCTGATTTATCTGCCTAGGGTTAGGGTTAGGGTTCAACCTAGGGCTAGGATTTTTTGAACCAGGAAGCCCTGAGTTCCAGGCTTACTGCAGCTGCCAAAGGCATCCCAAAGGGAGCGCAGAAGTGCCACAACATGGCAGCTTTCACAGCTTTTTCCTTAGGAAGAACCCTAATACCCGGCTGATTTACCTTCCTAGGGTTACTGTTAGGCTTAGGCCTAGGACTTTTAAAACCAGGAAGCCCTGTGCTCCAGGCACACTGCAGCTGTTCAAGGCATCCCAAGGGCAGCGCAAAAGTGACACAACTTGGCTGCCTCCACTGCTATTTCCATGAGACCATCCCCAACCATAGGCTGATTTTCCTTCCTAGCGTTGAGTTTTGAGTTAGGCCTAGGGTTAGGGTTCTTTTAACCTGAAAGCCCTGAGTTCCAAGAACACAGCAGCTGCCAAGGACTACCCAAGAAGTGCACAAAAGTACCACCACATGCCTGCCTTCACAGCTATTTCCTTGGGGACGTCCCTAATTCCTGGCTGATTTGCCTTTCTCGTCGTCGGGTTGGGGTTAGGTAGGCCTTGTGCTAGGATTTTTAAAATCAGGAAGCCCAGACCTCCAGGCACACTGGAGCTGTGAAAGGCATCCAAAAGGGAGTGCAAAAGTGCCACAACATGGCTGCTTTCACAGCTTTTTCCTTAGGAAGAACCCTCATACCCGGCTGATTTACCTTCCTAGGGTTACTGTTAGGCTTAGGCCTAGGACTTTTAAAACCAGGAAGCCCTGTGCTCCAGGCACACTGCAGCTGTTCAAGGCATCCCAAAGGGAGGGCAAAAGTGACACAACTTGGCTGCCTCCACTGCTATTTCCATGAGACCATCCCGAACCATAGGCTGATTTTCCTTCCTAGCGTTGAGGTTTGAGTTAGGCCTAGGGTTAGGGTTCTTTTAACCTGAAAGCCCTGAGTTCCAAGAACACAGCAGCTGCGAAGGACTACCCAAGAAGTGCACAAAAGTACCACCACATGCCTGCCTCCACAGCGATTTCCTTGGGGACATCCCTAATTCCTGGCTGATTTGCCTGTCTCGTCGTCAGGTTGGGGTTAGGTAGGCCTTGTGCTAGGATTTTTAAAATCAGGAAGCCCAGACCTCCAGGCACACTGGAGCTGTGAAAGGCATCCAAAAGGGAGTGCAAAAGTGCCACAACATGGCTGCTTTCACAGCTTTTTCCTTAGGAAGAACCCTCATACCCGGCTGATTTACCTTCCTAGGGTTACTGTTAGGCTTAGGCCTAGGACTTTTAAAACCAGGAAGCCCTGTGCTGCAGGCTTACTGCAGCTGTTCAAGGCATCACAACGGGAGTGCAAAAGTGACACAACTTGGCTGCCTCCACTGCTATTTCCATGAGACCATCCCGAATCATAGGCTGATTTTCCTTCCTAGCGTTGAGGTTTGAGTTAGGCCTAGGGTTAGTGTTCTTTTAACCTGAAAGCCCTGAGTTCCAAGAACACAGCAGCTGCGAAAGTATACCCAAGAAGTGCACAAAAGTACCACAACATGCCTGCCTCCACAGCTATTTCCTTGGGGACATCCCTAATTCCTGGCTGATTTGCCTTTCTCGTCGTCAGGTTGGGGTCAGGTAGGATTTGTGCTAGGATTTTTAAAATCAGGAAGCCCAGACCTCCAGGCACACTGGAGCTGTGAAAGGCATCCAAAAGGGAGTGCAAAAGTGCCACAACATGGCTGCTTTCACAGCTTTTTCCTTGGCACCAGCCCTATACATAAGCTGATTTATCTGCCTAGGGTTAGGTTTAGGGTTCAACCTAGGGCTAGGATTTTTTGAACCAGGAAGCCCTGAGTTCCAGGCTTACTGCAGCTGCCAAAGGCATCCCAAAGGGAGCGCAGAAGTGCCACAACATGGCTGCTTTCACAGCTTTTTCCTTAGGAAGAACCCTAATACCCGGCTGATTTACCTTCCTAGGGTTACTGTTAGGCTTAGGCCTAGGACTTTTAAAACCAGGAAGCCCTGTGCTCCAGGCACACTGCAGCTGTTCAAGGCATCCCAAGGGCAGCACAAAAGTGACACAACTTGGCTGCCTCCACGGCTATTTCCATGAGACCATCCCCAACCATAGGCTGATTTTCCTTCCTAGCGTTGAGTTTTGAGTTAGGCCTAGGGTTAGGGTTCTTTAACCTGAAAGCCCTGAGTTCCAAGAACACAGCAGCTGCCAAGGACTACCCAAGAAGTGCACAAAAGTACCACCACATGCCTGCCTTCACAGCTATTTCCTTGGGGACGTCCCTAATTCCTGGCTGATTTGCCTTTCTCGTCGTCGGGTTGGGGTTAGGTAGGCCTTGGGCTAGGATTTTTAAAATCAGGAAGCCCAGACCTCCAGGCACACTGGAGCTGTGAAAGGCATCCAAAAGGGAGTGCAAAAGTGCCACAACATAGCTGCTTTCACAGCTTTTTCCTTAGGAAGAACCCTCACACCCGGCTGATTTACCTTCCTAGGGTTACTGTTAGGCTTAGGCCTAGGACTTTTAAAACCAGGAAGCCCTGTGCTCCAGGCTTACTGCAGGTGTTCAAGGCATCCGAAAGAGAGGGCAAAAGTGACACAACTTGGCTGCCTCCACTGCTATTTCCATGAGACCATCCCGAACCATAGGCTGATTTTCCTTCCTAGCGTTGAGGTTTGAGTTAGGCCTAGGGTTAGTGTTCTTTTAACCTGAAAGCCCTGAGTTCCAAGAACACAGCAGCTGCGAAAGTATACCCAAGAAGTGCACAAAAGTACCACAACATGCCTGCCTCCACAGCGATTTCCTTGGGGACATCCCTAATTCCTGGCTGATTTGCCTTTCTCGTCGTCAGGTTGGGGTTAGGTAGGCCTAGGGCTAGGATTTTTAAAATCAGGAAGCCCAGACCTCCAGGCACACTGGAGCTGTGAAAAGCATCCAAAAGGGAGTGCAAAAGTGCCACAACATGGCTGCTTTCACAGCTTTTTCCCTGGCACCAGCCCTATACATAAGCTGATTTATCGGCCTAGGGTTAGGTTTAGGGTTCAACCTAGGGCTAGGATTTTTTGAACCAGGAAGCCCTGAGTTCCAGGCTTACTGCAGCTGCCAAAGGCATCCCAAAGGGAGCGCAGAAGTGCCACAACATGGCTGCTTTCACAGCTTTTTCCTTAGGAAGAACCCTAATACACGGCTGATTTACCTTCCTAGGGTTACTATTAGGGTTAGGCCTAGGACTTTAAAACCAGGATGCCCAGACCTCCAGGCACACTGGAGCTGTGAAAGGCATCCAAAAGGGAGTGCAAAAGTGCCACAACATGGCTGCTTTCACAGCTTTTTCCTTAGGAAGAACCCTCATACCCGGCTGATTTACCTTCCTAGGGTTACTGTTAGGCTTAGGCCTAGGACTTTTAAAACCAGGAAGCCCTGTGCTCCAGGCACACTGCAGCTCTTCAAGGCATCCCAAGGGCAGCGCAAAAGTTAAACAACTTGGCTGCCTCCACTGCTATTTCCATGAGACCATCCCCAACCATAGGCTGATTTTCCTTCCTAGCGTTGAGGTTTGAGTTAGGCCTATGGTTAGGGTTCCTTTAACCAGAAAGTCCTGAGTTCCAAGAACACAGCAGCTGCGAAGGACTACCCAAGAAGAGCACAAAAGTACCACCACATGCCTGCCTCCACAGCTATTTCCCTGGGGACATCCTTAATTCCTGGCTAAATTGCCTTTCTCGTCGCCGGGATGGGGTTAGGTAGGACTTGTGCTAGGATTTTTAAAATCAGGAAGCCCAGACCTCCAGGCACACTGGAGCTGTGAAAGGCATCCAAAAGGGAGTGCAAAAGTGCCACAACATGGCTGCTTTCACAGCTTTTTCCTTGGCACCATCCCTATACCTAGGCTGATTTATCTGCATAGGGTTAGGGTTAGGCTTCAGCCTAGGGCTAGGATTTCTTGAACCAGGAAGCCCTGAGTTCCAGGCTTACTGCAGCTGCCAAAGTCATCCCAAAGGGAGCTCAGAAGTGCCACAACATGGCTGCTTTCACAGCTTTTTCCTTAGGAAGAACCCTCATACCCGGCTGATTTACCTTCGTAGGGTTAATGTTAGGCTTAGGCCTAGGACTTTTAAAACCAGGAAGCCCAGACCTCCAGGCGCACTGCAGCTGTTCAAGGCATCCGAAAGGGAGGGCAAAAGTGACACAACTTGGCTGCCTCCACTGCTATTTCCATGAGACCATCCCGAACCATAGGCTGATTTTCCTTCCTAGCGTTGAGGTTTGAGTTAGGCCTAGGGTTAGTGTTCTTTTAACCTGAAAGCCCTGAGTTCCAAGAACACAGCAGCTGCGAAAGTACACCCAAGAAGAGCACAAAAGTACCACAACATGCCTGCCTCCACAGCGATTTCTTTGGGGACATCCCTAATTCCTGGCTGATTTGCCTGTCTCGTCGTCAGGTTGGGGTTAGGTAGGCCTTGTGCTAGGATTTTTAAAATCAGGAAGCCCAGACCTCCAGGCACACTGGAGCTGTGAAAGGCATCCAAAAGGGAGTGCAAAAGTGCCACAACATGGCTGCTTTCACAGCTTTTTCCTCTGCACCATCCCTATACCTTGGCTGATTTATCTGCCTAGGGTTAGGGTTAGGGTTCAACCTAGGGCTAGGATTTTTTGAACCAGGAAGCCCTGAGTTCCAGGCTTACTGCAGCTGCCAAAGGCATCCCAAAGGGAGCGCAGAAGTGCCACAACATGGCAGCTTTCACAGCTTTTTCCTTAGGAAGAACCCTAATACCCGGCTGATTTACCTTCCTAGGGTTACTGTTAGGCTTAGGCCTAGGACTTTTAAAACCAGGAAGCCCTGTGCTCCAGGCACACTGCAGCTGTTCAAGGCATCCCAAGGGCAGCGCAAAAGTGACACAACTTGGCTGCCTCCACTGCTATTTCCATGAGACCATCCCCAACCATAGGCTGATTTTCCTTCCTAGCGTTGAGGTTTGAGTTAGGCCTAGGGTTAGGGTTCTTTTAACCTGAAAGCCCTGAGTTCCAAGAACACAGCAGCTGCCAAGGACTACCCAAGAAGTGCACAAAAGTACCACCACATGCCTGCCTTCACAGCTATTTCCTTGGGGACGTCCCTAATTCCTGGCTGATTTGCCTTTCTCGTCGTCGGGTTGGGGTTAGGTAGGCCTTGTGCTAGGATTATTAAAATCAGGAAGCCCAGACCTCCAGGCACACTGGAGCTGTGAAAGGCATCCAAAAGGGAGTGCAAAAGTGCCACAACATGGCTGCTTTCACAGCTTTTTCCTTAGGAAGAACCCTCATACCCGGCTGATTTACCTTCCTAGGGTTACTGTTAGGCTTAGGCCTAGGACTTTTAAAACCAGGAAGCCCTGTGCTCCAGGCACACTGCAGCTGTTCAAGGCATCCCAAAGGGAGGGCAAAAGTGACACAACTTGGCTGCCTCCACTGCTATTTCCATGAGACCATCCCGAACCATAGGCTGATTTTCCTTCCTAGCGTTGAGGTTTGAGTTAGGCCTAGGGTTAGGGTTCTTTTAACCTGAAAGCCCTGAGTTCCAAGAACACAGCAGCTGCCAAGGACTACCCAAGAAGTGCACAAAAGTACCACAACATGCCTGCCTCCACAGCGATTTCCTTGGGGACATCCCTAATTCCTGGCTGATTTGCCTGTCTCGTCGTCAGGTTGGGGTTAGGTAGGCCTTGTGCTAGGATTTTTAAAATCAGGAAGCCCAGACCTCCAGGCACACTGGAGCTGTGAAAGGCATCCAAAAGGGAGTGCAAAAGTGCCACAACATGGCTGCTTTCACAGCTTTTTCCTCTGCACCATCCCTATACCTTGGCTGATTTATCTGCCTAGGGTCAGGGTTAGGGTTCAGCCTAGGGCTAGGGTTTTTTGAATCAGGAAGCCCTGAGTTCCAGGCTTACTGCAGCTGCCAAAGGCATCCCAAAGGGAGCGCAGAAGTGCCACAACATGGCTGCTTTCACAGCTTTTTCCTTAGGAAGAACCCTAATACCCGGCTGATTTACCTTCCTAGGGTTACTGTTAGGCTTAGGCCTAGGACTTTTAAAACCAGGAAGCCCTGTGCTCCAGGCACACTGCAGCTGTTCAAGGCATCCTAACGGCAGCGCAAAAGTGACACAACTTGGCTGCCTCCACTGCTATTTCCATGAGACCATCCCCAAACATAGTCTGATTTTCCTTCCTAGCGTTGAGGTTTGAGTTAGGCCTAGGGTTAGGGTTCTTTTAACCAGAAAGCCCTGAGTTCCAAGAACACTGCAGCTGCGAAGGACTACCCAAGAAGTGCACAAAAGTACCACCACATGCCTGCCTTCACAGCTATTTCCTTGGGGACGTCCATAATTCCTGGCTGATTTGCCTTTCTCGTCGTCGGGTTGGGGTTAGGTAGGCCTTGTGCTAGGATTTTTAAAATCAGGAAGCCCAGACCTCCAGGCACACTGGAGCTGTGAAAGGCATCCAAAAGGGAGTGCAAAAGTGCCACAACATGGCTGCTTTCACAGCTTTTTCCTTAGGAAGAACCCTCATACCCGGCTGATTTACCTTCCTAGGGTTACTGTTAGGCTTAGGCCTAGGACTTTTAAAACCAGGAAGCCCTGTGCTGCAGGCTTACTGCAGCTGTTCAAGGCATCACAACGGGAGTGCAAAAGTGACACAACTTGGCTGCCTCCACTGCTATTTCCATGAGACCATCCCGAATCATAGGCTGATTTTCCTTCCTAGCGTTGAGGTTTGAGTTAGGCCTAGGGTTAGTGTTCTTTTAACCTGAAAGCCCTGAGTTCCAAGAACACAGCAGCTGCGAAAGTATACCCAAGAAGTGCACAAAAGTACCACAACATGCCTGCCTCCACAGCTATTTCCTTGGGGACATCCCTAACTCCTGGCTGATTTGCCTTTCTCGTCGTCAGGTTGGGGTCAGGTAGGATTTGTGCTAGGATTTTTAAAATCAGGAAGCCCAGACCTCCAGGCACACTGGAGCTGTGAAAGGCATCCAAAAGGGAGTGCAAAAGTGCCACAACATGGCTGCTTTCACAGCTTTTTCCTTGGCACCAGCCCTATACATAAGCTGATTTATCTGCCTAGGGTTAGGTTTAGGGTTCAACCTAGGGCTAGGATTTTTTGAACCAGGAAGCCCTGAGTTCCAGGCTTACTGCAGCTGCCAAAGGCATCCCAAAGGGAGCGCAGAAGTGCCACAACATGGCTGCTTTCACAGCTTTTTCCTTAGGAAGAACCCTAATACCCGGCTGATTTACCTTCCTAGGGTTACTGTTAGGCTTAGGCCTAGGACTTTTAAAACCAGGAAGCCCTGTGCTCCAGGCACACTGCAGCTGTTCAAGGCATCCCAAGGGCAGCACAAAAGTGACACAACTTGGCTGCCTCCACGGCTATTTCCATGAGACCATCCCCAACCATAGGCTGATTTTCCTTCCTAGCGTTGAGTTTTGAGTTAGGCCTAGGGTTAGGGTTCTTTAACCTGAAAGCCCTGAGTTCCAAGAACACAGCAGCTGCCAAGGACTACCCAAGAAGTGCACAAAAGTACCACCACATGCCTGCCTTCACAGCTATTTCCTTGGGGACGTCCCTAATTCCTGGCTGATTTGCCTTTCTCGTCGTCGGGTTGGGGTTAGGTAGGCCTTGGGCTAGGATTTTTAAAATCAGGAAGCCCAGACCTCCAGGCACACTGGAGCTGTGAAAGGCATCCAAAAGGGAGTGCAAAAGTGCCACAACATAGCTGCTTTCACAGCTTTTTCCTTAGGAAGAACCCTCACACCCGGCTGATTTACCTTCCTAGGGTTACTGTTAGGCTTAGGCCTAGGACTTTTAAAACCAGGAAGCCCTGTGCTCCAGGCTTACTGCAGCTGTTCAAGGCATCCGAAAGAGAGGGCAAAAGTGACACAACTTGGCTGCCTCCACTGCTATTTCCATGAGACCATCCCGAACCATAGGCTGATTTTCCTTCCTAGCGTTGAGGTTTGAGTTAGGCCTAGGGTTAGTGTTCTTTTAACCTGAAAGCCCTGAGTTCCAAGAACACAGCAGCTGCGAAAGTATACCCAAGAAGTGCACAAAAGTACCACAACATGCCTGCCTCCACAGCGATTTCCTTGGGGACATCCCTAATTCCTGGCTGATTTGCCTTTCTCGTCGTCAGGTTGGGGTTAGGTAGGCCTAGGGCTAGGATTTTTAAAATCAGGAAGCCCAGACCTCCAGGCACACTGGAGCTGTGAAAAGCATCCAAAAGGGAGTGCAAAAAGTGCCACAACATGGCTGCTTTCACAGCTTTTTCCCTGGCACCAGCCCTATACATAAGCTGATTTATCGGCCTAGGGTTAGGTTTAGGGTTCAACCTAGGGCTAGGATTTTTTGAACCAGGAAGCCCTGAGTTCCAGGCTTACTGCAGCTGCCAAAGGCATCCCAAAGGGAGCGCAGAAGTGCCACAACATGGCTGCTTTCACAGCTTTTTCCTTAGGAAGAACCCTAATACACGGCTGATTTACCTTCCTAGGGTTACTATTAGGGTTAGGCCTAGGACTTTAAAACCAGGATGCCCAGACCTCCAGGCACACTGGAGCTGTGAAAGGCATCCAAAAGGGAGTGCAAAAGTGCCACAACATGGCTGCTTTCACAGCTTTTTCCTTAGGAAGAACCCTCATACCTGGCTGATTTACCTTCCTAGGGTTACTGTCAGGATTAGGCCTAGGACTTTTAAAACCAGGAAGCCCTGTGCTCCAGGCACACTGCAGCTGTTCAATTCATCCCAAGGGCAGCGCAAAAGTGACACAACTTGGCTGCCTCCACTGCTATTTCCATGAGACCATCTCCAACCATAGGCTGATATTACTTCCTAGCGTTGAGATTTGAGTTAGGCCTAGGGTTAGTGTTCTTTTAACCAGAAAGCCCTGATTTCCAAGAACACAGCAGCTGTGAAAGTATACCCAAGAAGAGCACAAAAGTACCACAACATGCCTGCCTCCACAGCGATTTCCTTGGGGGCATCCCTAATTCCTGGCTGATTTGCCTTTCTCGTCGTCAGGTTGGGGTTAGGTAGGCCTTGTGCTAGGGTTATTAAAATAAGGAAGCCCAGACCTCCAGGCACACTGGAGCTGTGAAAGGCACCCAAAAGGGAGTGCAAAAGTGCCACAACATGGCTGCTTTCACAGCTTTTTCCTTGGCACCATCCCTATACCTAGGCTGATTTATCTGCCTAGGGTTAGGGTTAGGCTTCAGCCTAGGGCTAGGATTTTTTGAACCAGGAAGCCCTGAGTTCCAGGCTTACTGCAGCTGCCAAAGGCATCCCAAAGGGAGCTCAAAAATGCCACAACATGGCTGCTTTCATAGCTTTTTCCTTAGGAAGAACCCTAATACCCGGCTGATTTACCTTCGTAGGGTTACTATTAGGCTTAGGCCTAGGACTTTTAAAACCAGGAAGCCCAGACCTCCAGGCACCCTGGAGATGTGAAAGGCATCCAAAAGGGAGTGCGAAAGTGCCACAACATGGCTGCTTTCACAGCTTTTTCCTTGCACCATCCCTATACCTAGGCTGATTTATTTGCCTAGGGTTAGGGTTAGGCTTCAGCCTAGGGCTAGGATTTTTTGAACCAGGAAGCCCTGAGTTCCAGGCATACTGCAGCTGCCAAAGGCATCCCAAAGGGAGCTCAGAAATGCCACAACATGGCTGCTTTCACAGCTTTTTCCTTAGGAAGAACCCTAATACCCGGCTGATTTACATTCCTAGGGTTACTATTAGGCTTAGCCCTAGGACTTTAAAACCAGGATGCCCAGACCTCCAGGCACACTGGAGATGTGAAAGGCATCCAAAAGGGAGTTCAAAAGTGCCACAACATGGCTGCTTTCACAGATTTTTCCTTTGCACCATCCCTATACATAGGCTGATTTATCTGCCTAGGGTTAGGGTTTGGGTTCAGCCTAGGGCTAGGATTTTTTGAACCAGGAAGCCCTGAGTTCCAGGCTTACTGCAGCTGGCAAAGGCATCCCAAAGGGAGCGCAGAAGTGCCACAACATGGCTGCTTTCACAGCTTTTTCCTTAGGAAGAACCCTCATACCCGGCTGATTTACCTTCCTAGGGTTACTGTTAGGATTAGGCCTAGGACTTTTAAAACCAGGAAGCCCTGTGCTCCAGGCACACTGCAGCTGTTCAAGGCACCAAAACGGGAGTGCAAAAGTGACACAACTTGGCTGCCTCCACTGCTATTTCCATGAGACCATCCCCAACCATAGGCTGATTTTCCTTCCTAGCGTTGAGGTTTGAGTTAGGCCTAGGGTTAGTGTTCTTTTAACCTGAAAGCCCTGAGTTCCAAGAACACAGCAGCTGCGAAGAACTACCGAAGAAGAGCACAAAAGTACCACAACATGCCTGCCTGCACAGATATTTCCTTGGCACCATCCCTAATTCCTGGCTGATTTGCCTTTCTCATCGTCGGGTTGGGGTTAGGTAGGCCTAGGGCTAGGATTTTTAAAATCAGGAAGCCCAGACCTCCAGGCACACTGGAGCTGTGAAAGGCATCCAAAAGGGAGTGCAAAAGTGCCACAACATGGCTGCTTTCACAGCTTTTTCCTTAGGAAGAACCCTCATACCCGGCTGATTTACCTTCCTAGGGTTACTGTTAGGCTTAGGCCTAGGACTTTTAAAACCAGGAAGCCCTGTGCTCCAGGCACACTGCAGCTCTTCAAGGCATCCCAAGGGCAGCGCAAAAGTTAAACAACTTGGCTGCCTCCACTGCTATTTCCATGAGACCATCCCCAACCATAGGCTGATTTTCCTTCCTAGCGTTGAGGTTTGAGTTAGGCCTATGGTTAGGGTTCCTTTAACCAGAAAGTCCTGAGTTCCAAGAACACAGCAGCTGCGAAGGACTACCCAAGAAGAGCACAAAAGTACCACCACATGCCTGCCTCCACAGCTATTTCCCTGGGGACATCCCTAATTCCTGGCTAAATTGCCTTTCTCGTCGCCGGGATGGGGTTAGGTAGGCCTTGTGCTAGGATTTTTAAAATCAGGAAGCCCAGACCTCCAGGCACACTGGAGCTGTGAAAGGCATCCAAAAGGGAGTGCAAAAGTGCCACAACATGGCTGCTTTCACAGCTTTTTCCTTGGCACCATCCCTATACCTAGGCTGATTTATCTGCATAGGGTTAGGGTTAGGCTTCAGCCTAGGGCTAGGATTTCTTGAACCAGGAAGCCCTGAGTTCCAGGCTTACTGCAGCTGCCAAAGTCATCCCAAAGGGAGCTCAGAAGTGCCACAACATGGCTGCTTTCACAGCTTTTTCCTTAGGAAGAACCCTCATACCCGGCTGATTTACCTTCCTAGGGCTACTGTTAGGCTTAGGCCTAGGACTTTTAAAACCAGGAAGCCCTGTGCTCCAGGCACACTGCAGCTCTTCAAGGCACCAAAACGGGAGTGCAAAAGTGACACAACTTGGCTGCCTCCACTGCTATTTCCATGAGACCATCCCCAACCATAGGCTGATTTTCCTTCCTAGCGTTGAGGTTTGAGTTAGGCCTAGGGTTAGTGTTCTTTTAACCTGAAAGCCCTGAGTTCCAAGAACACAGCAGCTGCGAAGGACTACCCAAGAAGAGCACAAAAGTACCACAACATGCCTGCCTTCACAGATATTTCCTTGGCACCATCCCTAATTCCTGGCTGATTTGCCTTTCTCATCGTCGGGTTGGGGTTAGGTAGGCCTAGGGCTAGGATTATTAAAATCAGGAAGCCCAGACCTCCAGGCACACTGGAGCTGTGAAAGGCATCCAAAAGGGAGCGCAAAAGTGCCACAACATGGCTGCTTTCACAGCTTTTTCCTTAGGAAGAACCCTCATACCCGGCTGATTTACCTTCCTAGGGTTACTGTTAGGCTTAGGCCTAGGACTTTTAAAACCAGGAAGCCCTGTGCTCCAGGCACACTGCAGCTCTTCAAGGCATCCCAAGGGCAGCGCAAAAGTTAAACAACTTGGCTGCCTCCACTGCTATTTCCATGAGACCATCCCCAACCATAGGCTGATTTTCCTTCCTAGCGTTGAGGTTTGAGTTAGGCCTATGGTTAGGGTTCTTTTAACCAGAAAGTCCTGAGTTCCAAGAACACAGCAGCTGCGAAGGACTACCCAAGAAGAGCACAAAAGTACCACCACATGCCTGCCTCCACAGCTATTTCCCTGGGGACATCCCTAATTCCTGGCTAATTTGCCTTTCTCGTCGCCGGGATGGGGTTAGGTAGGCCTTGTGCTAGGATTTTTAAAATCAGGAAGCCCAGACCTCCAGGCACACTGGAGCTGTGAAAGGCATCCAAAAGGGAGTGCAAAAGTGCCACAACATGGCTGCTTTCACAGCTTTTTCCTTGGCACCATCCCTATACCTAGGCTGATTTATCTGCATAGGGTTAGGGTTAGTGTTCAGCCTAGGGCAAGGATTTCTTGAACCAGGAAGCCCTGAGTTCCAGGCTTACTGCAGCTGCCAAAGTCATCCCAAAGGGAGCTCAGAAGTGCCACAACATGGCTGCTTTCACAGCTTTTTCCTTAGGAAGAACCCTCATACCCGGCTGATTTACCTTCCTAGGGTTACTGTTAGGCTTAGGCCTAGGACTTTTAAAACCAGGAAGCCCTGTGCTCCAGGCACACTGCAGCTGTTCAATTCATCCCAAGGGCAGCGCAAAAGTGACACAACTTGGCTGCCTCCACTGCTATTTTCATGAGACCATCCCGAATCATAGGCTGATTTTCCTTCCTAGCGTTGAGGTTTGAGTTAGGCCTAGGGTTAGGGTTCTTTTAACCTGAAAGCCCTGAGTTCCAAGAACACAGCAGCTGCGAAGGACTACCCAAGAAGTGCACAAAACTACCACCACATGCCTGCCAACACAGCTATTTCCTTGGGGACATCCCTAATTCCTGGCTGATTTGCCTTTCTCGTCGTCGGGTTGGGGTTAGGTAGGCCTTGTGCTAGGATTTTTAAAATCAGGAAGCCCAGACCTCCAGGCACACTGGAGCTGTGAAAGGCATCCAAAAGGGAGTGCAAAAGTGCCACAACATGGCTGCTTTCACAGCTTTTTCCTTGGCACCATCCCTATAGCTAGGCTGATTTATCTGCCGAGGGTTAGTGTTCACCCTAGGGATAGGATTTCTTTAACCAGGAAGCCCTGAGTTCCAGGCTTACTGCAGCTGCCAAAGGCATCCCAAAGGGAGCGCAGAAGTGCCACAACATGGCTGCTTTCACAGCTTTTTCCTTTGGAAGAACCCTCATACCCGGCTGATTTACCTTCCAAGGGTTACTGTCAGGCTTTGGCCTAGGACTTTTAAAACCAGGAAGCCCTGTGCTCCAGGCGCACTGCAGCTGTTCAAGGCATCCCAAAGGGAGGGCAAAAGTGACACAACTTGGCTGCCTCCACTGCTATTTCCATGAGACCATCCCCAACCATAGGCTGATTTTCCTTCCTAGCGTTGAGGTTTGAGTTAGGCCTAGGGTTAGGGTTCTTTTAACCTGAAAGCCCTGAGTTCCAAGAACACAGCAGCTGCCAAGGACTACCCAAGAAGTGCACAAAAGTACCACAACATGCCTGCCTTCACAGCTATTTCATTGGGCACATCCCTAATTCCTGGCTGATTTGCCTTTCTCGTCGTCGGGTTGGGGTTAGGTAGGCCTTGGGCTAGGATTTTTAAAATCAGGAAGCCCAGACCTCCAGGCACACTGGAGCTGTGAAAGGCATGCAAAAGGGAGTGCAAAAGTGCCACAACATGGCTGCTTTCACAGCTTTTTCCTTAGGAAGAACCCTCATACCCGGCTGATTTACGTTCCTAGGGTTACTGTTAGGCTTAGGCCTAGGACTTTTAAAACCAGGAAGCCCTGTGCTCCAGGCACACTGCAGCTGTTCAAGGCATCACAAAGGGAGGGCAAAAGTGACACAACTTGGCTGCCTCCACTGCTATTTCCATGAGACCATCTCCACCCATAGGCTGATATTCCTTCCTAGCGTTGAGATTTGAGTTAGGCCTAGGGTTAATGTACTTTTAACCAGAAAGCCCTGAGTTCCAAGAACACAGCAGCTGCGAAAGTATACCCAAGAAGTGCACAAAAGTACCACAACATGCCTGCCTCCACAGCGATTTCCTTGGGGGCATCCCTAATTCCTGGCTGATTTGCCTTTCTCGTCGTCATTTTGGGGTTAGGAAGGCCTTGTGCTAGGATTTTTAAAATCAGGAAGCCCAGACCTCCAGGCACACTGGAGCTGTGAAAGGCACCCAAAAGGGAGTGCAAAAGTGCCACAACATGGCTGCTTTCACAGCTTTTTCCTTGGCACCATCCCTATACCTAGGCTGATTTATTTGCCTAGGGTTAGGGTTAGGCTTCAGCCTAGGGCTAGGATTTTTTGAACCAGGAAGCCCTGAGTTCCAGGCATACTGCAGCTGCCAAAGGCATCCGAAAGGGAGCTCAGAAATGCCACAACATGGCTGCTTTCACAGCTTTTTCCTTAGGAAGAACCCTAATACCCGGCTGATTTACCTTCCTAGGGTTACTATTAGGCTTAGGCCTAGGACTTTAAAACCAGGAAGCCCTGTGCTCCAGGCACACTGCAGCTGTTCAAGGCATCACAAAGGGAGGGCAAAAGTGACACAACTTGGCTGCCTCCACTGCTATTTCCATGAGACCATCTCCACCCATAGGCTGATATTCCTTCCTAGCGTTGAGATTTGAGTTAGGCCTAGGGTTAATGTTCTTTTAACCAGAAAGCCCTGAGTTCCAAGAACACAGCAGCTGCGAAAGTATACCCAAGAAGTGCACAAAAGTACCACAACATGCCTGCCTCCACAGCGATTTCCTTGGGGGCATCCCTAATTCCTGGCTGATTTGCCTTTCTCGTCGTCAGGTTGGGGTTAGGTAGGCCTTGTGCTAGGATTTTTAAAATCAGGAAGCCCAGACCTCCAGGCACACTGGAGCTGTGAAAGGCACCCAAAAGGGAGTGCAAAAGTGCCACAACATGGCTGCTTTCACAGCTTTTTCCTTGGCACCATCCCTATACCTAGGCTGATTTATTTGCCTAGGGTTAGGGTTAGGCTTCAGCCTAGGGCTAGGATTTTTTGAACCAGGAAGCCCTGACTTCCAGGCATACTGCAGCTGCCAAAGGCATCCGAAAGGGAGCTCAGAAATGCCACAACATGGCTGCTTTCACAGCTTTTTCCTTAGGAAGAACCCTAATACCCGGCTGATTTACCTTCCTAGGGTTACTATTAGGCTTAGGCCTAGGACTTTAAAACCAGGATGCCCAGACCTCCAGGCACACTGGAGCTGTGAAAGGCATCCAAAAGGGAGTGCAAAAGTGCCACAACATGGCTGCTTTCACAGCTTTTTCCTTTGCACCATCCCTATACATAGGCTGATTTATCTGCCTAGGGTTAGGGTTTGGGTTCAGCCTAGGGCTAGGATTTTTTGAACCAGGAAGCCCTGAGTTCCAGGCTTACTGCAGCTGCCAAAGGCATCCCAAAGGGAGCGCAGAAGTGCCACAACATGGCTGCTTTCACAGCTTTTTCCTAAGGAAGAACCCTTATACCAGCCTGATTTACCTTCCTAGGGTTACTATTAGGCTTAGGCCTAGGACTTTAAAACCAGGATGCCCAGACCTCCAGGCACACTGCAGCTGTTCAAGGCACCAAAACGGGAGTGCAAAAGTGACACAACTTGGCTGCCTCCACTGCTATTTCCATGAGACCATCCCCAACCATAGGCTGATTTTCCTTCCTAGCGTTGAGGTTTGAGTTAGGCCTAGGGTTAGTGTTCTTTTAACCTGAAAGCCCTGAGTTCCAAGAACACAGCAGCTGCGAAGGACTACCCAAGAAGAGCACAAAAGTACCACAACATGCCTGCCTTCACAGATATTTCCTTGGCACCATCCCTAATTCCTGGCTGATTTGCCTTTCTCATCGTCGGGTTGGGGTTAGGTAGGCCTAGGGCTAGGATTTTTAAAATCAGGAAGCCCAGACCTCCAGGCACACTGGAGCTGTGAAAGGCATCCAAAAGGGAGTGCAAAAGTGCCACAACATGGCTGCTTTCACAGCTTTTTCCTTAGGAAGAACCCTCATACCCGGCTGATTTACCTTCCTAGGGTTACTGTTAGGCTTAGGCCTAGGACTTTTAAAACCAGGAAGCCCTGTGCTCCAGGCACACTGCAGCTCTTCAAGGCATCCCAAGGGCAGCGCAAAAGTTACACAACTTGGCTGCCTCCACTGCTATTTCCATGAGACCATCCCTAACCATAGGCTGATTTTCCTTCCTAGCGTTGAGGTTTGAGTTAGGCCTATGGTTAGGGTTCTTTTAACCAGAAAGTCCTGAGTTCCAAGAACACAGCAGCTGCGAAGGACTACCCAAGAAGAGCACAAAAGTACCACCACATGCCTGCCTCCACAGCTATTTCCCTGGGGACATCCCTAATTCCTGGCTAATTTGCCTTTCTCGTCGCCGGGATGGGGTTAGGTAGGCCTTGTGCTAGGATTTTTAAAATCAGGAAGCCCAGACCTCCAGGCACACTGGAGCTGTGAAAGGCATCCAAAAGGGAGTGCAAAAGTGCCACAACATGGCTGCTTTCACAGCTTTTTCCTTGGCACCATCCCTATACCTAGGCTGATTTATCTGCCTAGGGTTAGTGTTCAGCCTAGGGCTAGGATTTCTTGAACCAGGAAGCCCTGAGTTCCAGGCTTACTGCAGCTGCCAAAGGCATCCCAAAGGGAGCGCCGAAGTGCCACAACATGGCAGCTTTCACAGCTTTTTCCTTAGGAAGAACCCTAATACCCGGCTGATTTACCTTCCAACGGTTACTGTCAGGCTTAGGCCTAGGACTTTTAAAACCAGGAAGCCCTGTGCTCCAGGCACACTGCAGCTCTTCAAGGCATCCCAACGGGAGGGCAAAAGTGACACAACTTGGCTGCCTCCACTGCTATTTCCATGAGACCATCCCCAACCATAGTCTGACTTTCCTTCCTGGCGTTGAGTTTTGAGTTAGGCCTAGGGTTAGTGTTCTTTTAACCTGAAAGCCCTGAGTTCCAAGAACACAGCAGCTGCGAAGGACTACCCAAGAAGAGCACAAAAGTACCACAACATGCCTGCCTCCACAGCTATTTACTTGGCACCATCCCTAATTCCTGGCTGATTTGCCTTTCTCATCGTCGGGTTGGGGTTAGGTAGGCCTAGGGCTAGGATTTTTAAAATCAGGAAGCCCAGACCTCCAGGCACACTGGAGCTGTGAAAGGCATCCAAAAGGGAGTGCAAAAGTGCCACAACATGGCTGCTTTCACAGCTTTTTCCTTGGCACCATCCCTATACCTAGGCTGATTTATTTGCCTACGGTTAGGGTTAGGCTTCAGCCTAGGGCTAGGATTTTTTGAACCAGGAAGCCCTGAGTTCCAGGCATACTGCAGCTGCCAAAGGCATCCCAAAGGGAGCTCAGAAATGCCACAACATGGCTGCTTTCACAGCTTTTTCCTTAGGAAGAACCCTAATACCCGGCTGATTTACCTTCGTAGGGTTACTATTAGGCTTAGGCCTAGGACTTTTAAAACCAGGAAGCCCAGACCTCCAGGCACACTGGAGATGTGAAAGGCATCCAAAAGGGATTGCGAAAGTGCCACAACATGGCTGCTTTCACAGCTTTTTCCTTGGCACCATCCCTATACCTAGGCTGATTTATTTGCCTAGGGTTAGGGTTAGGCTTCAGCCTAGGGCTAGGATTTTTTGAACCAGGAAGCCCTGAGTTCCAGGCATACTGCAGCTGCCAAAGGCATCCCAAAGGGAGCTCAGAAATGCCACAACATGGCTGCTTTCACAGCTTTTTCCTTAGGAAGAACCCTAATACCCGGCTGATTTACCTTCCTAGGGTTACTATTAGGCTTAGGCCTAGGACTTTAAAACCAGGATGCCCAGACCTCCAGGCACACTGGAGATGTGAAAGGCATCCTAAAGGGAGTTCATAAGTGCCACAACATGGCTGCTTTCACAGCTTTTTCCTTAGGAAGAACCCTCATACCTGGCTGATTTACCTTCCTAGGGTTACTGTTAGGCTTAGGCCTAGGACTTTTAAAACCAGGGAGCCCTGTGCTCCAGGCACACTGCAGCTCTTTAAGGCATCCCAAGGGCAGCGCAAAAGTGACACAACTTGGCTGCCTCCACTGCTATTTCCATGAGACCATCCCTAACCATAGGCTGATTTTCCTTCCTAGCGTTGAGGTTTGAGTTAGGCCTATGGTTAGGGTTGTTATAACCAGAAAGTCCTGAGTTCCAAGAACACAGCAGCTGCGAAGGACTACCCAAGAAGAGCACAAAAGTACCACCACATGCCTGCCTCCACAGCTATTTCCCTGGGGACATCCCTAATTCCTGGCTAATTTGCCTTTCTCGTCGCCGGGATGGGGTTAGGTAGGCCTTGTGCTAGGATTTTTAAAATCAGGAAGCCCAGACCTCCAGGCACACTGGAGCTGTGAAAGGCATCCAAAAGGGAGTGCAAAAGTGCCACAACATGGCTGCTTTCACAGCTTTTTCCTTGGCACCATCCCTATACCTAGGCTGATTTATCTGCCTAGGGTTAGTGTTCAGCCTAGGGCTAGGATTTCTTGAACCAGAAAGCCCTGAGTTCCAGGCTTACTGCAGCTGCCAAAGGCATCCCAAAGGGAGCGCCGAAGTGCCACAACATGGCAGCTTTCACAGCTTTTTCCTTAGGAAGAACCCTAATACCCGGCTGATTTGCCTTCCAAGGGTTACTATTAGGCTTAGGCCTAGGACTTTAAAACCAGGATGCCCAGACCTCCAGGCACACTGGAGATGTGAAAGGCATCCAAAATGGAGTTCAAAAGTGCCACAACATGGCTGCTTTCACAGCTTTTTCCTTTGCACCATCCCTATACATAGGCTGATTTATCTGCCTAGGGTTAGGGTTAGGCTTCAGCCTAGGGCTAGGATTTTTTGAACCAGGAAGCCCTGAGTTCCAGGCTTACTGCAGCTGCCAAAGGCATCCTAAAGGGAGCGCAGAAGTGCCACAACATGGCTGCTTTCAGAGCTTTTTCCTTAGGAAGAACCCTAATACCCGCCTGATTTACCTTCCTAGGGTTACTGTTAGGATTAGGCCTAGGACTTTTAAAACCAGGAAGCCCTGTGCTCCAGGCACACTGCAGCTGTTCAAGGCACCAAAAGGGGAGTGCAAAAGTGACACAACTTGGCTGCCTCCACTGCTATTTCCATGAGACCATCCCCAACCATAAGCTGATTTTCCTTCCTAGCGTTGAGGTTTGAGTTAGGCCTAGGGTTAGGGTTCTTTTAACCTGAAAGCCCTGAGTTCCAAGAACACAGCAGCTGCGAAGGACTACCCAAGAAGAGCACAAAAGTACCACAACATGCCTGCCTCCACAGATATTTCCTTGGCACCATCCCTAATTCCTGGCTGATTTGCCTTTCTCATCGTCGGGTTGGGGTTAGGTAGGCCTAGGGCTAGGATTTTTAAAATCAGGAAGCCCAGACCTCCAGGCACACTGGAGCTGTGAAAGGCATCCAAAAGGGAGTGCAAAAGTGCCACAACATTGCGGCTTTCACAGCTTTTTCCTTAGGAAGAACCCTCATACCCGGCTGATTTGCCTTCCTAGGGTTACTGTCAGGCTTTGGCCTAGGACTTTTAAAACCAGGAAGCCCTGTGCTCCAGGCACACTGGAGCTCTTCAAGGCACCAAAACGGAAGTGCAAAAGTGACACAACTTGGCTGCCTCCACTGCTATTTCCATGAGACCATCCCCAACCATAGGCTGATTTTCCTTCCTAGCGTTGAGGTTTGAGTTAGGCCTATGGTTAGGGTTCTTTTAACCAGAAAGTCCTGAGTTCCAAGAACACAGCAGCTGCGAAGGACTACCCAAGAAGTGCACAAAAGTACCACCACATGCCTGCCTCCACAGCTATTTCCCTGGGGACATCCCTAATTCCTGGCTGATTTGCCTTTCTCGTCGCCGGGATGGGGTTAAGTAGGCCTTGTGCTAGGATTTTTAAAATCAGGAAGCCCAGACCTCCAGGCACACTGGAGCTGTGAAAGGCATCCAAAAGGGAGTGCAAAAGTGCCACAACATGGCTGCTTTCACAGCTTTTTCCTTGGCACCATCCCTATACCTAGGCTGATTTATCTGCATAGGGTTAGGGTTAGGCTTCAGCCTAGGGCTAGGATTTTTTGAACCAGGAAGCCCTGAGTTCCAGGCTTACTGCAGCTGCCAAAGTCATCCCAAAGGGAGCGCAGAAGTGACACAACATGGCTGCTTTCACAGCTTTTTCCTTAGGAAGAACCCTAATACCCGGCTGATTTACCTTCCTAGGGTTACTGTTAGGCTTAGGCCTAGGACTTTTAAAACCCGGAAGCCCTGTGCTCCAAGCACACTGCAGCTGTTCAATTCATCCCAAGGGCAGCGCAAAAGTGACACAACTTGGCTGCCTCCACTGCTATTTCCATGAGACCATCCCGAATCATAGGCTGATTTTCCTTCCTAGCGTTGAGGTTTGAGTTAGGCCTAGGGTTAGTGTTTTTTTAACCTGAAAGTCCTGAGTTCCAAGAACACAGCAGCTGCCAAGGACTACCCAAGAAGAGCAAAAAAGTACCACAACATGCCTGCCTCCACAGCTATTTCCTTGGCTCCCATCCCTAATTCCTGGCTGATTTGCCTTTCTCATCGTCGGGTTGGGGTTAGGTAGGCCTTGTGCTAGGATTTTGAAAATCAGGAAGCCCAGACATCCAGGCACACTGGAGCTGTGAAAGGCATCCAAAAGGGAGTGCAAAAATGCCACAACATGGCTGCTTTCACAGCGTTTTCCTTAGGAAGAACCCTCATACCCCGCTGATTTACCTTCCTAGGGTTACTGTTAGGCTTAGGCCTAGGACTTTGAAAACCAGGAAGCCCTGTGCTCCAGGCACACTGCAGCTCTTCACGGCATCCGAAGGGCAGCGCAAAAGTCACACAACTTGGCTGCCTCCACTGCTATTTCCATGAGACCATCCCCAACCATAGGCTGATTTTCCTTCCTAGCGTTGAGGTTTGAGTTCGGCCTAGGGTTAGGGTTCTTTTAACCTGAAAGCCCTGAGTTGCAAGAACACAGCAGCTGCGAAGGACTACCCAAGAAGTGCACAAAAGTATCACCACATGCCTGCCTCCACAGCTATTTCCTTGGGGACATCCCTAATTCCTGGCTGATTCGCCTTTCTCGTCGTCGGGTTGGGGTTAGGTAGGCCTTGTGCTAGGATTTTTAAAATCAGGAAGCCCAGACCTCCAGGCACACTGGAGCTGTGAAAGGCATCCAAAAGGGAGTGCAAAAGTGCCACAACATGGCTGCTTTCACTGCTTTTTCCTTGGCACCATCCCTATACCTTGGCTGATTTATCTGCCTAGGGTTAGTGTTCAGCCTAGGGCTAGGATTTCTTGAACCAGAAAGCCCTGAGTTCCAGGCTTACTGCAGCTGCCAAAGGCATCCCAAAGGGAGCGCCGAAGTGCCACAACATGGCAGCTTTCACAGCTTTTTCCTTAGGAAGAACCCTAATACCCGGCTGATTTACCTTCCAAGGGTTACTGTCAGGCTTAGGCCTAGGACTTTTAAAACCAGGAAGCCCTGTGCTCCAGGCACACTGCAGCTGTTCAAGGCATCCCAAAGGGAGGGCAAAAGTGACACAACTTGGCTGCCTCCACTGCTATTTCCATGAGACCATCCCCAACCATAGGCTGATTTTCCTTCCTAGCGTTGAGGTTTGAGTTAGGCCTAGGGTTAGTGTTCTTTTAACCAGAAACCCCTGAGCTCCAAGAACACAGCAGCTGCGAAGGACTACCCAAGAAGAGCACAAAAGTACCACAACATGCCTGCCTCCACAGCTATTTACTTGGCACCATCCCTAATTCCTGGCTGATTTGCCTTTCTCATCGTCGGGTTGGGGTTAGGTAGGCCTAGGGCTAGGATTTTTGAAATCAGGAAGCCCAGACCTCCAGGCACACTGGAGCTGTGAAAGGCATCCAAAAGGGAGTGCAAAAGTGCCACAACATGGCTGCTTTCACAGCTTTTTCCTTAGGAAGAACCCTCATACCCGGCTGATTTGCCTTCCTAGGGTTACTGTTAGGCTTAGGCCTAGGACTTTTAAAACCAGGAAGCCCTGTGCTCCAGGCACACTGCAGCTGTTCAAGGCATCCAAAGGGCAGCGCAAAAGTGACACAACTTGGCTGCCTCCACTGCTATTTCCATGAGACCATCCCGAATCATAGGCTGATTTTCCTTCCTAGCGTTGAGGTTTGAGTTCGGCCTAGGGTTAGGGTTCTTTTAACCTGAAAGCCCTGAGTTGCAAGAACACAGCAGCTGCGAAGGGCTACCCAAGAAGTGCACAAAAGTACCACCACATGCCTGCCTCCACAGTTATTTCCCTGGGGACATCCCTAATTCCTGGCTAATTTGCCTTTCTCCTCGCCGGGATGGGGTTAGGTAGGCCTTGTGCTAGGATTTTTAAAATCAGGAAGCCCAGACCTCCAGGCACACTGGAGCTGTGAAAGGCATCCAAAAGGGAGTGCAAAAGTGCCACCACATGGCTGCTTTCACAGCTTTTTCCTTGGCACCATCCCTATAGCTAGGCTGATTTATCTGCCTAGGGTTAGTGTTCACCCTAGGGCTAGGATTTCTTTAACCAGAAAGCCCTGAGTTCCAGGCTTACTGCAGCTGCCAAAGGCATCCCAAAGGGAGCGCAGAAGTGCCACAACATGGCTGCTTTCACAGCTTTTTCCTTAGGAAGAACCCTCATACCCGGCTGATTTACCTTCCAAGGGTTACTGTCAGGCTTAGGCCTAGGACTTTTAAAACCAGGAAGCCCTGTGCTCCAGGCGCACTGCAGCTGTTCAAGGCATCCCAAAGGGAGGGCAAAAGTGACACAACTTGGCTGCCTCCACTGCTATTTCCATGAGACCATCCCCAACCATAGGCTGATTTTCCTTCCTAGCGTTGAGGTTTGAGTTAGGCCTAGGGTCAGGGTTCTTTTAACCTGAAAGCCCTGAGTTCCAAGAACACAGCAGCTGCCAAGGACTACCCAAGAAGTGCACAAAAGTACCACCACATGCCTGCCTCCACAGCTATTTCATTGGGCACATCCCTAATTCCTGGCTGATTTGCCTTTCTCGTCGTCGGGTTGGGGTTAGGTAGGCCTTGGGCTAGGATTTTTAAAATCAGGAAGCCCAGACCTCCAGGCACACTGGAGCTGTGAAAGGCATCCAAAAGGGAGTGCAAAAGTGCCACAACATGGCTGCTTTCACAGCTTTTTCCTTAGGAAGAACCCTCATACCCGGCTGATTTACGTTCCTAGGGTTACTGTTAGGCTTAGGCCTAGGACTTTTAAAACCAGGAAGCCCTGTGCTCCAGGCACACTGCAGCTGTTCAAGGCACCAAAACGGGAGTGCAAAAGTGACACAACTTGGCTGCCTCCACTGCTATTTCCATGAGACCATCCCCAACCATAGGCTGATTTTCCTTCCTAGCGTTGAGGTTTGAGTTAGGCCTAGGGTTAGTGTTCTTTTAACCTGAAAGCCCTGAGTTCCAAGAACACAGCAGCTGCCAAGGACTACCCAAGAAGAGCACAAAAGTACCACAACATGCCTGCCTTCACAGATATTTCCTTGGCACCATCCCTAATTCCTGGCTGATTTGCCTTTCTCATCGTCGGGTTGGGGTTAGGTAGGCCTAGGGCTAGGATTTTTAAAATCAGGAAGCCCAGACCTCCAGGCACACTGGAGCTGTGAAAGGCATCCAAAAGGGAGTGCAAAAGTGCCACAACATGGCTGCTTTCACAGCTTTTTCCTTAGGAAGAACCCTCATACCCGGCTGATTTACCTTCCTAGGGTTACTGTTAGGCTTAGGCCTAGGACTTTTAAAACCAGGAAGCCCTGTGCTCCAGGCACACTGCAGCTCTTCAAGGCATCCCAAGGGCAGCGCAAAAGTTACACAACTTGGCTGCCTCCACTGCTATTTCCATGAGACCATCCCTAACCATAGGCTGATTTTCCTTCCTAGCGTTGAGGTTTGAGTTAGGCCTATGGTTAGGGTTCTTTTAACCAGAAAGTCCTGAGTTCCAAGAACACAGCAGCTGCGAAGGACTACCCAAGAAGTGCACAAAAGTACCACCACATGCCTGCCTCCACAGCTATTTCCCTGGGGACATCCCTAATTCCTGGCTAATTTGCCTTTCTCGTCGCCGGGATGGGGTTAGGTAGGCCTTGTGCTAGGATTTTTAAAATCAGGAAGCCCAGACCTCCAGGCACACTGGAGCTGTGAAAGGCATCCAAAAGGGAGTGCAAAAGTGCCACAACATGGCTGCTTTCACAGCTTTTTCCTTAGGAAGAACCCTCATACCCGGCTGATTTACGTTCCTAGGGTTACTGTTAGGCTTAGGCCTAGGACTTTTAAAACCAGGAAGCCCTGTGCTCCAGGCACACTGCAGCTGTTCAAGGCATCACAAAGGGAGGGCAAAAGTGACACAACTTGGCTGCCTCCACTGCTATTTCCATGAGACCATCTCCAACCATAGGCTGATATTCCTTCCTAGCGTTGAGATTTGAGTTAGGCCTAGGGTTAATGTTCTTTTAACCAGAAAGCCCTGAGTTCCAAGAACACAGCAGCTGCGAAAGTATACCCAAGAAGTGCACAAAAGTACCACAACATGCCTGCCTCCACAGCGATTTCCTTGGGGGCATCCCTAATTCCTGGCTGATTTGCCTTTCTCGTCGTCAGGTTGGGGTTAGGTAGGCCTTGTGCTAGGATTTTTAAAATCAGGAAGCCCAGACCTCCAGGCACACTGGAGCTGTGAAAGGCACCCAAAAGGGAGTGCAAAAGTGCCACAACATGGCTGCTTTCACAGCTTTTTCCTTGGCACCATCCCTATACCTAGGCTGATTTATCTGCCTAGGGTTAGCGTTAGGCTTCAGCTAGGGCTAGGATTTTTTGAACCAGGAAGCCCTGAGTTCCAGGCTTACTGTAGCTGCCAAAGGCATCCCAAAGGGAGCTCAAAAATGCCACAACATGGCTGCTTTCATAGCTTTTTCCTTAGGAAGAACCCTAATACCCGGCTGATTTACCTTCGTAGCGTTACTATTAGGCTTAGGCCTAGGACTTTTAAAACCAGGAAACCCAGACCTCCAGGCACACTGGAGATGTGAAAGGCATCCAAAAGGGAGTGCGAAAGTGCCACAACATGGCTGCTTTCACAGCTTTTTCCTTGGCACCATCCCTATACCTAGGCTGATTTATTTGCCTAGGGTTAGGGTTAGGCTTCAGCCTAGGGCTAGGATTTTTTGAACCAGGAAGCCCTGAGTTCCAGGCATACTGCAGCTGCCAAAGGCATCCGAAAGGGAGCTCAGAAATGCCACAACATGGCTGCTTTCACAGCTTTTTCCTTAGGAAGAACCCTAATACCCGGCTGATTTACCTTCCTAGGGTTACTATTAGGCTTAGGCCTAGGACTTTAAAACCAGGATGCCAAGACCTCCAGGCACACTGGAGCTGTTAAAGGCATCCAAAAGGGAGTGCAAAAGTGCCACAACATGGCTGCTTTCACAGCTTTTTCCTTTGCACCATCCCTATACATAGGCTGATTTATCTGCCTAGGGTTAGGGTTTGGGTTCAGCCTAGGGCTAGGATTTTTTGAACCAGGAAGCCCTGAGTTCCAGGCTTACTGCAGCTGCCAAAGGCATTCCAAAGGGAGCGCAGAAGTGCCACAACATGGCTGCTTTCACAGCTTTTTCCTAAGGAAGAACCCTTATACCAGCCTGATTTACCTTCCTAGGGTTACTGTTAGGATTAGGCCTAGGACTCTTAAAACCAGGAAGCCCTGTGCTCCAGGCACACTGCAGCTGTTCAAGGCACCAAAACGGGAGTGCAAAAGTGACACAACTTGGCTGCCTCCACTGCTATTTCCATGAGACCATCCCCAACCATAGGCTGATTTTCCTTCCTAGCGTTGAGGTTTGAGTTAGGCCTAGGGTTAGTGTTCTTTTAACCTGAAAGCCCTGAGTTCCAAGAACACAGCAGCTGCGAAGGACTACCCAAGAAGAGCACAAAAGTACCACAACATGCCTGCCTTCACAGATATTTCCTTGGCACCATCCCTAATTCCTGGCTGATTTGCCTTTCTCATCGTCGGGTTGGGGTTAGGTAGGCCTAGGGCTAGGATTTTTAAAATCAGGAAGCCCAGACCTCCAGGCACACTGGAGCTGTGAAAGGCATCCAAAAGGGAGTGCAAAAGTGCCACAACATGGCTGCTTTCACAGCTTTTTCCTTAGGAAGAACCCTCATACCCGGCTGATTTACCTTCCTAGGGTTACTGTTAGGCTTAGGCCTAGGACTTTTAAAACCAGGAAGCCCTGTGCTCCAGGCACACTGCAGCTGTTCAAGGCATCCCAAGGGCAGCGCAAAAGTGCCACAACTTGGCTGCCTCCACTGCTATTTCCATGAGACCATCCCTAACCATAGGCTGATTTTCCTTCCTAGCGTTGAGGTTTGAGTTAGGCCTATGGTTAGGGTTCTTTTAACCAGAAAGTCCTGAGTTCCAAGAACACAGCAGCTGCGAAGGACTACCCAAGAAGAGCACAAAAGTACCACCACATGCCTGCCTCCACAGCTATTTCCCTGGGGACATCCCTAATTCCTGGCTAATTTGCCTTTCTCGTCGCCGGGATGGGGTTAGGTAGGCCTTGTGCTAGGATTTTTAAAATCAGGAAGCCCAGACCTCCAGGCACACTGGAGCTGTGAAAGGCATCCAAAAGGGAGTGCAAAAGTGCCACAACATGGCTGCTTTCACAGCTTTTTCCTTGGCACCATCCCTATACCTAGGCTGATTTATCTGCCTAGGGTTAGTGTTCAGCCTAGGGCTAGGATTTCTTGAACCAGGAAGCCCTGAGTTCCAGGCTTACTGCAGCTGCCAAAGGCATCCCAAAGGGAGCGCCGAAGTGCCACAACATGGCAGCTTTCACAGCTTTTTCCTTAGGAAGAACCCTAATACCCGGCTGATTTACCTTCCAAGGGTTACTGTCAGGCTTAGGCCTAGGACTTTTAAAACCAGGAAGCCCTGTGCTCCAGGCACACTGCAGCTGTTCAAGGCATCCCAAAGGGAGGGCAAAAGTGACACAACTTGGCTGCCTCCACTGCTATTTCCATGAGACCATCCCCAACCATAGTCTGACTTTCCTTCCTGGCGTTGAGTTTTGAGTTAGGCCTAGGGTTAGTGTTCTTTTAACCTGAAAGCCCTGAGTTCCAAGAACACAGCAGCTGCGAAGGACTACCCAAGAAGAGCACAAAAGTACCACAACATGCCTGCCTCCACAGCTATTTACTTGGCACCATCCCTAATTCCTGGCTGATTTGCCTTTCTCGTCGTCGGGTTGGGGTTAGGTAGGCCTAGGGCTAGGATTTTTAAAATCAGGAAGCCCAGACCTCCAGCCACACTGGAGCTGTGAAAGGCATCCAAAAGGGAGTGCAAAAGTGCCACAACATGGCTGCTTTCACAGCTTTTTCCTTGGCACCATCCCTATACCTAGGCTGATTTATTTGCCTACGGTTAGGGTTAGGCTTCAGCCTAGGGCTAGGATTTTTTGAACCAGGAAGCCCTGAGTTCCAGGCATACTGCAGCTGCCAAAGGCATCCCAAAGGGAGCTCAGAAATGCCACAACATGGCTGCTTTCACAGCTTTTTCCTTAGGAAGAACCCTAATACCCGGCTGATTTACCTTCGTAGGGTTACTATTAGGCTTAGGCCTAGGACTTTTAAAACCAGGAAGCCCAGACCTCCAGGCACACTGGAGATGTGAAAGGCATCCAAAAGGGATTGCGAAAGTGCCACAACATGGCTGCTTTCACAGCTTTTTCCTTGGCACCATCCCTATACCTAGGCTGATTTATTTGGCTAGGGATAGGGTTAGGCTTCAGCCTAGGGCTAGGATTTTTTGAACCAGGAAGACCTGAGTTCCAGGCATACTGCAGCTGCCAAAGGCATCCCAAAGGGAGCTCAGAAATGCCACAACATGGCTGCTTTCACAGCTTTTTCCTTAGGAAGAACCCTAATACCCGGCTGATTTACCTTCCTAGGGTTACTATTAGGCTTAGGCCTAGGACTTTAAAACCAGGATGCCCAGACCTCCAGGCACACTGGAGATGTGAAAGGCATCCTAAAGGGAGTTCATAAGTGCCACAACATGGCTGCTTTCACAGCTTTTTCCTTAGGAAGAACCCTCATACCCGGCTGATTTACCTTCCTAGGGTTACTGTTAGGCTTAGGCCTAGGACTTTTAAAACCAGGGAGCCCTGTGCTCCAGGCACACTGCAGCTCTTTAAGGCATCCCAAGGGCAGCGCAAAAGTTACACAACTTGGCTGCCTCCACTGCTATTTCCATGAGACCATCCCTAACCATAGGCTGATTTTCCTTCCTAGCGTTGAGGTTTGAGTTAGGCCTATGGTTAGGGTTCTTATAACCAGAAAGTCCTGAGTTCCAAGAACACAGCAGCTGAGAAGGACTACCCAAGAAGAGCACAAAAGTACCACCACATGCCTGCCTCCACAGCTATTTCCCTGGGGACATCCCTAATTCCTGGCCAATTTGCCTTTCTCGTCGCCGGGATGGGGTTAGGTAGGCCTTGTGCTAGGATTTTTAAAATCAGGAAGCCCAGACCTCCAGGCACACTGGAGCTGTGAAAGGCATCCAAAAGGGAGTGCAAAAGTGCCACAACATGGCTGCTTTCACAGCTTTTTCCTTGGCACCATCCCTATACCTAGGCTGATTTATCTGCCTAGGGTTAGTGTTCAGCCTAGGGCTAGGATTTCTTGAACCAGAAAGCCCTGAGTTCCAGGCTTACTGCAGCTGCCAAAGGCATCCCAAAGGGAGCGCCGAAGTGCCACAACATGGCAGCTTTCACAGCTTTTTCCTTAGGAAGAACCCTAATACCCGGCTGATTTGCCTTCCAAGGGTTACTATTAGGCTTAGGCCTAGGACTTTAAAACCAGGATGCCCAGACCTCCAGGCACACTGGAGCTGTGAAAGGCATCCAAAAGGGAGTGCAAAAGTGCCACAACATGGCTGCTTTCACAGCTTTTTCCTTTGCACCATCCCTATACATAGGCTGATTTATCTGCCTAGGGTTAGGGTTTGGGTTCAGCCTAGGGCTAGGATTTTTTGAACCAGGAAGCCCTGAGTTCCAGGCTTACTGCAGCTGCCAAAGGCATCCCAAAGGGAGCGCAGAAGTGCCACAACATGGCTGCTTTCACAGCTTTTTCCTAAGGAAGAACCCTTATACCAGCCTGATTTACCTTCCTAGGGTTACTATTAGGCTTAGGCCTAGGACTTTAAAACCAGGATGCCCAGACCTCCAGGCACACTGCAGCTGTTCAAGGCACCAAAACGGGAGTGCAAAAGTGACACAACTTGGCTGCCTCCACTGCTATTTCCATGAGACCATCCCCAACCATAGGCTGATTTTCCTTCCTAGCGTTGAGGTTTGAGTTAGGCCTAGGGTTAGTGTTCTTTTAACCTGACAGCCCTGAGTTCCAAGAACACAGCAGCTGCGAAGGACTACCCAAGAAGAGCACAAAAGTACCACAACATGCCTGCCTTCACAGATATTTCCTTGGCACCATCCCTAATTCCTGGCTGATTTGCCTTTCTCATCGTCGGGTTGGGGTTAGGTAGGCCTAGGGCTAGGATTTTTAAAATCAGGAAGCCCAGACCTCCAGGCACACTGGAGCTGTGAAAGGCATCCAAAAGGGAGTGCAAAAGTGCCACAACATGGCTGCTTTCACAGCTTTTTCCTTAGGAAGAACCCTCATACCCGGCTGATTTACCTTCCTAGGGTTACTGTTAGGCTTAGGCCTAGGACTTTTAAAACCAGGAAGCCCTGTGCTCCAGGCACACTGCAGCTGTTCAAGGCATCCCAAGGGCAGCGCAAAAGTTACACAACTTGGCTGCCTCCACTGCTATTTCCATGAGACCATCCCTAACCATAGGCTGATTTTCCTTCCTAGCGTTGAGGTTTGAGTTAGGCCTATGGTTAGGGTTCTTTTAACCAGAAAGTCCTGAGCTCCAAGAACACAGCAGCTGCGAAGGACTACCCAAGAAGAGCACAAAAGTACCACCACATGCCTGCCTCCACAGCTATTTCCCTGGGGACATCCCTAATTCCTGGCTAATTTGCCTTTCTCGTCGCCGGGATGGGGTTAGGTAGGCCTTGTGCTAGGATTTTTAAAATCAGGAAGCCCAGACCTCCAGGCACACTGGAGCTGTGAAAGGCATCCAAAAGGGAGTGCAAAAGTGCCACAACATGGCTGCTTTCACAGCTTTTTCCTTGGCACCATCCCTATACCTTGGCTGATTTATCTGCCTAGGGTTAGTGTTCAGCCTAGGGCTAGGATTTCTTGAACCAGGAAGCCCTGAGTTCCAGGCTTACTGCAGCTGCCAAAGGCATCCCAAAGGGAGCGCCGAAGTGCCACAACATGGCAGCTTTCACAGCTTTTTCCTTAGGAAGAACCCTAATACCCGGCTGATTTACCTTCCAAGGGTTACTGTCAGGCTTAGGCCTAGGACTTTTAAAACCAGGAAGCCCTGTGCTCCAGGCACACTGCAGCTGTTCAAGGCATCCCAAAGGGAGGGCAAAGTGACACAACTTGGCTGCCTCCACTGCTATTTCCATGAGACCATCCCCAACCATAGTCTGACTTTCCTTCCTGGCGTTGAGTTTTGAGTTAGGCCTAGGGTTAGTGTTCTTTTAACCTGAAAGCCCTGAGTTCCAAGAACACAGCAGCTGCGAAGGACTACCCAAGAAGAGCACAAAAGTACCACAACATGCCTGCCTGCACAGCTATTTACTTGGCACCATCCCTAATTCCTGGCTGATTTGCCTTTCTCGTCGTCGGGTTGGGGTTAGGTAGGCCTAGGGCTAGGATTTTTAAAATCAGGAAGCCCAGACCTCCAGGCACACTGGAGCTGTGAAAGGCATCCAAAAGGGAGTGCAAAAGTGCCACAACATGGCTGCTTTCACAGCTTTTTCCTTGGCACCATCCCTATACCTAGGCTGATTTATTTGCCTACGGTTAGGGTTAGGCTTCAGCCTAGGGCTAGGATTTTTTGAACCAGGAAGCCCTGAGTTCCAGGCATACTGCAGCTGCCAAAGGCATCCCAAAGGGAGCTCAGAAATGCCACAACATGGCTGCTTTCACAGCTTTTTCCTTAGGAAGAACCCTAATACCCGGCCGATTTACCTTCGTAGGGTTACTATTAGGCTTAGGCCTAGGACTTTTAAAACCAGGAAGCCCAGACCTCCAGGCACACTGGAGATGTGAAAGGCATCCAAAAGGGATTGCGAAAGTGCCACAACATGGCTGCTTTCACAGCTTTTTCCTTGGCACTATCCCTATACCTAGGCTGATTTATTTGCCTAGGGTTAGGGTTAGGCTTCAGCCTAGGGCTAGGATTTTTTGAACCAGGAAGCCCTGAGTTCCAGGCATACTGCAGCTGCCAAAGGCATCCCAAAGGGAGCTCAGAAATGCCACAACATGGCTGCTTTCACAGCTTTTTCCTTAGGAAGAACCCTAATACCCGGCTGATTTACCTTCCTAGGGTTACTATTAGGCTTAGGCCTAGGACTTTAAAACCAGGATGCCCAGACCTCCAGGCACACTGGAGATGTGAAAGGCATCCTAAAGGGAGTTCATAAGTGCCACAACATGGCTGCTTTCACAGCTTTTTCCTTAGGAAGAACCCTCATACCCGGCTGATTTACCTTCCTAGGGTTACTGTTAGGCTTAGGCCTAGGACTTTTAAAACCAGGGAGCCCTGTGCTCCAGGCACACTGCAGCTCTTTAAGGCATACCAAGGGCAGCGCAAAAGTTACACAACTTGGCTGCCTCCACTGCTATTTCCATGAGACCATCCCTAACCATAGGCTGATTTTCCTTCCTAGCGTTGAGGTTTGAGTTAGGCCTATGGTTAGGGTTCTTATAACCAGAAAGTCCTGAGTTCCAAGAACACAGCAGCTGCGAAGGACTACCCAAGAAGAGCACAAAAGTACCACCACATGCCTGCCTCCACAGCTATTTCCCTGGGGACATCCCTAATTCCTGGCTGATTTGCCTTTCTCGTCGCCGGGATGGGGTTAGGTAGGCCTTGTGCTAGGATTTTTAAAATCAGGAAGCCCAGACCTCCAGGCACACTGGAGCTGTGAAAGGCATCCAAAAGGGAGTGCAAAAGTGCCACAACATGGCTGCTTTCACAGCTTTTTCCTTGGCACCATCCCTATACCTAGGCTGATTTATCTGCCTAGGGTTAGTGTTCAGCCTAGGGCTAGGATTTCTTGAACCAGAAAGCCCTGAGTTCCAGGCTTACTGCAGCTGCCAAAGGCATCCCAAAGGGAGCGCCGAAGTGCCACAACATGGCAGCTTTCACAGCTTTTTCCTTAGGAAGAACCCTAATACCCGGCTGATTTGCCTTCCAAGGGTTACTATTAGGCTTAGGCCTAGGACTTTAAAACCAGGATGCCCAGACCTCCAGGCACACTGGAGATGTGAAAGGCATCCAAAATGGAGTTCAAAAGTGCCACAACATGGCTGCTTTCACAGCTTTTTCCTTTGCACCATCCCTATACATAGGCTGATTTATCTGCCTAGGGTTAGGGTTAGGCTTCAGCCTAGGGCTAGGATTTTTTGAACCAGGAAGCCCTGAGTTCCAGGCTTACTGCAGCTGCCAAAGGCATCCCAAAGGGAGCGCAGAAGTGCCACAACATGGCTGCTTTCACAGCTTTTTCCTTAGGAAGAACCCTAATACCCGCCTGATTTACCTTCCTAGGGTTACTGTTAGGATTAGGCCTAGGACTTTTAAAACCAGGAAGCCCTGTGCTCCAGGCACACTGCAGCTGTTCAAGGCACCAAAAGGGGAGCGCAAAAGTGACACAACTTGGCTGCCTCCACTGCTATTTCCATGAGACCATCCCCAACCATAGGCTGATTTTCCTTCCTAGCGTTGAGGTTTGAGTTAGGCCTAGGGTTAGTGTTCTTTTAACCTGAAAGCCCTGAGTTCCAAGAACACAGCAGCTGCGAAGGACTACCCAAGAAGAGCACAAAAGTACCACAACATGCCTGCCTCCACAGCTATTTCCTTGGGGACATCCCTAATTCCTGGCTGATTTGCCTTTCTCATCGTCGGGTTGGGGTTAGGTAGGCCTAGGGCTAGGATTTTTAAAATCAGGAAGCCCAGACCTCCAGGCACACTGGAGCTGTGAAAGGCATCCAAAAGGGAGTGCAAAAGTGCCACAACATGGCTGCTTTCACAGCTTTTTCCTTAGGAAGAACCCTCATACCCGGCTGATTTACCTTCCTAGGGTTACTGTTAGGCTTAGGCCTAGGACTTTTAAAACCAGGAAGCCCTGTGCTCCAGGCACACTGCAGCTGTTCAAGGCATCCCAAGGGCAGCGCAAAAGTGACACAACTTGGCTGCCTCCACTGCTATTTCCATGAGACCATCCCTAACCATAGGCTGATTTTCCTTCCTAGCGTTGAGGTTTGAGTTAGGCCTATGGTTAGGGTTCTTTTAACCAGAAAGTCCTGAGTTCCAAGAACACAGCAGCTGCGAAGGACTACCCAAGAAGAGCACAAAAGTACCACCACATGCCTGCCTCCACAGCTATTTCCCTGGGGACATCCCTAATTCCTGGCTAATTTGCCTTTCTCGTCGCCGGGATGGGGTTAGGTAGGCCTTGTGCTAGGATTTTTAAAATCAGGAAGCCCAGACCTCCAGGCACACTGGAGCTGTGAAAGGCATCCAAAAGGGAGTGCAAAAGTGCCACAACATGGCTGCTTTCACAGCTTTTTCCTTGGCACCATCCCTATACCTAGGCTGATTTATCTGCCTAGGGTTAGTGTTCAGCCTAGGGCTAGGATTTCTTGAACCAGGAAGCCCTGAGTTCCAGGCTTACTGCAGCTGCCAAAGGCATCCCAAAGGGAGCGCCGAAGTGCCACAACATGGCAGCTTTCACAGCTTTTTCCTTAGGAAGAACCCTAATACCCGGCTGATTTACCTTCCAAGGGTTACTGTCAGGCTTAGGCCTAGGACTTTTAAAACCAGGAAGCCCTGTGCTCCAGGCACACTGCAGCTGTTCAAGGCATCCCAAAGGGAGGGCAAAAGTGACACAACTTGGCTGCCTCCACTGCTATTTCCATGAGACCATCCCCAACCATAGTCTGACTTTCCTTCCTGGCGTTGAGTTTTGAGTTAGGCCTAGGGTTAGTGTTCTTTTAACCTGAAAGCCCTGAGTTCCAAGAACACAGCAGCTGCGAAGGACTACCCAAGAAGAGCACAAAAGTACCACAACATGCCTGCCTCCACAGCTATTTACTTGGCACCATCCCTAATTCCTGGCTGATTTGCCTTTCTCGTCGTCGGGTTGGGGTTAGGTAGGCCTAGGGCTAGGATTTTTAAAATCAGGAAGCCCAGACCTCCAGGCACACTGGAGCTGTGAAAGGCATCCAAAAGGGAGTGCAAAAGTGCCACAACATGGCTGCTTTCACAGCTTTTTCCTTGGCACCATCCCTATACCTAGGCTGATTTATTTGCCTACGGTTAGGGTTAGGCTTCAGCCTAGGGCTAGGATTTTTTGAACCAGGAAGCCCTGAGTTCCAGGCTTACTGCAGCTGCCAAAGGCATCCCAAAGGGAGCTCAGAAATGCCACAACATGGCTGCTTTCACAGCTTTTTCCTTAGGAAGAACCCTAATACCCGGCTGATTTACCTTCGTAGGGTTACTATTAGGCTTAGGCCTAGGACTTTTAAAACCAGGAAGCCCAGACCTCCAGGCACACTGGAGATGTGAAAGGCATCCAAAAGGGATTGCGAAAGTGCCACAACATGGCTGCTTTCACAGCTTTTTCCTTGGCACTATCCCTATACCTAGGCTGATTTATTTGCCTAGGGTTAGGGTTAGGCTTCAGCCTAGGGCTAGGATTTTTTGAACCAGGAAGCCCTGAGTTCCAGGCATACTGCAGCTGCCAAAGGCATCCCAAAGGGAGCTCAGAAATGCCACAACATGGCTGCTTTCACAGCTTTTTCCTTAGGAAGAACCCTAATACCCGGCTGATTTACCTTCCTAGGGTTACTATTAGGCTTAGGCCTAGGACTTTAAAACCAGGATGCCCAGACCTCCAGGCACACTGGAGATGTGAAAGGCATCCTAAAGGGAGTTCATAAGTGCCACAACATGGCTGCTTTCACAGCTTTTTCCTTAGGAAGAACCCTCATACCCGGCTGATTTACCTTCCTAGGGTTACTGTTAGGCTTAGGCCTAGGACTTTTAAAACCAGGGAGCCCTGTGCTCCAGGCACACTGCAGCTCTTTAAGGCATCCCAAGGGCAGCGCAAAAGTTACACAACTTGGCTGCCTCCACTGCTATTTCCATGAGACCATCCCTAACCATAGGCTGATTTTCCTTCCTAGCGTTGAGGTTTGAGTTAGGCCTATGGTTAGGGTTCTTATAACCAGAAAGTCCTGAGTTCCAAGAACACAGCAGCTGCGAAGGACTACCCAAGAAGAGCACAAAAGTACCACCACATGCCTGCCTCCACAGCTATTTCCCTGGGGACATCCCTAATTCCTGGCTAATTTGCCTTTCTCGTCGCCGGGATGGGGTTAGGTAGGCCTTGTGCTAGGATTTTTAAAATCAGGAAGCCCAGACCTCCAGGCACACTGGAGCTGTGAAAGGCATCCAAAAGGGAGTGCAAAAGTGCCACAACATGGCTGCTTTCACAGCTTTTTCCTTGGCACCATCCCTATACCTAGGCTGATTTATCTGCCTAGGGTTAGTGTTCAGCCTAGGGCTAGGATTTCTTGAACCAGAAAGCCCTGAGTTCCAGGCTTACTGCAGCTGCCAAAGGCATCCCAAAGGGAGCGCCGAAGTGCCACAACATGGCAGCTTTCACAGCTTTTTCCTTAGGAAGAACCCTAATACCCGGCTGATTTGCCTTCCAAGGGTTACTATTAGGCTTAGGCCTAGGACTTTAAAACCAGGATGCCCAGACCTCCAGGCACACTGGAGATGTGAAAGGCATCCAAAATGGAGTTCAAAAGTGCCACAACATGGCTGCTTTCACAGCTTTTTCCTTTGCACCATCCCTATACATAGGCTGATTTATCTGCCTAGGGTTAGGGTTAGGCTTCAGCCTAGGGCTAGGATTTTTTGAACCAGGAAGCCCTGAGTTCCAGGCTTACTGCAGCTGCCAAAGGCATCCCAAAGGGAGCGCAGAAGTGCCACAACATGGCTGCTTTCACAGCTTTTTCCTTAGGAAGAACCCTAATACCCGCCTGATTTACCTTCCTAGGGTTACTGTTAGGATTAGGCCTAGGACTTTTAAAACCAGGAAGCCCTGTGCTCCAGGCACACTGCAGCTGTTCAAGGCACCAAAAGGGGAGTGCAAAAGTGACACAACTTGGCTGCCTCCACTGCTATTTCCATGAGACCATCCCCAACCATAGGCTGATTTTCCTTCCTAGCGTTGAGGTTTGAGTTAGGCCTAGGGTTAGGGTTCTTTTAACCTGAAAGCCCTGAGTTCCAAGAACACAGCAGCTGCGAAGGACTACCCAAGAAGAGCACAAAAGTACCACAACATGCCTGCCTCCACAGATATTTCCTTGGCACCATCCCTAATTCCTGGCTGATTTGCCTTTCTCATCGTCGGGTTGGGGTTAGGTAGGCCTAGGGCTAGGATTTTTAAAATCAGGAAGCCCAGACCTCCAGGCACACTGGAGCTGTGAAAGGCATCCAAAAGGGAGTGCAAAAGTGCCACAACATTGCGGCTTTCACAGCTTTTTCCTTAGGAAGAACCCTCATACCCGGCTGATTTGCCTTCCTAGGGTTACTGTCAGGCTTTGGCCTAGGACTTTTAAAACCAGGAAGCCCTGTGCTCCAGGCACACTGGAGCTCTTCAAGGCACCAAAACGGAAGTGCAAAAGTGACACAACTTGGCTGCCTCCACTGCTATTTCCATGAGACCATCCCCAACCATAGGCTGATTTTCCTTCCTAGCGTTGAGGTTTGAGTTAGGCCTAGGGTTAGTGTTTTTTAAACCTGAAAGCCCTGAGTTCCAAGAACACAGCAGCTGCGAAGGACTACCCAAGAAGAGCACAAAAGTACCACAACATGCCTGCCTCCACAGCTATTTCCTTGGGGACATCCCTAATTCCTGGCTGATTTGCCTTTCTCGTCGTCGGGTTGGGGTTAGGTAGGCCTTGTGCTAGGATTTTTAAAATCAGGAAGCCCAGACCTCCAGGCACACTGGAGCTGTGAAAGGCATCCAAAAGGGAGTGCAAAAGTGCCACAACATGGCTGCTTTCACAGCTTTTTCCTTAGGAAGAACCCTCATACCCGGCTGATTTACCTTCCTAGGGTTACTGTTAGGCTTAGGCCTAGGATTTTTAAAACCAGGAAGCCCTGTGCTCCAGGCACACTGCAGCTCTTCAAGGCATCCCAAGGGCAGCGCAAAAGTCACACAACTTGGCTGCCTCCACTGCTATTTCCATGAGACCATCCCCAACCATAGGCTGATTTTCCTTCCTAGCGTTGAGGTTTGAGTTAGGCCTATGGTTAGGGTTCTTTTAACCAGAAAGTCCTGAGATCCAAGAACACAGCAGCTGCGAAGGACTACCCAAGAAGTGCACAAAAGTACCACCACATGCCTGCCTCCACAGCTATTTCCCTGGGGACATCCCTAATTCCTGGCTGATTTGCCTTTCTCGTCGCCGGGATGGGGTTAAGTAGGCCTTGTGCTAGGATTTTTAAAATCAGGAAGCCCAGACCTCCAGGCACACTGGAGCTGTGAAAGGCATCCAAAAGGGAGTGCAAAAGTGCCACAACATGGCTGCTTTCACAGCTTTTTCCTTTGCACCATCCCTATACATAGGCTGATTTATCTGCCTAGGGTTAGGGTTTGGGTTCAGCCTAGGGCTAGGATTTTTTGAACCAGGAAGCCCTGAGTTCCAGGCTTACTGCAGCTGCCAAAGGCATCCCAAAGGGAGCGCAGAAGTGCCACAACATGGCTGCTTTCACAGCTTTTTCCTTAGGAAGAACCCTAATACCCGGCTGATTTACCTTCCTAGGGTTACTGTTAGGCTTAGGCCTAGGACTTTTAAAACCAGGAAGCCCTGTGCTCCAAGCACACTGCAGCTGTTCAATTCATCCCAAGGGCAGCGCAAAAGTGACACAACTTGGCTGCCTCCACTGCTATTTCCATGAGACCATCCCGAATCATAGGCTGATTTTCCTTCCTAGCGTTGAGGTTTGAGTTAGGCCTAGGGTTAGTGTTCTTTTAACCAGAAACCCCTGAGCTCCAAGAACACAGCAGCTGCGAAGGACTACCCAAGAAGAGCACAAAAGTACCACAACATGCCTGCCTCCACAGCTATTTACTTGGCACCATCCCTAATTCCTGGCTGATTTGCCTTTCTCATCGTCGGGTTGGGGTTAGGTAGGCCTAGGGCTAGGATTTTTGAAATCAGGAAGCCCAGACCTCCAGGCACACTGGAGCTGTGAAAGGCATCCAAAAGGGAGTGCAAAAGTGCCACAACATGGCTGCTTTCACAGCTTTTTCCTTAGGAAGAACCCTCATACCCGGCTGATTTGCCTTCCTAGGGTTACTGTTAGGCTTAGGCCTAGGACTTTTAAAACCAGGAAGCCCTGTGCTCCAGGCACACTGCAGCTGTTCAAGGCATCCAAAGGGCAGCGCAAAAGTGACACAACTTGGCTGCCTCCACTGCTATTTCCATGAGACCATCCCGAATCATAGGCTGATTTTCCTTCCTAGCGTTGAGGTTTGAGTTCGGCCTAGGGTTAGGGTTCTTTTAACCTGAAAGCCCTGAGTTGCAAGAACACAGCAGCTGCGAAGGACTACCCAAGAAGTGCACAAAAGTACCACCACATGCCTGCCTCCACAGCTATTTCCCTGGGGACATCCCTAAATCCTGGCTGATTTGCCTTTCTCCTCGCCGGGATGGGGTTAGGTAGGCCTTGTGCTAGGATTTTTAAAATCAGGAAGCCCAGACCTCCAGGCACACTGGAGCTGTGAAAGGCATCCAAAAGGGAGTGCAAAAGTGCCACCACATGGCTGCTTTCACAGCTTTTTCCTTAGGAAGAACCCTCATGCCCGGCTGATTTACCTTCCTAGGGTTACTGTTAGGCTTAGGCCTAGGACTTTTGAAACCAGGAAGCCCTGTGCTCCAGGCACACTGCAGCTCTTCAAGGCATCCCAAGGGCAGCGCAAAAGTTACACAACTTGGCTGCCTCCACTGCTATTTCCATGAGACCATCCCCAACCATAGGCTGATTTTCCTTCCTAGCGTTGAGGTTTGAGTTAGGCCTATGGTTAGGGTTCTTTTAACCAGAAAGTCCTGAGTTCCAAGAACACAGCAGCTGCCAAGGACTACCCAAGAAGTGCACAAAAGTACCACCACATGCCTGCCTCCACAGCTATTTCCCTGGGGACATCCCTAATTCCTGGCTAATTTGCCTTTCTCGTCGCCGGGATGGGGTTAGGTGGGCCTTGTGCTAGGATTTTTAAAATCAGGAAGCCCAGACCTCCAGGCACACTGGAGCTGTGAAAGGCATCCAAAAGGGAGTGCAAAAGTGCCACAACATGGCTGCTTTCACAGCTTTTTCCTTGGCACCATCCCTATACCTAGGCTGATTTATCTGCATAGGGTTAGGGTTAGGCTTCAGCCTAGGGCTAGGATTTTTTGAACCAGGAAGCCCTGAGTTCCAGGCTTACTGCAGCTGCCAAAGTCATCCCAAAGGGAGCTCAGAAGTGCCACAACATGGCTGCTTTCACAGCTTTTTCCTTAGGAAGAACCCTAATACCCGGCTGATTTACCTTCCTAGGGTTACTGTTAGGCTTAGGCCTAGGACTTTTAAAACCAGGAAGCCCTGTGCTCCAGGCACACTGCAGCTCTTCAAGGCATCCCAAGGGCAGCGCAAAAGTCACACAACTTGGCTGCCTCCACTGCTATTTCCATGAGACCATCCCAAACCATAGGCTGATTTTCCTTCCTAGCGTTGAGGTTTGAGTTAGGCCTATGGTTAGGGTTCTTTTAACCAGAAAGTCCTGAGTTCCAAGAACACAGCAGCTGCGAAGGACTACCCAAGAAGTGCACAAAAGTACCACCACATGCCTGCCTCCACAGCTATTTCCCTGGGGACATCCCTAATTCCTGGCTAATTTGCCTTTCTTGTCGCCGGGATGGGGTTAAGTAGGCCTTGTGCTAGGATTTTTAAAATCAGGAAGCCCAGACCTCCAGGCACACTGGAGCTGTGAAAGGCATCCAAAAGGGAGTGCAAAAGTGCCACAACATGGCTGCTTTCACAGCTTTTTCCTTGGCACCATCCCTATACCTAGGCTGATTTATCTGCCTAGGGTTAGGGTTAGGCTTCAGCCTAGGGCTAGGATTTTTTGAACCAGGAAGCCCTGAGTTCCAGGCTTACTGCAGCTGCCAAAGTCATCCCAAAGGGAGCTCAGAAGTGCCACAACATGGCTGCTTTCACAGCTTTTTCCTTAGGAAGAACCCTAATACCCGGCTGATTTACCTTCCTAGGGTTACTGTTAGGCTTAGGCCTAGGACTTTTAAAACCAGGAAGCCCTGTGCTCCAAGCACACTGCAGCTGTTCAATTCATCCCAAGGGCAGCGCAAAAGTGACACAACTTGGCTGCCTCCACTGCTATTTCCATGAGACCATCCCGAATCATAGGCTGATTTTCCTTCCTAGCGTTGAGGTTTGAGTTAGGCCTAGGGTTAGTGTTTTTTTAACCTGAAAGTGCTGAGTTCCAAGAACACAGCAGCTGCCAAGGACTACCCAAGAAGAGCAAAAAAGTACCACAACATGCCTGCCTCCACAGCTATTTCCTTGGGGACATCCCTAATTCCTGGCTGATTTGCCTTTCTCATCGTCGGGTTGGGGTTAGGTAGGCCTTGTGCTAGGATATTGAAAATCAGGAAGCCCAGACATCCAGGCACACTGGAGCTGTTAAAGGCATCCAAAAGGGAGTGCAAAAATGCCACAACATGGCTGCTTTCACAGCGTTTTCCTTAGGAAGAACCCTCATACCCCGCTGATTTACCTTCCTAGGGTTACTGTTAGGCTTAGGCCTAGGACTTTGAAAACCAGGAAGCCCTGTGCTCCAGGCACACTGCAGCTCTTCACGGCATCCGAAGGGCAGCGCAAAAGTCACACAACTTGGCTGCCTCCACTGCTATTTCCATGAGACCATCCCTAACCATAGGCTGATTTTCCTTCCTAGCGTTGAGGTTTGAGTTAGGCCTATGGTTAGGGTTCTTTTAACCAGAAAGTCCTGAGTTCCAAGAACACAGCAGCTGCGAAGGACTACCCAAGAAGAGCACAAAAGTACCACCACATGCCTGCCTCCACAGCTATTTCCCTGGGGACATCCCTAATTCCTGGCTAATTTGCCTTTCTCGTCGCCGGGATGGGGTTAGGTAGGCCTTGTGCTAGGATTTTGAAAATCAGGAAGCCCAGACCTCCAGGCACACTGGAGCTGTGAAAGGCATCCAAAAGGGAGTGCAAAAGTGCCACAACATGGCTGCTTTCACAGCTTTTTCCTTGGCACCATCCCTATACCTAGGCTGATTTATCTGCCTAGGGTTAGTGTTCAGCCTAGGGCTAGGATTTCTTGAACCAGGAAGCCCTGAGTTCCAGGCTTACTGCAGCTGCCAAAGGCATCCCAAAGGGAGCGCCGAAGTGCCACAACATGGCAGCTTTCACAGCTTTTTCCTTAGGAAGAACCCTAATACCCGGCTGATTTACCTTCCAAGGGTTACTGTCAGGCTTAGGCCTAGGACTTTTAAAACCAGGAAGCCCTGTGCTCCAGGCACACTGCAGCTGTTCAAGGCATCCCAAAGGGAGGGCAAAAGTGACACAACTTGGCTGCCTCCACTGCTATTTCCATGAGACCATCCCCAACCATAGTCTGACTTTCCTTCCTGGCGTTGAGTTTTGAGTTAGGCCTAGGGTTAGTGTTCTTTTAACCTGAAAGCCCTGAGTTCCAAGAACACAGCAGCTGCGAAGGACTACCCAAGAAGAGCACAAAAGTACCACAACATGCCTGCCTCCACAGCTATTTACTTGGCACCATCCCTAATTCCTGGCTGATTTGCCTTTCTCGTCGTCGGGTTGGGGTTAGGTAGGCCTAGGGCTAGGATTTTTAAAATCAGGAAGCCCAGACCTCCAGGCACACTGGAGCTGTGAAAGGCATCCAAAAGGGAGTGCAAAAGTGCCACAACATGGCTGCTTTCACAGCTTTTTCCTTGGCACCATCCCTATACCTAGGCTGATTTATTTGCCTACGGTTAGGGTTAGGCTTCAGCCTAGGGCTAGGATTTTTTGAACCAGGAAGCCCTGAGTTCCAGGCATACTGCAGCTGCCAAAGGCATCCCAAAGGGAGCTCAGAAATGCCACAACATGGCTGCTTTCACAGCTTTTTCCTTAGGAAGAACCCTAATACCCGGCTGATTTACCTTCGTAGGGTTACTATTAGGCTTAGGCCTAGGACTTTTAAAACCAGGAAGCCCAGACCTCCAGGCACACTGGAGATGTGAAAGGCATCCAAAAGGGATTGCGAAAGTGCCACAACATGGCTGCTTTCACAGCTTTTTCCTTGGCACTATCCCTATACCTAGGCTGATTTATTTGCCTAGGGTTAGGGTTAGGCTTCAGCCTAGGGCTAGGATTTTTTGAACCAGGAAGCCCTGAGTTCCAGGCATACTGCAGCTGCCAAAGGCATCCCAAAGGGAGCTCAGAAATGCCACAACATGGCTGCTTTCACAGCTTTTTCCTTAGGAAGAACCCTAATACCCGGCTGATTTACCTTCCTAGGGTTACTATTAGGCTTAGGCCTAGGACTTTAAAACCAGGATGCCCAGACCTCCAGGCACACTGGAGATGTGAAAGGCATCCTAAAGGGAGTTCATAAGTGCCACAACATGGCTGCTTTCACAGCTTTTTCCTTAGGAAGAACCCTCATACCCGGCTGATTTACCTTCCTAGGGTTACTGTTAGGCTTAGGCCTAGGACTTTTAAAACCAGGGAGCCCTGTGCTCCAGGCACACTGCAGCTCTTTAAGGCATCCCAAGGGCAGCGCAAAAGTTACACAACTTGGCTGCCTCCACTGCTATTTCCATGAGACCATCCCTAACCATAGGCTGATTTTCCTTCCTAGCGTTGAGGTTTGAGTTAGGCCTATGGTTAGGGTTCTTATAACCAGAAAGTCCTGAGTTCCAAGAACACAGCAGCTGCGAAGGACTACCCAAGAAGAGCACAAAAGTACCACCACATGCCTGCCTCCACAGCTATTTCCCTGGGGACATCCCTAATTCCTGGCTAATTTGCCTTTCTCGTCGCCGGGATGGGGTTAGGTAGGCCTTGTGCTAGGATTTTTAAAATCAGGAAGCCCAGACCTCCAGGCACACTGGAGCTGTGAAAGGCATCCAAAAGGGAGTGCAAAAGTGCCACAACATGGCTGCTTTCACAGCTTTTTCCTTGGCACCATCCCTATACCTAGGCTGATTTATCTGCCTAGGGTTAGTGTTCAGCCTAGGGCTAGGATTTCTTGAACCAGAAAGCCCTGAGTTCCAGGCTTACTGCAGCTGCCAAAGGCATCCCAAAGGGAGCGCCGAAGTGCCACAACATGGCAGCTTTCACAGCTTTTTCCTTAGGAAGAACCCTAATACCCGGCTGATTTGCCTTCCAAGGGTTACTATTAGGCTTAGGCCTAGGACTTTAAAACCAGGATGCCCAGACCTCCAGGCACACTGGAGATGTGAAAGGCATCCAAAATGGAGTTCAAAAGTGCCACAACATGGCTGCTTTCACAGCTTTTTCCTTTGCACCATCCCTATACATAGGCTGATTTATCTGCCTAGGGTTAGGGTTAGGCTTCAGCCTAGGGCTAGGATTTTTTGAACCAGGAAGCCCTGAGTTCCAGGCTTACTGCAGCTGCCAAAGGCATCCCAAAGGGAGCGCAGAAGTGCCACAACATGGCTGCTTTCACAGCTTTTTCCTTAGGAAGAACCCTAATACCCGCCTGATTTACCTTCCTAGGGTTACTGTTAGGATTAGGCCTAGGACTTTTAAAACCAGGAAGCCCTGTGCTCCAGGCACACTGCAGCTGTTCAAGGCACCAAAAGGGGAGTGCAAAAGTGACACAACTTGGCTGCCTCCACTGCTATTTCCATGAGACCATCCCCAACCATAGGCTGATTTTCCTTCCTAGCGTTGAGGTTTGAGTTAGGCCTAGGGTTAGGGTTCTTTTAACCTGAAAGCCCTGAGTTCCAAGAACACAGCAGCTGCGAAGGACTACCCAAGAAGAGCACAAAAGTACCACAACATGCCTGCCTCCACAGATATTTCCTTGGCACCATCCCTAATTCCTGGCTGATTTGCCTTTCTCATCGTCGGGTTGGGGTTAGGTAGGCCTAGGGCTAGGATTTTTAAAATCAGGAAGCCCAGACCTCCAGGCACACTGGAGCTGTGAAAGGCATCCAAAAGGGAGTGCAAAAGTGCCACAACATTGCGGCTTTCACAGCTTTTTCCTTAGGAAGAACCCTCATACCCGGCTGATTTGCCTTCCTAGGGTTACTGTCAGGCTTTGGCCTAGGACTTTTAAAACCAGGAAGCCCTGTGCTCCAGGCACACTGGAGCTCTTCAAGGCACCAAAACGGAAGTGCAAAAGTGACACAACTTGGCTGCCTCCACTGCTATTTCCATGAGACCATCCCCAACCATAGGCTGATTTTCCTTCCTAGCGTTGAGGTTTGAGTTAGGCCTAGGGTTAGTGTTTTTTAAACCTGAAAGCCCTGAGTTCCAAGAACACAGCAGCTGCGAAGGACTACCCAAGAAGAGCACAAAAGTACCACAACATGCCTGCCTCCACAGCTATTTCCTTGGGGACATCCCTAATTCCTGGCTGATTTGCCTTTCTCGTCGTCGGGTTGGGGTTAGGTAGGCCTTGTGCTAGGATTTTTAAAATCAGGAAGCCCAGACCTCCAGGCACACTGGAGCTGTGAAAGGCATCCAAAAGGGAGTGCAAAAGTGCCACAACATGGCTGCTTTCACAGCTTTTTCCTTAGGAAGAACCCTCATACCCGGCTGATTTACCTTCCTAGGGTTACTGTTAGGCTTAGGCCTAGGATTTTTAAAACCAGGAAGCCCTGTGCTCCAGGCACACTGCAGCTCTTCAAGGCATCCCAAGGGCAGCGCAAAAGTCACACAACTTGGCTGCCTCCACTGCTATTTCCATGAGACCATCCCCAACCATAGGCTGATTTTCCTTCCTAGCGTTGAGGTTTGAGTTAGGCCTATGGTTAGGGTTCTTTTAACCAGAAAGTCCTGAGATCCAAGAACACAGCAGCTGCGAAGGACTACCCAAGAAGTGCACAAAAGTACCACCACATGCCTGCCTCCACAGCTATTTCCCTGGGGACATCCCTAATTCCTGGCTGATTTGCCTTTCTCGTCGCCGGGATGGGGTTAAGTAGGCCTTGTGCTAGGATTTTTAAAATCAGGAAGCCCAGACCTCCAGGCACACTGGAGCTGTGAAAGGCATCCAAAAGGGAGTGCAAAAGTGCCACAACATGGCTGCTTTCACAGCTTTTTCCTTTGCACCATCCCTATACATAGGCTGATTTATCTGCCTAGGGTTAGGGTTTGGGTTCAGCCTAGGGCTAGGATTTTTTGAACCAGGAAGCCCTGAGTTCCAGGCTTACTGCAGCTGCCAAAGGCATCCCAAAGGGAGCGCAGAAGTGCCACAACATGGCTGCTTTCACAGCTTTTTCCTTAGGAAGAACCCTAATACCCGGCTGATTTACCTTCCTAGGGTTACTGTTAGGCTTAGGCCTAGGACTTTTAAAACCAGGAAGCCCTGTGCTCCAAGCACACTGCAGCTGTTCAATTCATCCCAAGGGCAGCGCAAAAGTGACACAACTTGGCTGCCTCCACTGCTATTTCCATGAGACCATCCCGAATCATAGGCTGATTTTCCTTCCTAGCGTTGAGGTTTGAGTTAGGCCTAGGGTTAGTGTTCTTTTAACCAGAAACCCCTGAGCTCCAAGAACACAGCAGCTGCGAAGGACTACCCAAGAAGAGCACAAAAGTACCACAACATGCCTGCCTCCACAGCTATTTACTTGGCACCATCCCTAATTCCTGGCTGATTTGCCTTTCTCATCGTCGGGTTGGGGTTAGGTAGGCCTAGGGCTAGGATTTTTGAAATCAGGAAGCCCAGACCTCCAGGCACACTGGAGCTGTGAAAGGCATCCAAAAGGGAGTGCAAAAGTGCCACAACATGGCTGCTTTCACAGCTTTTTCCTTAGGAAGAACCCTCATACCCGGCTGATTTGCCTTCCTAGGGTTACTGTTAGGCTTAGGCCTAGGACTTTTAAAACCAGGAAGCCCTGTGCTCCAGGCACACTGCAGCTGTTCAAGGCATCCAAAGGGCAGCGCAAAAGTGACACAACTTGGCTGCCTCCACTGCTATTTCCATGAGACCATCCCGAATCATAGGCTGATTTTCCTTCCTAGCGTTGAGGTTTGAGTTCGGCCTAGGGTTAGGGTTCTTTTAACCTGAAAGCCCTGAGTTGCAAGAACACAGCAGCTGCGAAGGACTACCCAAGAAGTGCACAAAAGTACCACCACATGCCTGCCTCCACAGCTATTTCCCTGGGGACATCCCTAAATCCTGGCTGATTTGCCTTTCTCCTCGCCGGGATGGGGTTAGGTAGGCCTTGTGCTAGGATTTTTAAAATCAGGAAGCCCAGACCTCCAGGCACACTGGAGCTGTGAAAGGCATCCAAAAGGGAGTGCAAAAGTGCCACCACATGGCTGCTTTCACAGCTTTTTCCTTAGGAAGAACCCTCATGCCCGGCTGATTTACCTTCCTAGGGTTACTGTTAGGCTTAGGCCTAGGACTTTTGAAACCAGGAAGCCCTGTGCTCCAGGCACACTGCAGCTCTTCAAGGCATCCCAAGGGCAGCGCAAAAGTTACACAACTTGGCTGCCTCCACTGCTATTTCCATGAGACCATCCCCAACCATAGGCTGATTTTCCTTCCTAGCGTTGAGGTTTGAGTTAGGCCTATGGTTAGGGTTCTTTTAACCAGAAAGTCCTGAGTTCCAAGAACACAGCAGCTGCCAAGGACTACCCAAGAAGTGCACAAAAGTACCACCACATGCCTGCCTCCACAGCTATTTCCCTGGGGACATCCCTAATTCCTGGCTAATTTGCCTTTCTCGTCGCCGGGATGGGGTTAGGTGGGCCTTGTGCTAGGATTTTTAAAATCAGGAAGCCCAGACCTCCAGGCACACTGGAGCTGTGAAAGGCATCCAAAAGGGAGTGCAAAAGTGCCACAACATGGCTGCTTTCACAGCTTTTTCCTTGGCACCATCCCTATACCTAGGCTGATTTATCTGCATAGGGTTAGGGTTAGGCTTCAGCCTAGGGCTAGGATTTTTTGAACCAGGAAGCCCTGAGTTCCAGGCTTACTGCAGCTGCCAAAGTCATCCCAAAGGGAGCTCAGAAGTGCCACAACATGGCTGCTTTCACAGCTTTTTCCTTAGGAAGAACCCTAATACCCGGCTGATTTACCTTCCTAGGGTTACTGTTAGGCTTAGGCCTAGGACTTTTAAAACCAGGAAGCCCTGTGCTCCAGGCACACTGCAGCTCTTCAAGGCATCCCAAGGGCAGCGCAAAAGTCACACAACTTGGCTGCCTCCACTGCTATTTCCATGAGACCATCCCAAACCATAGGCTGATTTTCCTTCCTAGCGTTGAGGTTTGAGTTAGGCCTATGGTTAGGGTTCTTTTAACCAGAAAGTCCTGAGTTCCAAGAACACAGCAGCTGCGAAGGACTACCCAAGAAGTGCACAAAAGTACCACCACATGCCTGCCTCCACAGCTATTTCCCTGGGGACATCCCTAATTCCTGGCTAATTTGCCTTTCTTGTCGCCGGGATGGGGTTAAGTAGGCCTTGTGCTAGGATTTTTAAAATCAGGAAGCCCAGACCTCCAGGCACACTGGAGCTGTGAAAGGCATCCAAAAGGGAGTGCAAAAGTGCCACAACATGGCTGCTTTCACAGCTTTTTCCTTGGCACCATCCCTATACCTAGGCTGATTTATCTGCCTAGGGTTAGGGTTAGGCTTCAGCCTAGGGCTAGGATTTTTTGAACCAGGAAGCCCTGAGTTCCAGGCTTACTGCAGCTGCCAAAGTCATCCCAAAGGGAGCTCAGAAGTGCCACAACATGGCTGCTTTCACAGCTTTTTCCTTAGGAAGAACCCTAATACCCGGCTGATTTACCTTCCTAGGGTTACTGTTAGGCTTAGGCCTAGGACTTTTAAAACCAGGAAGCCCTGTGCTCCAAGCACACTGCAGCTGTTCAATTCATCCCAAGGGCAGCGCAAAAGTGACACAACTTGGCTGCCTCCACTGCTATTTCCATGAGACCATCCCGAATCATAGGCTGATTTTCCTTCCTAGCGTTGAGGTTTGAGTTAGGCCTAGGGTTAGTGTTTTTTTAACCTGAAAGTGCTGAGTTCCAAGAACACAGCAGCTGCCAAGGACTACCCAAGAAGAGCAAAAAAGTACCACAACATGCCTGCCTCCACAGCTATTTCCTTGGGGACATCCCTAATTCCTGGCTGATTTGCCTTTCTCATCGTCGGGTTGGGGTTAGGTAGGCCTTGTGCTAGGATATTGAAAATCAGGAAGCCCAGACATCCAGGCACACTGGAGCTGTTAAAGGCATCCAAAAGGGAGTGCAAAAATGCCACAACATGGCTGCTTTCACAGCGTTTTCCTTAGGAAGAACCCTCATACCCCGCTGATTTACCTTCCTAGGGTTACTGTTAGGCTTAGGCCTAGGACTTTGAAAACCAGGAAGCCCTGTGCTCCAGGCACACTGCAGCTCTTCACGGCATCCGAAGGGCAGCGCAAAAGTCACACAACTTGGCTGCCTCCACTGCTATTTCCATGAGACCATCCCCAACCATAGGCTGATTTTCCTTCCTAGCGTTGAGGTTTGAGTTAGGCCTAGGGTTAGGGTTCTTTTAACCTGAAAGCCCTGAGTTGCAAGAACACAGCAGCTGCGAAGGACTACCCAAGAAGTGCACAAAAGTATCACAACATGCCTGCCTCCACAGCTATTTCCTTGGGGACATCCCTAATTCCTGGCTGATTCGCCTTTCTCGTCGTCGGGTTGGGGTTAGGTAGGCCTTGTGCTAGGATTTTTAAAATCAGGAAGCCCAGACCTCCAGGCACACTGGAGCTGTGAAAGGCATCCAAAAGGGAGTGCAAAAGTGCCACAACATGGCTGCTTTCACAGCTTTTTCCTTGGCACCATCCCTATACCTAGGCTGATTTATCTGCCTAGGGTTAGTGTTCAGCCTAGGGCTAGGATTTCTTGAACCAGAAAGCCCTGAGTTCCAGGCTTACTGCAGCTGCCAAAGGCATCCCAAAGGGAGCGCCGAAGTGCCACAACATGGCAGCTTTCACAGCTTTTTCCTTAGGAAGAACCCTAATACCCGGCTGATTTACCTTCCAAGGGTTACTGTCAGGCTTAGGCCTAGGACTTTTAAAACCAGGAAGCCCTGTGCTCCAGGCACACTGCAGCTGTTCAAGGCATCCCAAAGGGAGGGCAAAAGTGAGACAACTTGGCTGCCTCCACTGCTATTTCCATGAGACCATCCCCAACCATAGGCTGATTTTCCTTCCTAGCGTTGAGGTTTGAGTTAGGCCTAGGGTTAGTGTTCTTTTAACCAGAAACCCCTGAGCTCCAAGAACACAGCAGCTGCGAAGGACTACCCAAGAAGAGCACAAAAGTACCACAACATGCCTGCCTCCACAGCTATTTACTTGGCACCATCCCTAATTCCTGGCTGATTTGCCTTTCTCATCGTCGGGTTGGGGTTAGGTAGGCCTAGGGCTAGGATTTTTGAAATCAGGAAGCCCAGACCTCCAGGCACACTGGAGCTGTGAAAGGCATCCAAAAGGGAGTGCAAAAGTGCCACAACATGGCTGCTTTCACAGCTTTTTCCTTAGGAAGAACCCTCACACCCGGCTGATTTGCCTTCCTAGGGTTACTGTTAGGCTTAGGCCTAGGAGTTTTAAAACCAGGAAGCCCTGTGCTCCAGGCACACTGCAGCTGTTCAAGGCATCCAAAGGGCAGCGCAAAAGTGACACAACTTGGCTGCCTCCACTGCTATTTCCATGAGACCATCCCGAATCATAGGCTGATTTTCCTTCCTAGCGTTGAGGTTTGAGTTCGGCCTAGGGTTAGGGTTCTTTTAACCTGAAAGCCCTGAGTTGCAAGAACACAGCAGCTGCGAAGGGCTACCCAAGAAGTGCACAAAAGTACCACCACATGCCTGCCTCCACAGCTATTTCCCTGGGGACATCCCTAATTCCTGGCTGATTTGCCTTTCTCCTCGCCGGGATGGGGTTAGGTAGGCCTTGTGCTAGGATTTTTAAAATCAGGAAGCCCAGACCTCCAGGCACACTGGAGCTGTGAAAGGCATCCAAAAGGGAGTGCAAAAGTGCCACCACATGGCTGCTTTCACAGCTTTTTCCTTAGGAAGAACCCTCATGCCCGGCTGATTTACCTTCCTAGGGTTACTGTTAGGCTTAGGCCTAGGACTTTTGAAACCAGGAAGCCCTGTGCTCCAGGCACACTGCAGCTGTTCAAGGCATCCCAAGGGCAGCGCAAAAGTTACACAACTTGGCTGCCTCCACTGCTATTTCCATGAGACCATCCCCAACCATAGGCTGATTTTCCTTCCTAGCGTTGAGGTTTGAGTTAGGCCTATGGTTAGGGTTCTTTTAACCAGAAAGTCCTGAGTTCCAAGAACACAGCAGCTGCCAAGGACTACCCAAGAAGTGCACAAAAGTACCACCACATGCCTGCCTCCACAGCTATTTCCCTGGGGACATCCCTAATTCCTGGCTAATTTGCCTTTCTCGTCGCCGGGATGGGGTTAGGTGGGCCTTGTGCTAGGATTTTTAAAATCAGGAAGCCCAGACCTCCAGGCACACTGGAGCTGTGAAAGGCATCCAAAAGGGAGTGCAAAAGTGCCACAACATGGCTGCTTTCACAGCTTTTTCCTTGGCACCATCCCTATACCTAGGCTGATTTATCTGCATAGGGTTAGGGTTAGGCTTCAGCCTAGGGCTAGGATTTTTTGAACCAGGAAGCCCTGAGTTCCAGGCTTACTGCAGCTGCCAAAGTCATCCCAAAGGGAGCTCAGAAGTGCCACAACATGGCTGCTTTCACAGCTTTTTCCTTAGGAAGAACCCTAATACCCGGCTGATTTACCTTCCTAGGGTTACTGTTAGGCTTAGGCCTAGGACTTTTAAAACCAGGAAGCCCTGTGCTCCAAGCACACTGCAGCTGTTCAATTCATCCCAAGGGCAGCGCAGAAGTGACACAACTTGGCTGCCTCCACTGCTATTTCCATGAGACCATCCCGAATAAAAGCTGATTTTCCTTTCTAGCGTTGAGGTTTGAGTTAGGCCTAGGGTTAGTGTTCTTTGAACCTGAAAGTCCTGAGTTCCAAGAACACAGCAGCTGCCAAGGACTACCCAAGAAGAGCACAAAAGTACCACAACATGCCTGCCTCCACAGCTATTTCCTTGGCTCCCATCCCTAATTCCTGGCTGATTTGCCTTTCTCATCGTCGGGTTGGGGTTAGGTAGGCCTTGTGCTAGGATTTTGAAAATCAGGAAGCCCAGACCTCCAGGCACACTGGAGCTGTGAAAGGCATCCAAAAGGGAGTGCAAAAGTGCCACAACATGGCTGCTTTCACAGCTTTTTCCTTGGCACCATCCCTATACCTAGGCTGATTTATTTGCCTAGGGTTAGGGTTAGGCTTCAGCCTAGGGCTAGGATTTTTTGAACCAGGAAGACCTGAGTTCCAGGCATACTGCAGCTGCCAAAGGCATCCCAAAGGGAGCTCAGAAATGCCACAACATGGCTGCTTTAACAGCTTTTTCCTTAGGAAGAACCCTAATACCCGGCTGATTTACCTTCCTAGGGTTACTATTAGGCTTAGGCCTAGGACTTTAAAACCAGGATGCCCAGACCTCCAGGCACACTGGAGATGTGAAAGGCATCCTAAAGGGAGTTCATAAGTGCCACAACATGCCTGCCTCCACAGCTATTTCCTTGGCTCCCATCCCTAATTCCAGGCTGATTTGCCTTTCTCATCGTCGGGTTGGGGTTAGGTAGGCCTTGTGCTAGGATTTTGAAAATCAGGAAGCCCAGACCTCCAGGCACACTGGAGCTGTGAAAGGCATCCAAAAGGGAGTGCAAAAGTGCCACAACATGGCTGCTTTCACAGCTTTTTCCTTGGCACCATCCCTATACCTAGGCTGATTTATTTGCCTAGGGTTAGGGTTAGGCTTCAGCCTAGGGCTAGGATTTTTTGAACCAGAAAGCCCTGAGTTCCAGGCTTACTGCAGCTGCCAAAGGCATCCCAAAGGGAGCGCCGAAGTGCCACAACATGGCAGCTTTCACAGCTTTTTCCTTAGGAAGAACCCTAATACCCGGCTGATTTACCTTCCAAGGGTTACTGTCAGGCTTAGGCCTAGGACTTTTAAAACCAGGAAGCCCTGTGCTCCAGGCACACTGCAGCTGTTCAAGGCATCCCAAAGGGAGGGCAAAAGTGAGACAACTTGGCTGCCTCCACTGCTATTTCCATGAGACCATCCCCAACCATAGGCTGATTTTCCTTCCTAGCGTTGAGGTTTGAGTTAGGCCTAGGGTTAGTGTTCTTTTAACCAGAAACCCCTGAGCTCCAAGAACACAGCAGCTGCGAAGGACTACCCAAGAAGAGCACAAAAGTACCACAACATGCCTGCCTCCACAGCTATTTACTTGGCACCATCCCTAATTCCTGGCTGATTTGCCTTTCTCATCGTCGGGTTGGGGTTAGGTAGGCCTAGGGCTAGGATTTTTGAAATCAGGAAGCCCAGACCTCCAGGCACACTGGAGCTGTGAAAGGCATCCAAAAGGGAGTGCAAAAGTGCCACAACATGGCTGCTTTCACAGCTTTTTCCTTAGGAAGAACCCTCATACCCGGCTGATTTGCCTTCCTAGGGTTACTGTTAGGCTTAGGCCTAGGAGTTTTAAAACCAGGAAGCCCTGTGCTCCAGGCACACTGCAGCTGTTCAAGGCATCCAAAGGGCAGTGCAAAAGTGACACAACTTGGCTGCCTCCACTGCTATTTCCATGAGACCATCCCGAATCATAGGCTGATTTTCCTTCCTAGCGTTGAGGTTTGAGTTCGGCCTAGGGTTAGGGTTCTTTTAACCTGAAAGCCCTGAGTTGCAAGAACACAGCAGCTGCGAAGGGCTACCCAAGAAGTGCACAAAAGTACCACCACATGCCTGCCTCCACAGCTATTTCCCTGGGGACATCCCTAATTCCTGGCTGATTTGCCTTTCTCCTCGCCGGGTTGGGGTTAGGTAGGCCTTGTGCTAGGATTTTTAAAATCAGGAAGCCCAGACCTCCAGGCACACTGGAGCTGTGAAAGGCATCCAAAAGGGAGTGCAAAAGTGCCACAACATGGCTGCTTTCACAGCTTTTTCCTTGGCACCATCCCTATACCTAGGCTGATTTATCTGCCTAGGGTTAGGGTTAGGCTTCAGCCTAGGGCTAGGATTTTTTGAACCAGGAAGCCCTGAGTTCCAGGCTTACTGCAGCTGCCAAAGGCATCCCAAAGGGAGCTCAGAAGTGCCACAACATGGCTGCTTTCACAGCTTTTTCCTTAGGAAGAACCCTAATACCCGGCTGATTTACCTTCCTAGGGTTACTGTTAGGCTTAGGCCTAGGACTTTTAAAACCAGGAAGCCCTGTGCTCCAAGCACACTGCAGCTGTTCAATTCATCCCAAGGGCAGCGCAAAAGTGACACAACTTGGCTGCCTCCACTGCTATTTCCATGAGACCATCCCGAATCATAGGCTGATTTTCCTTCCTAGCGTTGAGGTTTGAGTTAGGCCTAGGGTTAGTGTTTTTTTAACCTGAAAGTGCTGAGTTCCAAGAACACAGCAGCTGCCAAGGACTACCCAAGAAGAGCAAAAAAGTACCACAACATGCCTGCCTCCACAGCTATTTCCTTGGGGACATCCCTAATTCCTGGCTGATTTGCCTTTCTCATCGTCGGGTTGGGGTTAGGTAGGCCTTGTGCTAGGATATTGAAAATCAGGAAGCCCAGACATCCAGGCACACTGGAGCTGTTAAAGGCATCCAAAAGGGAGTGCAAAAATGCCACAACATGGCTGCTTTCACAGCGTTTTCCTTAGGAAGAACCCTCATACCCCGCTGATTTACCTTCCTAGGGTTACTGTTAGGCTTAGGCCTAGGACTTTGAAAACCAGGAAGCCCTGTGCTCCAGGCACACTGCAGCTCTTCACGGCATCCGAAGGGCAGCGCAAAAGTCACACAACTTGGCTGCCTCCACTGCTATTTCCATGAGACCATCCCCAACCATAGGCTGATTTTCCTTCCTAGCGTTGAGGTTTGAGTTAGGCCTAGGGTTAGGGTTCTTTTAACCTGAAAGCCCTGAGTTGCAAGAACACAGCAGCTGCGAAGGACTACCCAAGAAGTGCACAAAAGTATCACAACATGCCTGCCTCCACAGCTATTTCCTTGGGGACATCCCTAATTCCTGGCTGATTCGCCTTTCTCGTCGTCGGGTTGGGGTTAGGTAGGCCTTGTGCTAGGATTTTTAAAATCAGGAAGCCCAGACCTCCAGGCACACTGGAGCTGTGAAAGGCATCCAAAAGGGAGTGCAAAAGTGCCACAACATGGCTGCTTTCACAGCTTTTTCCTTGGCACCATCCCTATACCTAGGCTGATTTATCTGCCTAGGGTTAGTGTTCAGCCTAGGGCTAGGATTTCTTGAACCAGAAAGCCCTGAGTTCCAGGCTTACTGCAGCTGCCAAAGGCATCCCAAAGGGAGCGCCGAAGTGCCACAACATGGCAGCTTTCACAGCTTTTTCCTTAGGAAGAACCCTAATACCCGGCTGATTTACCTTCCAAGGGTTACTGTCAGGCTTAGGCCTAGGACTTTTAAAACCAGGAAGCCCTGTGCTCCAGGCACACTGCAGCTGTTCAAGGCATCCCAAAGGGAGGGCAAAAGTGAGACAACTTGGCTGCCTCCACTGCTATTTCCATGAGACCATCCCCAACCATAGGCTGATTTTCCTTCCTAGCGTTGAGGTTTGAGTTAGGCCTAGGGTTAGTGTTCTTTTAACCAGAAACCCCTGAGCTCCAAGAACACAGCAGCTGCGAAGGACTACCCAAGAAGAGCACAAAAGTACCACAACATGCCTGCCTCCACAGCTATTTACTTGGCACCATCCCTAATTCCTGGCTGATTTGCCTTTCTCATCGTCGGGTTGGGGTTAGGTAGGCCTAGGGCTAGGATTTTTGAAATCAGGAAGCCCAGACCTCCAGGCACACTGGAGCTGTGAAAGGCATCCAAAAGGGAGTGCAAAAGTGCCACAACATGGCTGCTTTCACAGCTTTTTCCTTAGGAAGAACCCTCACACCCGGCTGATTTGCCTTCCTAGGGTTACTGTTAGGCTTAGGCCTAGGAGTTTTAAAACCAGGAAGCCCTGTGCTCCAGGCACACTGCAGCTGTTCAAGGCATCCAAAGGGCAGCGCAAAAGTGACACAACTTGGCTGCCTCCACTGCTATTTCCATGAGACCATCCCGAATCATAGGCTGATTTTCCTTCCTAGCGTTGAGGTTTGAGTTCGGCCTAGGGTTAGGGTTCTTTTAACCTGAAAGCCCTGAGTTGCAAGAACACAGCAGCTGCGAAGGGCTACCCAAGAAGTGCACAAAAGTACCACCACATGCCTGCCTCCACAGCTATTTCCCTGGGGACATCCCTAATTCCTGGCTGATTTGCCTTTCTCCTGGCCGGGATGGGGTTAGGTAGGCCTTGTGCTAGGATTTTTAAAATCAGGAAGCCCAGACCTCCAGGCACACTGGAGCTGTGAAAGGCATCCAAAAGGGAGTGCAAAAGTGCCACCACATGGCTGCTTTCACAGCTTTTTCCTTAGGAAGAACCCTCATGCCCGGCTGATTTACCTTCCTAGGGTTACTGTTAGGCTTAGGCCTAGGACTTTTGAAACCAGGAAGCCCTGTGCTCCAGGCACACTGCAGCTCTTCAAGGCATCCCAAGGGCAGCGCAAAAGTTACACAACTTGGCTGCCTCCACTGCTATTTCCATGAGACCATCCCCAACCATAGGCTGATTTTCCTTCCTAGCGTTGAGGTTTGAGTTAGGCCTATGGTTAGTGTTCTTTGAACCTGAAAGTCCTGAGTTCCAAGAACACAGCAGCTGCGAAGGACTACCCAAGAAGAGCACAAAAGTACCACCACATGCCTGCCTCCACAGCTATTTCCTTGGCTCCCATCCCTAATTCCTGGCTGATTTGCCTTTCTCATCGTCGGGTTGGGGTTAGGTAGGCCTTGTGCTAGGATTTTGAAAATCAGGAAGCCCAGACCTCCAGGCACACTGGAGCTGTGAAAGGCATCCAAAAGGGAGTGCAAAAGTGCCACAACATGGCTGCTTTCACAGCTTTTTCCTTGGCACCATCCCTATACCTAGGCTGATTTATTTGCCTAGGGTTAGGGTTAGGCTTCAGCCTAGGGCTAGGATTTTTTGAACCAGGAAGACCTGAGTTCCAGGCATACTGCAGCTGCCAAAGGCATCCCAAAGGGAGCTCAGAAATGCCACAACATGGCTGCTTTCACAGCTTTTTCCTTAGGAAGAACCCTAATACCCGGCTGATTTACCTTCCTAGGGTTACTATTAGGCTTAGGCCTAGGACTTTAAAACCAGGATGCCCAGACCTCCAGGCACACTGGAGATGTGAAAGGCATCCTAAAGGGAGTTCATAAGTGCCACAACATGCCTGCCTCCACAGCTATTTCCTTGGCTCCCATCCCTAATTCCAGGCTGATTTGCCTTTCTCATCGTCGGGTTGGGGTTAGGTAGGCCTTGTGCTAGGATTTTGAAAATCAGGAAGCCCAGACCTCCAGGCACACTGGAGCTGTGAAAGGCATCCAAAAGGGAGTGCAAAAGTGCCACAACATGGCTGCTTTCACAGCTTTTTCCTTGGCACCATCCCTATACCTAGGCTGATTTATTTGCCTAGGGTTAGGGTTAGGCTTCAGCCTAGGGCTAGGATTTTTTGAACCAGAAAGCCCTGAGTTCCAGGCTTACTGCAGCTGCCAAAGGCATCCCAAAGGGAGCGCCGAAGTGCCACAACATGGCAGCTTTCACAGCTTTTTCCTTAGGAAGACCCCTAATACCCGGCTGATTTACCTTCCAAGGGTTACTGTCAGGCTTAGGCCTAGGACTTTTAAAACCAGGAAGCCCTGTGCTCCAGGCACACTGCAGCTGTTCAAGGCATCCCAAAGGGAGGGCAAAAGTGAGACAACTTGGCTGCCTCCACTGCTATTTCCATGAGACCATCCCCAACCATAGGCTGATTTTCCTTCCTAGCGTTGAGGTTTGAGTTAGGCCTAGGGTTAGTGTTCTTTTAACCAGAAACCCCTGAGCTCCAAGAACACAGCAGCTGCGAAGGACTACCCAAGAAGAGCACAAAAGTACCACAACATGCCTGCCTCCACAGCTATTTACTTGGCACCATCCCTAATTCCTGGCTGATTTGCCTTTCTCATCGTCGGGTTGGGGTTAGGTAGGCCTAGGGCTAGGATTTTTGAAATCAGGAAGCCCAGACCTCCAGGCACACTGGAGCTGTGAAAGGCATCCAAAAGGGAGTGCAAAAGTGCCACAACATGGCTGCTTTCACAGCTTTTTCCTTAGGAAGAACCCTCATACCCGGCTGATTTGCCTTCCTAGGGTTACTGTTAGGCTTAGGCCTAGGAGTTTTAAAACCAGGAAGCCCTGTGCTCCAGGCACACTGCAGCTGTTCAAGGCATCCAAAGGGCAGTGCAAAAGTGACACAACTTGGCTGCCTCCACTGCTATTTCCATGAGACCATCCCGAATCATAGGCTGATTTTCCTTCCTAGCGTTGAGGTTTGAGTTCGGCCTAGGGTTAGGGTTCTTTTAACCTGAAAGCCCTGAGTTCCAAGAACACAGCAGCTGCGAAGGGCTACCCAAGAAGTGCACAAAAGTACCACCACATGCCTGCCTCCACAGCTATTTCCCTGGGGACATCCCTAATTCCTGGCTGATTTGCCTTTCTCCTCGCCGGGATGGGGTTAGGTAGGCCTTGTGCTAGGATTTTTAAAATCAGGAAGCCCAGACCTCCAGGCACACTGGAGCTGTGAAAGGCATCCAAAAGGGAGTGCAAAAGTGCCACCACATGGCTGCTTTCACAGCTTTTTCCTTAGGAAGAACCCTCATGCCCGGCTGATTTACCTTCCTAGGGTTACTGTTAGGCTTAGGCCTAGGACTTTTGAAACCAGGAAGCCCTGTGCTCCAGGCACACTGCAGCTCTTCAAGGCATCCCAAGGGCAGCGCAAAAGTTACACAACTTGGCTGCCTCCACTGCTATTTCCATGAGACCATCCCCAACCATAGGCTGATTTTCCTTCCTAGCGTTGAGGTTTGAGTTAGGCCTATGGTTAGGGTTCTTTTAACCAGAAAGTCCTGAGTTCCAAGAACACAGCAGCTGCCAAGGACTACCCAAGAAGTGCACAAAAGTACCACCACATGCCTGCCTCCACAGCTATTTCCCTGGGGACATCCCTAATTCCTGGCTAATTTGCCTTTCTCGTCGCCGGGATGGGGTTAGGTGGGCCTTGTGCTAGGATTTTGAAAATCAGGAAGCCCAGACCTCCAGGCACACTGGAGCTGTGAAAGGCATCCAAAAGGGAGTGCAAAAGTGCCACAACATGGCTGCTTTCACAGCTTTTTCCTTGGCACCATCCCTATACCTAGGCTGATTTATCTGCATAGGGTTAGGGTTAGGCTTCAGCCTAGGGCTAGGATTTTTTGAACCAGGAAGCCCTGAGTTCCAGGCTTACTGCAGCTGCCAAAGTCATCCCAAAGGGAGCGCAGAAGTGCCACAACATGGCTGCTTTCACAGCTTTTTCCTTAGGAAGAACCCTAATACCCGGCTGATTTACCTTCCTAGGGTTACTGTTAGGCTTAGGCCTAGGACTTTTAAAACCAGGAAGCCCTGTGCTCCAAGCACACTGCAGCTGTTCAATTCATCCCAAGGCCAGCGCAGAAGTGACACAACTTGGCTGCCTCCACTGCTATTTCCATGAGACCATCCCGAATAATAGGCTGATTTTCCTTTCTAGCGTTGAGGTTTGAGTTAGGCCTAGGGTTAGTGTTCTTTGAACCTGAAAGTCCTGAGTTCCAAGAACACAGCAGCTGCCAAGGACTACCCAAGAAGAGCGCAAAAGTACCACAACATGCCTGCCTCCACAGCTATTTCCTTGGCTCCCATCCCTAATTCCTAGCTGATTTGCCTTTCTCATCGTCGGGTTGGGGTTAGGTAGGCCTTGTGCTAGGATTTTGAAAATCAGGAAGCCCAGACCTCCAGGCACACTGGAGCTGTGAAAGGCATCCAAAAGGGAGTGCAAAAGTGCCACAACATGGCTGCTTTCACAGCTTTTTCCTTGGCACCATCCCAATACCTAGGCTGATTTATTTGCCTAGGGTTAGGGTTAGGCTTCAGCCTAGGGCTAGGATTTTTTGAACCAGGAAGCCCTGAGTTCCAGGCATACTGCAGCTGCCAAAGGCATCCCAAAGGGAGCTCAGAAATGCCACAACATGGCTGCTTTCACAGCTTTTTCCTTAGGAAGAACCCTAATACCCGGCTGATTTACCTTCCCAGGGTTAGTGCTAGGCTTAGGCCTCGGACTTTAAAATCAGGAAGCCCAGACCTCCAGGCACACTGGAGCTGTGAAAGGCATCCAAAAGGGAGTGCAAAAGTGCCACCACATGGCTGCTTTCACAGCTTTTTCCTTTGCACCATCCCTATACCTAGGCTGATTTATCTGCCTAGGGTTAGGGTTTGGGTTCAGCCTAGGGCTAGGATTTTTTGAACCAGGAAGCCCTGAGTTCCAGGCTTACTGCAGCTGCCAAAGGCATCCCAAAGGGAGCTCAGATATGCCACAACATGGCTGCTTTCACAGCTTTTTCCTTTGGAAGAACCCTCATACCCAGCTGATTTACCTTCCTAGGGTTACTCTTAGGCTTAGGCCTAGGACATTTAAAACCAGGAAGCCCTGTGCTCCAGGCACACTGCAGCTGTTCAAGGCATCCGAAAGGGAGGGCAAAAGTGACACAACTTGGCTGCCTCCACTGCTATATCCATGAAACCATCCCCAACCATAGGCTGAATTTCCTTACTAGCGTTGAGGTTTGAGTTAGGCCTAGGGTTAGTGTTTTTTTAACCTGAAAGCCCTGAGTTCCAAGAACACAGCAGCTGCGAAGGACTACCCAACAAGAGCACAAAAGTACCACAACATGCCTGCCTCCACAGCTATTTCCTTGGCACCATCCCTAATTCCTGGCTGATTTGCCTTTCTCATCGTCGGGATGGGGTTAGGTAGGCCTTGTGCTAGGATTTTTAAAATAAGGAAGCCCAGACCTCCAGGCACACTGGAGCTGTGAAAGGCATCCAAAAGGGAGTGCAAAAGTGCCACAACATTGCTGCTTTCACAGCTTTTTCCTTAGGAAGAACCCTCATACCCGGCTGATTTGCCTTCCTAGGGTTACTGTTAGGCTTAGGCCTAGGACTTTTAAAACCAGGAAGCCCTGTGCTCCAGGCACACTGCAGCTGTTCAAGGCATCCCAAGGGCAGCGCAGAAGTGACACAACTTGGCTGCCTCCACTGCTATTTCCATGAGACCATCCCGAATCATAGGCTGATTTTCCTTCCTAGCGTTGAGGTTTGAGTTAGGCCTAGGTTTAGTGTTCTTTGAACCTGAAAGTCCTGAGTTCCAAGAACACAGCAGCTGCGAAGGACTACCCAAGAAGAGCACAAAAGTACCACAACATGCCTGCCTCCACAGGTATTTCCTTGGGGACGTCCCTAAATCCTGGCTGATTTGCCTTTCTCGTCGTCGGGTTGGGGTTAGGTAGGCCTTGTGCTAGGATTTTTAAAATCAGGAAGCCCAGACCTCCAGGCACACTGGAGCTGTGAAAGGCATCCCAAAGGGAGTGCAAAAGTGCCACAACATGGCTGCTTTCACAGCTTTTTCCTTAGGAAGAACCCTCATACCCTGCTGTTTTACCTTCCTAGGGTTACTGTTAGGCTTAGGCCTAGGACTTTTAAAACCAGGAAGCCCTGTGCTCCAGGCACACTGCAGCTGTTCAAGGCATCCCAAGGGCAGCGCAAAAGTTACACAACTTGGCTGCCTCCACTGCTATTTCCATGAGACCATCCCCAACCATAGGCTGATTTTCCTTCCTAGCGTTGAGGTTTGAGTTAGGCCTATGGTTAGGGTTCTTTTAACCAGAAAGTCCTGAGTTCCAAGAACACAGCAGCTGCGAAGGACTACCCAAGAAGTGCACAAAAGTACCACCACATGCCTGCCTCCACAGCTATTTCCCTGGGGACATCCCTAATTCCTGGCTAATTTGCCTTTCTCGTCGCCGGGATGGGGTTAGGTAGGCCTTGTGCTAGGATTTTTAAAATCAGGAAGCCCAGACCTCCAGGCACACTGGAGCTGTGAAAGGCATCCAAAAGGGAGTGCAAAAGTGCCACAACATGGCTGCTTTCACAGCTTTTTCCTTGGCACCATCCCTATACCTAGGCTGATTTATCTGCATAGGGTTAGGGTTAGGCGTTAGCCTAGGGCTAGGATTTTTTGAACCAGGAAGCCCTGAGTTCCAGGCTTACTGCAGCTGCCAAAGTCATCCCAAAGGGAGCGCAGAAGTGCCACAACATGGCTGCTTTCACAGCTTTTTCCTTAGGAAGAACCCTAATACCCGGCTGATTTACCTTCCTAGGGTTACTGTTAGGCTTAGGCCTAGGACTTTTAAAACCAGGAAGCCCTGTGCTCCAAGCACACTGCAGCTGTTCAATTCATCCCAAGGGCAACGCAAAAGTGACACAACTTGGCTGCCTCCACTGCTATTTCCATGAGACCATCCCGAATCATAGGCTGATTTTCCTTCCTAGCGTTGAGGTTTGAGTTAGGCCTAGGGTTAGTGTTCTTTGAACCTGAAAGTCCTGAGTTACAAGAACACAGCAGCTGCGAAGGACTACCCAAGAAGAGCACAAAAGTACCACAACATGCCTGCCTCCACAGCTATTTCCTTGGCTCCCATCCCTAATTCCTGGCTGATTTGCCTTTCTCATGGTCGGGTTGGGGTTAGGTAGGCCTTGTGCTAGGATTTTGAAAATCAGGAAGCCCAGACCTCCAGGCACACTGGAGCTGTGAAAGGCATCCAAAAGGGAGTGCAAAAGTGCCACAACATGGCTGCTTTCACAGCTTTTTCCTTGGCACCATCCCTATACCTAGGCTGATTTATCTGCCTAGGGTTAGTGTTAGGCTTCAGCCTAGGGCTAGGATTTTTTGAACCAGGAAGCCCTGAGTTCCAGGCTTACTGCAGCTGCCAAAGGCATCCCAAAGGGAGCGCAGAAGTGCCACAACATGGCTGCTTTCACAGCTTTTTCCTTAGGAAGAACCCTCATACCCGGCTGATTTACCTTCCTAGGGTTACTGTTAGGATTAGGCCTAGGACTTTTAAAACCAGGAAGCCCTGTGCTCCAGGCACACTGCAGCAGTTGAAGGCACCAAAACGGAAGTGCAAAAGTGACACAACTTGGCTGCCTCCACTGCTATTTCCATGAGACCATCCCCAACCATAGGCTGATTTTCCTTCCTAGCGTTGAGGTTTGAGTTAGGCCTAGGGTTAGTGTTTTTTTAACCTGAAAGCCCTGAGTTCCAAGAACATAGCAGCTGCGAAGGACTACCCAAGAAGAGCACAAAAGTACCACAACATGCCTGCCTCCACAGCTATTTCCTTGGCACCATCCCTAATTCCTGGCTGATTTGCCTTTCTCATCGTCGGGTTGGGGTTAGGTAGGCCTAGGGCTAGGATTTTTAAAATCAGGAAGCCCAGACCTCCAGGCACACTGGAGCTGTGAAAGGCATCCAAAAGGGAGTGCAAAAGTGCCACAACATGGCTGCTTTCACAGCTTTTTCCTTGGCACCATCCCTATACCTAGGCTGATTTATCTGCCTAGGGTTAGTGTTCAGCCTAGGGCTAGGATTTTTTGAACCAGGAAGCCCTGAGTTCCAGGCTTACTGCAGCTGCCAAAGGCATCCCAAAATGAGCGCAGAAGTGCCACAACATGGCTGCTTTCACAGCTTTTTCCTTAGGAAGAACCCTCATACCCGGCTGATATGCCTTCCTAGGGTTACTGTTAGGCTTAGGCCTAGGACTTTTAAAACCAGGAAGCCCTGTGCTCCAGGCACACTGCAGCTGTTCAAGGCATCCCAAAGGGAGGGCAAAAGTGACACAACTTGGCTGCCTCCACTGCTATTTCCATGAGACCATCCCGAACCATAGGCTGATTTTCCTTCCTAGCGTTGAGGTTTGAGTTAGGCCTAGGGTTAGTGTTCTTGTAACCTGAAAGCCCTGAGTTTCAAGAACACAGCAGCGGCGAAAGTATACCCAAGAAGAGCACAAAAGTACCACAACATGCCTGCCTCCACAGCGATTTCCTTGGGGACATTCCTAATTCCTGGCTGATTTGCCTTTCTCGTCGTCGGGTTGGGGTTAGGTAGGCCATGTGCTAGGATTTTTCAAATCAGGAAGCCCAGACCTCCAGGCACACAGGAGATGTGAAAGGCATCCAAAAGGGAGTGCAAAAGTGCCACAACATGGCTGCTTTCACAGCTTTTTCCTTGGCACCATCCCTATACCTAGGCTGATTTATCTGCCTAGGGTTAGGGTTAGGGTTCAGCCTAGGGCTAGGATTTTTTGAACCAGGAAGCCCTGAGTTCCAGGCTTACTGCAGCTGCCAAAGGCATCCCAAAGGGAGCTCAGAAATGCCACAACATGGCTGCTTTCACAGCTTTTTCCTTAGGAAGAACCCTCATACCCGGCTGATTTACCTTCCTAGGGTTACTGTTAGGATTAGGCCTAGGACTTTTAAAACCAGGAAGCCCTGTGCTCCAGGCACACTGCAGCTGTTCAAGGCACCAAAACGGGAGTGCAAAAGTGACACAACTTGGCTGCCTCCACTACTATTTCCATGAGACCATCCCCAACCATAGGCTGATTTTCCTTCCTAGCGTTGAGGTTTGAGTTCGGCCTAGGGTTAGTGTTCTTTTAACCTGAAAGCCCTGAGTTCCAAGAACACAGCAGCTGCGAAGGACTACCCAAGAAGAGCACAAAAGTACCACAACATGCCTGCCTCCACAGCTATTTACTTGGCACCATCCCTAATTCCTGGCTGATATGCCTTTCTCATCGTCGGGTTGGGGTTAGGTAGGCCTAGGGCTAGGATTTTTAAAATCAGGAAGCCCAGACCTCCAGGCACACTGGAGCTGTGAAAGGCATCCAAAAGGGAGTGCAAAAGTGCCACAACATGGCCGCTTTCACAGCTTTTTCCTTAGGAAGAACCCTCATGCCCGGCTGATTTACCTTCCTAGGGTTACTGTTAGGCTTAGGCCTAGGACTTTTGAAACCAGGAAGCCCTGTGCTCCAGGCACACTGCAGCTCTTCACGGCATCCCAAGGGCAGCGCAAAAGTGACACAACTTGGCTGCCTCCACTGCTATTTCCATGAGACCATCCCCAACCATAGGCTGATTTTCCTTCCTAGCGTTGAGGTTTGAGTTAGGCCTATGGTTAGGGTTCTTTTAACCAGAAAGTCCTGAGTTCCAAAAACACAGCAGCTGCCAAGGACTACCCAAGAAGTGCACAAAAGTACCACCACATGCCTGCCTCCACAGCTATTTCCCTGGGGTCATCCCTAATTCCTGGCTAATTTGCCTTTCTCGTCGCCGGGATGGGGTTAGGTGGGCCTTGTGCTAGGATTTTGAAAATCAGGAAGCCCAGACCTCCAGGCACACTGGAGCTGTGAAAGGCATCCAAAAGGGAGTGCAAAAGTGCCACAACATGGCTTCTTTCACAGCTTTTTCCTTGGCACCATCCCTATACCTAGGCTGATTTATCTGCATAGGGTTAGGGTTAGGCTTCAGCCTAGGGCTAGGATTTTTTGAACCAGGAAGCCCTGAGTTCCAGGCTTACTGCAGCTGCCAAAGTCATCCCAAAGGGAGCTCAGAAGTGCCACAACATGGCTGCTTTCACAGCTTTTTCCTTAGGAAGAACCCTAATACCCGGCTGATTTACCTTCCTAGGGTTACTGTTAGGCTTAGGCCTAGGACTTTTAAAACCAGGAAGCCCTGTGCTCCAGGCACACTGCAGCTCTTCAAGGCATCCCAAGGGCAGCGCAAAAGTCACACAACTTGGCTGCCTCCACTGCTATTTCCATGAGACCATCCCCAACCATAGGCTGATTTTCCTTCCTAGCGTTGAGGTTTGAGTTAGGCCTATGGTTAGGGTTCTTTTAACCAGAAAGTCCTGAGTTCCAAGAACACAGCAGCTGCGAAGGACTACCCAAGAAGTGCACAAAAGTACCACCACATGCCTGCCTCCACAGCTATTTCCCTGGGGACATCCCTAATTCCTGGCTAATTTGCCTTTCTTGTCGCCGGGATGGGGTTAAGTAGGCCTTGTGCTAGGATTTTTAAAATCAGGAAGCCCAGACCTCCAGGCACACTGGAGCTGTGAAAGGCATCCAAAAGGGAGTGCAAAAGTGCCACAACATGGCTGCTTTCACAGCTTTTTCCTTGGCACCATCCCTATACCTAGGCTGATTTATCTGCATAGGGTTAGGGTTAGGCTTCAGCCTAGGGCTAGGATTTTTTGAACCAGGAAGCCCTGAGTTCCAGGCTTACTGCAGCTGCCAAAGTCATCCCAAAGGGAGCTCAGAAGTGCCACAACATGGCTGCTTTCACAGCTTTTTCCTTAGGAAGAACCCTAATACCCGGCTGATTTACCTTCCTAGGGTTACTGTTAGGCTTAGGCCTAGGACTTTTAAAACCAGGAAGCCCTGTGCTTCAAGCACACTGCAGCTGTTCAATTCATCCCAAGGGCAGCGCAAAAGTGACACAACTTGGCTGCCTCCACTGCTATTTCCATGAGACCATCCCGAATCATAGGCTGATTTTCCTTCCTAGCGTTGAGGTTTGAGTTAGGCCTAGGGTTAGTGTTTTTTTAACCTGAAAGTCCTGAGTTCCAAGAACACAGCAGCTGCCAAGGACTACCCAAGAAGAGCAAAAAAGTACCACAACATGCCTGCCTCCACAGCTATTTCCTTGGGGACATCCCTAATTCCTGGCTGATTCGCCTTTCTCGTCGTCGGGTTGGGGTTAGGTAGGCCTTGTGCTAGGATTTTTAAAATCAGGAAGCCCAGACCTCCAGGCACACTGGAGCTGTGAAAGGCATCCAAAAGGGAGTGCAAAAGTGCCACAACATGGCTGCTTTCACAGCTTTTTCCTTAGGAAGAACCCTCATACCCGGCTGATTTGCCTTCCTAGGGTTACTGTTAGGCTTAGGCCTAGGAGTTTTAAAACCAGGAAGCCCTGTGCTCCAGGCACACTGCAGCTGTTCAAGGCATCCAAAGGGCAGCGCAAAAGTGACACAACTTGGCTGCCTCCACTGCTATTTCCATGAGACCATCCCGAATCATAGGCTGATTTTCCTTCCTAGCGTTGAGGTTTGAGTTCGGCCTAGGGTTAGGGTTCTTTTAACCTGAAAGCCCTGAGTTGCAAGAACACAGCAGCTGCGAAGGGCTACCCAAGAAGTGCACAAAAGTACCACCACATGCCTGCCTCCACAGCTATTTCCCTGGGGACATCCCTAATTCCTGGCTGATTTGCCTTTCTCCTCGCCGGGATGGGGTTAGGTAGGCCTTGTGCTAGGATTTTGAAAATCAGGAAGCCCAGACCTCCAGGCACACTGGAGCTGTGAAAGGCATCCAAAAGGGAGTGCAAAAGTGCCACCACATGGCTGCTTTCACAGCTTTTTCCTTAGGAAGAACCCTCATGCCCGGCTGATTTACCTTCCTAGGGTTACTGTTAGGCTTAGGCCTAGGACTTTTGAAACCAGGAAGCCCTGTGCTCCAGGCACACTGCAGCTCTTCAAGGCATCCCAAGGGCAGCGCAAAAGTTACACAACTTGGCTGCCTCCACTGCTATTTCAATGAGACCATCCCCAACCATAGGCTGATTTTCCTTCCTAGCGTTGAGGTTTGAGTTAGGCCTATGGTTAGGGTTCTTTTAACCAGAAAGTCCTGAGTTCCAAGAACACAGCAGCTGCCAAGGACTACCCAAGAAGTGCACAAAAGTACCACCACATGCCTGCCTCCACAGCTATTTCCCTGGGGACATCCCTAATTCCTGGCTAATTTGCCTTTCTCGTCGCCGGGATGGGGTTAGGTGGGCCTTGTGCTAGGATTTTGAAAATCAGGAAGCCCAGACCTCCAGGCACACTGGAGCTGTGAAAGGCATCCAAAAGGGAGTGCAAAAGTGCCACAACATGGCTGCTTTCACAGCTTTTTCCTTGGCACCATCCCTATACCTAGGCTGATTTATCTGCATAGGGTTAGGGTTAGGCTTCAGCCTAGGGCTAGGATTTTTTGAACCAGGAAGCCCTGAGTTCCAGGCTTACTGCAGCTGCCAAAGGCATCCCAAAGGGAGCTCAGAAGTGCCACAACATGGCTGCTTTCACAGCTTTTTCCTTAGGAAGAACCCTAATACCCGGCTGATTTACCTTCCTAGGGTTACTGTTAGGCTTAGGCCTAGGACTTTTAAAACCAGGAAGCCCTGTGCTCCAAGCACACTGCAGCTGTTCAATTCATCCCAAGGGCAGCGCAGAAGTGACACAACTTGGCTGCCTCCACTGCTATTTCCATGAGACCATCCCGAATAATAGGCTGATTTTCCTTTCTAGCGTTGAGGTTTGAGTTAGGCCTAGGGTTAGTGTTCTTTGAACCTGAAAGTCCTGAGTTCCAAGAACACAGCAGCTGCCAAGGACTACCCAAGAAGAGCACAAAAGTACCACAACATGCCTGCCTCCACAGCTATTTCCTTGGCTCCCATCCCTAATTCCTGGCTGATTTGCCTTTCTCATCGTCGGGTTGGGGTTAGGTAGGCCTTGTGCTAGGATTTTGAAAATCAGGAAGCCCAGACCTCCAGGCACACTGGAGCTGTGAAAGGCATCCAAAAGGGAGTGCAAAAGTGCCACAACATGGCTGCTTTCACAGCTTTTTCCTTGGCACCATCCCTATACCTAGGCTGATTTATTTGCCTAGGGTTAGGGTTAGGCTTCAGCCTAGGGCTAGGATTTTTTGAACCAGGAAGCCCTGAGTTCCAGGCATACTGCAGCTGCCAAAGGCATCCCAAAGGGAGCTCAGAAATGCCACAACATGGCTGCTTTCACAGCTTTTTCCTTAGGAAGAACCCTAATACCCGGCTGATTTACCTTCCCAGGGTTAGTGCTAGGCTTAGGCCTCGGACTTTAAAATCAGGAAGCCCAGACCTCCAGGCACACTGGAGCTGTGAAAGGCATCCAAAAGGGAGTGCAAAAGTGCCACCACATGGCTGCTTTCACAGCTTTTTCCTTTGCACCATCCCTATACCTAGGCTGATTTATCTGCCTAGGGTTAGGGTTAGGGTTCAGCCTAGGGCTAGGATTTTTTGAACCAGGAAGCCCTGAGTTCCAGGCTTACTGCAGCTGCCAAAGGCATCCCAAAGGGAGCTCAGATATGCCACAACATGGCTGCTTTCACAGCTTTTTCCTTTGGAAGAACCCTCATACCCGGCTGATTTACCTTCCTAGGGTTACTGTTAGGCTTAGGCCTAGGACATTTAAAACCAGGAAGCCCTGTGCTCCAGGCACACTGCAGCTGTTCAAGGCATCCGAAAGGGAGGGCAAAAGTGACACAACTTGGCTGCCTCCACTGCTATATCCATGAAACCATCCCCAACCATAGGCTGAATTTCCTTACTAGCGTTGAGGTTTGAGTTAGGCCTAGGGTTAGTGTTTTTTTAACCTGAAAGCCCTGAGTTCGAAGAACACAGTAGCTGCGAAGGACTACCCAACAAGAGCACAAAAGTACCACAACATGCCTGCCTCCACAGCTATTTCCTTGGCACCATCCCTAATTCCTGGCTGATTTGCCTTTCTCATCGTCGGGTTGGGGTTAGGTAGGCCTTGTGCTAGGATTTTTAAAATCAGGAAGCCCAGACCTCCAGGCACACTGGAGCTGTGAAAGGCATCCAAAAGGGAGTGCAAAAGTGCCACAACATTGCTGCTTTCACAGCTTTTTCCTTAGGAAGAACCCTCATACCCGGCTGATTTGCCTTCCTAGGGTTACTGTTAGGCTTAGGCCTAGGACTTTTAAAACCAGGAAGCCCTGTGCTCCAGGCACACTGCAGCTGTTCAAGGCATCCCAAGGGCAGCGCAAAAGTGACACAACTTGGCTGCCTCCACTGCTATTTCCATGAGACCATCCCGAATCATAGGCTGATTTTCCTTCCTAGCGTTGAGGTTTGAGTTAGGCCTAGGTTTAGTGTTCTTTGAACCTGAAAGTCCTGAGTTCCAAGAACACAGCAGCTGCGAAGGACTACCCAAGAAGAGCACAAAAGTACCACAACATGCCTGCCTCCACAGGTATTTCCTTGGGGACGTCCCTAAATCCTGGCTGATTTGCCTTTCTCGTCGTCGGGTTGGGGTTAGGTAGGCCTTGTGCTAGGATTTTTAAAATCAGGAACCCAGACCTCCAGGCACACTGGAGCTGTGAAAGGCATCCCAAAGGGAGTGCAAAAGTGCCACAACATGGCTGCTTTCACAGCTTTTTCCTTAGGAAGAACCCTCATACCCTGCTGTTTTACCTTCCTAGGGTTACTGTTAGGCTTAGGCCTAGGACTTTGAAAACCAGGAAGCCCTGTGCTCCAGGCACACTGCAGCAGTTGAAGGCACCAAAACGGGAGTGCAAAAGTGACACAACTTGGCTGCCTCCACTGCTATTTCCATGAGACCATCCCCAACCATAGGCTGATTTTCCTTCCTAGCGTTGAGGTTTGAGTTAGGCCTATGGTTAGGGTTCTTTTAACCAGAAAGTCCTGAGTTCCAAGAACACAGCAGCTGCGAAGGACTACCCAAGAAGTGCACAAAAGTACCACCACATGCCTGCCTCCACAGCTATTTCCCTGGGGACATCCCTAATTCCTGGCTAATTTGCCTTTCTCGTCGCCGGGATGGGGTTAGGTAGGCCTTGTGCTAGGATTTTTAAAATCAGGAAGCCCAGACCTCCAGGCACACTGGAGCTGTGAAAGGCATCCAAAAGGGAGTGCAAAAGTGCCACAACATGGCTGCTTTCACAGCTTTTTCCTTGGCACCATCCCTATACCTAGGCTGATTTATCTGCATAGGGTTAGGGTTAGGCTTCAGCCTAGGGCTAGGATTTTTTGAACCAGGAAGCCCTGAGTTCCAGGCTTACTGCAGCTGCCAAAGTCATCCCAAAGGGAGCGCAGAAGTGCCACAACATGGCTGCTTTCACAGCTTTTTCCTTAGGAAGAACCCTAATACCCGGCTGATTTACCTTCCTAGGGTTACTGTTAGGCTTAGGCCTAGGACTTTTAAAACCCGGAAGCCCTGTGCTCCAAGCACACTGCAGCTGTTCAATTCATCCCAAGGGCAATGCAAAAGTGACACAACTTGGCTGCCTCCACTGCTATTTCCATGAGACCATCCCGAATCATAGGCTGATTTTCCTTCCTAGCGTTGAGGTTTGAGTTAGGCCTAGGGTTAGTGTTCTTTGAACCTGAAAGTCCTGAGTTACAAGAACACAGCAGCTGCCAAGGACTACCCAAGAAGAGCACAAAAGTACCACAACATGCCTGCCTCCACAGCTATTTCCTTGGCTCCCATCCCTAATTCCTGGCTGATTTGCCTTTCTCATGGTCGGGTTGGGGTTAGGTAGGCCTTGTGCTAGGATTTTGAAAATCAGGAAGCCCAGACCTCCAGGCACACTGGAGCTGTGAAAGGCATCCAAAAGGGAGTGCAAAAGTGCCACAACATGGCTGCTTTCACAGCTTTTTCCTTGGCACCATCCCTATACCTAGGCTGATTTATCTGCCTAGGGTTAGTGTTAGGCTTCAGCCTAGGGCTAGGATTTTTTGAACCAGGAAGCCCTGAGTTCCAGGCTTACTGCAGCTGCCAAAGGCATCCCAAAGGGAGCGCAGAAGTGCCACAACATGGCTGCTTTCACAGCTTTTTCCTTAGGAAGAACCCTCATACCCGGCTGATTTACCTTCCTAGGGTTACTGTTAGGATTAGGCCTAGGACTTTTAAAACCAGGAAGCCCTGTGCTCCAGGCACACTACAGCAGTTGAAGGCACCAAAACGGAAGTGCAAAAGTGACACAACTTGGCTGCCTCCACTGCTATTTCCATGAGACCATCCCCAACCATAGGCTGATTTTCCTTCCTAGCGTTGAGGTTTGAGTTAGGCCTAGGGTTAGTGTACTTTTAACCTGAAAGCCCTGAGTTCCAAGAACATAGCAGCTGCGAAGGACTACCCAAGAAGAGCACAAAAGTACCACAACATGCCTGCCTCCACAGCTATTTCCTTGGCACCATCCCTAATTCCTGGCTGATTTGCCTTTCTCATCGTCGGGTTGGGGTTAGGTAGGCCTAGGGCTAGGATTTTTAAAATCAGGAAGCCCAGACCTCCAGGCACACTGGAGCTGTGAAAGGCATCCAAAAGGGAGTGCAAAAGTGCCACAACATGGCTGCTTTCACAGCTTTTTCCTTGGCACCATCCCTATACCTAGGCTGATTTATCTGCCTAGGGTTAGTGTTCAGCCTAGGGCTAGGATTTTTTGAACCAGGAAGCCCTGAGTTCCAGGCTTACTGCAGCTGCCAAAGGCATCCCAAAATGAGCGCAGAAGTGCCACAACATGGCTGCTTTCACAGCTTTTTCCTTAGGAAGAACCCTCATACCCGGCTGATTTGCCTTCCTAGGGTTACTGTTAGGCTTAGGCCTAGGACTTTTAAAACCAGGAAGCCCTGTGCTCCAGGCACACTGCAGCTGTTCAAGGCATCCCAAAGGGAGGGCAAAAGTGACACAACTTGGCTGCCTCCACTGCTATTTCCATGAGACCATCCCGAACCATAGGCTGATTTTCCTTCCTAGCGTTGAGGTTTGAGTTAGGCCTAGGGTTAGTGTTCTTTTAACCTGAAAGCCCTGAGTTTCAAGAACACAGCAGCTGCGAAAGTATACCCAAGAAGAGCACAAAAGTACCACAACATGCCTGCCTCCACAGCTATTTCCTTGGGGACATTCCTAATTCCTGGCTGATTTGCCTTTCTCGTCGTCGGGTTGGGGTTAGGTAGGCCATGTGCTAGGATTTTTCAAATCAGGAAGCCCAGACCTCCAGGCACACTGGAGATGTGAAAGGCATCCAAAAGGGAGTGCAAAAGTGCCACAACATGGCTGCTTTCACAGCTTTTTCCTTGGCACCATCCCTATACCTAGGCTGATTTATCTGCCTAGGGTTAGGGTTAGGGTTCAGCCTAGGGCTAGGATTTTTTGAACCAGGAAGCCCTGAGTTCCAGGCTTACTGCAGCTGCCAAAGGCATCCCAAAGGGAGCTCAGAAATGCCACAACATGGCTGCTTTCACAGCTTTTTCCTTAGGAAGAACCCTCATACCCGGCTGATTTACCTTCCTAGGGTTACTGTTAGGATTAGGCCTAGGACTTTTAAAACCAGGAAGCCCTGTGCTCCAGGCACACTGCAGCTGTTCAAGGCACCAAAACGGGAGTGCAAAAGTGACACAACTTGGCTGCCTCCACTACTATTTCCATGAGACCATCCCCAACCATAGGCTGATTTTCCTTCCTAGCGTTGAGGTTTGAGTTCGGCCTAGGGTTAGTGTTCTTTTAACCTGAAAGCCCTGAGTTCCAAGAACACAGCAGCTGCGAAGGACTACCCAAGAAGAGCACAAAAGTACCACAACATGCCTGCCTCCACAGCTATTTACTTGGCACCATCCCTAATTCCTGGCTGATATGCCTTTCTCATCGTCGGGTTGGGGTTAGGTAGGCCTAGGGCTAGGATTTTTAAAATCAGGAAGCCCAGACCTCCAGGCACACTGGAGCTGTGAAAGGCATCCAAAAGGGAGTGCAAAAGTGCCACAACATGGCCGCTTTCACAGCTTTTTCCTTAGGAAGAACCCTCATGCCCGGCTGATTTACCTTCCTAGGGTTACTGTTAGGCTTAGGCCTAGGACTTTTGAAACCAGGAAGCCCTGTGCTCCAGGCACACTGCAGCTCTTCACGGCATCCCAAGGGCAGCGCAAAAGTGACACAACTTGGCTGCCTCCACTGCTATTTCCATGAGACCATCCCCAACCATAGGCTGATTTTCCTTCCTAGCGTTGAGGTTTGAGTTAGGCCTATGGTTAGGGTTCTTTTAACCAGAAAGTCCTGAGTTCCAAAAACACAGCAGCTGCCAAGGACTACCCAAGAAGTGCACAAAAGTACCACCACATGCCTGCCTCCACAGCTATTTCCCTGGGGTCATCCCTAATTCCTGGCTAATTTGCCTTTCTCGTCGCCGGGATGGGGTTAGGTGGGCCTTGTGCTAGGATTTTGAAAATCAGGAAGCCCAGACCTCCAGGCACACTGGAGCTGTGAAAGGCATCCAAAAGGGAGTGCAAAAGTGCCACAACATGGCTTCTTTCACAGCTTTTTCCTTGGCACCATCCCTATACCTAGGCTGATTTATCTGCATAGGGTTAGGGTTAGGCTTCAGCCTAGGGCTAGGATTTTTTGAACCAGGAAGCCCTGAGTTCCAGGCTTACTGCAGCTGCCAAAGTCATCCCAAAGGGAGCTCAGAAGTGCCACAACATGGCTGCTTTCACAGCTTTTTCCTTAGGAAGAACCCTAATACCCGGCTGATTTACCTTCCTAGGGTTACTGTTAGGCTTAGGCCTAGGACTTTTAAAACCAGGAAGCCCTGTGCTCCAGGCACACTGCAGCTCTTCAAGGCATCCCAAGGGCAGCGCAAAAGTCACACAACTTGGCTGCCTCCACTGCTATTTCCATGAGACCATCCCCAACCATAGGCTGATTTTCCTTCCTAGCGTTGAGGTTTGAGTTAGGCCTATGGTTAGGGTTCTTTTAACCAGAAAGTCCTGAGTTCCAAGAACACAGCAGCTGCGAAGGACTACCCAAGAAGTGCACAAAAGTACCACCACATGCCTGCCTCCACAGCTATTTCCCTGGGGACATCCCTAATTCCTGGCTAATTTGCCTTTCTTGTCGCCGGGATGGGGTTAAGTAGGCCTTGTGCTAGGATTTTTAAAATCAGGAAGCCCAGACCTCCAGGCACACTGGAGCTGTGAAAGGCATCCAAAAGGGAGTGCAAAAGTGCCACAACATGGCTGCTTTCACAGCTTTTTCCTTGGCACCATCCCTATACCTAGGCTGATTTATCTGCATAGGGTTAGGGTTAGGCTTCAGCCTAGGGCTAGGATTTTTTGAACCAGGAAGCCCTGAGTTCCAGGCTTACTGCAGCTGCCAAAGTCATCCCAAAGGGAGCTCAGAAGTGCCACAACATGGCTGCTTTCACAGCTTTTTCCTTAGGAAGAACCCTAATACCCGGCTGATTTACCTTCCTAGGGTTACTGTTAGGCTTAGGCCTAGGACTTTTAAAACCAGGAAGCCCTGTGCTTCAAGCACACTGCAGCTGTTCAATTCATCCCAAGGGCAGCGCAAAAGTGACACAACTTGGCTGCCTCCACTGCTATTTCCATGAGACCATCCCGAATCATAGGCTGATTTTCCTTCCTAGCGTTGAGGTTTGAGTTAGGCCTAGGGTTAGTGTTTTTTTAACCTGAAAGTCCTGAGTTCCAAGAACACAGCAGCTGCCAAGGACTACCCAAGAAGAGCAAAAAAGTACCACAACATGCCTGCCTCCACAGCTATTTCCTTGGGGACATCCCTAATTCCTGGCTGATTCGCCTTTCTCGTCGTCGGGTTGGGGTTAGGTAGGCCTTGTGCTAGGATTTTTAAAATCAGGAAGCCCAGACCTCCAGGCACACTGGAGCTGTGAAAGGCATCCAAAAGGGAGTGCAAAAGTGCCACAACATGGCTGCTTTCACAGCTTTTTCCTTAGGAAGAACCCTCATACCCGGCTGATTTGCCTTCCTAGGGTTACTGTTAGGCTTAGGCCTAGGAGTTTTAAAACCAGGAAGCCCTGTGCTCCAGGCACACTGCAGCTGTTCAAGGCATCCAAAGGGCAGCGCAAAAGTGACACAACTTGGCTGCCTCCACTGCTATTTCCATGAGACCATCCCGAATCATAGGCTGATTTTCCTTCCTAGCGTTGAGGTTTGAGTTCGGCCTAGGGTTAGGGTTCTTTTAACCTGAAAGCCCTGAGTTGCAAGAACACAGCAGCTGCGAAGGGCTACCCAAGAAGTGCACAAAAGTACCACCACATGCCTGCCTCCACAGCTATTTCCCTGGGGACATCCCTAATTCCTGGCTGATTTGCCTTTCTCCTCGCCGGGATGGGGTTAGGTAGGCCTTGTGCTAGGATTTTGAAATCAGGAAGCCCAGACCTCCAGGCACACTGGAGCTGTGAAAGGCATCCAAAAGGGAGTGCAAAAGTGCCACCACATGGCTGCTTTCACAGCTTTTTCCTTAGGAAGAACCCTCATGCCCGGCTGATTTACCTTCCTAGGGTTACTGTTAGGCTTAGGCCTAGGACTTTTGAAACCAGGAAGCCCTGGTGCTCCAGGCACACTGCAGCTCTTCAAGGCATCCCAAGGGCAGCGCAAAAGTTACACAACTTGGCTGCCTCCACTGCTATTTCAATGAGACCATCCCCAACCATAGGCTGATTTTCCTTCCTAGCGTTGAGGTTTGAGTTAGGCCTATGGTTAGGGTTCTTTTAACCAGAAAGTCCTGAGTTCCAAGAACACAGCAGCTGCCAAGGACTACCCAAGAAGTGCACAAAAGTACCACCACATGCCTGCCTCCACAGCTATTTCCCTGGGGACATCCCTAATTCCTGGCTAATTTGCCTTTCTCGTCGCCGGGATGGGGTTAGGTGGGCCTTGTGCTAGGATTTTGAAAATCAGGAAGCCCAGACCTCCAGGCACACTGGAGCTGTGAAAGGCATCCAAAAGGGAGTGCAAAAGTGCCACAACATGGCTGCTTTCACAGCTTTTTCCTTGGCACCATCCCTATACCTAGGCTGATTTATCTGCATAGGGTTAGGGTTAGGCTTCAGCCTAGGGCTAGGATTTTTTGAACCAGGAAGCCCTGAGTTCCAGGCTTACTGCAGCTGCCAAAGGCATCCCAAAGGGAGCTCAGAAGTGCCACAACATGGCTGCTTTCACAGCTTTTTCCTTAGGAAGAACCCTAATACCCGGCTGATTTACCTTCCTAGGGTTACTGTTAGGCTTAGGCCTAGGACTTTTAAAACCAGGAAGCCCTGTGCTCCAAGCACACTGCAGCTGTTCAATTCATCCCAAGGGCAGCGCAGAAGTGACACAACTTGGCTGCCTCCACTGCTATTTCCATGAGACCATCCCGAATAATAGGCTGATTTTCCTTTCTAGCGTTGAGGTTTGAGTTAGGCCTAGGGTTAGTGTTCTTTGAACCTGAAAGTCCTGAGTTCCAAGAACACAGCAGCTGCCAAGGACTACCCAAGAAGAGCACAAAAGTACCACAACATGCCTGCCTCCACAGCTATTTCCTTGGCTCCCATCCCTAATTCCTGGCTGATTTGCCTTTCTCATCGTCGGGTTGGGGTTAGGTAGGCCTTGTGCTAGGATTTTGAAAATCAGGAAGCCAGACCTCCAGGCACACTGGAGCTGTGAAAGGGCATCCAAAAGGGAGTGCAAAAGTGCCACAACATGGCTGCTTTCACAGCTTTTTCCTTGGCACCATCCCTATACCTAGGCTGATTTATTTGCCTAGGGTTAGGGTTAGGCTTCAGCCTAGGGCTAGGATTTTTTGAACCAGGAAGCCCTGAGTTCCAGGCATACTGCAGCTGCCAAAGGCATCCCAAAGGGAGCTCAGAAATGCCACAACATGGCTGCTTTCACAGCTTTTTCCTTAGGAAGAACCCTAATACCCGGCTGATTTACCTTCCCAGGGTTAGTGCTAGGCTTAGGCCTCGGACTTTAAAATCAGGAAGCCCAGACCTCCAGGCACACTGGAGCTGTGAAAGGCATCCAAAAGGGAGTGCAAAAGTGCCACCACATGGCTGCTTTCACAGCTTTTTCCTTTGCACCATCCCTATACCTAGGCTGATTTATCTGCCTAGGGTTAGGGTTAGGGTTCAGCCTAGGGCTAGGATTTTTTGAACCAGGAAGCCCTGAGTTCCAGGCTTACTGCAGCTGCCAAAGGCATCCCAAAGGGAGCTCAGATATGCCACAACATGGCTGCTTTCACAGCTTTTTCCTTTGGAAGAACCCTCATACCCGGCTGATTTACCTTCCTAGGGTTACTGTTAGGCTTAGGCCTAGGACATTTAAAACCAGGAAGCCCTGTGCTCCAGGCACACTGCAGCTGTTCAAGGCATCCGAAAGGGAGGGCAAAAGTGACACAACTTGGCTGCCTCCACTGCTATATCCATGAAACCATCCCCAACCATAGGCTGAATTTCCTTACTAGCGTTGAGGTTTGAGTTAGGCCTAGGGTTAGTGTTTTTTTAACCTGAAAGCCCTGAGTTCGAAGAACACAGTAGCTGCGAAGGACTACCCAACAAGAGCACAAAAGTACCACAACATGCCTGCCTCCACAGCTATTTCCTTGGCACCATCCCTAATTCCTGGCTGATTTGCCTTTCTCATCGTCGGGTTGGGGTTAGGTAGGCCTTGTGCTAGGATTTTTAAAATCAGGAAGCCCAGACCTCCAGGCACACTGGAGCTGTGAAAGGCATCCAAAAGGGAGTGCAAAAGTGCCACAACATTGCTGCTTTCACAGCTTTTTCCTTAGGAAGAACCCTCATACCCGGCTGATTTGCCTTCCTAGGGTTACTGTTAGGCTTAGGCCTAGGACTTTTAAAACCAGGAAGCCCTGTGCTCCAGGCACACTGCAGCTGTTCAAGGCATCCCAAGGGCAGCGCAAAAGTGACACAACTTGGCTGCCTCCACTGCTATTTCCATGAGACCATCCCGAATCATAGGCTGATTTTCCTTCCTAGCGTTGAGGTTTGAGTTAGGCCTAGGTTTAGTGTTCTTTGAACCTGAAAGTCCTGAGTTCCAAGAACACAGCAGCTGCGAAGGACTACCCAAGAAGAGCACAAAAGTACCACAACATGCCTGCCTCCACAGGTATTTCCTTGGGGACGTCCCTAAATCCTGGCTGATTTGCCTTTCTCGTCGTCGGGTTGGGGTTAGGTAGGCCTTGTGCTAGGATTTTTAAAATCAGGAACCCAGACCTCCAGGCACACTGGAGCTGTGAAAGGCATCCCAAAGGGAGTGCAAAAGTGCCACAACATGGCTGCTTTCACAGCTTTTTCCTTAGGAAGAACCCTCATACCCTGCTGTTTTACCTTCCTAGGGTTACTGTTAGGCTTAGGCCTAGGACTTTGAAAACCAGGAAGCCCTGTGCTCCAGGCACACTGCAGCTGTTCAAGGCATCCCAAGGGCAGCGCAAAAGTTACACAACTTGGCTGCCTCCACTGCTATTTCCATGAGACCATCCCCAACCATAGGCTGATTTTCCTTCCTAGCGTTGAGGTTTGAGTTAGGCCTATGGTTAGGGTTCTTTTAACCAGAAAGTCCTGAGTTCCAAGAACACAGCAGCTGCGAAGGACTACCCAAGAAGTGCACAAAAGTACCACCACATGCCTGCCTCCACAGCTATTTCCCTGGGGACATCCCTAATTCCTGGCTAATTTGCCTTTCTCGTCGCCGGGATGGGGTTAGGTAGGCCTTGTGCTAGGATTTTTAAAATCAGGAAGCCCAGACCTCCAGGCACACTGGAGCTGTGAAAGGCATCCAAAAGGGAGTGCAAAAGTGCCACAACATGGCTGCTTTCACAGCTTTTTCCTTGGCACCATCCCTATACCTAGGCTGATTTATCTGCATAGGGTTAGGGTTAGGCTTCAGCCTAGGGCTAGGATTTTTTGAACCAGGAAGCCCTGAGTTCCAGGCTTACTGCAGCTGCCAAAGTCATCCCAAAGGGAGCGCAGAAGTGCCACAACATGGCTGCTTTCACAGCTTTTTCCTTAGGAAGAACCCTAATACCCGGCTGATTTACCTTCCTAGGGTTACTGTTAGGCTTAGGCCTAGGACTTTTAAAACCCGGAAGCCCTGTGCTCCAAGCACACTGCAGCTGTTCAATTCATCCCAAGGGCAATGCAAAAGTGACACAACTTGGCTGCCTCCACTGCTATTTCCATGAGACCATCCCGAATCATAGGCTGATTTTCCTTCCTAGCGTTGAGGTTTGAGTTAGGCCTAGGGTTAGTGTTCTTTGAACCTGAAAGTCCTGAGTTACAAGAACACAGCAGCTGCCAAGGACTACCCAAGAAGAGCACAAAAGTACCACAACATGCCTGCCTCCACAGCTATTTCCTTGGCTCCCATCCCTAATTCCTGGCTGATTTGCCTTTCTCATGGTCGGGTTGGGGTTAGGTAGGCCTTGTGCTAGGATTTTGAAAATCAGGAAGCCCAGACCTCCAGGCACACTGGAGCTGTGAAAGGCATCCAAAAGGGAGTGCAAAAGTGCCACAACATGGCTGCTTTCACAGCTTTTTCCTTGGCACCATCCCTATACCTAGGCTGATTTATCTGCCTAGGGTTAGTGTTAGGCTTCAGCCTAGGGCTAGGATTTTTTGAACCAGGAAGCCCTGAGTTCCAGGCTTACTGCAGCTGCCAAAGGCATCCCAAAGGGAGCGCAGAAGTGCCACAACATGGCTGCTTTCACAGCTTTTTCCTTAGGAAGAACCCTCATACCCGGCTGATTTACCTTCCTAGGGTTACTGTTAGGATTAGGCCTAGGACTTTTAAAACCAGGAAGCCCTGTGCTCCAGGCACACTACAGCAGTTGAAGGCACCAAAACGGAAGTGCAAAAGTGACACAACTTGGCTGCCTCCACTGCTATTTCCATGAGACCATCCCCAACCATAGGCTGATTTTCCTTCCTAGCGTTGAGGTTTGAGTTAGGCCTAGGGTTAGTGTACTTTTAACCTGAAAGCCCTGAGTTCCAAGAACATAGCAGCTGCGAAGGACTACCCAAGAAGAGCACAAAAGTACCACAACATGCCTGCCTCCACAGCTATTTCCTTGGCACCATCCCTAATTCCTGGCTGATTTGCCTTTCTCATCGTCGGGTTGGGGTTAGGTAGGCCTAGGGCTAGGATTTTTAAAATCAGGAAGCCCAGACCTCCAGGCACACTGGAGCTGTGAAAGGCATCCAAAAGGGAGTGCAAAAGTGCCACAACATGGCTGCTTTCACAGCTTTTTCCTTGGCACCATCCCTATACCTAGGCTGATTTATCTGCCTAGGGTTAGTGTTCAGCCTAGGGCTAGGATTTTTTGAACCAGGAAGCCCTGAGTTCCAGGCTTACTGCAGCTGCCAAAGGCATCCCAAAATGAGCGCAGAAGTGCCACAACATGGCTGCTTTCACAGCTTTTTCCTTAGGAAGAACCCTCATACCCGGCTGATTTGCCTTCCTAGGGTTACTGTTAGGCTTAGGCCTAGGACTTTTAAAACCAGGAAGCCCTGTGCTCCAGGCACACTGCAGCTGTTCAAGGCATCCCAAAGGGAGGGCAAAAGTGACACAACTTGGCTGCCTCCACTGCTATTTCCATGAGACCATCCCGAACCATAGGCTGATTTTCCTTCCTAGCGTTGAGGTTTGAGTTAGGCCTAGGGTTAGTGTTCTTTTAACCTGAAAGCCCTGAGTTTCAAGAACACAGCAGCTGCGAAAGTATACCCAAGAAGAGCACAAAAGTACCACAACATGCCTGCCTCCACAGCTATTTCCTTGGGGACATTCCTAATTCCTGGCTGATTTGCCTTTCTCGTCGTCGGGTTGGGGTTAGGTAGGCCATGTGCTAGGATTTTTCAAATCAGGAAGCCCAGACCTCCAGGCACACTGGAGATGTGAAAGGCATCCAAAAGGGAGTGCAAAAGTGCCACAACATGGCTGCTTTCACAGCTTTTTCCTTGGCACCATCCCTATACGTAGGCTGATTTATCTGCCTAGGGTTAGGGTTAGGGTTCAGCCTAGGGCTAGGATATTTTGAACCAGGAAGCCCTGAGTTCCAGGCTTACTGCAGCTGCCAAAGGCATCCCAAAGGGAGCGCAGAAGTGACACAACATGGCTGCTTTCACAGCTTTTTCCTTAGGAAGAACCCTCATACCCAGCTGATTTACCTTCCTAGGGTTACTGTTAGGCTTAGGCTTAGGACTTTTAAAACCAGGAAGCCCTGTGCTCCAGGCACACTGCAGCTGTTCAATTCATCCCAAGGGCATCGCAAAAGTGACACAACTTGGCTGCCTCCACTGCTATTTCCATGAGACCATCCCCAACCATAGGCTGATTTTCCTTCCTAGCGTTGAGGTTTGAGTTAGGCCTATGGTTAGGGTTCTTTTAACCAGAAAGTCCTGAGTTCCAAGAACACAGCAGCTGCGAAGGACTACCCAAGAAGTGCACAAAAGTACCACCACATGCCTGCCTCCACAGCTATTTCCCTGGGGACATCCCTAATTCCTGGCTAATTTGCCTTTCTTGTCGCCGGGATGGGGTTAAGTAGGCCTTGTGCTAGGATTTTTAAAATCAGGAAGCCCAGACCTCCAAGCACACTGGAGCTGTGAAAGGCATCCAAAAGGGAGTGCAAAAGTGCCACAACATGGCTGCTTTCACAGCTTTTTCCTTGGCACCATCCCTATACCTAGGCTGATTTATCTGCATAGGGTTAGGGTTAGGCTTCAGCCTAGGGCTAGGATTTTTTGAACCAGGAAGCCCTGAGTTCCAGGCTTACTGCAGCTGCCAAAGTCATCCCAAAGGGAGCTCAGAAGTGCCACAACATGGCTGCTTTCACAGCTTTTTCCTTAGGAAGAACCCTAATACCCGGCTGATTTACCTTCCTAGGGTTACTGTTAGGCTTAGGCCTAGGACTTTTAAAACCAGGAAGCCCTGTGCTTCAAGCACACTGCAGCTGTTCAATTCATCCCAAGGGCAGCGCAAAAGTGACACAACTTGGCTGCCTCCACTGCTATTTCCATGAGACCATCCCGAATCATAGGCTGATTTTCCTTCCTAGCGTTGAGGTTTGAGTTAGGCCTAGGGTTAGTGTTTTTTTAACCTGAAAGTCCTGAGTTCCAAGAACACAGCAGCTGCCAAGGACTACCCAAGAAGAGCAAAAAAGTACCACAACATGCCTGCCTCCACAGCTATTTCCTTGGGGACATCCCTAATTCCTGGCTGATTTGCCTTTCTCATCGTCGGGTTGGGGTTAGGTAGGCCTTGTGCTAGGATTTTGAAAATCAGGAAGCCCAGACATCCAGGCACACTGGAGCTGTGAAAGGCATCCAAAAGGGAGTGCAAAAATGCCACAACATGGCTGCTTTCACAGCGTTTTCCTTAGGAAGAACCCTCATACCCCGCTGATTTACCTTCCTAGGGTTACTGTTAGGCTTAGGCCTAGGACTTTGAAAACCAGGAAGCCCTGTGCTCCAGGCACACTGCAGCTCTTCACGGCATCCGAAGGGCAGCGCAAAAGTCACACAACTTGGCTGCCTCCACTGCTATTTCCATGAGACCATCCCCAACCATAGGCTGATTTTCCTTCCTAGCGTTGAGGTTTGAGTTAGGCCTAGGGTTAGGGTTCTTTTAACCTGAAAGCCCTGAGTTGCAAGAACACAGCAGCTGCGAAGGACTACCCAAGAAGTGCACAAAAGTATCACAACATGCCTGCCTCCACAGCTATTTCCTTGGGGACATCCCTAATTCCTGGCTGATTCGCCTTTCTCGTCGTCGGGTTGGGGTTAGGTAGGCCTTGTGCTAGGATTTTTAAAATCAGGAAGCCCAGACCTCCAGGCACACTGGAGCTGTGAAAGGCATCCAAAAGGGAGTGCAAAAGTGCCACAACATGGCTGCTTTCACAGCTTTTTCCTTAGGAAGAACCCTCATACCCGGCTGATTTGCCTTCCTAGGGTTACTGTTAGGCTTAGGCCTAGGAGTTTTAAAACCAGGAAGCCCTGTGCTCCAGGCACACTGCAGCTGTTCAAGGCATCCAAAGGGCAGCGCAAAAGTGACACAACTTGGCTGCCTCCACTGCTATTTCCATGAGACCATCCCGAATCATAGGCTGATTTTCCTTCCTAGCGTTGAGGTTTGAGTTCGGCCTAGGGTTAGGGTTCTTTTAACCTGAAAGCCCTGAGTTGCAAGAACACAGCAGCTGCGAAGGGCTACCCAAGAAGTGCACAAAAGTACCACCACATGCCTGCCTCCACAGCTATTTCCCTGGGGACATCCCTAATTCCTGGCTGATTTGCCTTTCTCCTCGCCGGGATGGGGTTAGGTAGGCCTTGTGCTAGGATTTTTAAAATCAGGAAGCCCAGACCTCCAGGCATACTGGAGCTGTGAAAGGCATCCAAAAGGGAGTGCAAAAGTGCCACCACATGGCTGCTTTCACAGCTTTTTCCTTAGGAAGAACCCTCATGCCCGGCTGATTTACCTTCCTAGGGTTACTGTTAGGCTTAGGCCTAGGACTTTTGAAACCAGGAAGCCCTGTGCTCCAGGCACACTGCAGCTCTTCAAGGCATCCCAAGGGCAGCGCAAAAGTTACACAACTTGGCTGCCTCCACTGCTATTTCCATGAGACCATCCCCAACCATAGGCTGATTTTCCTTCCTAGCGTTGAGGTTTGAGTTAGGCCTATGGTTAGGGTTCTTTTAACCAGAAAGTCCTGAGTTCCAAGAACACAGCAGCTGCCAAGGACTACCCAAGAAGTGCACAAAAGTACCACCACATGCCTGCCTCCACAGCTATTTCCCTGGGGACATCCCTAATTCCTGGCTAATTTGCCTTTCTCGTCGCCGGGATGGGGTTAGGTGGGCCTTGTGCTAGGATTTTGAAAATCAGGAAGCCCAGACCTCCAGGCACACTGGAGCTGTGAAAGGCATCCAAAAGGGAGTGCAAAAGTGCCACAACATGGCTGCTTTCACAGCTTTTTCCTTGGCACCATCCCTATACCTAGGCTGATTTATCTGCATAGGGTTAGGGTTAGGCTTCAGCCTAGGGCTAGGATTTTTTGAACCAGGAAGCCCTGAGTTCCAGGCTTACTGCAGCTGCCAAAGGCATCCCAAAGGGAGCTCAGAAGTGCCACAACATGGCTGCTTTCACAGCTTTTTCCTTAGGAAGAACCCTAATACCCGGCTGATTTACCTTCCCAGGGTTACTGTTAGGCTTAGGCCTAGGACTTTTAAAACCAGGAAGCCCTGTCCTCCAAGCACACTGCAGCTGTTCAATTCATCCCAAGGGCAGCGCAGAAGTGACACAACTTGGCTGCCTCCACTGCTATTTCCATGAGACCATCCCGAATAATAGGCTGATTTTCCTTTCTAGCGTTGAGGTTTGAGTTAGGCCTAGGGTTAGTGTTCTTTGAACCTGAAAGTCCTGAGTTCCAAGAACACAGCAGCTGCCAAGGACTACCCAAGAAGAGCACAAAAGTACCACAACATGCCTGCCTCCACAGCTATTTCCTTGGCTCCCATCCCTAATTCCTGGCTGATTTGCCTTTCTCATCGTCGGGTTGGGGTTAGGTAGGCCTTGTGCTAGGATTTTGAAAATCAGGAAGCCCAGACCTCCAGGCACACTGGAGCTGTGAAAGGCATCCAAAAGGGAGTGCAAAAGTGCCACAACATGGCTGCTTTCACAGCTTTTTCCTTGGCACCATCCCTATACCTAGGCTGATTTATTTGCCTAGGGTTAGGGTTAGGCTTCAGCCTAGGGCTAGGATTTTTTGAACCAGGAAGCCCTGAGTTCCAGGCATACTGCAGCTGCCAAAGGCATCCCAAAGGGAGCTCAGAAATGCCACAACATGGCTGCTTTCACAGCTTTTTCCTTAGGAAGAACCCTAATACCCGGCTGATTTACCTTCCCAGGGTTAGTGCTAGGCTTAGGCCTCGGACTTTAAAATCAGGAAGCCCAGACCTCCAGGCACACTGGAGCTGTGAAAGGCATCCAAAAGGGAGTGCAAAAGTGCCACCACATGGCTGCTTTCACAGCTTTTTCCTTTGCACCATCCCTATACCTAGGCTGATTTATCTGCCTAGGGTTAGGGTTTGGGTTCAGCCTAGGGCTAGGATTTTTTGAACCAGGAAGCCCTGAGTTCCAGGCTTACTGCAGCTGCCAAAGGCATCCCAAAGGGAGCTCAGATATGCCACAACATGGCTGCTTTCACAGCTTTTTCCTTTGGAAGAACCCTCATACCCGGCTGATTTACCTTCCTAGGGTTACTGTTAGGCTTAGGCCTAGGACATTTAAAACCAGGAAGCCCTGTGCTCCAGGCACCCTGCAGCTGTTCAAGGCATCCGAAAGGGAGGGCAAAAGTGACACAACTTGGCTGCCTCCACTGCTATATCCATGAAACCATCCCCAACCATAGGCTGAATTTCCTTACTAGCGTTGAGGTTTGAGTTAGGCCTAGGGTTAGTGTTTTTTTAACCTGAAAGCCCTGAGTTCGAAGAACACAGCAGCTGCGAAGGACTACCCAACAAGAGCACAAAAGTACCACAACATGCCTGCCTCCACAGCTATTTCCTTGGCACCATCCCTAATTCCTGGCTGATTTGCCTTTCTCATCGTCGGGTTGGGGTTAGGTAGGCCTTGTGCTAGGATTTTTAAAATCAGGAAGCCCAGACCTCCAGGCACACTGGAGCTGTGAAAGGCATCCAAAAGGGAGTGCAAAAGTGCCACAACATTGCTGCTTTCACAGCTTTTTCCTTAGGAAGAACCCTCATACCCGGCTGATTTGCCTTCCTAGGGTTACTGTTAGGCTTAGGCCTAGGACTTTTAAAACCAGGAAGCCCTGTGCTCCAGGCACACTGCAGCTGTTCAAGGCATCCCAAGGGCAGCGCAAAAGTGACACAACTTGGCTGCCTCCACTGCTATTTCCATGAGACCATCCCGAATCATAGGCTGATTTTCCTTCCTAGCGTTGAGGTTTGAGTTAGGCCTAGGTTTAGTGTTCTTTGAACCTGAAAGTCCTGAGTTCCAAGAACACAGCAGCTGCGAAGGACTACCCAAGAAGAGCACAAAAGTACCACAACATGCCTGCCTCCACAGGTATTTCCTTGGGGACGTCCCTAAATCCTGGCTGATTTGCCTTTCTCGTCGTCGGGTTGGGGTTAGGTAGGCCTTGTGCTAGGATTTTTAAAATCAGGAACCCAGACCTCCAGGCACACTGGAGCTGTGAAAGGCATCCCAAAGGGAGTGCAAAAGTGCCACAACATGGCTGCTTTCACAGCTTTTTCCTTAGGAAGAACCCTCATACCCTGCTGTTTTACCTTCCTAGGGTTACTGTTAGGCTTAGGCCTAGGACTTTGAAAACCAGGAAGCCCTGTGCTCCAGGCACACTGCAGCTGTTCAAGGCATCCCAAGGGCAGCGCAAAAGTTACACAACTTGGCTGCCTCCACTGCTATTTCCATGAGACCATCCCCAACCATAGGCTGATTTTCCTTCCTAGCGTTGAGGTTTGAGTTAGGCCTATGGTTAGGGTTCTTTTAACCAGAAAGTCCTGAGTTCCAAGAACACAGCAGCTGCGAAGGACTACCCAAGAAGTGCACAAAAGTACCACCACATGCCTGCCTCCACAGCTATTTCCCTGGGGACATCCCTAATTCCTGGCTAATTTGCCTTTCTCGTCGCCGGGATGGGGTTAGGTAGGCCTTGTGCTAGGATTTTTAAAATCAGGAAGCCCAGACCTCCAGGCACACTGGAGCTGTGAAAGGCATCCAAAAGGGAGTGCAAAAGTGCCACAACATGGCTGCTTTCACAGCTTTTTCCTTGGCACCATCCCTATACCTAGGCTGATTTATCTGCATAGGGTTAGGGTTAGGCGTTAGCCTAGGGCTAGGATTTTTTGAACCAGGAAGCCCTGAGTTCCAGGCTTACTGCAGCTGCCAAAGTCATCCCAAAGGGAGCGCAGAAGTGCCACAACATGGCTGCTTTCACAGCTTTTTCCTTAGGAAGAACCCTAATACCCGGCTGATTTACCTTCCTAGGGTTACTGTTAGGCTTAGGCCTAGGACTTTTAAAACCAGGAAGCCCTGTGCTCCAAGCACACTGCAGCTGTTCAATTCATCCCAAGGGCAACGCAAAAGTGACACAACTTGGCTGCCTCCACTGCTATTTCCATGAGACCATCCCGAATCATAGGCTGATTTTCCTTCCTAGCGTTGAGGTTTGAGTTAGGCCTAGGGTTAGTGTTCTTTGAACCTGAAAGTCCTGAGTTACAAGAACACAGCAGCTGCCAAGGACTACCCAAGAAGAGCACAAAAGTACCACAACATGCCTGCCTCCACAGCTATTTCCTTGGCTCCCATCCCTAATTCCTGGCTGATTTGCCTTTCTCATGGTCGGGTTGGGGTTAGGTAGGCCTTGTGCTAGGATTTTGAAAATCAGGAAGCCCAGACCTCCAGGCACACTGGAGCTGTGAAAGGCATCCAAAAGGGAGTGCAAAAGTGCCACAACATGGCTGCTTTCACAGCTTTTTCCTTGGCACCATCCCTATACCTAGGCTGATTTATCTGCCTAGGGTTAGTGTTAGGCTTCAGCCTAGGGCTAGGATTTTTTGAACCAGGAAGCCCTGAGTTCCAGGCTTACTGCAGCTGCCAAAGGCATCCCAAAGGGAGCGCAGAAGTGCCACAACATGGCTGCTTTCACAGCTTTTTCCTTAGGAAGAACCCTCATACCCGGCTGATTTACCTTCCTAGGGTTACTGTTAGGATTAGGCCTAGGACTTTTAAAACCAGGAAGCCCTGTGCTCCAGGCACACTGCAGCAGTTGAAGGCACCAAAACGGAAGTGCAAAAGTGACACAACTTGGCTGCCTCCACTGCTATTTCCATGAGACCATCCCCAACCATAGGCTGATTTTCCTTCCTAGCGTTGAGGTTTGAGTTAGGCCTAGGGTTAGTGTACTTTTAACCTGAAAGCCCTGAGTTCCAAGAACATAGCAGCTGCGAAGGACTACCCAAGAAGAGCACAAAAGTACCACAACATGCCTGCCTCCACAGCTATTTCCTTGGCACCATCCCTAATTCCTGGCTGATTTGCCTTTCTCATCGTCGGGTTGGGGTTAGGTAGGCCTAGGGCTAGGATTTTTAAAATCAGGAAGCCCAGACCTCCAGGCACACTGGAGCTGTGAAAGGCATCCAAAAGGGAGTGCAAAAGTGCCACAACATGGCTGCTTTCACAGCTTTTTCCTTGGCACCATCCCTATACCTAGGCTGATTTATCTGCCTAGGGTTAGTGTTCAGCCTAGGGCTAGGATTTTTTGAACCAGGAAGCCCTGAGTTCCAGGCTTACTGCAGCTGCCAAAGGCATCCCAAAATGAGCGCAGAAGTGCCACAACATGGCTGCTTTCACAGCTTTTTCCTTAGGAAGAACCCTCATACCCGGCTGATTTGCCTTCCTAGGGTTACTGTTAGGCTTAGGCCTAGGACTTTTAAAACCAGGAAGCCCTGTGCTCCAGGCACACTGCAGCTGTTCAAGGCATCCCAAAGGGAGGGCAAAAGTGACACAACTTGGCTGCCTCCACTGCTATTTCCATGAGACCATCCCGAACCATAGGCTGATTTTCCTTCCTAGCGTTGAGGTTTGAGTTAGGCCTAGGGTTAGTGTTCTTTTAACCTGAAAGCCCTGAGTTTCAAGAACACAGCAGCTGCGAAAGTATACCCAAGAAGAGCACAAAAGTACCACAACATGCCTGCCTCCACAGCGATTTCCTTGGGGACATTCCTAATTCCTGGCTGATTTGCCTTTCTCGTCGTCGGGTTGGGGTTAGGTAGGCCATGTGCTAGGATTTTTCAAATCAGGAAGCCCAGACCTCCAGGCACACTGGAGATGTGAAAGGCATCCAAAAGGGAGTGCAAAAGTGCCACAACATGGCTGCTTTCACAGCTTTTTCCTTGGCACCATCCCTATACCTAGGCTGATTTATCTGCCTAGGGTTAGGGTTAGGGTTCAGCCTAGGGCTAGGATTTTTTGAACCAGGAAGCCCTGAGTTCCAGGCTTACTGCAGCTGCCAAAGGCATCCCAAAGGGAGCTCAGAAATGCCACAACATGGCTGCTTTCACAGCTTTTTCCTTAGGAAGAACCCTCATACCCGGCTGATTTACCTTCCTAGGGTTACTGTTAGGATTAGGCCTAGGACTTTTAAAACCAGGAAGCCCTGTGCTCCAGGCACACTGCAGCTGTTCAAGGCATCAAAACGGGAGTGCAAAAGTGACACAACTTGGCTGCCTCCACTGCTATTTCCATGAGACCATCCCCAACCATAGGCTGATTTTCCTTCCTAGCGTTGAGGTTTGAGTTCGGCCTAGGGTTAGTGTTCTTTTAACCTGAAAGCCCTGAGTTCCAAGAACACAGCAGCTGCGAAGGACTACCCAAGAAGAGCACAAAAGTACCACAACATACCTGCCTCCACAGCTATTTACTTGGCACCATCCCTAATTCCTGGCTGATATGCCTTTCTCATCGTCGGGTTGGGGTTAGGTAGGCCTAGGGCTAGGATTTTTAAAATCAGGAAGCCCAGACCTCCAGGCACACTGGAGCTGTGAAAGGCATCCAAAAGGGAGTGCAAAAGTGCCACAACATGGCCGCTTTCACAGCTTTTTCCTTAGGAAGAACCCTCATACCCGGCTGATTTGCCTTCCTAGGGTTACTGTTAGGCTTAGGCCTAGGACTTTTAAAACCAGGAAGCCCTGTGCTCCAGGCACACTGCAGCTGTTCAAGGCATCCAAAGGGCAGCGCAAACGTGACACAACTTGGCTGCCTCCACTGCTATTTCCATGAGACCATCCCGAATCATAGGCTGATTTTCCTTCCTAGAGTTGAGGTTTGAGTTCGGCCTAGGGTTAGGGTTCTTTTAACCTGAAAGCCCTGAGATGCAAGAACACAGCAGCTGCGAAGGACTACCCAAGAAGTGCACAAAAGTACCACCACATGCCTGCCTCCACAGCTATTTCCTTGGGGACATCCCTAATTCCTGGCTGATTTTCCTTTCTCGTCGTCGGCTTGGGGTTAGGTAGGCCTTGTGCTAGGATTTTTAAAATCAGGAAACCCAGACCTCCAGGCACACTGGAGCTGTGAAAGGCATCCAAAAGGGAGTGCAAAAGTGCCACAACATGGCTGCTTTCACAGCTTTTTCCTTAGGAAGAACCCTAATACCCGGGTGATTTACCTTGCTAGGGTTACTGTTAGGATTAGGCCTAGGACTTTTAAAACCAGGAAGCCCTGTGCTCCAGGCACACTGCAGCTCTTCAAGGCATCCCAAGGGGAGGGCAAAAGTTACACAACTTGGCTGCCTCCACTGCTATTTCCATGAGACCATCCCGAACCATAGGCTGATTTTCCTTCCTAGCGTTGAGGTTTGAGTTAGGCCTATGGTTAGGGTTCTTTTAACCAGAAAGTCCTGAGTTCCAAGAACACAGCAGCTGCGAAGGACTACCTAAGAAGTGCACAAAAGTACCACCACATGCCTGCCTCCACAGCTATTTCCCTGGGGACATCCCTAATTCCTGGCTAATTTGCATTTCTCGTCGCCGGGATGGGGTTAGGTAGGCCGTGTGCTAGGATTTTTCAAATCAGGAAGCCCAGACCTCCAGGCACACTGGAGCTGTGAAAGGCATCCAAAAGGGAGTGCAAAAGTGCCACAACATGGCTGCTTTCACAGCTTTTTCCTTGGCACCATCCCTATACCTAGGCTGATTTATCTGCCTAGGGTTAGGGTTAGGCTTCAGCCTAGGGCTAGGATTTTTTGAACCAGGAAGCCCTGAGTTCCAGGCTTACTGCAGCTGCCAAAGGCATCCCAAAATGAGCGCAGAAGTGCCACAACATGGCTGCTTTCACAGCTTTTTCCTTAGGAAGAACCCTCATACCCGGCTGATTTGCCTTCCTAGGGTTACTGTTAGGCTTAGGCCTAGGACTTTTAAAACCAGGAAGCCCTGTGCTCCAGGCACACTGCAGCTGTTCAAGGCATCCAAAGGGCAGCGCAAACGTGACACAACTTGGCTGCCTCCACTGCTATTTCCATGAGACCATCCCGAATCATAGGCTGATTTTCCTTCCTAGCGTTGAGGTTTGAGTTCGGCCTAGGGTTAGGGTTCTTTTAACCTGAAAGCCCTGAGTTCCAAGAACACAGCAGCTGCGAAGGACTACCCAAGAAGTGCACAAAAGTACCACCACATGCCTGCCTCCACAGCTATTTCCCTGGGGACATCCCTAATTCCTGGCTGATTTGCCTTTCTCCTCGCCGGGATGGGGTTAGGTAGGCCTTGTGCTAGGATTTTTAAAATCAGGAAGCCCAGACCTCCAGGCATACTGGAGCTGTGAAAGGCATCCAAAAGGGAGTGCAAAAGTGCCACCACATGGCTGCTTTCACAGCTTTTTCCTTAGGAAGAACCCTCATGCCCGGCTGATTTACCTTCCTAGGGTTACTGTTAGGCTTAGGCCTAGGACTTTTGAAACCAGGAAGCCCTGTGCTCCAGGCACACTGCAGCTCTTCAAGGCATCCCAAGGGCAGCGCAAAAGTTACACAACTTGGCTGCCTCCACTGCTATTTCCATGAGACCATCCCCAACCATAGGCTGATTTTCCTTCCTAGCGTTGAGGTTTGAGTTAGGCCTATGATTAGGGTTCTTTTAACCAGAAAGTCCTGAGTTCCAAGAACACAGCAGCTGCCAAGGACTACCCAAGAAGTGCACAAAAGTACCACCACATGCCTGCCTCCACAGCTATTTCCCTGGGGACATCCCTAATTCCTGGCTAATTTGCCTTTCTCGTCGCCGGGATGGGGTTAGGTGGGCCTTGTGCTAGGATTTTGAAAATCAGGAAGCCCAGACCTCCAGGCACACTGGAGCTGTGAAAGGCATCCAAAAGGGAGTGCAAAAGTGCCACAACATGGCTGCTTTCACAGCTTTTTCCTTGGCACCATCCCTATACCTAGGCTGATTTATCTGCATAGGGTTAGGGTTAGGCTTCAGCCTAGGGCTAGGATTTTTTGAACCAGGAAGCCCTGAGTTCCAGGCTTACTGCAGCTGCCAAAGGCATCCCAAAGGGAGCTCAGAAGTGCCACAACATGGCTGCTTTCACAGCTTTTTCCTTAGGAAGAACCCTAATACCCGGCTGATTTACCTTCCTAGGGTTACTGTTAGGCTTAGGCCTAGGACTTTTAAAACCAGGAAGCCCTGTGCTCCAAGCACACTGCAGCTGTTCAATTCATCCCAAGGGCAGCGCAGAAGTGACACAACTTGGCTGCCTCCACTGCTATTTCCATGAGACCATCCCGAATAATAGGCTGATTTTCCTTTCTAGCGTTGAGGTTTGAGTTAGGCCTAGGGTTAGTGTTCTTTGAACCTGAAAGTCCTGAGTTCCAAGAACACAGCAGCTGCCAAGGACTACCCAAGAAGAGCACAAAAGTACCACAACATGCCTGCCTCCACAGCTATTTCCTTGGCTCCCATCCCTAATTCCTGGCTGATTTGCCTTTCTCATCGTCGGGTTGGGGTTAGGTAGGCCTTGTGCTAGGATTTTGAAAATCAGGAAGCCCAGACCTCCAGGCACACTGGAGCTGTGAAAGGCATCCAAAAGGGAGTGCAAAAGTGCCACAACATGGCTGCTTTCACAGCTTTTTCCTTGGCACCATCCCTATACCTAGGCTGATTTATTTGCCTAGGGTTAGGGTTAGGCTTCAGCCTAGGGCTAGGATTTTTTGAACCAGGAAGCCCTGAGTTCCAGGCATACTGCAGCTGCCAAAGGCATCCCAAAGGGAGCTCAGAAATGCCACAACATGGCTGCTTTCACAGCTTTTTCCTTAGGAAGAACCCTAATACCCGGCTGATTTACCTTCCCAGGGTTAGTGCTAGGCTTAGGCCTCGGACTTTAAAATCAGGAAGCCCAGACCTCCAGGCACACTGGAGCTGTGAAAGGCATCCAAAAGGGAGTGCAAAAGTGCCACCACATGGCTGCTTTCACAGCTTTTTCCTTTGCACCATCCCTATACCTAGGCTGATTTATCTGCCTAGGGTTAGGTTTTGGGTTCAGCCTAGGGCTAGGATTTTTTGAACCAGGAAGCCCTGAGTTCCAGGCTTACTGCAGCTGCCAAAGGCATCCCAAAGGGAGCTCAGATATGCCACAACATGGCTGCTTTCACAGCTTTTTCCTTTGGAAGAACCCTCATACCCGGCTGATTTACCTTCCTAGGGTTACTGTTAGGCTTAGGCCTAGGACATTTAAAACCAGGAAGCCCTGTGCTCCAGGCACACTGCAGCTGTTCAAGGCATCCGAAAGGGAGGGCAAAAGTGACACAACTTGGCTGCCTCCACTGCTATATCCATGAAACCATCCCCAACCATAGGCTGAATTTCCTTACTAGCGTTGAGGTTTGAGTTTGGCCTAGGGTTAGTGTTTTTTTAACCTGAAAGCCCTGAGTTCGAAGAACACAGCAGCTGCGAAGGACTACCCAACAAGAGCACAAAAGTACCACAACATGCCTGCCTCCACAGCTATTTCCTTGGCACCATCCCTAATTCCTGGCTGATTTGCCTTTCTCATCGTCGGGTTGGGGTTAGGTAGGCCTTGTGCTAGGATTTTTAAAATCAGGAAGCCCAGACCTCCAGGCACACTGGAGCTGTGAAAGGCATCCAAAAGGGAGTGCAAAAGTGCCACAACATTGCTGCTTTCACAGCTTTTTCCTTAGGAAGAACCCTCATACCCGGCTGATTTGCCTTCCTAGGGTTACTGTTAGGCTTAGGCCTAGGACTTTTAAAACCAGGAAGCCCTGTGCTCCAGGCACACTGCAGCTGTTCAAGGCATCCCAAGGGCAGCGCAAAAGTGACACAACTTGGCTGCCTCCACTGCTATTTCCATGAGACCATCCCGAATCATAGGCTGATTTTCCTTCCTAGCGTTGAGGTTTGAGTTAGGCCTAGGTTTAGTGTTCTTTGAACCTGAAAGTCCTGAGTTCCAAGAACACAGCAGCTGCGAAGGACTACCCAAGAAGAGCACAAAAGTACCACAACATGCCTGCCTCCACAGGTATTTCCTTGGGGACGTCCCTAAATCCTGGCTGATTTGCCTTTCTCGTCGTCGGGTTGGGGTTAGGTAGGCCTTGTGCTAGGATTTTTAAAATCAGGAACCCAGACCTCCAGGCACACTGGAGCTGTGAAAGGCATCCCAAAGGGAGTGCAAAAGTGCCACAACATGGCTGCTTTCACAGCTTTTTCCTTAGGAAGAACCCTCATACCCTGCTGTTTTACCTTCCTAGGGTTACTGTTAGGCTTAGGCCTAGGACTTTGAAAACCAGGAAGCCCTGTGCTCCAGGCACACTGCAGCTGTTCAAGGCATCCCAAGGGCAGCGCAAAAGTTACACAACTTGGCTGCCTCCACTGCTATTTCCATGAGACCATCCCCAACCATAGGCTGATTTTCCTTCCTAGCGTTGAGGTTTGAGTTAGGCCTATGGTTAGGGTTCTTTTAACCAGAAAGTCCTGAGTTCCAAGAACACAGCAGCTGCGAAGGACTACCCAAGAAGTGCACAAAAGTACCACCACATGCCTGCCTCCACAGCTATTTCCCTGGGGACATCCCTAATTCCTGGCTAATTTGCCTTTCTCGTCGCCGGGATGGGGTTAGGTAGGCCTTGTGCTAGGATTTTTAAAATCAGGAAGCCCAGACCTCCAGGCACACTGGAGCTGTGAAAGGCATCCAAAAGGGAGTGCAAAAGTGCCACAACATGGCTGCTTTCACAGCTTTTTCCTTGGCACCATCCCTATACCTAGGCTGATTTATCTGCATAGGGTTAGGGTTAGGCGTTAGCCTAGGGCTAGGATTTTTTGAACCAGGAAGCCCTGAGTTCCAGGCTTACTGCAGCTGCCAAAGTCATCCCAAAGGGAGCGCAGAAGTGCCACAACATGGCTGCTTTCACAGCTTTTTCCTTAGGAAGAACCCTAATACCCGGCTGATTTACCTTCCTAGGGTTACTGTTAGGCTTAGGCCTAGGACTTTTAAAACCAGGAAGCCCTGTGCTCCAAGCACACTGCAGCTGTTCAATTCATCCCAAGGGCAACGCAAAAGTGACACAACTTGGCTGCCTCCACTGCTATTTCCATGAGACCATCCCGAATCATAGGCTGATTTTCCTTCCTAGCGTTGAGGTTTGAGTTAGGCCTAGGGTTAGTGTTCTTTGAACCTGAAAGTCCTGAGTTACAAGAACACAGCAGCTGCCAAGGACTACCCAAGAAGAGCACAAAAGTACCACAACATGCCTGCCTCCACAGCTATTTCCTTGGCTCCCATCCCTAATTCCTGGCTGATTTGCCTTTCTCATGGTCGGGTTGGGGTTAGGTAGGCCTTGTGCTAGGATTTTGAAAATCAGGAAGCCCAGACCTCCAGGCACACTGGAGCTGTGAAAGGCATCCAAAAGGGAGTGCAAAAGTGCCACAACATGGCTGCTTTCACAGCTTTTTCCTTGGCACCATCCCTATACCTAGGCTGATTTATCTGCCTAGGGTTAGTGTTAGGCTTCAGCCTAGGGCTAGGATTTTTTGAACCAGGAAGCCCTGAGTTCCAGGCTTACTGCAGCTGCCAAAGGCATCCCAAAGGGAGCGCAGAAGTGCCACAACATGGCTGCTTTCACAGCTTTTTCCTTAGGAAGAACCCTCATACCCGGCTGATTTACCTTCCTAGGGTTACTGTTAGGATTAGGCCTAGGACTTTTAAAACCAGGAAGCCCTGTGCTCCAGGCACACTGCAGCAGTTGAAGGCACCAAAACGGAAGTGCAAAAGTGACACAACTTGGCTGCCTCCACTGCTATTTCCATGAGACCATCCCCAACCATAGGCTGATTTTCCTTCCTAGCGTTGAGGTTTGAGTTAGGCCTAGGGTTAGTGTACTTTTAACCTGAAAGCCCTGAGTTCCAAGAACATAGCAGCTGCGAAGGACTACCCAAGAAGAGCACAAAAGTACCACAACATGCCTGCCTCCACAGCTATTTCCTTGGCACCATCCCTAATTCCTGGCTGATTTGCCTTTCTCATCGTCGGGTTGGGGTTAGGTAGGCCTAGGGCTAGGATTTTTAAAATCAGGAAGCCCAGACCTCCAGGCACACTGGAGCTGTGAAAGGCATCCAAAAGGGAGTGCAAAAGTGCCACAACATGGCTGCTTTCACAGCTTTTTCCTTGGCACCATCCCTATACCTAGGCTGATTTATCTGCCTAGGGTTAGTGTTCAGCCTAGGGCTAGGATTTTTTGAACCAGGAAGCCCTGAGTTCCAGGCTTACTGCAGCTGCCAAAGGCATCCCAAAATGAGCGCAGAAGTGCCACAACATGGCTGCTTTCACAGCTTTTTCCTTAGGAAGAACCCTCATACCCGGCTGATTTGCCTTCCTAGGGTTACTGTTAGGCTTAGGCCTAGGACTTTTAAAACCAGGAAGCCCTGTGCTCCAGGCACACTGCAGCTGTTCAAGGCATCCCAAAGGGAGGGCAAAAGTGACACAACTTGGCTGCCTCCACTGCTATTTCCATGAGACCATCCCGAACCATAGGCTGATTTTCCTTCCTAGCGTTGAGGTTTGAGTTAGGCCTAGGGTTAGTGTTCTTTTAACCTGAAAGCCCTGAGTTTCAAGAACACAGCAGCTGCGAAAGTATACCCAAGAAGAGCACAAAAGTACCACAACATGCCTGCCTCCACAGCGATTTCCTTGGGGACATTCCTAATTCCTGGCTGATTTGCCTTTCTCGTCGTCGGGTTGGGGTTAGGTAGGCCATGTGCTAGGATTTTTCAAATCAGGAAGCCCAGACCTCCAGGCACACTGGAGATGTGAAAGGCATCCAAAAGGGAGTGCAAAAGTGCCACAACATGGCTGCTTTCACAGCTTTTTCCTTGGCACCATCCCTATACCTAGGCTGATTTATCTGCCTAGGGTTAGGGTTAGGGTTCAGCCTAGGGCTAGGATTTTTTGAACCAGGAAGCCCTGAGTTCCAGGCTTACTGCAGCTGCCAAAGGCATCCCAAAGGGAGCTCAGAAATGCCACAACATGGCTGCTTTCACAGCTTTTTCCTTAGGAAGAACCCTCATACCCGGCTGATTTACCTTCCTAGGGTTACTGTTAGGATTAGGCCTAGGACTTTTAAAACCAGGAAGCCCTGTGCTCCAGGCACACTGCAGCTGTTCAAGGCATCAAAACGGGAGTGCAAAAGTGACACAACTTGGCTGCCTCCACTGCTATTTCCATGAGACCATCCCCAACCATAGGCTGATTTTCCTTCCTAGCGTTGAGGTTTGAGTTCGGCCTAGGGTTAGTGTTCTTTTAACCTGAAAGCCCTGAGTTCCAAGAACACAGCAGCTGCGAAGGACTACCCAAGAAGAGCACAAAAGTACCACAACATACCTGCCTCCACAGCTATTTACTTGGCACCATCCCTAATTCCTGGCTGATATGCCTTTCTCATCGTCGGGTTGGGGTTAGGTAGGCCTAGGGCTAGGATTTTTAAAATCAGGAAGCCCAGACCTCCAGGCACACTGGAGCTGTGAAAGGCATCCAAAAGGGAGTGCAAAAGTGCCACAACATGGCCGCTTTCACAGCTTTTTCCTTAGGAAGAACCCTCATACCCGGCTGATTTGCCTTCCTAGGGTTACTGTTAGGCTTAGGCCTAGGACTTTTAAAACCAGGAAGCCCTGTGCTCCAGGCACACTGCAGCTGTTCAAGGCATCCAAAGGGCAGCGCAAACGTGACACAACTTGGCTGCCTCCACTGCTATTTCCATGAGACCATCCCGAATCATAGGCTGATTTTCCTTCCTAGAGTTGAGGTTTGAGTTCGGCCTAGGGTTAGGGTTCTTTTAACCTGAAAGCCCTGAGATGCAAGAACACAGCAGCTGCGAAGGACTACCCAAGAAGTGCACAAAAGTACCACCACATGCCTGCCTCCACAGCTATTTCCTTGGGGACATCCCTAATTCCTGGCTGATTTTCCTTTCTCGTCGTCGGCTTGGGGTTAGGTAGGCCTTGTGCTAGGATTTTTAAAATCAGGAAGCCCAGACCTCCAGGCACACTGGAGCTGTGAAAGGCATCCAAAAGGGAGTGCAAAAGTGCCACAACATGGCTGCTTTCACAGCTTTTTCCTTAGGAAGAACCCTAATACCCGGGTGATTTACCTTGCTAGGGTTACTGTTAGGATTAGGCCTAGGACTTTTAAAACCAGGAAGCCCTGTGCTCCAGGCACACTGCAGCTCTTCAAGGCATCCCAAGGGGAGGGCAAAAGTTACACAACTTGGCTGCCTCCACTGCTATTTCCATGAGACCATCCCGAACCATAGGCTGATTTTCCTTCCTAGCGTTGAGGTTTGAGTTAGGCCTATGGTTAGGGTTCTTTTAACCAGAAAGTCCTGAGTTCCAAGAACACAGCAGCTGCGAAGGACTACCTAAGAAGTGCACAAAAGTACCACCACATGCCTGCCTCCACAGCTATTTCCCTGGGGACATCCCTAATTCCTGGCTAATTTGCATTTCTCGTCGCCGGGATGGGGTTAGGTAGGCCGTGTGCTAGGATTTTTAAAATCAGGAAGCCCAGACCTCCAGGCACACTGGAGCTGTGAAAGGCATCCAAAAGGGAGTGCAAAAGTGCCACAACATGGCTGCTTTCACAGCTTTTTCCTTGGCACCATCCCTATACCTAGGCTGATTTATCTGCCTAGGGTTAGGGTTAGGCTTCAGCCTAGGGCTAGGATTTTTTGAACCAGGAAGCCCTGAGTTCCAGGCTTACTGCAGCTGCCAAAGGCATCCCAAAATGAGCGCAGAAGTGCCACAACATGGCTGCTTTCACAGCTTTTTCCTTAGGAAGAACCCTCATACCCGGCTGATTTGCCTTCCTAGGGTTACTGTTAGGCTTAGGCCTAGGACTTTTAAAACCAGGAAGCCCTGTGCTCCAGGCACACTGCAGCTGTTCAAGGCATCCAAAGGGCAGCGCAAACGTGACACAACTTGGCTGCCTCCACTGCTATTTCCATGAGACCATCCCGAATCATAGGCTGATTTTCCTTCCTAGCGTTGAGGTTTGAGTTCGGCCTAGGGTTAGGGTTCTTTAAACCTGAAAGCCCTGAGTTGCAAGAACACAGCAGCTGCGAAGGACTACCGAAGAAGTGCGCAAAAGTACCACCACATGCCTGCCTCCACAGCTATTTCCTTGGGGACATCCCTAATTCCTGGCTGATTTTCCTTTCTCGTCGTCGGGTTGGGGTTAGGTAGGCCTTGTGCTAGGATTTTGAAAATCAGGAAGCCCAGACCTCCAGGCACACTGGAGCTGTGAAAGGCATCCAAAAGGGAGTGCAAAAGTGCCACAACATGGCTGCTTTCACAGCTTTTTCCTTAGGAAGAACCCTAATACCCGGCTGATTTACCTTCCTAGGGTTAATGTTATGCTTAGGCCTAGGACTTTTAAAACCAGGAAGCCCTGTGCTCCAGGCACACTGCAGCTCTTCAAGGCATCCCAAGGGCAGCGCAAAAGTTACACAACTTGGCTGCCTCCACTGCTATTTCCATGAGACCATCCCCAACCATAGGCTGATTTTCCTTCCTAGCGTTGAGGTTTGAGTTAGGCCTATGGTTAGGGTTCTTTTAACCAGAAAGTCCTGAGTTACAAGAACACAGCAGCTGCGAAGGACTACCCAAGAAGAGCACAAAAGTACCACCACATGCCTGCCTCCACAGCTATTTCCCTGGGGACATCCCTAATTCCTGGCTAATTTGCCTTTCTCCTCTCCGGGATGGGGTTAGGTAGGCCTAGGGCTAGGATTTTGAAAATCAGGAAGCCCAGACCTCCAGGCACACTGGAGCTGTGAAAGGCATCCAAAAGGGAGTGCAAAAGTGCCACAACATGGCTGCTTTCACAGCTTTTTCCTTGGCACCATCCCTATACCTAGGCTGATTTATCTGCCTAGGGTTAGGGTTAGGCTTCAGCCTAGGGCTAGGATTTTTTGAACCAGGAAGCCCTGAGTTCCAGGCTTACTGCAGCTGCCAAAGGCATCCCAAAGGGAGCGCAGAAGTGCCACAACATGGCTGCTTTCACAGCTTTTTCCTTAGGAAGAACCCTCATACCCGGCTGATTTACCTTCCTAGGGTTACTGTTAGGATTAGGCCTAGGACTTTTAAAACCAGGAAGCCCTGTGCTCCAGGCACACTGCAGCAGTTGAAGGCACCAAAACGGAAGTGCAAAAGTGACACAACTTGGCTGCCTCCACTGCTATTTCCATGAGACCATCCCCAACCATAGGCTGATTTTCCTTCCTAGCGTTGAGGTTTGAGTTAGGCCTAGGGTTAGTGTACTTTTAACCTGAAAGCCCTGAGTTCCAAGAACATAGCAGCTGCGAAGGACTACCCAAGAAGAGCACAAAAGTACCACAACATGCCTGCCTCCACAGCTATTTCCTTGGCACCATCCCTAATTCCTGGCTGATTTGCCTTTCTCATCGTCGGGTTGGGGTTAGGTAGGCCTAGGGCTAGGATTTTTAAAATCAGGAAGCCCAGACCTCCAGGCACACTGGAGCTGTGAAAGGCATCCAAAAGGGAGTGCAAAAGTGCCACAACATGGCTGCTTTCACAGCTTTTTCCTTGGCACCATCCCTATACCTAGGCTGATTTATCTGCCTAGGGTTAGTGTTCAGCCTAGGGCTAGGATTTTTTGAACCAGGAAGCCCTGAGTTCCAGGCTTACTGCAGCTGCCAAAGGCATCCCAAAATGAGCGCAGAAGTGCCACAACATGGCTGCTTTCACAGCTTTTTCCTTAGGAAGAACCCTCATACCCGGCTGATTTACCTTCCTAGGGTTACTGTTAGGCTTAGGCCTAGGACTTTTAAAACCAGGAAGCCCTGTGCTCCAGGCACACTGCAGCTGTTCAAGGCATCCCAAAGGGAGGGCAAAAGTGACACAACTTGGCTGCCTCCACTGCTATTTCCATGAGACCATCCCGAACCATAGGCTGATTTTCCTTCCTAGCGTTGAGGTTTGAGTTAGGCCTAGGGTTAGTGTTCTTTTAACCTGAAAGCCCTGAGTTTCAAGAACACAGCAGCTGCGAAAGTATACCCAAGAAGAGCACAAAAGTACCACAACATGCCTGCCTCCACAGCGATTTCCTTGGGGACATTCCTAATTCCTGGCTGATTTGCCTTTCTCGTCGTCGGGTTGGGGTTAGGTAGGCCATGTGCTAGGATTTTTCAAATCAGGAAGCCCAGACCTCCAGGCACACTGGAGATGTGAAAGGCATCCAAAAGGGAGTGCAAAAGTGCCACAACATGGCTGCTTTCACAGCTTTTTCCTTGGCACCATCCCTATACCTAGGCTGATTTATCTGCCTAGGGTTAGGGTTAGGGTTCAGCCTAGGGCTAGGATTTTTTGAACCAGGAAGCCCTGAGTTCCAGGCTTACTGCAGCTGCCAAAGGCATCCCAAAGGGAGCTCAGAAATGCCACAACATGGCTGCTTTCACAGCTTTTTCCTTAGGAAGAACCCTCATACCCGGCTGATTTACCTTCCTAGGGTTACTGTTAGGATTAGGCCTAGGACTTTTAAAACCAGGAAGCCCTGTGCTCCAGGCACACTGCAGCTGTTCAAGGCATCAAAACGGGAGTGCAAAAGTGACACAACTTGGCTGCCTCCACTGCTATTTCCATGAGACCATCCCCAACCATAGGCTGATTTTCCTTCCTAGCGTTGAGGTTTGAGTTCGGCCTAGGGTTAGTGTTCTTTTAACCTGAAAGCCCTGAGTTCCAAGAACACAGCAGCTGCGAAGGACTACCCAAGAAGAGCACAAAAGTACCACAACATACCTGCCTCCACAGCTATTTACTTGGCACCATCCCTAATTCCTGGCTGATATGCCTTTCTCATCGTCGGGTTGGGGTTAGGTAGGCCTAGGGCTAGGATTTTTAAAATCAGGAAGCCCAGACCTCCAGGCACACTGGAGCTGTGAAAGGCATCCAAAAGGGAGTGCAAAAGTGCCACAACATGGCCGCTTTCACAGCTTTTTCCTTAGGAAGAACCCTCATACCCGGCTGATTTGCCTTCCTAGGGTTACTGTTAGGCTTAGGCCTAGGACTTTTAAAACCAGGAAGCCCTGTGCTCCAGGCACACTGCAGCTGTTCAAGGCATCCAAAGGGCAGCGCAAACGTGACACAACTTGGCTGCCTCCACTGCTATTTCCATGAGACCATCCCGAATCATAGGCTGATTTTCCTTCCTAGCGTTGAGGTTTGAGTTCGGCCTAGGGTTAGGGTTCTTTTAACCTGAAAGCCCTGAGATGCAAGAACACAGCAGCTGCGAAGGACTACCCAAGAAGTGCACAAAAGTACCACCACATGCCTGCCTCCACAGCTATTTCCTTGGGGACATCCCTAATTCCTGGCTGATTTTCCTTTCTCGTCGTCGGCTTGGGGTTAGGTAGGCCTTGTGCTAGGATTTTTAAAATCAGGAAGCCCAGACCTCCAGGCACACTGGAGCTGTGAAAGGCATCCAAAAGGGAGTGCAAAAGTGCCACAACATGGCTGCTTTCACAGCTTTTTCCTTAGGAAGAACCCTAATACCCGGGTGATTTACCTTGCTAGGGTTACTGTTAGGATTAGGCCTAGGACTTTTAAAACCAGGAAGCCCTGTGCTCCAGGCACACTGCAGCTCTTCAAGGCATCCCAAGGGGAGGGCAAAAGTTACACAACTTGGCTGCCTCCACTGCTATTTCCATGAGACCATCCCGAACCATAGGCTGATTTTCCTTCCTAGCGTTGAGGTTTGAGTTAGGCCTATGGTTAGGGTTCTTTTAACCAGAAAGTCCTGAGTTCCAAGAACACAGCAGCTGCGAAGGACTACCTAAGAAGTGCACAAAAGTACCACCACATGCCTGCCTCCACAGCTATTTCCTTGGGGACATCCCTAATTCCTGGCTAATTTGCATTTCTCGTCGCCGGGATGGGGTTAGGTAGGCCGTGTGCTAGGATTTTTAAAATCAGGAAGCCCAGACCTCCAGGCACACTGGAGCTGTGAAAGGCATCCAAAAGGGAGTGCAAAAGTGCCACAACATGGCTGCTTTCACAGCTTTTTCCTTGGCACCATCCCTATACCTAGGCTGATTTATCTGCCTAGGGTTAGGGTTAGGCTTCAGCCTAGGGCTAGGATTTTTTGAACCAGGAAGCCCTGAGTTCCAGGCTTACTGCAGCTGCCAAAGGCATCCCAAAATGAGCGCAGAAGTGCCACAACATGGCTGCTTTCACAGCTTTTTCCTTAGGAAGAACCCTCATACCCGGCTGATTTGCCTTCCTAGGGTTACTGTTAGGCTTAGGCCTAGGACTTTTAAAACCAGGAAGCCCTGTGCTCCAGGCACACTGCAGCTGTTCAAGGCATCCAAAGGGCAGCGCAAACGTGACACAACTTGGCTGCCTCCACTGCTATTTCCATGAGACCATCCCGAATCATAGGCTGATTTTCCTTCCTAGCGTTGAGGTTTGAGTTCGGCCTAGGGTTAGGGTTCTTTAAACCTGAAAGCCCTGAGTTGCAAGAACACAGCAGCTGCGAAGGACTACCGAAGAAGTGCGCAAAAGTACCACCACATGCCTGCCTCCACAGCTATTTCCTTGGGGACATCCCTAATTCCTGGCTGATTTTCCTTTCTCGTCGTCGGGTTGGGGTTAGGTAGGCCTTGTGCTAGGATTTTGAAAATCAGGAAGCCCAGACCTCCAGGCACACTGGAGCTGTGAAAGGCATCCAAAAGGGAGTGCAAAAGTGCCACAACATGGCTGCTTTCACAGCTTTTTCCTTAGGAAGAACCCTAATACCCGGCTGATTTACCTTCCTAGGGTTAATGTTATGCTTAGGCCTAGGACTTTTAAAACCAGGAAGCCCTGTGCTCCAGGCACACTGCAGCTCTTCAAGGCATCCCAAGGGCAGCGCAAAAGTTACACAACTTGGCTGCCTCCACTGCTATTTCCATGAGACCATCCCCAACCATAGGCTGATTTTCCTTCCTAGCGTTGAGGTTTGAGTTAGGCCTATGGTTAGGGTTCTTTTAACCAGAAAGTCCTGAGTTCCAAGAACACAGCAGCTGCGAAGGACTACCCAAGAAGAGCACAAAAGTACCACCACATGCCTGCCTCCACAGCTATTTCCCTGGGGACATCCCTAATTCCTGGCTAATTTGCCTTTCTCCTCTCCGGGATGGGGTTAGGTAGGCCTAGGGCTAGGATTTTTAAAATCAGGAAGCCCAGACCTCCAGGCACACTGGAGCTGTGAAAGGCATCCAAAAGGGAGTGCAAAAGTGCCACAACATTGCTGCTTTCACAGCTTTTTCCTTAGGAAGAACCCTCATACTCGGCTGATTTACCTTCCTAGGGTTACTGTTAGGCTTAGGCCTAGGACTTTTAAAACCAGGAAGCCCTGTGCTCCAGGCACACTGCAGCAGTTGAAGGCACCAAAACGGAAGTGCAAAAGTGACACAACTTGGCTGCCTCCACTGCTATTTCCATGAGACCATCCCCAACCATAGGCTGATTTTCCTTCCTAGCGTTGAGGTTTGAGTTAGGCCTAGGGTTAGTGTACTTTTAACCTGAAAGCCCTGAGTTCCAAGAACATAGCAGCTGCGAAGGACTACCCAAGAAGAGCACAAAAGTACCACAACATGCCTGCCTCCACAGCTATTTCCTTGGCACCATCCCTAATTCCTGGCTGATTTGCCTTTCTCATCGTCGGGTTGGGGTTAGGTAGGCCTAGGGCTAGGATTTTTAAAATCAGGAAGCCCAGACCTCCAGGCACACTGGAGCTGTGAAAGGCATCCAAAAGGGAGTGCAAAAGTGCCACAACATGGCTGCTTTCACAGCTTTTTCCTTGGCACCATCCCTATACCTAGGCTGATTTATCTGCCTAGGGTTAGTGTTCAGCCTAGGGCTAGGATTTTTTGAACCAGGAAGCCCTGAGTTCCAGGCTTACTGCAGCTGCCAAAGGCATCCCAAAATGAGCGCAGAAGTGCCACAACATGGCTGCTTTCACAGCTTTTTCCTTAGGAAGAACCCTCATACCCGGCTGATTTACCTTCCTAGGGTTACTGTTAGGCTTAGGCCTAGGACTTTTAAAACCAGGAAGCCCTGTGCTCCAGGCACACTGCAGCTGTTCAAGGCATCCCAAAGGGAGGGCAAAAGTGACACAACTTGGCTGCCTCCACTGCTATTTCCATGAGACCATCCCGAACCATAGGCTGATTTTCCTTCCTAGCGTTGAGGTTTGAGTTAGGCCTAGGGTTAGTGTTCTTTTAACCTGAAAGCCCTGAGTTTCAAGAACACAGCAGCTGCGAAAGTATACCCAAGAAGAGCACAAAAGTACCACAACATGCCTGCCTCCACAGCGATTTCCTTGGGGACATTCCTAATTCCTGGCTGATTTGCCTTTCTCGTCGTCGGGTTGGGGTTAGGTAGGCCATGTGCTAGGATTTTTCAAATCAGGAAGCCCAGACCTCCAGGCACACTGGAGATGTGAAAGGCATCCAAAAGGGAGTGCAAAAGTGCCACAACATGGCTGCTTTCACAGCTTTTTCCTTGGCACCATCCCTATACCTAGGCTGATTTATCTGCCTAGGGTTAGGGTTAGGGTTCAGCCTAGGGCTAGGATTTTTTGAACCAGGAAGCCCTGAGTTCCAGGCTTACTGCAGCTGCCAAAGGCATCCCAAAGGGAGCTCAGAAATGCCACAACATGGCTGCTTTCACAGCTTTTTCCTTAGGAAGAACCCTCATACCCGGCTGATTTACCTTCCTAGGGTTACTGTTAGGATTAGGCCTAGGACTTTTAAAACCAGGAAGCCCTGTGCTCCAGGCACACTGCAGCTGTTCAAGGCATCAAAACGGGAGTGCAAAAGTGACACAACTTGGCTGCCTCCACTGCTATTTCCATGAGACCATCCCCAACCATAGGCTGATTTTCCTTCCTAGCGTTGAGGTTTGAGTTCGGCCTAGGGTTAGTGTTCTTTTAACCTGAAAGCCCTGAGTTCCAAGAACACAGCAGCTGCGAAGGACTACCCAAGAAGAGCACAAAAGTACCACAACATACCTGCCTCCACAGCTATTTACTTGGCACCATCCCTAATTCCTGGCTGATATGCCTTTCTCATCGTCGGGTTGGGGTTAGGTAGGCCTAGGGCTAGGATTTTTAAAATCAGGAAGCCCAGACCTCCAGGCACACTGGAGCTGTGAAAGGCATCCAAAAGGGAGTGCAAAAGTGCCACAACATGGCCGCTTTCACAGCTTTTTCCTTAGGAAGAACCCTCATACCCGGCTGATTTGCCTTCCTAGGGTTACTGTTAGGCTTAGGCCTAGGACTTTTAAAACCAGGAAGCCCTGTGCTCCAGGCACACTGCAGCTGTTCAAGGCATCCAAAGGGCAGCGCAAACGTGACACAACTTGGCTGCCTCCACTGCTATTTCCATGAGACCATCCCGAATCATAGGCTGATTTTCCTTCCTAGCGTTGAGGTTTGAGTTCGGCCTAGGGTTAGGGTTCTTTTAACCTGAAAGCCCTGAGATGCAAGAACACAGCAGCTGCGAAGGACTACCCAAGAAGTGCACAAAAGTACCACCACATGCCTGCCTCCACAGCTATTTCCTTGGGGACATCCCTAATTCCTGGCTGATTTTCCTTTCTCGTCGTCGGCTTGGGGTTAGGTAGGCCTTGTGCTAGGATTTTTAAAATCAGGAAGCCCAGACCTCCAGGCACACTGGAGCTGTGAAAGGCATCCAAAAGGGAGTGCAAAAGTGCCACAACATGGCTGCTTTCACAGCTTTTTCCTTAGGAAGAACCCTAATACCCGGGTGATTTACCTTGCTAGGGTTACTGTTAGGATTAGGCCTAGGACTTTTAAAACCAGGAAGCCCTGTGCTCCAGGCACACTGCAGCTCTTCAAGGCATCCCAAGGGGAGGGCAAAAGTTACACAACTTGGCTGCCTCCACTGCTATTTCCATGAGACCATCCCGAACCATAGGCTGATTTTCCTTCCTAGCGTTGAGGTTTGAGTTAGGCCTATGGTTAGGGTTCTTTTAACCAGAAAGTCCTGAGTTCCAAGAACACAGCAGCTGCGAAGGACTACCTAAGAAGTGCACAAAAGTACCACCACATGCCTGCCTCCACAGCTATTTCCTTGGGGACATCCCTAATTCCTGGCTAATTTGCATTTCTCGTCGCCGGGATGGGGTTAGGTAGGCCGTGTGCTAGGATTTTTAAAATCAGGAAGCCCAGACCTCCAGGCACACTGGAGCTGTGAAAGGCATCCAAAAGGGAGTGCAAAAGTGCCACAACATGGCTGCTTTCACAGCTTTTTCCTTGGCACCATCCCTATACCTAGGCTGATTTATCTGCCTAGGGTTAGGGTTAGGCTTCAGCCTAGGGCTAGGATTTTTTGAACCAGGAAGCCCTGAGTTCCAGGCTTACTGCAGCTGCCAAAGGCATCCCAAAATGAGCGCAGAAGTGCCACAACATGGCTGCTTTCACAGCTTTTTCCTTAGGAAGAACCCTCATACCCGGCTGATTTGCCTTCCTAGGGTTACTGTTAGGCTTAGGCCTAGGACTTTTAAAACCAGGAAGCCCTGTGCTCCAGGCACACTGCAGCTGTTCAAGGCATCCAAAGGGCAGCGCAAACGTGACACAACTTGGCTGCCTCCACTGCTATTTCCATGAGACCATCCCGAATCATAGGCTGATTTTCCTTCCTAGCGTTGAGGTTTGAGTTCGGCCTAGGGTTAGGGTTCTTTAAACCTGAAAGCCCTGAGTTGCAAGAACACAGCAGCTGCGAAGGACTACCGAAGAAGTGCGCAAAAGTACCACCACATGCCTGCCTCCACAGCTATTTCCTTGGGGACATCCCTAATTCCTGGCTGATTTTCCTTTCTCGTCGTCGGGTTGGGGTTAGGTAGGCCTTGTGCTAGGATTTTGAAAATCAGGAAGCCCAGACCTCCAGGCACACTGGAGCTGTGAAAGGCATCCAAAAGGGAGTGCAAAAGTGCCACAACATGGCTGCTTTCACAGCTTTTTCCTTAGGAAGAACCCTAATACCCGGCTGATTTACCTTCCTAGGGTTAATGTTATGCTTAGGCCTAGGACTTTTAAAACCAGGAAGCCCTGTGCTCCAGGCACACTGCAGCTCTTCAAGGCATCCCAAGGGCAGCGCAAAAGTTACACAACTTGGCTGCCTCCACTGCTATTTCCATGAGACCATCCCCAACCATAGGCTGATTTTCCTTCCTAGCGTTGAGGTTTGAGTTAGGCCTATGGTTAGGGTTCTTTTAACCAGAAAGTCCTGAGTTCCAAGAACACAGCAGCTGCGAAGGACTACCCAAGAAGAGCACAAAAGTACCACCACATGCCTGCCTCCACAGCTATTTCCCTGGGGACATCCCTAATTCCTGGCTAATTTGCCTTTCTCCTCTCCGGGATGGGGTTAGGTAGGCCTAGGGCTAGGATTTTTAAAATCAGGAAGCCCAGACCTCCAGGCACACTGGAGCTGTGAAAGGCATCCAAAAGGGAGTGCAAAAGTGCCACAACATTGCTGCTTTCACAGCTTTTTCCTTAGGAAGAACCCTCATACTCGGCTGATTTACCTTCCTAGGGTTACTGTTAGGCTTAGGCCTAGGACTTTTAAAACCAGGAAGCCCTGTGCTCCAGGCACACTGCAGCTGTTCAAGGCATCCCAAGGGCAGCGCAAAAGTGACACAACTTGGCTGCCTCCACTGCTATTTCCATGAGACCATCCCGAATCATAGGCTGATTTTCCTTCCTAGCGTTGAGGTTTGAGTTCGGCCTAGGGTTAGGGTTCTTTTAACCTGAATGCCCTGAGTTGCAAGAACACAGCAGCTGCGAAGGACTACCCAAGAAGTGCACAAAAGTACCACCACATGCCTGCCTCCACAGCTATTTCCTTGGGGACATCCCTAATTCCTGGCTGATTTGCCTTTCTCATCGTCGGGTTGGGGTTAGGTAGGCCTTGTGCTAGGATTTTTAAAATCAGGAAGCCCAGACCTCCAGGCACACTGGAGATGTGAAAGGCATCCAAAAGGGAGTGCAAAAGTGCCACAACATGGCTGCTTTCACAGCTTTTTCCTTGGAAACATCCCTATACCTAGGCTGATTTATCTGCCTAGGGTTAGGGATCAACCTAGGGCTAGGATTTTTTGAACCAGGAAGCCCTGAGTTCCAGGCTTACTGCAGCTGCCAAAGGCATCCAAAAGGGAGCTCAGAAATGCCACAACATGGCTGCTTTCACAGCTTTTTCCTTAGGAAGAACCCTCATACCCGGCTGATTTACCTTCCTAGGGTTACTATTAGGCTTAGGCCCAGCATTTTAAAACCAGGATGCCCAGACCTCCAGGCACACTGGAGATGTGAAAGGCATCCAAAAGGGAGTGCAAAAGTGCCACAACATGGCTGCTTTCACAGCTTTTTCCTTTGCACCATCCCTATACCTAGGCTGATTTTTCTGCCTAGAGTTAGTGTTACGGTTCAGCCTAGGGCTAGGATTTTTTGAACCAGGAAGCCCTGAATTCCAGGCTTACTGCAGCTGCCAAAGGCATCCCAAAGGGAGCTCAGAAATGCCACAACATGGCTGCTTTCACAGCTTTTTCCTTAGGAAGAACCCTCATACCCGGCTGATTTACCTTCCTAGGGTTACTGTTAGGATTAGGCCTAGGACTTTTAAAACCAGGAAGCCCTGTGCTCCAGGCACACTGCAGCAGTTGAAGGCACCAAAACGGCAGTGCAAAAGTGACACAACTTGGCTGCCTCCACTGCTATTTCCATGAGACCATCCCCAACCATAGGCTGATTTTCCTTCCTAGCGTTGAGGTTTGAGTTAGGCCTAGGGTTAGTGTTCTTTTAACCTGAAAGCCCTGAGTTCCAAGAACACAGCAGCTGCGAAGGACTACCCAAGAAGAGCACAAAAGTACCACAACATGCCTGCCTCCACAGCTATTTACTTGGCACCATCCCTAATTCCTGGCTGATTTGCCTTTCTCATCGTCGGGTTGGGGTTAGGTAGGCCTTGTGCTAGGATTTTTAAAATCAGGAAGCCCAGACCTCCAGGCACACTGGAGCTGTGAAAGGCATCCAAAAGGGAGTGCAAAAGTGCCACAACATGGCTGCTTTCACAGCTTTTTCCTTGGCACCATCCCTATACCTAGGCTGATTTATCTGCCTATGGTTAGGGTTAGGCTTCAGCGTAGGGCTAGGATTTTTTGAACCAGGAAGCCCTGAGTTCCAGGCTTACTGCAGCTGCCAAAGGCATCCCAAAATGAGCGCAGAAGTGCCACAACATGGCTGCTTTCACAGCTTTTTCCTTAGGAAGAACCCTAATACCCGGCTGATTTACCTTCCTAGGGTTACTGTTAGGCTTAGGCCTAGGACTTTTAAACCAGGAAGCCCTGTGCTCCAAGCACACTGGAGCTGTTCAATTCATCCCAAGGGCAGCGCAAAAGTGACACAACTTGGCTGCCTCCACTGCTATTTCCATGAGACCATCCCGAATCATAGGCTGATTTTCCTTCCTAGCGTTGAGGTTTGAGTTAGGCCTATGGTTAGTGTTCTTTGAACCTGAAAGTCCTGAGTTCCAAGAACACAGCAGCTGCCAAGGACTACCCAAGGAGAGCACAAAAGTACCACAACATGCCTGCCTCCACAGCTATTTCCTTGGGGACATCCCAAATACCTGGCTGATTTTCCTTTCTCGTCGTCGGGTTGGGGTTAGGTAGGCCTTGTGCTAGGATTTTTAAAATCAGGAAGCCCAGACCTCCAGGCACACTGGAGCTGTGAAAGGCATCCAAAAGGGAGTGCAAAAGTGCCACAACATGGCTGCTTTCACAGCTTTTTCCTTGGCACCATCCCTATACATAGGCTGATTTATCTGCCTAGGGTTAGGGTTAGGGTTCAGCCTAGGGCTAGGATTTTTTGAACCAGGAAGCCCTGAGTTCCAGGCTTACTGCAGCTGCCAAATGCATCCCAAAGGGAGCTCAGAAATGCCACAACATGGCTGCTTTCACAGCTTTTTACTTAGGAAGACCCCTAATACCCGGCTGATTTACCTTCGTAGGGTTACTATTAGGCTTAGGGCTAGGATTTTAAAACCAGGATGCCCAGACCTCCAGGCACACTGGAGATGTGAAAGGCATCCAAAAGGGAGTGCAAAAGTGCCACAACATGCTGCTTTCAAAGCTTTTTCCTTGGCACCATCCCTATACCTAGGCTGATTTATCTGCCTAGGGTTAGGGTTAGGCTTCAGCCTAGGTATAGGATTATTTGAACCAGGAAGCCCTGAGTTCCAGGCTTACTGCAGCTGCCAAAGGCATCCCAAAATGAGTGCAGAAGTGCCACAACATGACTGCTTTCACAGCTTTTTCCTTAGGAAGAACCCTCATACCCGGCTGATTTGCCTTCCTAGGGTTACTGTTAGGCTTAGGCCTAGGACTTTTAAAACCAGGAAGCCCTGTGCTCCAGGAACACTGGAGATGTTAAAGGCTTCCGAAACGGGAGTGCAAAAGTGACACAACTTGGCTGCCTCCACTGCTATTTCCATGAGACCATCCCCAACCATAGGCTGATTTTCCTTCCTAGCGTTGAGGTTTGAGTTAGGCCTATGGTTAGTGTTCTTTGAACCTGAAAGTCCTGAGTTCCAAGAACACAGCAGCTGCCAAGGACTACCCAAGAAGAGCACAAAAGTACCACAACATGCCTGCCTCCACAGCTATTTCCTTGGCTCCCATCCCTAATTCCTGGCTGATTTGCCTTTCTCATCGTCGGGTTGGGGTTAGGTAGGCCTTGTGCTAGGATTTTGAAAATCAGGAAGCCCAGACCTCCAGGCACACTGGAGCTGTGAAAGGCATCCAAAAGGGAGTGCAAAAGTGCCACAACATTGCTGTTTTCACAGCTTTTTCCTTAGGAAGAACCCTCATACCCGGCTGATTTGCCTTCCTAGGGTTACTGTTAGGCTTAGGCCTAGGACTTTTAAAACCAGGAAGCCCTGTGCTCCAGGCACACTGCAGTTGTTCAAGGCATCCAAAGGGCAGCGCAAAAGTGACACAACTTGGCTGCCTCCACTGCTATTTCCATGAGACCATCCCGAACCATAGGCTGATTTTCCTTCCTAGCGTTGAGGTTTGAGTTCGGCCTATGGTTAGGGTTCTTTTAACCAGAAAGTCCTGAGATCCAAGAACACAGCAGCTGCGAAGGACTACCCAAGAAGAGCACAAAAGTACCACCACATGCCTGCCTCCACAGCTATTTCCCTGGGGACATCCCTAATTCCTGGCTAATTTGCCTTTCTCCTCTCCGGGATGGGGTTAGGTAGGCCTAGGGCTAGGATTTTTAAAATCAGGAAGCCCAGACCTCCAGGCACACTGGAGCTGTGAAAGGCATCCAAAAGGGAGTGCAAAAGTGCCACAACATGGCTGCTTTCACAGCTTTTTCCTTGGCACCATCCCTATACCTAGGCTGATTTATCTGCCTAGGGTTAGGGTTAGGCTTCAGCCTAGGGCTAGGATTATTTGAACCAGGAAGCCCTGAGTTCCAGGCTTACTGCAGCTGCCAAAGGCATCCCAAAATGAGTGCAGAAGTGCCACAACATGACTGCTTTCACAGCTTTTTCCTTAGGAAGAACCCTCATACCCGGCTGATTTGCCTTCCTAGGGTTACTGTTAGGCTTAGGCCTAGGACTTTTAAAACCAGGAAGCCCTGTGCTCCAAGCACACTGGAGATGTTAAAGGCTTCCGAAACGGGAGTGCAAAAGTGACACAACTTGGCTGCCTCCACTGCTATTTCCATGAGACCATCCCCAACCATAGGCTGATTTTCCTTCCTAGCGTTGAGGTTTGAGTTAGGCCTAGGGTTAGTGTTCTTTGAACCTGAAAGTCCTGAGTTCCAAGAACACAGCAGCTGCCAAGGACTACCCAAGAAGAGCACAAAAGTACCACAACATGCCTGCCTCCACAGCTATTTCCTTGGCTCCCATCCCTAATTCCTGGCTGATTTGCCTTTCTCATCGTCGGGTTGGGGTTAGGTAGGCCTTGTGCTAGGATTTTGAAAATCAGGAAGCCCAGACCTCCAGGCACACTGGAGCTGTGAAAGGCATCCAAAAGGGAGTGCAAAAGTGCCACAACATTGCTGCTTTCACAGCTTTTTCCTTAGGAAGAGCCCTCATACCCGGCTGATTTGCCTTCCTAGGGTTACTGTTAGGCTTAGGCCTAGGACTTTTAAAACCAGGAAGGCCTGTGCTCCAGGCACACTGCAGTTGTTCAAGGCATCCCAAGGGCAGCGCAAAAGTGACACAACTTGGCTGCCTCCACTGCTATTTCCATGAGACCATCCCGAACCATAGGCTGATTTTCCTTCCTAGCGTTGAGGTTTGAGTTCGGCCTATGGTTAGGGTTCTTTTAACCAGAAAGTCCTGAGTTCCAAGAGCACAGCAGCTGCGAAGGACTACCCAAGAAGAGCACAAAAGTACCACCACATGCCTGCCTCCACAGCTATTTCCCTGGGGACATCCCTAATTCCTGGCTAATTTGCCTTTCTCCTCTCCGGGATGGGGTTAGGTAGGCCTAGGGCTAGGATTTTTAAAATCAGGAAGCCCAGACCTCCAGGCACACTGGAGCTGTGAAAGGCATCCAAAAGGGAGTGCAAAAGTGCCACAACATGGCTGCTTTCACAGCTTTTTCCTTGGCACCATCCCTATACCTAGGCTGATTTATCTGCCTAGGGTTAGGGTTAGGGTTCAGCCTAGGGCTAGGATTTTTTGAACCAGGAAGCCCTGAGTTCCAGGCTTACTGCAGCTGCCAAAGGCATCCCAAAGGGAGCTCAGAAGTGCCACAACATGGCTGCTTTCACAGCTTTTTCCTTAGGAAGAACCCTAACACATGGCTGATTTACCTTCCTAGGGTTACTGTTAGGCTTAGGCCTAGGACTTCTAAAACCAGGAAGCCCTGTGCTCCAAGCACACTGCAGCTGTTCAATTCATCCCAAGGGCAGCACAAAAGTGACACAACTTGGCTGCCTCCACTGCTATTTCCATGAGACCATCCCGAATCATAGGCTGATTTTCCTTCCTAGCGTTGAGGTTTGAGTTAGGCCTAGGGTTAGTGTTCTTTGAACCTGAAAGTCCTGAGTTCCAAGAACACAGCAGCTGCCAAGGACTACCCAAGAAGAGCAAAAAAGTACCACAACATGCCTGCCTCCACAGCTATTTCCTTGGCTCCCATCCCTAATTCCTGGCTGATTTGCCTTTCTCGTCGTCGGGTTGGGGTTAGGTAGGCCTTGTGCTAGGATTTTGAAAATCAGGAAGCCCAGACCTCCAGGCACACTGGAGCTGTGAAAGGCATCCAAAAGGGAGTGCAAAAGTGCCACAACATTGCTGCTTTCACAGCTTTTTCCTTAGGAAGAACCCTCATACTCGGCTGATTTACCTTCCTAGGGTTACTGTTAGGCTTAGGCCTAGGACTTTTAAAACCAGGAAGCCCTGTGCTCCAGGCACACTGCAGCTGTTCAAGGCATCCCAAGGGCAGCGCAAAAGTGACACAACTTGGCTGCCTCCACTGCTATTTCCATGAGACCATCCCGAATCATAGGCTGATTTTCCTTCCTAGCGTTGAGGTTTGAGTTCGGCCTAGGGTTAGGGTTCTTTTAACCTGAATGCCCTGAGTTGCAAGAACACAGCAGCTGCGAAGGACTACCCAAGAAGTGCACAAAAGTAGCACCACATGCCTGCCTCCACAGCTATTTCCTTGGGGACATCCCTAATTCCTGGCTGATTTGCCTTTCTCATCGTCGGGTTGGGGTTAGGTAGGCCTTGTGCTAGGATTTTTAAAATCAGGAAGCCCAGACCTCCAGGCACACTGGAGATGTGAAAGGCATCCAAAAGGGAGTGCAAAAGTGCCACAACATGGCTGCTTTCACAGCTTTTTCCTTGGAAACATCCCTATACCTAGGCTGATTTATCTGCCTAGGGTTAGGGATCAGCCTAGGGCTAGGATTTTTTGAACCAGGAAGCCCTGAGTTCCAGGCTTACTGCAGCTGCCAAATGCATCCAAAAGGGAGCTCAGAAATACCACAACATGGCTGCTTTCACAGCTTTTTCCTTAGGAAGAACCCTCATACCCGGCTGATTTACCTTCCTAGGGTTACTATTAGGCTTAGGCCCAGCATATTAAAACCAGGATGCCCAGACCTCCAGGCACACTAGAGATGTGAAAGGCATCCAGAAGGGAGTGCAAAAGTGCCACAACATGGCTGCTTTCACAGCTTTTTCCTTTGCACCATCCCTATACCTAGGCTGATTTATCTGCCTAGAGTTAGTGTTACGGTTCAGCCTAGGGCTAGGATTTTTTGAACCAGGAAGCCCTGAATTCCAGGCTTACTGCAGCTGCCAAAGGCATCCCAAAGGGAGCTCAGAAATGCCACAACATGGCTGCTTTCACAGCTTTTTCCTTAGGAAGAACCCTCATACCCGGCTGATTTACCTTCCTAGGGTTACTGTTAGGATTAGGCCTAGGACTTTTAAAACCAGGAAGCCCTGTGCTCCAGGCACACTGCAGCAGTTGAAGGCACCAAAACGGGAGTGCAAAAGTGACACAACTTGGCTGCCTCCACTGCTATTTCCATGAGACCATCCCCAACCATAGGCTGATTTTCCTTCCTAGCGTTGAGGTTTGAGTTAGGCCTAGGGTTAGTGTTCTTTTAACCTGAAAGCCCTGAGTTCCAAGAACACAGCAGCTGCGAAGGACTACCCAAGAAGAGCACAAAAGTACCACAACATGCCTGCCTCCACAGCTATTTACTTGGCACCATCCCTAATTCCTGGCTGATTTGCCTTTCTCATCGTCGGGTTGGGGTTAGGTAGGCCTAGGGCTAGGATTTTTAAAATCAGGAAGCCCAGACCTCCAGGCACACTGGAGCTGTGAAAGGCATCCAAAAGGGAGTGCAAAAGTGCCACAACATGGCTGCTTTCACAGCTTTTTCCTTAGGAAGAACCCTCATACCCGGCTGATTTGCCTTCCTAGGGTTACTGTTAGGCTTAGGCCTAGGACTTTTAAAACCAGGAAGCCCTGTGCTCCAGGCACACTGCAGCTGTTCAAGGCATCCAAAGGGCAGCGCAAACGTGACACAACTTGGCTGCCTCCACTGCTATTTCCATGAGACCATCCCGAATCATAGGCTGATTTTCCTTCCTAGCGTTGAGGTTTGAGTTCGGCCTAGGGTTAGGGTCCTTTTAACCTGAAAGCCCTGAGTTGCAAGAACACAGCAGCTGCGAAGGACTACCGAAGAAGTGCACAAAAGTACCACCACATGCCTGCCTCCACAGCTATTTCCTTGGGGACATCCCAAATACCTGGCTGATTTTCCTTTCTCGTCGTCGGGTTGGGGTTAGGTAGGCCTTGTGCTAGGATTTTTAAAATCAGGAAGCCCAGACCTCCAGGCACACTGGAGCTGTGAAAGGCATCCAAAAGGGAGTGCAAAAGTGCCACAACATGGCTGCTTTCACAGCTTTTTCCTTGGCACCATCCCTATACCTAGGCTGATTTATCTGCCTATGGTTAGGGTTAGGCTTCAGCCTAGGGCTAGGATTTTTTGAACCAGGAAGCCCTGAGTTCCAGGCTTACTGCAGCTGCCAAAGGCATCCCAAAATGAGCGCAGAAGTGCCACAACATGGCTGCTTTCACAGCTTTTTCCTTTGGAAGAACCCTAATACCCGGCTGATTTACCTTCGTAGGGTTACTATTAGGCTTAGGGCTAGGATTTTAAAACCAGGATGCCCAGACCTCCAGGCACACTGGAGATGTGAAAGGCATCCAAAAGGGAGTGCAAAAGTGCCACAACATGCTGCTTTCAAAGCTTTTTCCTTGGCACCATCCCTATACCTAGGCTGATTTATCTGCCTAGGGTTAGGGTTAGGCTTCAGCCTAGGGCTAGGATTATTTGAACCAGGAAGCCCTGAGTTCCAGGCTTACTGCAGCTGCCAAAGGCATCCCAAAATGAGTGCAGAAGTGCCACAACATGACTGCTTTCACAGCTTTTTCCTTAGGAAGAACCCTCATACCCGGCTGATTTGCCTTCCTAGGGTTACTGTTAGGCTTAGGCCTAGGACTTTTAAAACCAGGAAGCCCTGTGCTCCAGGCACACTGGAGATGTTAAAGGCTTCCGAAACGGGAGTGCAAAAGTGACACAACTTGGCTGCCTCCACTGCTATTTCCATGAGACCATCCCCAACCATAGGCTGATTTTCCTTCCTAGCGTTGAGGTTTGAGTTAGGCCTATGGTTAGTGTTCTTTGAACCTGAAAGTCCTGAGTTCCAAGAACACAGCAGCTGCCAAGGACTACCCAAGAAGAGCACAAAAGTACCACAACATGCCTGCCTCCACAGCTATTTCCTTGGCTCCCATCCCTAATTCCTGGCTGATTTGCCTTTCTCATCGTCGGGTTGGGGTTAGGTAGGCCTTGTGCTAGGATTTTGAAAATCAGGAAGCCCAGACCTCCAGGCACACTGGAGCTGTGAAAGGCATCCAAAAGGGAGTGCAAAAGTGCCACAACATTGCTGCTTTCACAGCTTTTTCCTTAGGAAGAGCCCTCATACCCGGCTGATTTGCCTTCCTAGGGTTACTGTTAGGCTTAGGCCTAGGACTTTTAAAACCAGGAAGCCCTGTGCTCCAGGCACACTGCAGTTGTTCAAGGCATCCCAAGGGCAGCGCAAAAGTGACACAACTTGGCTGCCTCCACTGCTATTTCCATGAGACCATCTCCAACCATAGGCTGATTTTCCTTCCTAGCGTTGAGGTTTGAGTTCGGCCTAGGGTTAGGGTTCTTTTAACCTGAAAGCCCTGAGTTGCAAGAACACAGCAGCTGCGAAGGGCTACCCAAGAAGAGCACAAAAGTACCACAACATGCCTGCCTCCACAGCGATTTCCTTGGGGACATCCCTAATTCCTGGCTGATTTGCCGTTCTCATCCTCCGGTTGGGGTTAGGTAGGCCTTGTGCTAGGATTTTGAAAATCAGGAAGCCCAGACCTCCAGGCACACTGGAGCTGTGAAAGGCATCCAAAAGGGAGTGCAAAGGTGCCACAACATGGCTGCTTTCACAGCTTTTTCCTTAGGAAGAACCCTCATACCCAGCTGATTTACCTTCCTAGGGTTACTGCTATCCTTAGGCCTGGAACTTTTAAAACCAGGAAGCCCTGTGCTCCAGGCACACTGCAGTTATTCAAGGCATCCAAAGGGGAGAGCAAAAGTGACACAACTTGGCTGCCTCCACTGCTATTTCCATGAGACCATCCCGAATCATAGGCTGATTTTCCTTCCTAGCGTTGAGGTTTGAGTTTGTCCTAGGGTTAGGGTTCATTTATCCTGAAAGTCCTGAGTTCCAAGAACACAGCAGCTGCGAAGGACTACCCGAGAAGTGCACAAAAGTACCACCACATGCCTGCCTCCACAGCTATTTCCTTGGGGACATCGCTAATTCCTGGCTGATTCGCCTTTCTCGTCGTCGGGTTGGGGTTAGGTAGTCCTTGTGCTCGGATTTTTAAAATCAGGAAGCCCAGACCTCCAGGCACACTGGAGCTGTGAAAGGCATCCAAAAGGGAGTGCAAAAGTGCCACAACATGGCTGCTTTCACAGCTTTTTCCTTGGCACCATCCCTATACCTAGGCTGATTTATCTGCCTAGAGTTAGTGTTACGGTTCAGCCTAGGGCTAGGATTTTTTGAACCAGGAAGCCCTGAATTCCAGGCTTACTGCAGCTGCCAAAGGCATCCCAAAGGGAGCTCAGAAATGCCACAACATGGCTGCTTTCACAGCTTTTTCCTTAGGAAGAACCCTCATACCCGGCTGATTTACCTTCCTAGGGTTACTTTTAGGATTAGGCCTAGGACTTTTAAAACCAGGAAGCCCTGTGCTCCAGGCACACTGCAGCTGTTCAAGGCACCAAAACGGGAGTGCAAAAGTGACACAACTTGGCTGCCTCCACTGCTATTTCCATGAGACCATCCCCAACCATAGGCTGATTTTCCTTCCTAGCGTTGAGGTTTGAGTTAGGCCTAGGGTTAGTGTTTTTTTAACCTGAAAGGCCTGAGTTCCAAGAACACAGCAGCTGCGAAGGACTACCCAAGAAGTGCACAAAAGTACCACCACATGCCTGCCTCCACAGCTATTTCCTTGGGGACATCCCTAATTCCTGGCTGATTCGCCTTTCTCGTCGTCGGGTTGGGGTTAGGTAGGCCTTGTGCTAGGATTTTTAAAATCAGGAAGCCCAGACCTCCAGGCACACTGGAGCTGTGAAAGGCATCCAAAAGGGAGTGCAAAGGTGACACAACATGGCTGCTTTCACAGCTTTTTCCTTGGCACCATCCCTATACCTAGGCTGATTTATCTGCCTAGGGTTAGTGTTCAGCCTAGGGCTAGGATTTCTTGAACCAGGAAGCCCTGAGTTCCAGGCTTACTGCAGCTGCCAAAGGCATGCCAAAATGAGCGCAGAAGTGCCAGAACATGGCTGCTTTCACAGCTTTTTCCTTAGGAAGAACCCTCATACCCGGCTGATTTGCCTTCCTAGGGTTACTGTTAGGCTTAGGCCTAGGACTTTTAAAACCAGGAAGCCCTGTGCTCCAGGCACACTGCAGCTGTACAAGGCATCCCAAGGGCAGCGCAAAAGTGACACAACTTGGCTGCCTCCACTGCTATTTCCATGAGACCATCCCGAATCACAGGCTGATTGTCCGTCCTAGCGTTGAGGTTTGAGTTAGGCCTAGGGTTAGGGTTCTTTTAACCTGAAAGCCCTGAGTTGCAAGAACACAGCAGCTGCGAAGGGCTACCCAAGAAGAGCACAAAAGTACCACAACATGCCTGCCTCCACAGCGATTTCCTTGGGGACATCCCTAATTCCTGGCTGATTTGCCGTTCTCATCCTCCGGTTGGGGTTAGGTAGGCCTTGTGCTAGGATTTTGAAAATCAGGAAGCCCAGACCTCCAGGCACACTGGAGCTGTGAAAGGCATCCAAAAGGGAGTGCAAAGGTGCCACAACATGGCTGCTTTCACAGCTTTTTCCTTAGGAAGAACCCTCATACCCGGCTGATTTACCTTCCTAGGGTTACTGTTAGCCTTAGGCCTGGAACTTTTAAAACCAGGAAGCCCTGTGCTCCAGGCTTACTGCAGCTATTCAAGGCATCCAAAGGGGAGAGCAAAAGTGACACAACTTGGCTGCCTCCACTGCTATTTCCATGAGACCATCCCGAATCATAGGCTGATTTTCCTTCCTAGCGTTGAGGTTTGAGTTTGGCCTAGGGTTAGGGTTCATTTAACCTGAAAGCCCTGAGTTCCAAGAACACAGCAGCTGCGAAGGACTACCCAAGAAGTGCACAATGGTACCACCACATGCCTGCCTCCACAGCTATTTACTTGGGGACATCCCTAATTCCTGGCTGATTCGCCTTTCTCGTCGTCGGGTTGGGGTTAGGTAGGCCTTGTGCTAGGATTTTTAAAATCAGGAAGCCCAGACCTCCAGGCACACTGGAGCTGTGAAAGGCATCCAAAAGGGAGTGCAAAAGTGCCACAACATGGCTGCTTTAACAGCCTTTTCCTTGGCACCATCCCTATACCTAAGCTGATTTATCTGCCTAAGGTTAGGGTTAGGTTTCAACCTAGGGCTAGGATTTTTTGAACCAGGAAGCCCTGAATTCCAGGCTTACTGCAGCGGCCAAAGGCATCCCAAAGGGAGCTCAGAAATGCCACAACATGGCTGCTTTCACAGCTTTTTCCTTAGGAAGAACCCTCATACCCGGCTGATTTACCTTCCTAGGGTTACTGTTAGGATTAGGCCTAGGACTTTTAAAACCAGGAAGCCCTGTGCTCCAGGCACACTGCAGCAGTTGAAGGCACCAAAACGGGAGTGCAAAAGTGACACAACTTGGCTGCCTCCACTGCTATTTCCATGAGACCATCCCCAACCATAGGCTGATTTTCCTTCTTAGCGTTGAGGTTTGAGTTAGGCCTAGGGTTAGTGTTCTTTTAACCTGAAAGCCCTGAGTTCCAAGAACACAGCAGCTGCGAAGGACTACCCAAGAAGAGCACAAAAGTACCACAACATGCCTGCCTCCACAGCTATTTACTTGGCACCATCCCTAATTCCTGGCTGATTTGCCTTTCTCATCGTCGGGTTGGGGTTAGGTAGGCCTAGGGCTAGGATTTTTAAAATCAGGAAGCCCAGACCTCCAGGCACACTGGAGCTGTGAAAGGCATCCAAAAGGGAGTGCAAAAGTGCCACAACATGGCTGCTTTCACAGCTTTTTCCTTAGGAAGAACCCTCATACCCGGCTGATTTACCTTCCTAGGGTTACTGTTAGGCTTAGGCCTAGGACTTTTAAAACCAGGAAGCCCTGTGCTCCAGGCACACTGCAGCTGTTCAAGGCATCCAAAGGGCAGCGCAAACGTGACACAACTTGGCTGCCTCCACTGCTATTTCCATGAGACCATCCCGAATCATAGGCTGATTTTCCTTCCTAGCGTTGAGGTTTGAGTTCGGCCTAGGGTTAGGGTCCTTTTAACCTGAAAGCCCTGAGTTGCAAGAACACAGCAGCTGCGAAGGACTACCGAAGAAGTGCACAAAAGTACCACCACATGCCTGCCTCCACAGCTATTTCCTTGGGGACATCCCAAATACCTGGCTGATTTTCCTTTCTCGTCGTCGGGTTGGGGTTAGGTAGGCCTTGTGATAGGATTTTTAAAATCAGGAAGCCCAGACCTCCAGGCACACTGGAGCTGTGAAAGGCATCCAAAAGGGAGTGCAAAAGTGCCACAACATGGCTGCTTTCACAGCTTTTTCCTTGGCACCATCCCTATACCTAGGCTGATTTATCTGCCTATGGTTAGGGTTAGGGTTCAGCCTAGGGCTAGGATTTTTTGAACCAGGAAGCCCTGAGTTCCAGGCTTACTGCAGCTGCCAAAGGCATCCCAAAATGAGCGCAGAAGTGCCACAACATGGCTGCTATCACAGCTTTTTCCTTAGGAAGAACCCTAATACCCGGCTGATTTACCTTCCTTGGGTTACTGTTAGGCTTAGGCCTAGGACTTTTAAACCAGGAAGCCCTGTGTTCCAAGCACACTGCAGCTGTTCAATTCATCCCAAGGGCAGCGCAAAAGTGACACAACTTGGCTGCCTCCACTGCTATTTCCATGAGACCATCCCGAATCATAGGCTGATTTTCCTTCCTAGCGTTGAGGTTTGAGTTAGGCCTATGGTTAGTGTTCTTTGAACCTGAATGTCCTGAGTTCCAAGAACACAGCAGCTGCGAAGGACTACCCAAGAAGAGCACAAAAGTACCACAACATGCCTGCCTCCACAGCGATTTCCTTGGGGACATCCCTAATTCCTGGCTGATTTGCCTTTCTCGTCGTCGGATTGGGGTTAGGTAGGCCTTGTGCTAGGATTTTGAAAATCAGGAAGCCCAGACCTCCAGGCACACTGGAGCTGTGAAAGGCATCCAAAAGGGAGTGCAAAAGTGCCACAACATGGCTGCTTTCACAGCTTTCTCTTTGGCACCATCCCTATACCTAGGCTGATTTATCTGCCTAGGGTTAGGGTTAGGGTTCAGCCTAGGGCTAGGATTTTTTGAACCAGGAAGCCCTGAGTTCCAGGCTTATTGCAGCTGCCAAATGCATCCCAAAGGGAGCTCAGAAATGCCACAACGTGGCTGCTTTCTCAGCTTTTTACTTAGGAAGACCCCTAATACCCGGCTGATTTACCTTCGTAGGGTTACTATTAGGCTTAGGGCTAGGATTTTAAAACCAGGATGCCCAGACCTCCAGGCACACTGGAGATGTGAAAGGCATCCAAAAGGGAGTGCAAAAGTGCCACAACATGCTGCTTTCAAAGCTTTTTCCTTGGCACCATCCCTATACCTAGGCTGATTTATCTGCCTAGGGTTAGGGTTAGGCTTCAGCCTAGGGCTAGGATTATTTGAACCAGGAAGCCCTGAGTTCCAGGCTTACTGCAGCTGCCAAAGGCATCCCAAAATGAGCGGAGAAGTGCCACAACATGACTGCTTTCACAGCTTTTTCCTTAGGAAGAACCCTCATACCCGGCTGATTTGCCTTCCTAGGGTTACTGTTAGGCTTAGGCCTAGGACTTTTAAAACCAGGAAGCCCTGTGCTCCAGGCACACTGGAGATGTTAAAGGCATCCGAAACGGAAGTGCAAAAGTGACACAACTTGGCTGCCTCCACTGCTATTTCCATGAGACCATCCCCAACCATAGGCTGATTTTCCTTCCTAGCGTTGAAGTTTGAGTTAGGCCTATGGTTAGTGTTCTTTGAACCTGAAAGTCCTGAGTTCCAAGAACACAGCAGCTGCGAAGGACTACCCAAGAAGAGCACAAAAGTACCACAACATGCCTGCCTCCACAGCTATTTCCTTGGCTCCCATCCCTAATTCCTGGCTGATTTGCCTTTCTCATTGTCGGGTTGGGGTTAGGTAGGCCTTGTGCTAGGATTTTGAAAATCAGGAAGCCCAGACCTCCAGGCACACTAGAGCTGTGAAAGGCATCCAAAAGGGAGTGCAAAAGTGCCACAACATTGCTGCTTTCACAGCTTTTTCCTTAGGAAGAACCCTAATACCCGGCTGATTTACCTTCCTAGGGTTACTGTTAGGCTTAGGCCTAGGACTTTTAAAACCAGGAAGCCCTGTGCTCCAGGCACACTGCAGCTGTTCAAGGCATCCGAAAGGGACGGCAAAAGTGACACAACTTGGCTGCCTCCACTGCTATTTCCATGAGACCATCCCCAACCATAGGCTGATTTTCCTTCCTAGCGTTGAGGTTTGAGTTAGGCCGAGGGTTAGTGTTCTTTTAACCAGAAAGCCCTGAGTTCCAAGAACACAGCAGCTGCGAAGGACTACCCAAGAAGAGCACAAAAGTACCACAACATGCCTGCCTCCACAGCGATTTCCTTGGGGACATCCCTAATTCCTGGCTGATTTGCCTTTCTCGTCGTCAGGTTGGGGTTAGGTAGGACTTGTGCTAGGATTTTTAAAATCAGGAAGCCCAGACCTCCAGGCACACTGGAGCTGTGAAAGGCATCCAAAAGGGAGTGCAAAAGTGCCACAACATGGCTGCTTTCACAGCTTTCTCTTTGGCACCATCCCTATACCTAGGCTGATTTATCTGCCTAGGGTTAGGGTTAGGCTTCAGCCTAGGGCTAGGATGTTTTGAACCAGGAAGCCCTGAGTTCCAGGCTTACTGCAGCTGCCAAAGGCATCCCAAAGGGAGCGCAGAAGTGACACAACATGGCTGCTTTCACAGCTTTTTCCTTAGGAGGAACCCTCATACCCGGCTGATTTACCTTCCTAGGGTTACTGTTAGGCTTAGGCCTAGGACTTTTAAAACCAGGAAGCCCTGTGCTCCAGGCACACTGCAGCTGTTCAATTCATCCCAAGGGCAGCGCAAAAGTGACACAACTTGGCTGCCTCCACTGCTATTTCCATGAGACCATCCCGAACCATAGGCTGATTTTCCTTCCTAGCGTTGAGGTTTGAGTTTGTCCTAGGGTTAGGGTTCATTTATCCTGAAAGTCCTGAGTTCCAAGAACACAGCAGCTGCGAAGGACTACCCGAGAAGTGCACAAAAGTACCACCACATGCCTGCCTCCACAGCTATTTCCTTGGGGACATCGCTAATTCCTGACTGATTCGCCTTTCTCGTCGTCGGGTTGGGGTTAGGTAGTCCTTGTGCTCGGATTATTAAAATCAGGAAGCCCAGACCTCCAGGCACACTGGAGCTGTGAAAGGCATCCAAAAGGGAGTGCAAAAGTGCCACAACATGGCTGCTTTCACAGCTTTTTCCTTGGCACCATCCCTATACCTAGGCTGATTTATCTGCCTAGAGTTAGTGTTACGGTTCAGCCTAGGGCTAGGATTTTTTGAACCAGGAAGCCCTGAATTCCAGGCTTACTGCAGCTGCCAAAGGCATCCCAAAGGGAGCTCAGAAATGCCACAACATGGCTGCTTTCACAGCTTTTTCCTTAGGAAGAACCCTCATACCCGGCTGATTTACCTTCCTAGGGTTACTTTTAGGATTAGGCCTAGGACTTTTAAAACCAGGAAGCCCTGTGCTCCAGGCACACTGCAGCTGTTCAAGGCACCAAAACGGGAGTGCAAAAGTGACACAACTTGGCTGCCTCCACTGCTATTTCCATGAGACCATCCCCAACCATAGGCTGATTTTCCTTCCTAGCGTTGAGGTTTGAGTTAGGCCTAGGGTTAGTGTTTTTTTAACCTGAAAGGCCTGAGTTCCAAGAACACAGCAGCTGCGAAGGACTACCCAAGAAGTGCACAAAAGTACCACCACATGCCTGCCTCCACAGCTATTTCCTTGGGGACATCCCTAATTCCTGGCTGATTCGCCTTTCTCGTCGTCGGGTTGGGGTTAGGTAGGCCTTGTGCTAGGATTTTTAAAATCAGGAAGCCCAGACCTCCAGGCACACTGGAGCTGTGAAAGGCATCCAAAAGGGAGTGCAAAGGTGACACAACATGGCTGCTTTCACAGCTTTTTCCTTGGCACCATCCCTATACCTAGGCTGATTTATCTGCCTAGGGTTAGTGTTCAGCCTAGGGCTAGGATTTCTTGAACCAGGAAGCCCTGAGTTCCAGGCTTACTGCAGCTGCCAAAGGCATGCCAAAATGAGCGCAGAAGTGCCAGAACATGGCTGCTTTCACAGCTTTTTCCTTAGGAAGAACCCTCATACCCGGCTGATTTGCCTTCCTAGGGTTACTGTTAGGCTTAGGCCTAGGACTTTTAAAACCAGGAAGCCCTGTGCTCCAGGCACACTGCAGCTGTACAAGGCATCCCAAGGGCAGCGCAAAAGTGACACAACTTGGCTGCCTCCACTGCTATTTCCATGAGACCATCCCGAATCACAGGCTGATTGTCCGTCCTAGCGTTGAGGTTTGAGTTAGGCCTAGGGTTAGGGTTCTTTTAACCTGAAAGCCCTGAGTTGCAAGAACACAGCAGCTGCGAAGGGCTACCCAAGAAGAGCACAAAAGTACCACAACATGCCTGCCTCCACAGCGATTTCCTTGGGGACATCCCTAATTCCTGGCTGATTTGCCGTTCTCATCCTCCGGTTGGGGTTAGGTAGGCCTTGTGATAGGATTTTGAAAATCAGGAAGCCCAGACCTCCAGGCACACTGGAGCTGTGAAAGGCATCCAAAAGGGAGTGCAAAAGTGCCACCACATGGCTGGTTTCACAGCTTTTTCCTTTGCACCATCCCTATACCTAGGCTGATTTATCTGCCTAGGGTTAGGGTTAGGGTTAGGGTTCAGCCTAGGGCTAGGATTTTTTGAACCAGGAAGCCCTGAGTTCCAGGCTTACTGCAGCTGCCAAAGGCATCCCAAAGGGATCTCAGAAATGCCACAACATGGCTGCTTTCACAGCTTTTTCCTTTGGAAGAACCCTCATACCCGGCTGATTTACCTTCCTAGGGTTACTGTTAGGCTTAGGCCTAGGACTTTTAAAACCAGGAAGCCCTGTGCTCCAGGCACACTGCAGCTGTTCAAGGCATCCAAAGGGCAGCGCAAACGTGACACAACTTGGCTGCCTCCACTGCTATTTCCATGAGACCATCCCGAATCATAGGCTGATTTTCCTTCCTAGCGTTGAGGTTTGAGTTAGGCCGAGGGTTAGTGTTCTTTTAACCAGAAAGCCCTGAGTTCCAAGAACACAGCAGCTGCGAAGGACTACCCAAGAAGAGCACAAAAGTACCACAACATGCCTGCCTCCACAGCGATTTCCTTGGGGACATCCCTAATTCCTGGCTGATTTGCATTTCTCGTCGTCAGGTTGGGGTTAGGTAGGACTTGTGCTAGGATTTTTAAAATCAGGAAGCCCAGACCTCCAGGCACACTGGAGCTGTGAAAGGCATCCAAAAGGGAGTGCAAAAGTGCCACAACATGGCTGCTTTCACAGCTTTCTCTTTGGCACCATCCCTATACCTAGGCTGATTTATCTGCCTATGGTTAGGGTTAGGCTTCAGCCTAGGGCTAGGATTTTTTGAACCAGGAAGCCCTGAGTTCCAGGCTTACTGCAGCTGCCAAATGCATCCCAAAGGGAGCTCAGAAATGCCACAACATGGCTGCTTTCTCAGCTTTTTACTTAGGAAGACCCCTAATACCCGGCTGATTTACCTTCGTAGGGTTACTATTAGGCTTAGGGCTAGGATTTTAAAACCAGGATGCCCAGACCTCCAGGCACACTGGAGATGTGAAAGGCATCCAAAAGGGAGTGCAAAAGTGCCACAACATGCTGCTTTCAAAGCTTTTTCCTTGGCACCATCCCTATACCTAGGCTGATTTATCTGCCTAGGGTTAGGGTTAGGCTTCAGCCTAGGGCTAGGATTATTTGAACCAGGAAGCCCTGAGTTCCAGGCTTACTGCAGCTGCCAAAGGCATCCCAAAATGAGCGGAGAAGTGCCACAACATGACTGCTTTCACAGCTTTTTCCTTAGGAAGAACCCTCATACCCGGCTGATTTGCCTTCCTAGGGTTACTGTTAGGCTTAGGCCTAGGACTTTTAAAACCAGGAAGCCCTGTGCTCCAGGCACACTGGAGATGTTAAAGGCATCCGAAACGGGAGTGCAAAAGTGACACAACTTGGCTGCCTCCACTGCTATTTCCATGAGACCATCCCCAACCATAGGCTGATTTTCCTTCCTAGCGTTGAAGTTTGAGTTAGGCCTATGGTTAGTGTTCTTTGAACCTGAAAGTCCTGAGTTCCAAGAACACAGCAGCTGCGAAGGACTACCCAAGAAGAGCACAAAAGTACCACAACATGCCTGCCTCCACAGCTATTTCCTTGGCTCCCATCCCTAATTCCTGGCTGATTTGCCTTTCTCATCGTCGGGTTGGGGTTAGGTAGGCCTTGTGCTAGGATTTTGAAAATCAGGAAGCCCAGACCTCCAGGCACACTAGAGCTGTGAAAGGCATCCAAAAGGGAGTGCAAAAGTGCCACAACATTGCTGTTTTCACAGCTTTTTCCTTAGGAAGAACCCTAATACCCGGCTGATTTACCTTCCTAGGGTTACTGTTAGGCTTAGGCCTAGGACTTTTAATACCAGGAAGCCCTGTGCTCCAGGCACACTGCAGCTGTTCAAGGCATCCGAAAGGGACGGCAAAAGTGACACAACTTGGCTGCCTCCACTGCTATTTCCATGAGACCATCCCCAACCATAGGCTGATTTTCCTTCCTAGCGTTGAGGTTTGAGTTAGGCCGAGGGTTAGTGTTCTTTTAACCAGAAAGCCCTGAATTCCAAGAACACAGCAGCTGCGAAGGACTACCCAAGAAGAGCACAAAAGTACCACAACATGCCTGCCTCCACAGCGATTTCCTTGGGGACATCCCTAATTCCTGGCTGATTTGCATTTCTCGTCGTCAGGTTGGGGTTAGGTAGGATTTGTGCTAGGATTTTTAAAATCAGGAAGCCCAGACCTCCAGGCACACTGGAGCTGTGAAAGGCATCCAAAAGGGAGTGCAAAAGTGCCACAACATGGCTGCTTTCACAGCTTTCTCTTTGGCACCATCCCTATACCTAGGCTGATTTATCTGCCTAGGGTTAGGGTTAGGGTTCAGCCTAGGGCTAGGATGTTTTGAACCAGGAAGCCCTGAGTTCCAGGCTTACTGCAGCTGCCAAAGGCATCCCAAAGGGAGCGCAGAAGTGACACAACATGGCTGCTTTCACAGCTTTTTCCTTAGGAGGAACCCTCATACCCGGCTGATTTACCTTCCTAGGGTTACTGTTAGGCTTAGGCCTAGGACTTTTAAAACCAGGAAGCCCTGTGCTCCAGGCACACTGCAGCTGTTCAATTCATCCCCAGGGCAGCGCAAAAGTGACACAACTTGGCTGCCTCCACTGCTATTTCCATGAGACCATCCCCAACCATAGGCTGATTTTCCTTCCGAGCGTTGAGGTTTGAGTTAGGCCTAGGGTTAGGGTTCTTTTAACCTGAAAGCCCTGAGTTCCAAGAACACAGCAGCTGCGAAGGACTACCCAAGAAGAGCAGAAAAGTACCACAACATGCCTGCCTCCACAGCTATTTCCTTGGGGACATCCCTAATTCCTGGCTGATTTGCCTTTCTCGTCGTCGGGCTGGGGTTAGGTAGGACTTGTGCTAGGATTTTTAAAATCAGGAAGCCCAGACCTCCAGGCACACTGGAGCTGTGAAAGGCATCCAAAAGGGAGTGCAAAAGTGCCACAACATGGCTGCTTTCACAGCTTTTTCCTTGGCACCATCCCTACACCTAGGCTGATTTATCTGCCTAGGGTTAGGGTTAGGGTTCAGCCTAGGGCTAGGATATTTTGAACCAGGAAGCCCTGAGTTCCAGGCTTACTGCAGCTGCCAAAGGCATCCCAAAGTGCGCTCAGAAATGCCACAACATGGCTGCTTACACAGCTTTTTCCTTAGGAGGAACCCTCAGACCCGGCTGATTTACCTACGTAGGGTTTCTATTAGGCTTAGGCCTAGGACTTTAAAATCAGGAAGCCCAGACCTCCAGGCACACTGGAGCTGTGAAAGGCATCCAAAAGGGAGTGCAAAAGTGCCACCACATGGCTGGTTTCACAGCTTTTTCCTTTGCACCATCCCTATACCTAGGCTGATTTATCTGCCTAGGGTTAGGGTTAGGGTTAGGGTTCAGCCTAGGGCTAGGATTTTTTGAACCAGGAAGCCCTGAGTTCCAGGCTTACTGCAGCTGCCAAAGGCATCCCAAAGGGAGCGCAGAAGTGACACAACATGGCTGCTTTCACAGCTTTTTCCTTAGGAGGAACCCTCATACCCGGCTGATTTACCTTCCTAGGGTTACTGTTAGGCTTAGGCCTAGGACTTTTAAAACCAGGAAGCCCTGTGCTCCAGGCACACTGCAGCTGTTCAATTCATCCCAAGGGCAGCGCAAAAGTGACACAACTTGGCTGCCTCCACTGCTATTTCCATGAGACCATCCCCAACCATAGGCTGATTTTCCTTCCTAGCGTTGAGGTTTGAGTTAGGCCTAGGGTTAGGGTTCTTTTAACCTGAAAGCCCTGAGTTCCAAGAACACAGCAGCTGCGAAGGACTACCCAAGAAGAGCACAAAAGTACCACAACATGCCTGCCTCCACAGCTATTTCCTTGGGGACATCCCTAATTCCTGGCTGGTTTGCCTTTCTCGTCGTCGGGCTGGGGTTAGGTAGGACTTGTGCTAAGATTTTTAAAATCAGGAAGCCCAGACCTCCAGGCACACTGGAGCTGTGAAAGGCATCCAAAAGGGAGTGCAAAAGTGCCACAACATGGCTGCTTTCACAGCTTTCTCTTTGGCACCATCCCTATACCTAGGCTGATTTATCTGCCTAGGGTTAGGGTTAGGGTTCAGCCTAGGGCTAGGATATTTTGAACCAGGAAGCCCTGAGTTCCAGGCTTACTGCAGCTGCCAAAGGCATCCCAAAGGGAGCGCAGAAGTGACACAACATGGCTGCTTTCACAGCTTTTTCCTTAGGAGGAACCCTCATACCCGGCTGATTTACCTTCCTAGGGTTACTGTTAGGCTTAGGCCTAGGACTTTTAAAACCAGGAAGCCCTGTGCTCCAGGCACACTGCAGCTGTTCAATTCATCCCAAGGGCAGCGCAAAAGTGACACAACTTGGCTGCCTCCACTGCTATTTCCATGAGACCATCCCCAACCATAGGCTGATTTTCCTTCCTAGCGTTGAGGTTTGAGTTAGGCCTAGGGTTAGGGTTCTTTTAACCTGAAAGCCCTGAGTTCCAAGAACACAGCAGCTGCGAAGGACTACCCAAGAAGAGCACAAAAGTACCACAACATGCCTGCCTCCACAGCTATTTCCTTGGGGACATCCCTAATTCCTGGCTGATTTGCCTTTCTCGTCGTCGGGCTGGGGTTAGGTAGGACTTGTGCTAGGATTTTTAAAATCAGGAAGCCCAGACCTCCAGGCACACTGGAGCTGTGAAAGGCATCCAAAAGGGAGTGCAAAAGTGCCACAACATGGCTGCTTTCACAGCTTTCTCTTTGGCACCATCCCTATACCTAGGCTGATTTATCTGCCTAGGGTTAGGGTTAGGGTTCAGCCTAGGGCTAGGATATTTTGAACCAGGAAGCCCTGAGTTCCAGGCTTACTGCAGCTGCCAAAGGCATCCCAAAGTGCGCTCAGAAATGCCACAACATGGCTGCTTACACAGCTTTTTCCTTAGGAGGAACCCTCAGACCCGGCTGATTTACCTACGTAGGGTTTCTATTAGGCTTAGGCCTAGGACTTTAAAATCAGGAAGCCCAGACCTCCAGGCACACTGGAGCTGTGAAAGGCATCCAAAAGGGAGTGCAAAAGTGCCACCACATGGCTGGTTTCACAGCTTTTTCCTTTGCACCATCCCTATACCTAGGCTGATTTATCTGCCTAGGGTTAGGGTTAGGGTTAGGGTTCAGCCTAGGGCTAGGATTTTTTGAACCAGGAAGCCCTGAGTTCCAGGCTTACTGCAGCTGCCAAAGGCATCCCAAAGGGAGCGCAGAAGTGACACAACATGGCTGCTTTCACAGCTTTTTCCTTAGGAGGAACCCTCATACCCGGCTGATTTACCTTCCTAGGGTTACTGTTAGGCTTAGGCCTAGGACTTTTAAAACCAGGAAGCCCTGTGCTCCAGGCACACTGCAGCTGTTCAATTCATCCCAAGGGCAGCGCAAAAGTGACACAACTTGGCTGCCTCCACTGCTATTTCCATGAGACCATCCCCAACCATAGGCTGATTTTCCTTCCTAGCGTTGAGGTTTGAGTTAGGCCTAGGGTTAGGGTTCTTTTAACCTGAAAGCCCTGAGTTCCAAGAACACAGCAGCTGCGAAGGACTACCCAAGAAGAGCACAAAAGTACCACAACATGCCTGCCTCCACAGCTATTTCCTTGGGGACATCCCTAATTCCTGGCTGATTTGCCTTTCTCGTCGTCGGGCTGGGGTTAGGTAGGACTTGTGCTAAGATTTTTAAAATCAGGAAGCCCAGACCTCCAGGCACACTGGAGCTGTGAAAGGCATCCAAAAGGGAGTGCAAAAGTGCCACAACATGGCTGCTTTCACAGCTTTCTCTTTGGCACCATCCCTATACCTAGGCTGATTTATCTGCCTAGGGTTAGGGTTAGGGTTCAGCCTAGGGCTAGGATATTTTGAACCAGGAAGCCCTGAGTTCCAGGCTTACTGCAGCTGCCAAAGGCATCCCAAAGGGAGCGCAGAAGTGACACAACATGGCTGCTTTCACAGCTTTTTCCTTAGGAGGAACCCTCATACCCGGCTGATTTACCTTCCTAGGGTTACTGTTAGGCTTAGGCCTAGGACTTTTAAAACCAGGAAGCCCTGTGCTCCAGGCACACTGCAGCTGTTCAATTCATCCCAAGGGCAGCGCAAAAGTGACACAACTTGGCTGCCTCCACTGCTATTTCCATGAGACCATCCCCAACCATAGGCTGATTTTCCTTCCTAGCGTTGAGGTTTGAGTTAGGCCTAGGGTTAGGGTTCTTTTAACCTGAAAGCCCTGAGTTCCAAGAACACAGCAGCTGCGAAGGACTACCCAAGAAGAGCACAAAAGTACCACAACATGCCTGCCTCCACAGCTATTTCCTTGGGGACATCCCTAATTCCTGGCTGGTTTGCCTTTCTCGTCGTCGGGCTGGGGTTAGGTAGGACTTGTGCTAGGATTTTTAAAATCAGGAAGCCCAGACCTCCAGGCACACTGGAGCTGTGAAAGGCATCCAAAAGGGAGTGCAAAAGTGCCACAACATGGCTGCTTTCACAGCTTTCTCTTTGGCACCATCCCTATACCTAGGCTGATTTATCTGCCTAGGGTTAGGGTTAGGGTTCAGCCTAGGGCTAGGATATTTTGAACCAGGAAGCCCTGAGTTCCAGGCTTACTGCAGCTGCCAAAGGCATCCCAAAGGGAGCGCAGAAGTGACACAACATGGCTGCTTTCACAGCTTTTTCCTTAGGAGGAACCCTCATACCCGGCTGATTTACCTTCCTAGGGTTACTGTTAGGCTTAGGCCTAGGACTTTTAAAACCAGGAAGCCCTGTGCTCCAGGCACACTGCAGCTGTTCAATTCATCCCAAGGGCAGCGCAAAAGTGACACAACTTGGCTGCCTCCACTGCTATTTCCATGAGACCATCCCCAACCATAGGCTGATTTTCCTTCCTAGCGTTGAGGTTTGAGTTAGGCCTAGGGTTAGGGTTCTTTTAACCTGAAAGCCCTGAGTTCCAAGAACACAGCAGCTGCGAAGGACTACCCAAGAAGAGCACAAAAGTACCACAACATGCCTGCCTCCACAGCTATTTCCTTGGGGACATCCCTAATTCCTGGCTGATTTGCCTTTCTCGTCGTCGGGCTGGGGTTAGGTAGGACTTGTGCTAGGATTTTTAAAATCAGGAAGCCCAGACCTCCAGGCACACTGGAGCTGTGAAAGGCATCCAAAAGGGAGTGCAAAAGTGCCACAACATGGCTGCTTTCACAGCTTTTTCCTTGGCACCATCCCTATACCTAGGCTGATTTATCTGCCTAGGGTTAGGGTTAGGGTTCAGCCTAGGGCTAGGATATTTTGAACCAGGAAGCCCTGAGTTCCAGGCTTACTGCAGCTGCCAAAGGCATCCCAAAGTGAGCTCAGAAATGCCACAACATGGCTGCTTACACAGCTTTTTCCTTAGGAGGAACCCTCAGACCCGGCTGATTTACCTACGTAGGGTTTCTATTAGGCTTAGGCCTAGGACTTTAAAATCAGGAAGCCCAGACCTCCAGGCACACTGGAGCTGTGAAAGGCATCCAAAAGGGAGTGCAAAAGTGCCACCACATGGCTGGTTTCACAGCTTTTTCCTTTGCACCATCCCTATACCTAGGCTGATTTATCTGCCTAGGGTTAGGGTTAGGGTTAGGGTTCAGCCTAGGGCTAGGATTTTTTGAACCAGGAAGCCCTGAGTTCCAGGCTTACTGCAGCTGCCAAAGGCATCCCAAAGGGATCTCAGAAATGCCACAACATGACTGCTTTCACAGCTTTTTCCTTTGGAAGAACCCTCATACCCGGCTGATTTACCTTCCTAGGGTTACTGTTAGGCTTAGGCCTAGGACTTTTAAAACCAGGAAGCCCTGTGCTCCAGGCACACTGCAGCTGTTCAATTCATCCCAAGGGCAGCGCAAAAGTGACACAACTTGGCTGCCTCCACTGCTATTTCCATGAGACCATCCCCAACCATAGGCTGATTTTCCTTCCTAGCGTTGAGGTTTGAGTTAGGCCGAGGGTTAGTGTTCTTTTAACCAGAAAGCCCTGAGTTCCAAGAACACAGCAGCTGCGAAGGACTACCCAAGAAGAGCACAAAAGTACCACAACATGCCTGCCTCCACAGCGATTTCCTTGGGGACATCCCTAATTCCTGGCTGATTTGCATTTCTCGTCGTCAGGTTGGGGTTAGGTAGGACTTGTGCTAGGATTTTTAAAATCAGGAAGCCCAGACCTCCAGGCACACTGGAGCTGTGAAAGGCATCCAAAAGGGAGTGCAAAAGTGCCACAACATGGCTGCTTTCACAGCTTTCTCTTTGGCACCATCCCTATACCTAGGCTGATTTATCTGCTATGGTTAGGGTTAGGCTTCAGCCTAGGGCTAGGATTTTTTGAACCAGGAAGCCCTGAGTTCCAGGCTTACTGCAGCTGCCAAATGCATCCCAAAGGGAGCTCAGAAATGCCACAACATGGCTGCTTTCTCAGCTTTTTACTTAGGAAGACCCCTAATACCCGGCTGATTTACCTTCGTAGGGTTACTATTAGGCTTAGGGCTAGGATTTTAAAACCAGGATGCCCAGACCTCCAGGCACACTGGAGATGTGAAAGGCATCCAAAAGGGAGTGCAAAAGTGCCACAACATGCTGCTTTCAAAGCTTTTTCCTTGGCACCATCCCTATACCTAGGCTGATTTATCTGCCTAGGGTTAGGGTTAGGCTTCAGCCTAGGGCTAGGATTATTTGAACCAGGAAGCCCTGAGTTCCAGGCTTACTGCAGCTGCCAAAGGCATCCCAAAATGAGCGGAGAAGTGCCACAACATGACTGCTTTCACAGCTTTTTCCTTAGGAAGAACCCTAATACCCGGCTGATTTGCCTTCCTAGGGTTACTGTTAGGCTTAGGCCTAGGACTTTTAAAACCAGGAAGCCCTGTGCTCCAGGCACACTGGAGATGTTAAAGGCATCCGAAACGGGAGTGCAAAAGTGACACAACTTGGCTGCCTCCACTGCTATTTCCATGAGACCATCCCCAACCATAGGCTGATTTTCCTTCCTAGCGTTGAAGTTTGAGTTAGGCCTATGGTTAGTGTTCTTTGAACCTGAAAGTCCTGAGTTCCAAGAACACAGCAGCTGCGAAGGACTACCCAAGAAGAGCACAAAAGTACCACAACATGCCTGCCTCCACAGCTATTTCCTTGGGGACATCCCTAATTCCTGGCTGATTTGCCTTTCTCATCGTCGGGTTGGGGTTAGGTAGGCCTTGTGCTAGGATTTTGAAAATCAGGAAGCCCAGACCTCCAGGCACACTAGAGCTGTGAAAGGCATCCAAAAGGGAGTGCAAAAGTGCCACAACATTGCTGTTTTCACAGCTTTTTCCTTAGGAAGAACCCTAATACCCGGCTGATTTACCTTCCTAGGGTTACTGTTAGGCTTAGGCCTAGGACTTTTAATACCAGGAAGCCCTGTGCTCCAGGCACACTGCAGCTGTTCAAGGCATCCGAAAGGGACGGCAAAAGTGACACAACTTGGCTGCCTCCACTGCTATTTCCATGAGACCATCCCCAACCATAGGCTGATTTTCCTTCCTAGCGTTGAGGTTTGAGTTAGGCCGAGGGTTAGTGTTCTTTAAACCTGAAAGCCCTGAGTTCCAAGAACACAGCAGCTGCGAAGGACTACCCAAGAAGAGCACAAAAGTACCACAACATGCCTGCCTCCACAGCGATTTCCTTGGGGACATCCCTAATTCCTGGCTGATTTGCCTTTCTCGTCGTCAGGTTGGGGTTAGGTAGGACTTGTGCTAGGATTTTTAAAATCAGGAAGCCCAGACCTCCAGGCACACTGGAGCTGTGAAAGGCATCCAAAAGGGAGTGCAAAAGTGCCACAACATGGCTGCTTTCACAGCTTTTTCCTTGGCACCATCCCTATACCTAGGCTGATTTATCTGCCTAGGGTTAGGGTTAGGGTTCAGCCTAGGGCTAGGATGTTTTGAACCAGGAAGCCCTGAGTTCCAGGCTTACTGCAGCTGCCAAAGGCATCCCAAAGGGAGCGCAGAAGTGACACAACATGACTGCTTTCACAGCTTTTTCCTTAGGAGGAACCCTCATACCCGGCTGATTTACCTTCCTAGGGTTACTGTTAGGCTTAGGCCTAGGACTTTGAAAACCAGGAAGCCCTGTGCTCCAGGCACACTGCAGCTGTTCAATTCATCCCAAGGGCAGCGCAAAAGTGACACAACTTGGCTGCCTCCACTGCTATTTCCATGAGACCATCCCCAACCATAGGCTGATTTTCCTTCCTAGCGTTGAGGTTTGAGTTAGGCCGAGGGTTAGTGTTCTTTTAACCAGAAAGCCCTGAATTCCAAGAACACAGCAGCTGCGAAGGACTACCCAAGAAGAGCACAAAAGTACCACAACATGCCTGCCTCCACAGCGATTTCCTTGGGGACATCCCTAATTCCTGGCTGATTTGCATTTCTCGTCGTCAGGTTGGGGTTAGGTAGGATTTGTGCTAGGATTTTTAAAATCAGGAAGCCCAGACCTCCAGGCACACTGGAGCTGTGAAAGGCATCCAAAAGGGAGTGCAAAAGTGCCACAACATGGCTGCTTTCACAGCTTTCTCTTTGGCACCATCCCTATACCTAGGCTGATTTATCTGCCTAGGGTTAGGGTTAGGGTTCAGCCTAGGGCTAGGATGTTTTGAACCAGGAAGCCCTGAGTTCCAGGCTTACTGCAGCTGCCAAAGGCATCCCAAAGGGAGCGCAGAAGTGACACAACATGGCTGCTTTCACAGCTTTTTCCTTAGGAGGAACCCTCATACCCGGCTGATTTACCTTCCTAGGGTTACTGTTAGGCTTAGGCCTAGGACTTTTAAAACCAGGAAGCCCTGTGCTCCAGGCACACTGCAGCTGTTCAATTCATCCCCAGGGCAGCGCAAAAGTGACACAACTTGGCTGCCTCCACTGCTATTTCCATGAGACCATCCCCAACCATAGGCTGATTTTCCTTCCGAGCGTTGAGGTTTGAGTTAGGCCTAGGGTTAGGGTTCTTTTAACCTGAAAGCCCTGAGTTCCAAGAACACAGCAGCTGCGAAGGACTACCCAAGAAGAGCAGAAAAGTACCACAACATGCCTGCCTCCACAGCTATTTCCTTGGGGACATCCCTAATTCCTGGCTGATTTGCCTTTCTCGTCGTCGGGCTGGGGTTAGGTAGGACTTGTGCTAGGATTTTTAAAATCAGGAAGCCCAGACCTCCAGGCACACTGGAGCTGTGAAAGGCATCCAAAAGGGAGTGCAAAAGTGCCACAACATGGCTGCTTTCACAGCTTTTTCCTTGGCACCATCCCTACACCTAGGCTGATTTATCTGCCTAGGGTTAGGGTTAGGGTTCAGCCTAGGGCTAGGATATTTTGAACCAGGAAGCCCTGAGTTCCAGGCTTACTGCAGCTGCCAAAGGCATCCCAAAGTGCGCTCAGAAATGCCACAACATGGCTGCTTACACAGCTTTTTCCTTAGGAGGAACCCTCAGACCCGGCTGATTTACCTACGTAGGGTTTCTATTAGGCTTAGGCCTAGGACTTTAAAATCAGGAAGCCCAGACCTCCAGGCACACTGGAGCTGTGAAAGGCATCCAAAAGGGAGTGCAAAAGTGCCACCACATGGCTGGTTTCACAGCTTTTTCCTTTGCACCATCCCTATACCTAGGCTGATTTATCTGCCTAGGGTTAGGGTTAGGGTTAGGGTTCAGCCTAGGGCTAGGATTTTTTGAACCAGGAAGCCCTGAGTTCCAGGCTTACTGCAGCTGCCAAAGGCATCCCAAAGGGAGCGCAGAAGTGACACAACATGGCTGCTTTCACAGCTTTTTCCTTAGGAGGAACCCTCATACCCGGCTGATTTACCTTCCTAGGGTTACTGTTAGGCTTAGGCCTAGGACTTTTAAAACCAGGAAGCCCTGTGCTCCAGGCACACTGCAGCTGTTCAATTCATCCCAAGGGCAGCGCAAAAGTGACACAACTTGGCTGCCTCCACTGCTATTTCCATGAGACCATCCCCAACCATAGGCTGATTTTCCTTCCTAGCGTTGAGGTTTGAGTTAGGCCTAGGGTTAGGGTTCTTTTAACCTGAAAGCCCTGAGTTCCAAGAACACAGCAGCTGCGAAGGACTACCCAAGAAGAGCACAAAAGTACCACAACATGCCTGCCTCCACAGCTATTTCCTTGGGGACATCCCTAATTCCTGGCTGGTTTGCCTTTCTCGTCGTCGGGCTGGGGTTAGGTAGGACTTGTGCTAAGATTTTTAAAATCAGGAAGCCCAGACCTCCAGGCACACTGGAGCTGTGAAAGGCATCCAAAAGGGAGTGCAAAAGTGCCACAACATGGCTGCTTTCACAGCTTTCTCTTTGGCACCATCCCTATACCTAGGCTGATTTATCTGCCTAGGGTTAGGGTTAGGGTTCAGCCTAGGGCTAGGATATTTTGAACCAGGAAGCCCTGAGTTCCAGGCTTACTGCAGCTGCCAAAGGCATCCCAAAGGGAGCGCAGAAGTGACACAACATGGCTGCTTTCACAGCTTTTTCCTTAGGAGGAACCCTCATACCCGGCTGATTTACCTTCCTAGGGTTACTGTTAGGCTTAGGCCTAGGACTTTTAAAACCAGGAAGCCCTGTGCTCCAGGCACACTGCAGCTGTTCAATTCATCCCAAGGGCAGCGCAAAAGTGACACAACTTGGCTGCCTCCACTGCTATTTCCATGAGACCATCCCCAACCATAGGCTGATTTTCCTTCCTAGCGTTGAGGTTTGAGTTAGGCCTAGGGTTAGGGTTCTTTTAACCTGAAAGCCCTGAGTTCCAAGAACACAGCAGCTGCGAAGGACTACCCAAGAAGAGCACAAAAGTACCACAACATGCCTGCCTCCACAGCTATTTCCTTGGGGACATCCCTAATTCCTGGCTGATTTGCCTTTCTCGTCGTCGGGCTGGGGTTAGGTAGGACTTGTGCTAGGATTTTTAAAATCAGGAAGCCCAGACCTCCAGGCACACTGGAGCTGTGAAAGGCATCCAAAAGGGAGTGCAAAAGTGCCACAACATGGCTGCTTTCACAGCTTTCTCTTTGGCACCATCCCTATACCTAGGCTGATTTATCTGCCTAGGGTTAGGGTTAGGGTTCAGCCTAGGGCTAGGATATTTTGAACCAGGAAGCCCTGAGTTCCAGGCTTACTGCAGCTGCCAAAGGCATCCCAAAGGGAGCGCAGAAGTGACACAACATGGCTGCTTTCACAGCTTTTTCCTTAGGAGGAACCCTCATACCCGGCTGATTTACCTTCCTAGGGTTACTGTTAGGCTTAGGCCTAGGACTTTTAAAACCAGGAAGCCCTGTGCTCCAGGCACACTGCAGCTGTTCAATTCATCCCAAGGGCAGCGCAAAAGTGACACAACTTGGCTGCCTCCACTGCTATTTCCATGAGACCATCCCCAACCATAGGCTGATTTTCCTTCCTAGCGTTGAGGTTTGAGTTAGGCCTAGGGTTAGGGTTCTTTTAACCTGAAAGCCCTGAGTTCCAAGAACACAGCAGCTGCGAAGGACTACCCAAGAAGAGCACAAAAGTACCACAACATGCCTGCCTCCACAGCTATTTCCTTGGGGACATCCCTAATTCCTGGCTGATTTGCCTTTCTCGTCGTCGGGCTGGGGTTAGGTAGGACTTGTGCTAGGATTTTTAAAATCAGGAAGCCCAGACCTCCAGGCACACTGGAGCTGTGAAAGGCATCCAAAAGGGAGTGCAAAAGTGCCACAACATGGCTGCTTTCACAGCTTTTTCCTTGGCACCATCCCTACACCTAGGCTGATTTATCTGCCTAGGGTTAGGGTTAGGGTTCAGCCTAGGGCTAGGATATTTTGAACCAGGAAGCCCTGAGTTCCAGGCTTACTGCAGCTGCCAAAGGCATCCCAAAGTGAGCTCAGAAATGCCACAACATGGCTGCTTACACAGCTTTTTCCTTAGGAGGAACCCTCATACCCGGCTGATTTACCTACGTAGGGTTTCTATTAGGCTTAGGCCTAGGACTTTAAAATCAGGAAGCCCAGACCTCCAGGCACACTGGAGCTGTGAAAGGCATCGAAAAGGGAGTGCAAAAGTGCCACCACATGGCTGGTTTCACAGCTTTTTCCTTTGCACCATCCCTATACCTAGGCTGATTTATCTGCCTAGGGTTAGGGTTAGGGTTAGGGTTCAGCCTAGGGCTAGGATTTTTTGAACCAGGAAGCCCTGAGTTCCAGGCTTACTGCAGCTGCCAAAGGCATCCCAAAGGGAGCTCAGAAATGCCACAACATGGCTGCTTTCACAGCTTTTTCCTTTGGAAGAACCCTCATACCCGGCTGATTTACCTTCCTAGGGTTACTGTTAGGCTTAGGCCTAGGACTTTTAAAACCAGGAAGCCCTGTGCTCCAGGCACACTGCAGCTGTTCAATTCATCCCAAGGGCAGCGCAAAAGTGACACAACTTGGCTGCCTCCACTGCTATTTCCATGAGACCATCCCCAACCATAGGCTGATTTTCCTTCCTAGCGTTGAGGTTTGAGTTAGGCCGAGGGTTAGTGTTCTTTTAACCAGAAAGCCCTGAGTTCCAAGAACACAGCAGCTGCGAAGGACTACCCAAGAAGAGCACAAAAGTACCACAACATGCCTGCCTCCACAGCGATTTCCTTGGGGACATCCCTAATTCCTGGCTGATTTGCATTTCTCGTCGTCAGGTTGGGGTTAGGTAGGACTTGTGCTAGGATTTTTAAAATCAGGAAGCCCAGACCTCCAGGCACACTGGAGCTGTGAAAGGCATCCAAAAGGGAGTGCAAAAGTGCCACAACATGGCTGCTTTCACAGCTTTCTCTTTGGCACCATCCCTATACCTAGGCTGATTTATCTGCCTAGGGTTAGGGTTAGGGTTCAGCCTAGGGCTAGGATGTTTTGAACCAGGAAGCCCTGAGTTCCAGGCTTACTGCAGCTGCCAAAGGCATCCCAAAGGGAGCGCAGAAGTGACACAACATGGCTGCTTTCACAGCTTTTTCCTTAGGAGGAACCCTCATACCCGGCTGATTTACCTTCCTAGGGTTACTGTTAGGCTTAGGCCTAGGACTTTTAAAACCAGGAAGCCCTGTGCTCCAGGCACACTGCAGCTGTTCAATTCATCCCAAGGGCAGCGCAAAAGTGACACAACTTGGCTGCCTCCACTGCTATTTCCATGAGACCATCCCCAACCATAGGCTGATTTTCCTTCCTAGCGTTGAGGTTTGAGTTAGGCCTAGGGTTAGGGTTCTTTTAACCTGAAAGCCCTGAGTTCCAAGAACACAGCAGCTGCGAAGGACTACCCAAGAAGAGCACAAAAGTACCACAACATGCCTGCCTCCACAGCTATTTCCTTGGGGACATCCCTAATTCCTGGCTGATTTGCCTTTCTCGTCGTCGGGCTGGGGTTAGGTAGGACTTGTGCTAGGATTTTTAAAATCAGGAAGCCCAGACCTCCAGGCACACTGGAGCTGTGAAAGGCATCCAAAAGGGAGTGCAAAAGTGCCACAAAATGGCTGCTTTCACAGCTTTTTCCTTGGCACCATCCCTATACCTAGGCTGATTTATCTGCCTAGGGTTAGGGTTAGGGTTCAGCCTAGGGCTAGGATATTTTGAACCAGGAAGCCCTGAGTTCCAGGCTTACTGCAGCTGCCAAAGGCATCCCAAAGTGAGCTCAGAAATGCCACAACATGGCTGCTTACACAGCTTTTTCCTTAGGAGGAACCCTCAGACCCGGCTGATTTACCTACGTAGGGTTTCTATTAGGCTTAGGCCTAGGACTTTAAAATCAGGAAGCCCAGACCTCCAGGCACACTGGAGCTGTGAAAGGCATCGAAAAGGGAGTGCAAAAGTGCCACCACATGGCTGGTTTCACAGCTTTTTCCTTTGCACCATCCCTATACCTAGGCTGATTTATCTGCCTAGGGTTAGGGTTAGGGTTAGGGTTCAGCCTAGGGCTAGGATTTTTTGAACCAGGAAGCCCTGAGTTCCAGGCTTACTGCAGCTGCCAAAGGCATCCCAAAGGGAGCTCAGAAATGCCACAACATGGCTGCTTTCACAGCTTTTTCCTTTGGAAGAACCCTCATACCCGGCTGATTTACCTTCCTAGGGTTACTGTTAGGCTTAGGCCTAGGACTTTTAAAACCAGGAAGCCCTGTGCTCCAGGCACACTGCAGCTGTTCAAGGCATCCGAAAGGGAGGGCAAAAGTGAGACAACTTGGCTGCCTCCACTGCTATTTCCATGAGACCATCCCCAACCATAGGCTGATTTTCCTTCCTAGCGTTGAGGTTTGAGTTAGGCCGAGGGTTAGTGTTCTTTTAACCAGAAAGCCCTGAGTTCCAAGAACATAGCAGCTGCGAAGGACTACCCAAGAAGAGCACAAAAGTACCACAACATGCCTGCCTCCACAGCGATTTCCTTGGGGACATCCCTAATTCCTGGCTGATTTGCCTTTCTCGTCGTCAGGTTGGGGTTAGGTAGGACTTGTGCTAGGATTTTTAAAATCAGGAAGCCCAGACCTCCAGGCACACTGGAGCTGTGAAAGGCATCCAAAAGGGAGTGCAAAAGTGCCACAACATGGCTGCTTTCACAGCTTTTTCCTTGGCACCATCCCTATACCTAGGCTGATTTATCTGCCTAGGGTTAGGGTTAGGGTTCAGCCTAGGGCTAGGATGTTTTGAACCAGGAAGCCCTGAGTTCCAGGCTTACTGCAGCTGCCAAAGGCATCCCAAAGGGAGCGCAGAAGTGACACAACATGGCTGCTTTCACAGCTTTTTCCTTAGGAAGAACCCTCATACCCGGCTGATTTACCTTCCTAGGGTTACTGTTAGGCTTAGGCCTAGGACTTTTAAAACCAGGAAGCCCTGTGCTCCAGGCACACTGCAGCTGTTCAAGGCATCCGAAAGGGAGGGCAAAAGTGAGACAACTTGGCTGCCTCCACTGCTATTTCCATGAGACCATCCCCAACCATAGGCTGATTTTCCTTCCTAGCGTTGAGGTTTGAGTTAGGCCGAGGGTTAGGGTTCTTTTAACCTGAAAGCCCTGAGTTCCAAGAACACAGCAGCTGCGAAGGACTACCCAAGAAGAGCACAAAAGTACCACCACATGCCTGCCTCCACAGCTATTTCCTTGGGGACATCCCTAATTCCTGGCTGATTTGCCTTTCTCGTCGTCGGGCTGGGGTTAGGTAGGACTTGTGCTAGGACTTTTAAAATCAGGAAGCCCAGACCTCCAGGCACACTGGAGCTGTGAAAGGCATCCAAAAGGGAGTGCAAAAGTGCCACAACATGGCTGCTTTCACAGCTTTTTCCTTGGCACCATCCCTATACCTAGGCTGATTTATCTGCCTAGGGTTAGGGTTAGGGTTCAGCCTAGGGCTAGGATATTTTGAACCAGGAAGCCCAGAGTTCCAGGCTTACTGCAGCTGCCAAAGGCATCCGAAAGGGAGCTCAGAAATGCCACAACATGGCTGCTTTCACAGCTTTTTCCTTTGGAAGAACCCTCATACCCGGCTGATTTACCTTCCTAGGGTTACTGTTAGGCTTAGGCCTAGGACTTTGAAAACCAGGAAGCCCTGTGCTCCAGGCACACTGCAGCTGTTCAAGGCATCCGAAAGGGAGGGCAAAAGTGACACAACTTGGCTGCCTCCACTGCTATTTCCATGAGACCATCCCCAACCATAGGCTGATTTTCCTTCCTAGCGTTGAGGTTTGAGTTAGGCCTAGGGTTAGGGTTCTTTTAACCAGAAAGCCCTGAGTTCCAAGAACACAGCAGCTGCGAAGGACTACCCAAGAAGAGCACAAAAGTACCACAACATGCCTGCCTCCACAGCTATTTCCTTGGGGACATCCCTAATTCCTGGCTGATTTGCCTTTCTCGTCGTCAGGTTGGGGTTAGGTAGGACTTGTGCTAGGATTTTAAAATCAGGAAGCCCAGACCTCCAGGCACACTGGAGCTGTGAAAGGCATCCAAAAGGGAGTGCAAAAGTGCCACAACATGGCTGCTTTCACAGCTTTTTCCTTGGCACCATCCCTACACCTAGGCTGATTTATCTGCCTAGGGTTAGGGTTAGGGTTCAGCCTAGGGCTAGGATCTTTTGAACCAGGAAGCCCTGAGTTCCAGGCTTACTGCAGCTGCCAAAGGCATCCCAAAGGGAGCGCAGAAGTGACACAACATGGCTGCTTTCACAGCTTTTTCCTTAGGAGGAACCCTCATACCCGGCTGATTTACCTTCCTAGGGTTACTGTTAGGCTTAGGCCTAGGACTCTTAAAACCAGGAAGCCCTGTGCTCCAGGCACACTGCAGCTGTTCAATTCATCCCAAGGGCAGCGCAAAAGTGACACAACTTGGCTGCCTCCACTTCTATTTCCATGAGACCATCCCCAACCATAGGCTGATTTTCCTTCCTAGCGTTGAGGTTTGAGTTAGGCCTAGGGTTAGGGTTCTTTTAACCTGAAAGCCCTGAGTTCCAAGAACACAGCAGCTGCGAAGGACTACCCAAGAAGAGCACAAAAGTACCACAACATGCCTGCCTCCACAGCTATTTCCTTGGGGACATCCCTAATTCCTGGCTGATTTGCATTTCTCGTCGTTGGGCTGGGGTTAGGTAGGACTTGTGCTAGGATTTTTAAAATCAGGAAGCCCAGACCTCCAGGCACACTGGAGCTGTGAAAGGCATCCAAAAGGGAGTGCAAAAGTGCCACAACATGGCTGCTTTCACAGCTTTTTCCTTGGCACCATCCCTACACCTAGGCTGATTTATCTGCCTAGGGTTAGGGTTAGGGTTCAGCCTAGGGCTAGGATATTTTGAACCAGGAAGCCCTGAGTTCCAGGCTTACTGCAGCTGCCAAAGGCATCCCAAAGTGCGCTCAGAAATGCCACAACATGGCTGCTTACACAGCTTTTTCCTTAGGAGGAACCCTCAGACCCGGCTGATTTACCTACGTAGGGTTTCTATTAGGCTTAGGCCTAGGACTTTAAAATCAGGAAGCCCAGACCTCCAGGCACACTGGAGCTGTGAAAGGCATCCAAAAGGGAGTGCAAAAGTGCCACAACATGGCTGCTTTCACAGCTTTTTCCTTTGCACCATCCCTATACCTAGGCTGATTTATCTGCCTAGGGTTAGGGTTAGGGTTAGGCTTCAGCCTAGGGCTAGGATTTTTTGAACCAGGAAGCCCTGAGTTCCAGGCTTACTGCAGCTGCCAAAGGCATCCCAAAGGGAGCTCAGAAATGCCACAACATGGCTGCTTTCACAGCTTTTTCCTTTGGAAGAACCCTCATACCCGGCTGATTTACCTTCCTAGGGTTACTGTTAGGCTTAGGCCTAGGACATTTAAAACCAGGAAGCCCTGTGCTCCAGGCACACTGCAGCTGTTCAAGGCATCCGAAAGGGAGGGCAAAAGTGACACAACTTGGCTGCCTCCACTGCTATTTCCATGAGACCATCCCCAACCATAGGCAGATTTTCCTTCCTAGCGTTGAGGTTTGAGTTAGGCCTAGGGTTAGTGTTCTTTGAACCTGAAAGCCCTGAGTTCCAAGAACACAGCAGCTGCGAAGGACTACCCAAGAAGAGCACACAAGTACCACAACATGCCTGCCTCCACAGCGATTTCCTTGGGGACATCCCTAATTCCTGGCTGATTTGCCTTTCTCGTCGTCAGGTTGGGGTTAGGTAGGACTTGTGCTAGGATTTTTAAAATCAGGAAGCCCAGACCACCAGGCACACTGGAGCTGTGAAAGGCATCCAAAAGGGAGTGCAAAAGTGCCCCAACATGGCTGCTTTCACAGCTTTTTCTTTGGCACCATCCCTACACCTAGGCTGATTTATCTGCCTAGGGTTAGGGTTAGGGTTCAGCCTAGGGCTAGGATATTTTGAACCAGGAAGCCCTGAGTTCCAGGCTTACTGCAGCTGCCAAAGGCATCCCAAAGGGAGCTCAGAAATGCCACAACATGGCTGCTTTCACAGCTTTTTCCTTTGGAAGAACCCTCATACCCGGCTGATTTACCTTCCTAGGGTTACTGTTAGGCTTAGGCCTAGGACTTTTAAAACCAGGAAGCCCTGTGCTCCAGGCACACTGCAGCTGTTCAATTCATCCCAAGGGCAGCGCAAAAGTGACACAACTTGGCTGCCTCCACTGCTATTTCCATGAGACCATCCCCAACCATAGGCTGATTTTCCTTCCTAGCGTTGAGGTTTGAGTTAGGCCTAGGGTTAGGGTTCTTTCAACCTGAAAGCCCTGAGTTCCAAGAACACAGCAGCTGCGAAGGACTACCCAAGAAGAGCACAAAAGTACCACAACATGCCTGCCTCCACAGCTATTTCCTTGGGGACATCCCTAATTCCTGGCTGATTTGCCTTTCTCGTCGTCGGGCTGGGGTTAGGTAGGACTTGTGCTAGGATTTTTAAAATCAGGAAGCCCAGACCTCCAGGCACACTGGAGCTGTGAAAGGCATCCAAAAGGGAGTGCAAAAGTGCCACAAAATGGCTGCTTTCACAGCTTTTTCCTTGGCACCATCCCTATACCTAGGCTGATTTATCTGCCTAGGGTTAGGGTTAGGGTTCAGCCTAGGGCTAGGATATTTTGAACCAGGAAGCCCTGAGTTCCAGGCTTACTGCAGCTGCCAAAGGCATCCCAAAGTGAGCTCAGAAATGCCACAACATGGCTGCTTACACAGCTTTTTCCTTAGGAGGAACCCTCAGACCCGGCTGATTTACCTACGTAGGGTTTCTATTAGGCTTAGGCCTAGGACTTTAAAATCAGGAAGCCCAGACCTCCAGGCACACTGGAGCTGTGAAAGGCATCGAAAAGGGAGTGCAAAAGTGCCACCACATGGCTGGTTTCACAGCTTTTTCCTTTGCACCATCCCTATACCTAGGCTGATTTATCTGCCTAGGGTTAGGGTTAGGGTTAGGGTTCAGCCTAGGGCTAGGATTTTTTGAACCAGGAAGCCCTGAGTTCCAGGCTTACTGCAGCTGCCAAAGGCATCCCAAAGGGAGCTCAGAAATGCCACAACATGGCTGCTTTCACAGCTTTTTCCTTTGGAAGAACCCTCATACCCGGCTGATTTACCTTCCTAGGGTTACTGTTAGGCTTAGGCCTAGGACTTTTAAAACCAGGAAGCCCTGTGCTCCAGGCACACTGCAGCTGTTCAAGGCATCCGAAAGGGAGGGCAAAAGTGAGACAACTTGGCTGCCTCCACTGCTATTTCCATGAGACCATCCCCAACCATAGGCTGATTTTCCTTCCTAGCGTTGAGGTTTGAGTTAGGCCGAGGGTTAGTGTTCTTTTAACCAGAAAGCCCTGAGTTCCAAGAACATAGCAGCTGCGAAGGACTACCCAAGAAGAGCACAAAAGTACCACAACATGCCTGCCTCCACAGCGATTTCCTTGGGGACATCCCTAATTCCTGGCTGATTTGCCTTTCTCGTCGTCAGGTTGGGGTTAGGTAGGACTTGTGCTAGGATTTTTAAAATCAGGAAGCCCAGACCTCCAGGCACACTGGAGCTGTGAAAGGCATCCAAAAGGGAGTGCAAAAGTGCCACAACATGGCTGCTTTCACAGCTTTTTCCTTGGCACCATCCCTATACCTAGGCTGATTTATCTGCCTAGGGTTAGGGTTAGGGTTCAGCCTAGGGCTAGGATGTTTTGAACCAGGAAGCCCTGAGTTCCAGGCTTACTGCAGCTGCCAAAGGCATCCCAAAGGGAGCGCAGAAGTGACACAACATGGCTGCTTTCACAGCTTTTTCCTTAGGAAGAACCCTCATACCCGGCTGATTTACCTTCCTAGGGTTACTGTTAGGCTTAGGCCTAGGACTTTTAAAACCAGGAAGCCCTGTGCTCCAGGCACACTGCAGCTGTTCAAGGCATCCGAAAGGGAGGGCAAAAGTGAGACAACTTGGCTGCCTCCACTGCTATTTCCATGAGACCATCCCCAACCATAGGCTGATTTTCCTTCCTAGCGTTGAGGTTTGAGTTAGGCCGAGGGTTAGGGTTCTTTTAACCTGAAAGCCCTGAGTTCCAAGAACACAGCAGCTGCGAAGGACTACCCAAGAAGAGCACAAAAGTACCACCACATGCCTGCCTCCACAGCTATTTCCTTGGGGACATCCCTAATTCCTGGCTGATTTGCCTTTCTCGTCGTCGGGCTGGGGTTAGGTAGGACTTGTGCTAGGACTTTTAAAATCAGGAAGCCCAGACCTCCAGGCACACTGGAGCTGTGAAAGGCATCCAAAAGGGAGTGCAAAAGTGCCACAACATGGCTGCTTTCACAGCTTTTTCCTTGGCACCATCCCTATACCTAGGCTGATTTATCTGCCTAGGGTTAGGGTTAGGGTTCAGCCTAGGGCTAGGATATTTTGAACCAGGAAGCCCAGAGTTCCAGGCTTACTGCAGCTGCCAAAGGCATCCGAAAGGGAGCTCAGAAATGCCACAACATGGCTGCTTTCACAGCTTTTTCCTTTGGAAGAACCCTCATACCCGGCTGATTTACCTTCCTAGGGTTACTGTTAGGCTTAGGCCTAGGACTTTGAAAACCAGGAAGCCCTGTGCTCCAGGCACACTGCAGCTGTTCAAGGCATCCGAAAGGGAGGGCAAAAGTGACACAACTTGGCTGCCTCCACTGCTATTTCCATGAGACCATCCCCAACCATAGGCTGATTTTCCTTCCTAGCGTTGAGGTTTGAGTTAGGCCTATGGTTAGGGTTCTTTTAACCAGAAAGCCCTGAGTTCCAAGAACACAGCAGCTGCGAAGGACTACCCAAGAAGAGCACAAAAGTACCACAACATGCCTGCCTCCACAGCTATTTCCTTGGGGACATCCCTAATTCCTGGCTGATTTGCCTTTCTCGTCGTCAGGTTGGGGTTAGGTAGGACTTGTGCTAGGATTTTAAAATCAGGAAGCCCAGACCTCCAGGCACACTGGAGCTGTGAAAGGCATCCAAAAGGGAGTGCAAAAGTGCCACAACATGGCTGCTTTCACAGCTTTTTCCTTGGCACCATCCCTACACCTAGGCTGATTTATCTGCCTAGGGTTAGGGTTAGGGTTCAGCCTAGGGCTAGGATCTTTTGAACCAGGAAGCCCTGAGTTCCAGGCTTACTGCAGCTGCCAAAGGCATCCCAAAGGGAGCGCAGAAGTGACACAACATGGCTGCTTTCACAGCTTTTTCCTTAGGAGGAACCCTCATACCCGGCTGATTTACCTTCCTAGGGTTACTGTTAGGCTTAGGCCTAGGACTCTTAAAACCAGGAAGCCCTGTGCTCCAGGCACACTGCAGCTGTTCAATTCATCCCAAGGGCAGCGCAAAAGTGACACAACTTGGCTGCCTCCACTTCTATTTCCATGAGACCATCCCCAACCATAGGCTGATTTTCCTTCCTAGCGTTGAGGTTTGAGTTAGGCCTAGGGTTAGGGTTCTTTTAACCTGAAAGCCCTGAGTTCCAAGAACACAGCAGCTGCGAAGGACTACCCAAGAAGAGCACAAAAGTACCACAACATGCCTGCCTCCACAGCTATTTCCTTGGGGACATCCCTAATTCCTGGCTGATTTGCATTTCTCGTCGTTGGGCTGGGGTTAGGTAGGACTTGTGCTAGGATTTTTAAAATCAGGAAGCCCAGACCTCCAGGCACACTGGAGCTGTGAAAGGCATCCAAAAGGGAGTGCAAAAGTGCCACAACATGGCTGCTTTCACAGCTTTTTCCTTGGCACCATCCCTACACCTAGGCTGATTTATCTGCCTAGGGTTAGGGTTAGGGTTCAGCCTAGGGCTAGGATATTTTGAACCAGGAAGCCCTGAGTTCCAGGCTTACTGCAGCTGCCAAAGGCATCCCAAAGTGCGCTCAGAAATGCCACAACATGGCTGCTTACACAGCTTTTTCCTTAGGAGGAACCCTCAGACCCGGCTGATTTACCTACGTAGGGTTTCTATTAGGCTTAGGCCTAGGACTTTAAAATCAGGAAGCCCAGACCTCCAGGCACACTGGAGCTGTGAAAGGCATCCAAAAGGGAGTGCAAAAGTGCCACAACATGGCTGCTTTCACAGCTTTTTCCTTTGCACCATCCCTATACCTAGGCTGATTTATCTGCCTAGGGTTAGGGTTAGGGTTAGGCTTCAGCCTAGGGCTAGGATTTTTTGAACCAGGAAGCCCTGAGTTCCAGGCTTACTGCAGCTGCCAAAGGCATCCCAAAGGGAGCTCAGAAATGCCACAACATGGCTGCTTTCACAGCTTTTTCCTTTGGAAGAACCCTCATACCCGGCTGATTTACCTTCCTAGGGTTACTGTTAGGCTTAGGCCTAGGACTTTTAAAACCAGGAAGCCCTGTGCTCCAGGCACACTGCAGCTGTTCAAGGCATCCGAAAGGGAGGGCAAAAGTGACACAACTTGGCTGCCTCCACTGCTATTTCCATGAGACCATCCCCAACCATAGGCTGATTTTCCTTCCTAGCGTTGAGGTTTGAGTTAGGCCTAGGGTTAGGGTTCTTTTAACCTGAAAGCCCTGAGTTCCAAGAACACAGCAGCTGCGAAGGACTACCCAAGAAGAGCACAAAAGTACCACAACATGCCTGCCTCCACAGCGATTTCCTTGGGGACATCCCTAATTCCTGGCTGATTTGCCTTTCTCGTCGTCAGGTTGGGGTTAGGTAGGACTTGTGCTAGGATTTTTAAAATCAGGAAGCCCAGACCTCCAGGCACACTGGAGCTGTGAAAGGCATCCAAAAGGGAGTGCAAAAGTGCCACAACATGGCTGCTTTCACAGCTTTTTCCTTGGCACCATCCCTATACCTAGGCTGATTTATCTGCCTAGGGTTAGGGTTAGGGTTCAGCCTAGGGCTAGGATTTTTTGAATCAGAAAGCCCTGAGTTCCAGGCTTACTGCAGCTGCCAAAGGCATCCCAAAGGGAGCGCAGAAGTGACACAACATGGCTGCTTTCACAGCTTTTTCCTTAGGAAGAACCCTCATACCCGGCTGATTTACCTTCCTAGGGTTACTGTTAGGCTTAGGCCTAGGACTTTTAAAACCAGGAAGCCCTGTGCTCCAGGCACACTGCAGCTGTTCAAGGCATCCCAAGGGCAGCGCAAAAGTGACACAACTTGGCTGCCTCCACTGCTATTTCCATGAGACCATCCCCAACCATAGGCTGATTTTCCTTCCTAGCGTTGAGGTTTGAGTTAGGCGTAGGGTTAGGGTTCTTTTAACCTGAAAGCCCTGAGTTCCAAGAACACAGCAGCTGCGAAGGACTACCCAAGAAGAGCACAAAAGTACCACAACATGCCTGCATCCACAGCAATTTCCTTGGGGACATCCCTAATTCCTGGCTGATTTGCCTTTCTCGTCGTCGGGTTGGGGTTAGGTAGGCCTTGTGCTAGGATTTTTAAAATCAGGAAGCCCAGACCTCCAGGCACACTGGAGCTGTGAAAGGCATCCAAAAGGGAGTGCAAAAGTGCCACCACATGGCTGGTTTCACAGCTTTTTCCTTTGCACCATCCCTATACCTAGGCTGATTTATCTGCCTAGGGTTAGGGTTAGGCTTCAGCCTAGGGCTAGGATTTTTTGAACCAGGAAGCCCTGAGTTCCAGGCTTACTGCAGCTGCCAAAGGCATCCCAAAGGGAGCGCAGAAGTGGCACAACATGGTTGCTTTCACAGCTTTTTCCTTAGGAAGAACCCTCATACCCGGCTGATTTACCTTCCTAGGGTTACTGTTAGGCTTAGGCCTAGGACATTTAAAACCAGGAAGCCCTGTGCTCCAGGCACACTGCAGCTGTTCAAGGCATCCGAAAGGGAGGGCAAAAGTGACACAACTTGGCTGCCTCCACTGCTATTTCCATGAGACCATCCCCAACCATAGGCAGATTTTCCTTCCTAGCGTTGAGGTTTGAGTTAGGCCTAGGGTTAGTGTTCTTTGAACCTGAAAGCCCTGAGTTCCAAGAACACAGCAGCTGCGAAGGACTACCCAAGAAGAGCACACAAGTACCACAACATGCCTGCCTCCACAGCGATTTCCTTGGGGACATCCCTAATTCCTGGCTGATTTGCCTTTCTCGTCGTCAGGTTGGGGTTAGGTAGGACTTGTGCTAGGATTTTTAAAATCAGGAAGCCCAGACCACCAGGCACACTGGAGCTGTGAAAGGCATCCAAAAGGGAGTGCAAAAGTGCCCCAACATGGCTGCTTTCACAGCTTTTTCTTTGGCACCATCCCTACACCTAGGCTGATTTATCTGCCTAGGGTTAGGGTTAGGGTTCAGCCTAGGGCTAGGATATTTTGAACCAGGAAGCCCTGAGTTCCAGGCTTACTGCAGCTGCCAAAGGCATCCCAAAGGGAGCTCAGAAATGCCACAACATGGCTGCTTTCACAGCTTTTTCCTTTGGAAGAACCCTCATACCCGGCTGATTTACCTTCCTAGGGTTACTGTTAGGCTTAGGCCTAGGACTTTTAAAACCAGGAAGCCCTGTGCTCCAGGCACACTGCAGCTGTTCAAGGCATCCGAAAGGGAGGGCAAAAGTGAGACAACTTGGCTGCCTCCACTGCTATTTCCATGAGACCATCCCCAACCATAGGCTGATTTTCCTTCCTAGCGTTGAGGTTTGAGTTAGGCGTAGGGTTAGGGTTCTTTTAACCAGAAAGCCCTGAGTTCCAAGAACACAGCAGCTGCGAAGGACTACCCAAGAAGAGCACAAAAGTACCACCACATGCCTGCCTCCACAGCTATTTCCTTGGGGACATCCCTAATTCCTGGCTGATTTGCCTTTCTTGTCGTCGGGCTGGGGTTAGGTAGGCCTTGTGCTAGGACTTTTAAAATCAGGAAGCCCAGACCTCCAGGCACACTGGAGCTGTGAAAGGCATCCAAAAGGGAGTGCAAAAGTGCCACAACATGGCTGCTTTCACAGCTTTTTCCTTGGCACCATCCCTATACCTAGGCTGATTTATCTGCCTAAGCCTAAAAGTGCCTGTGTCACTTTTGCACTCCCCTTGGGATGCCTTGAACAGCTGCAGTGTGCCTGGAGCACAGGGCTTCCTGGTTTTAAAAGTCCTAGGCCTAAGCCTAACAGTAACCCTAGGAAGGTAAATCAGCCGGGTATTAGGGTTCTTCCTAAGGAAAAAGCTTTGAAAGCAGCCATGTTGTGGCACTTTTGCACTCGCTTTTGGATGCCTTTCACAGTTCCAGTGTGCCTGGAGGTCTGGGCTTCCTGGTTCAAAAATTCCTAGCCCTAAACTGAACCCTAACCCTAACTCTAGGCAGATAAATCAGCCTAGCTATAGGGATGGTGCCAAGGAAAAAGCTGTGAAAGCAGCCATGTTGTGGCACTTTTGCACTCGCTTTTGGATGCCTTTCATATCTCCAATGTGCCTGGAGGTCTGGTCTTCCTGATTTTAAAACCTACCACTAGGCCTACCTATCCCGAACCCGATGACTAGAAAGGCAAATCACCCAGGAAGTAGGGATGTCCCCAAGGAAATAGCTGTGGAGGCAGGCATGTTGTGGTACTTTTGTGCTCTTCTTGGGTAGTTCTTCGCAGTTGCTGTGTTCTTAGAACTCAGGGCTTTCTGGTTAAAAGAACACTAACCCTAGGCCTAACTCAAACCTCAACGCTAGGAAGGAAAATCAGCCTATGGTTGGGGATGATCTCATGGAAATAGCAGTGGTGGCAGCCAAGTTGTGTCACTTTAGCGTTCCCCTTGGGATGCCTTGAACAGCTGCAGTGTGCCTGGAGCAGAGGGCTTCCTGGTTTTAAAAGTCATAGGCCTAAGCCTAACAGTAACCCTAGGAAGGTAAATCAGCCGGGTATTAGGGTTCTTCCTAAGGAAAAAGCTGTGAAAGCAGCCATGTTGTGGCACTTCTGCGCTCCCTTTGGGATACCTTTGGCAGCTGCATTAAGCCTGGAACTCAGGGCTTCCTGGTTCAAAAATCCGAGCCCTAGGTTGAACCCTATCCCTAACCCTAGGCAGATAAATCAGCCAATCTATAGGGATGGTGCCAAGGAAAAAGCTGTGAAAGCTTCCATGTTGTGGCACTTCTGCGCTACCTTTGGGATGCCTTTCACAGCTGAAGTAAGCCTGGAACTCAGGGCTTCCTTGTTCAAAAAATCCTAGCCCTATGCTGAACCCCAACCCTAACCCTAGGTAGATAAATCAGCCTAAGTATAGGGATGGTGCCAAGGAAAAATCTGTGAAAGCAGCCATGTTGTGGCACTTTTGCACTCCCTTTTGGATGCCTTTCACCGCTCCAGTGTGCCTGGAGGTCTGGGCTTCCTGATTTGAAAAATCCTAGCACAAGGCCTACCTAACCCCAACCCGACGACGAGAAAGGCAAATCACCCAGGAAGTAGGGATGTCCCCATGGAAAAAGCGGGTTAGGCAGGCATGTTGTGGTACTTTTGTGCTCTTTTTGGGTAGTCCTTCGCAGCTGCTTTGTTCTTGGAACTCGGGGCTTTCTGGTTGAAAGGACCCTAACCCTAGGCGTAACTCAAACCTCAACGCCAGTAAGGAAAATCAGCCTATGTTTCGGGATGGTCTCATGGAAATAGCAGTGGAGGCAGCCAAGCTGTGTCACTTTTGCACTCCCCTTGGGATGCCTTTGACAGCTGCAGTGTGACTGGAGCACAGGGCCTCCCGGTTTTAAAAGTCCTAGGCCTAAGCCAAACAGTAAGCCTAGGAAGATAAATCAGCCGAGTATTAGGGTTCTTCCTAAGGAAAAAGCTGTGAAAGCAGCCATGTTGTGGCACTTCTGTGCTCGTTTGCGATGCCTTTGACAGCTGCAGTAAGCCTGGAACTCAGGGCTTCCTGGTTAAAAATTCCGAGCCCTAGGCTGAACTCTAAACCTAACCCTAGGCAGATAAATCAGCCTAGGTATAGGGATGGTGCCAAGGAGAAAGCTGTGAAAGCAGCCATGTTGTGGCACTTTTGCACTCCCTTTTGGATGCCTTTCACAGCTCCAGAGTGCCTGGAGGTCTGGGCTTCCTGATTTTAAAAATCCTTGCACTAGCCCTACCTAACCCCAACCCTAAGACGAGAAAGGCAAATCAGCCAGGAATTAGAGATGTCCCCAAGGAAATAGCTGTGGAGGCAGGCATGTTGTGGTACTTTTGTGCACTTCTTGGGTAGTCCTTCGCAGCTGCTGTGTTCTTGGAACTCAGTGCTTTCAGGTTAAAACAACACTAACCCTAGGCCTAACTCATACGTCAACGCTAGGAAGGAAGATCAGCCTATGGTTGGGGATGGTCTCATGGAAATAGCAGTGGAGGCAGCCAAGTTGTGTCACTTTTGCGCTCCCTTTGGGATGCCTTTGGCAGCTGCAGTAAGCCTGGAACTCAGGGCTTCCTGGTTAAAAAAATCCAAGCCCTAGGCTGAACCCTAACCCTAACCCTAGGCAGAGAAATCAGCCTAGATGTATGGATGGTGCCTAGGAAAAAGCTGTGAAAGCAGCCATGTTGTGGCACTTTTGCACTCCCTTTTGGATGCCTTTGGCAGCTGCAGTAAGCCTGGAACTCAGGGCTTCCTGGTTAAAAAAATCCGAGCCCTAGGCTGAACCCTAAACCTAGGCACTTAAATCAGCCTAGGTATAGGGATGGTGCCAAGGAAAAAGCTGTGAAAGCAGCCATGTTGTGGCACTTCTGCGCTCCCTTTGGGATGCCTTTCACAGCTGAAGCAAGCCTGGAACTCAGGGCTTCCTTGTTCAAAAAATCCTACCCCTAGGCTGAACCCTAACCCTACCCCTAGGTAGATAAATCAGCCTAAGTATAGGGATGGTGCCAAGGAAAAAGCTGTGAAAGCAGCCATGTTGTGGCACTTTTGAACTCCCTTTTGGATACCTTTCACAGCTCGAGTGTGCCTGGAGGTCTGGCCTTCCTGATTTTAAAAATCCAAGCACATGACCTACCTAACACCAACCCGATGACGAGAAAGGCAAATCAGCCAGGAATTAGGGATGTCCCCAAGGAAATAGCTGGGGAGGCAGGCATGTTGTGTTACCTTTGTGCACTTCTTGGGTAGTCCTTCGCAGCTGCTTAGTTCTTGGAACTCAGGGCTTTTTGGTTAAAAGAACACTAACCCTAGGCCTAACTCAAACCTCAACGCTAGGAAGGAAAATCAGCCTATGGTTGGGGATGGTCTCATGGAAATAGCAGTGGAGGCAGCCAAGCTGTGTCACTTTTGCGCTCCCCTTGGGATGCCTTTGACAGCTGCAGTGTGACTGGAGCAAAGGGCCTACCGCTTTTAAAAGTCCTAGGCCTAAGCCAAACAGTAAGCCTAGGAAGATAAATCAGCCGAGTATTAGGGTTCTTCCTAAGGAAAAAGCTGTGAAAGCAGCCATGTTGTGGCACTTCTGTGCTCGTTTGGGATGCCTTTGGCAGCTGCAGTAAGCCTGGAACTCAGGGCTTCCTGGTTAAAAATTCCGAGCCCTAGGCTGAACTCTAACCCTAACCCTAGGCAGATAAATCAGCCTAGGTATAGGGATGGTGCCAAGGAGAAAGCTGTGAAAGCAGCCATGTTGTGGCACTTTTGCACTCCCTTTTGGATGCCTTTCACAGCTCCAGAGTGCCTGGAGGTCTGGGCTTCCTGATTTTAAAAATCCTTGCACTAGCCCTACCTAACCCCAACCCTAAGACGAGAAAGGCAAATCAGCCAGGAATTAGAGATGTCCCCAAGGAAATAGCTGTGGAGGCAGGCATGTTGTGGTACTTTTGTGCACTTCTTGGGTAGTCCTTCGCAGCTGCTGTGTTCTTGGAACTCAGTGCTTTCAGGTTAAAACAACACTAACCCTAGGCCTAACTCATACGTCAACGCTAGGAAGGAAGATCAGCCTATGGTTGGGGATGGTCTCATGGAAATAGCAGTGGAGGCAGCCAAGTTGTGTCACTTTTGCGCTCCCTTTGGGATGCCTTTGGCAGCTGCAGTAAGCCTGGAACTCAGGGCTTCCTGGTTAAAAAAATCCAAGCCCTAGGCTGAACCCTAACCCTAACCCTAGGCAGAGAAATCAGCCTAGATGTATGGATGGTGCCTAGGAAAAAGCTGTGAAAGCAGCCATGTTGTGGCACTTTTGCACTCCCTTTTGGATGCCTTTGGCAGCTGCAGTAAGCCTGGAACTCAGGGCTTCCTGGTTAAAAAAATCCGAGCCCTAGGCTGAACCCTAAACCTAGGCACTTAAATCAGCCTAGGTATAGGGATGGTGCCAAGGAAATAGCTGTGAAAGCAGCCATGTTGTGGCACTTCTGCGCTCCCTTTGGGATGCCTTTCACAGCTGAAGCAAGCCTGGAACTCAGGGCTTCCTTGTTCAAAAAATCCTACCCCTAGGCTGAACCCTAACCCTACCCCTAGGTAGATAAATCAGACTAAGTATAGGGATGGTGCCAAGGAAAAAGCTGTGAAAGCAGCCATGTTGTGGCACTTTTGCACTCCCTTTTGGATGCCTTTCACAGCTCCAGTGTGCCTGGAGGTCTGGGCTTCCTGATTTTAAAAATAGTAGCATTAGGCCTACCTAAACCCAACCCGACGACGAGAAAGGCAAATCAGCCAGGAATTAGGGATGTCCCCAAGGAAATAGCTGTGGAGGCAGGCATGTTGTGGTACTTTTGTGCTCTTCTTGGGTAGTTTTTCGCAGTTGCTGTGTTCTTAGAACTCAGGGCTTTCTGGTTAAAAGAACACTAACCCTAGGCCTAACTCAAACCTCAACGCTAGGAAGGAAAATCAGCCTATGGTTGGGGATGGTCTCATGGAAATAGCAGTGGTGGCAGCCAAGTTGTGTCACTTTAGCGCTCCCCTTGGGATGCCTTGAACAGCTGCAGTGTGCCTGGAGCACAGGGCTTCCTGGTTTTAAAAGTTCTAGGCCTAAGCCTAACAGTGACCCTAGGAAGGTAAATCAGCCTAGGTATAGGGATGGTGCCAAGGAAAAAGCTGTGAAAGCAGCCATGTTGTGGCACTTTTGCACTCGCTTTTGGATGCCTTTCACAGTTCCAGTGTGCCTGGAGGTCTGGGCTTCCTGATTTTAAAAATCCTAGCATTAGGCCTACCTAACCCCAACCCGACGACGGGAAAGGCAAATCAGACAGGAATTAGGGATGTCCCCAAGGAAATAGCTGTGGAGGCAGGCATGTTGTGGTACTTTTGTGCTCTTCTTGGGTCGTTCTTCGCAGTTGCTGTGTTCTTAGAACTCAGGGCTTTCTGGTTAAAAGAACACTAACCCTAGGCCTAACTCAAACCTCAACGCTAGGAAGGAAAATCAGCCTATGGTTGGGGATGGTCTCATGGAAATAGCAGATGTGGCAGCCAAGTTGTGTCACTTTTGCACTCCCCTTGGGATGCCTTGAACAGCTGCAGTGTGCCTGGAGCACAGGGCTTCCTGGTTTTAAAAGTCCTAGGCCTAAGCCTAACAGTAACCCTAGGAAGGTAAATCAGCCGGGTATTAGGGTTCTTCCTAAGGAAAAAGCTTTGAAAGCAGCCATGTTGTGGCACTTTTGCACTCGCTTTTGGATGCCTTTCACAGTTCCAGTGTGCCTGGAGGTCTGGGCTTCCTGGTTCAAAAATTCCTAGCCCTAAACTGAACCCTAACCCTAACTCTAGGCAGATAAATCAGCCTAGCTATAGGGATGGTGCCAAGGAAAAAGCTGTGAAAGCAGCCATGTTGTGGCACTTTTGCACTCGCTTTTGGATGCCTTTCATATCTCCAGTGTGCCTGGAGGTCTGGTCTTCCTGATTTTAAAACCTACCACTAGGCCTACCTATCCCGAACCCGATGACTAGAAAGGCAAATCACCCAGGAAGTAGGGATGTCCCCAAGGAAATAGCTGTGGAGGCAGGCATGTTGTGGTACTTTTGTGCTCTTCTTGGGTAGTTCTTCGCAGTTGCTGTGTTCTTAGAACTCAGGGCTTTCTGGTTAAAAGAACACTAACCCTAGGCCTAACTCAAACCTCAACGCTAGGAAGGAAAATCAGCCTATGGTTGGGGATGATCTCATGGAAATAGCAGTGGTGGCAGCCAAGTTGTGTCACTTTAGCGTTCCCCTTGGGATGCCTTGAACAGCTGCAGTGTGCCTGGAGCAGAGGGCTTCCTGGTTTTAAAAGTCATAGGCCTAAGCCTAACAGTAACCCTAGGAAGGTAAATCAGCCGGGTTTTAGGGTTCTTCCTAAGGAAAAAGCTGTGAAAGCAGCCATGTTGTGGCACTTCTGCGCTCCCTTTGGGATACCTTTGGCAGCTGCATTAAGCCTGGAACTCAGGGCTTCCTGGTTCAAAAATCCGAGCCCTAGGTTGAACCCTATCCCTAACCCTAGGCAGATAAATCAGCCAATCTATAGGGATGGTGCCAAGGAAAAAGCTGTGAAAGCTTCCATGTTGTGGCACTTCTGCGCTACCTTTGGGATGCCTTTCACAGCTGAAGTAAGCCTGGAACTCAGGGCTTCCTGGTTCAAAAAATCCTAGCCCTATGCTGAACCCCAACCCTAACCCTAGGTAGATAAATCAGCCTAAGTATAGGGATGGTGCCAAGGAAAAAGCTGTGAAAGCAGCCATGTTGTGGCACTTTTGCACTCCCTTTTGGATGCCTTTCACCGCTCCAGTGTGCCTGGAGGTCTGGGCTTCCTGATTTGAAAAATCCTAGCACAAGGCCTACCTAACCCCAACCCGACGACGAGAAAGGCAAATCACCCAGGAAGTAGGGATGTCCCCATGGAAAAAGCGGGTTAGGCAGGCATGTTGTGGTACTTTTGTGCTCTTTTTGGGTAGTCCTTCGCAGCTGCTTTGTTCTTGGAACTCGGGGCTTTCTGGTTGAAAGGACCCTAACCCTAGGCGTAACTCAAACCTCAACGCCAGTAAGGAAAATCAGCCTATGTTTCGGGATGGTCTCATGGAAATAGCAGTGGAGGCAGCCAAGCTGTGTCACTTTTGCACTCCCCTTGGGATGCCTTTGACAGCTGCAGTGTGACTGGAGCACAGGGCCTCCCGGTTTTAAAAGTCCTAGGCCTAAGCCAAACAGTAAGCCTAGGAAGGTAAATCAGCCGAGTATTAGGGTTCTTCCTAAGGAAAAAGCTGTGAAAGCAGCCATGTTGTGGCACTTCTGTGCTCGTTTGCGATGCCTTTGACAGCTGCAGTAAGCCTGGAACTCAGGGCTTCCTGGTTAAAAATTCCGAGCCCTAGGCTGAACTCTAAACCTAACCCTAGGCAGATAAATCAGCCTAGGTATAGGGATGGTGCCAAGGAGAAAGCTGTGAAAGCAGCCATGTTGTGGCACTTTTGCACTCCCTTTTGGATGCCTTTCACAGCTCCAGAGTGCCTGGAGGTCTGGGCTTCCTGATTTTAAAAATCCTTGCACTAGCCCTACCTAACCCCAACCCTAAGACGAGAAAGGCAAATCAGCCAGGAATTAGAGATGTCCCCAAGGAAATAGCTGTGGAGGCAGGCATGTTGTGGTACTTTTGTGCACTTCTTGGGTAGTCCTTCGCAGCTGCTGTGTTCTTGGAACTCAGTGCTTTCAGGTTAAAACAACACTAACCCTAGGCCTAACTCATACGTCAACGCTAGGAAGGAAGATCAGCCTATGGTTGGGGATGGTCTCATGGAAATAGCAGTGGAGGCAGCCAAGTTGTGTCACTTTTGCGCTCCCTTTGGGATGCCTTTGGCAGCTGCAGTAAGCCTGGAACTCAGGGCTTCCTGGTTAAAAAAATCCAAGCCCTAGGCTGAACCCTAACCCTAACCCTAGGCAGAGAAATCAGCCTAGATGTATGGATGGTGCCTAGGAAAAAGCTGTGAAAGCAGCCATGTTGTGGCACTTTTGCACTCCCTTTTGGATGCCTTTGGCAGCTGCAGTAAGCCTGGAACTCAGGGCTTCCTGGTTAAAAAAATCCTAGCCCTAGGCTGAACCCTAAACCTAGGCACTTAAATCAGCCTAGGTATAGGGATGGTGCCAAGGAAAAAGCTGTGAAAGCAGCCATGTTGTGGCACTTCTGCGCTCCCTTTGGGATGCCTTTCACAGCTGAAGCAAGCCTGGAACTCAGGGCTTCCTTGTTCAAAAAATCCTACCCCTAGGCTGAACCCTAACCCTACCCCTAGGTAGATAAATCAGCCTAAGTATAGGGATGGTGCCAAGGAAAAAGCTGTGAAAGCAGCCATGTTGTGGCACTTTTGAACTCCCTTTTGGATACCTTTCACAGCTCGAGTGTGCCTGGAGGTCTGGCCTTCCTGATTTTAAAAATCCAAGCACATGACCTACCTAACACCAACCCGATGACGAGAAAGGCAAATCAGCCAGGAATTAGGGATGTCCCCAAGGAAATAGCTGGGGAGGCAGGCATGTTGTGTTACCTTTGTGCACTTCTTGGGTAGTCCTTCGCAGCTGCTTAGTTCTTGGAACTCAGGGCTTTTTGGTTAAAAGAACACTAACCCTAGGCCTAACTCAAACCTCAACGCTAGGAAGGAAAATCAGCCTATGGTTGGGGATGGTCTCATGGAAATAGCAGTGGAGGCAGCCAAGCTGTGTCACTTTTGCGCTCCCCTTGGGATGCCTTTGACAGCTGCAGTGTGACTGGAGCAAAGGGCCTCCCGCTTTTAAAAGTCCTAGGCCTAAGCCAAACAGTAAGCCTAGGAAGATAAATCAGCCGAGTATTAGGGTTCTTCCTAAGGAAAAAGCTGTGAAAGCAGCCATGTTGTGGCACTTCTGTGCTCGTTTGGGATGCCTTTGGCAGCTGCAGTAAGCCTGGAACTCAGGGCTTCCTGGTTAAAAATTCCGAGCCCTAGGCTGAACTCTAACCCTAACCCTAGGCAGATAAATCAGCCTAGGTATAGGGATGGTGCCAAGGAGAAAGCTGTGAAAGCAGCCATGTTGTGGCACTTTTGCACTCCCTTTTGGATGCCTTTCACAGCTCCAGAGTGCCTGGAGGTCTGGGCTTCCTGATTTTAAAAATCCTTGCACTAGCCCTACCTATCCCGAACCCGACGACGAGAAAGGCAAATCACCCAGGAATTAGAGATGTCCCCAAGGAAATAGCTGTGGAGGCAGGCATGTGGTGGTACTTTTGTGCACTTCTTGGGTAGTCCTTCGCAGCTGCTGTGTTCTTGGAACTCAGTGCTTTCAGGTTAAAACAACACTAACCCTAGGCCTAACTCATACGTCAACGCTAGGAAGGAAGATCAGCCTATGGTTGGGGATGGTCTCATGGAAATAGCAGTGGAGGCAGCCAAGTTGTGTCACTTTTGCGCTCCCTTTGGGATGCCTTTGGCAGCTGCAGTAAGCCTGGAACTCAGGGCTTCCTGGTTAAAAAAATCCAAGCCCTAGGCTGAACCCTAACCCTAACCCTAGGCAGAGAAATCAGCCTAGATGTATGGATGCTGCCTAGGAAAAAGCTGTGAAAGCAGCCATGTTGTGGCACTTTTGCACTCCCTTTTGGATGCCTTTGGCAGCTGCAGTAAGCCTGGAACTCAGGGCTTCCTGGTTAAAAAATCCGAGCCCTAGGCTGAACCCTAAACCTAGGCACTTAAATCAGCCTAGGTATAGGGATGGTGCCAAGGAAATAGCTGTGAAAGCAGCCATGTTGTGGCACTTCTGCGCTCCCTTTGGGATGCCTTTCACAGCTGAAGCAAGCCTGGAACTCAGGGCTTCCTTGTTCAAAAAATCCTACCCCTAGGCTGAACCCTAACCCTACCCCTAGGTAGATAAATCAGACTAAGTATAGGGATGGTGCCAAGGAAAAAGCTGTGAAAGCAGCCATGTTGTGGCACTTTTGCACTCCCTTTTGGATGCCTTTCACAGCTCCAGTGTGCCTGGAGGTCTGGGCTTCCTGATTTTAAAAATAGTAGCATTAGGCCTACCTAAACCCAACCCGACGACGAGAAAGGCAAATCAGCCAGGAATTAGGGATGTCCCCAAGGAAATAGCTGTGGAGGGAGGCATGTTGTGGTACTTTTGTGCTCTTCTTGGGTAGTTTTTCGCAGTTGCTGTGTTCTTAGAACTCAGGGCTTTCTGGTTAAAAGAACACTAACCCTAGGCCTAACTCAAACCTCAACGCTAGGAAGGAAAATCAGCCTATGGTTGGGGATGGTCTCATGGAAATAGCAGTGGTGGCAGCCAAGTTGTGTCACTTTAGCGCTCCCCTTGGGATGCCTTGAACAGCTGCAGTGTGCCTGGAGCACAGGGCTTCCTGGTTTTAAAAGTTCTAGGCCTAAGCCTAACAGTGACCCTAGGAAGGTAAATCAGCCTAGGTATAGGGATGGTGCCAAGGAAAAAGCTGTGAAAGCAGCCATGTTGTGGCACTTTTGCACTCGCTTTTGGATGCCTTTCATAGCTCCAGTGTGCCTGGAGGTCTGGGCTTCCTGATTTTAAAAATCCTAGCATTAGGCCTACCTAACCCCAACCCGACGACGGGAAAGGCAAATCAGACAGGAATTAGGGATGTCCCCAAGGAAATAGCTGTGGAGGCAGGCATGTTGTGGTACTTTTGTGCTCTTCTTGGGTCATTCTTCGCAGTTGCTGTGTTCTTAGAACTCAGGGCTTTCTGGTTAAAAGAACACTAACCCTAGGCCTAACTCAAACCTCAACGCTAGGAAGGAAAATCAGCCTATGGTTGGGGATGGTCTCATGGAAATAGCAGTGGTGGCAGCCAAGTTGTGTCACTTTTGCAATCCCCTTTGGGATGCCTTGAACAGCTGCAGTGTGCCTGGAGCACAGGGCTTCCTGGTTTTAAAAGTCCTAGGCCTAAGCCTAACAGTAACCCTAGGAAGGTAAATCAGCCGGGTATTAGGGTTCTTCCTAAGGAAAAAGCTGTGAAAGCAGCCATGTTGTGGCACTTTTGCACTCGCTTTTGGATGCCTTTCACAGTTCCAGTGTGCCTGGAGGTCTGGGCTTCCTGGTTCAAAAATTCCTAGCCCTAAACTGAACCCTAACCCTAACTCTAGGCAGATAAATCAGCCTAGCTATAGGGATGGTGCCAAGGAAAAAGCTGTGAAAGCAGCCATGTTGTGCCACTTTTGCACTCGCTTTTGGATGCCTTTCATATCACCAGTGTGCCTGGAGGTCTGGTCTTCCTGATTTTAAAACCTACCACTAGGCCTACCTATCCCGAACCCGATGACTAGAAAGGCAAATCACCCAGGAAGTAGGGATGTCCCCAAGGAAATAGCTGTGGAGGCAGGCATGTTGTGGTACTTTTGTGCTCTTCTTGGGTAGTTCTTCGCAGTTGCTGTGTTCTTAGAACTCAGGGCTTTCTGGTTAAAAGAACACTAACCCTAGGCCTAACTCAAACCTCAACGCTAGGAAGGAAAATCAGCCTATGGTTGGGGATGGTCTCATGGAAATAGCAGTGGTGGCAGCCAAGTTGTGTCACTTTAGCGTTCCCCTTGGGATGCCTTGAACAGCTGCAGTGTGCCTGGAGCACAGGGCTTCCTGGTTTTAAAAGTCCTAGGCCTAAGCCTAACAGTAACCCTAGGAAGGTAAATCAGCCGGGTATTAGGGTTCTTCCTAAGGAAAAAGCTGTGAAAGCAGCCATGTTGTGGCACTTTTGCACTCGCTTTTGGATGCCTTTCACAGTTCCAGTGTGCCTGGAGGTCTGGGCTTCCTTGTTCAAAAATTCCTAGCCTTAAACTGAACCCTAACCCTAACTCTAGGCAGATAAATCATCCTATGTATAGGGATGGTGCCAAGGAAAAAGCTGTGAAAGCAGCCATGTTGTGGCACTTTTGCACTCGATTTTGGATGCCTTTCACAGCTCCAGTGTGCCTGGAGGTCTGGGCTTCCTGATTTTAAAACCTACCACTAGGCCTACCTATCCCGAACCCGACGACGAGAAAGGCAAATCACCCAGGAAGTAGGGATGTCCCCAAGGAAATAGCTGGGAAGGCAGGCATGTTGTGGTACTTTTGTGCACTTCTTGGGTAGTCCTTGGCAGCTGCTGTCTTCTTGGAACTCAGGGCTTTCTGGTTAAAAGAACACTAACCCTAGGCATAACTCAAACCTCAACGCTAGGAAGGAAAATCAGCCTATGGTTGGGGATGGTCTCATGGAAATAGCAGTGGTGGCAGCCAAGTTGTGTCACTTTAGCGTTCCCCTTGGGATGCCTTTGACAGCTGCAGTGTGCCTGGAGCAGAGGGCTTCCTGGTTTTAAAAGTCCTAGGCCTAAGCCTAATAGTAACCCTAGGAAGGTAAATCAGCCGGGTATTAGGGTTCTTCCTAAGGAAAAAGCTGTGAAAGCAGCCATGTTGTGGCACTTCTGCGCTCCCTTTGGGATACCTTTGGCAGCTGCAGTAAGCCTGGAACTCAGGGCTTCCTGGTTCAAAAATCCGAGCCCTAGGTTGAACCCTATCCCTAACCCTAGGCAGATAAATGAGCCAATCTATAGGGATGGTGCCAAGGAAAAAGCTGTGAAAGCTTCCATGTTGTGGCACTTCTGCGCTCCCTTTGGGATGCCTTTCACAGCTGAAGTAAGCCTGGAACTCAGGGCTTCCTTGTTCAAAAAATCCTAGCCCTATGCTGAACCCTAACCCTAACCCTAGGTAGATAAATCAACCTAAATATAGGGATGGTGCCAAGGAAAAAGCTGTGAAAGCAGCCATGTTGTGGCACTTTTGCACTCCCTTTTGGATGCCTTTCACCGCTCCAGTGTGCCTGGAGGTCTGGGCTTCCTGATTTGAAAAATCCTAGCACAAGGCCTACCTAACCCCAACCCGACGACGAGAAAGGCAAATCACCCAGGAATTAGGGATGTCCCCATGGAAAAAGCGGGTTAGGCAGGCATGTTGTGGTACTTTTGTGCTCTTCTTGGGTAGTCCTTCGCAGCTGCTTTGTTCTTGGAACTCGGGGCTTTCTGGTTGAAAGGACCCTAACCCTAGGCGTAACTCAAACCTCAACGCTAGGAAGGAAAATCAGCCTATGGTTGGGGATGGTCTCATGGAAATAGCAGTGGAGGCAGCCAAGTTGTGTCACTTTTGCGCTCCCCTTGGGATGCCTTTGACAGCTGCAGTGTGCCTGGAGCACAGGGCTTCCTGGTTTTCAAAGTCCTAGGCCTAAGCCTAACAGTAACCCTAGGAAGGTAAATCAGCCGGGTATTAGGGTTCTTCCTAAGGAAATAGCTGTGAAAGCAGCCATGTTGTGGCACTTCTGCGCTCCCTTTGGGATGCCCTTGGCAGCTGCAGTAAGCCTGGAACTCAGGGCTTCCTGGTTCAAAAAATCCTAGCCCTAGGCTGAACCCTAACCCTAACCCTAGGCAGATAAATCAGCCTAGGTATAGGGATGGTGCCAAGGAAAAAGCTGTGAAAGCAGCCATGTTGTGGCACTTTTGCACTCCCTTTCGGATGCCTTTCACAGCTCCAGTGTGCCTGGAGGTCTGGGCTTCCTGATTTTAAAAATCCTAGCACTAGCACTACCTAACCCCAACCCTAAGACGAGAAAGGCAAATCAGCCAGGAATTAGAGATGTCCCCAAGGAAATAGCTGTGGACGCAGGCATGTTGTGGTACTTTTGTGCACTTCTTGGGTAGTCCTTCGCAGCTGCTGTGCTCTTGGGACTCAGGGCTTTCAGGTTAAAACAACACTAACCCTAGGCCTAACTCAAACCTCAACGTTAGGAAGGAAGATCAGCCTATGGTTGGGGATGGTCTCATGGAAATAGCAGTGGAGGCAGCCAAGTTGTGTCACTTTTGCACTCCTTTTGGGAGGCCTTTGGCAGCTGCAGTAAGCCTGGAACTCAGGGCTTCCTGGTTAAAAAAATCCGAGCCCTAGTCTGAACCCTAAACCTAGGCACTTAAATCAGCCTAGGTATAGGGATGTTGCCAAGGAAAAAGCTGTGAAAGCAGCCATGTTGTGGCACTTCTGCACTCCCTTTGGGATGCCTTTCACAGCTGAAGCAAGCCTGGAACTCAGGGCTTCCTTGTTCAAAAAATCCTAGCCCTAGGCTGAACCCTAACCCTACCCCTAGGTAGATAAATCAGCTTAAGTATAGGGATGGTGCCAAGGAAAAAGCTGTGAAAGCAGCCATGTTGTGGCACTTTTGAACTCCCTTTTGGATACCTTTCACAGCTCGAGTGTGCCTGGAGGTCTGGCCTTCCTGATTTTAAAAATCCAAGCACATGACCTACCTAACACCAACCCGATGACGAGAAAGGCAAATCAGCCAGGAATTAGGGATGTCCCCAAGGAAATAGCTGGGGAGGCAGGCATGTTGTGTTACCTTTGTGCACTTCTTGGGTAGTCCTTCGCAGCTGCTTAGTTCTTGGAACTCAGGGCTTTCTGGTTAAAAGTACACTAACCCTAGGCCTAACTCATACGTCAACGCTAGGAAGGAAGATCAGCCTATGGTTGGGGATGGTCTCATGGAAATAGCAGTGGAGGCAGCCAAGCTGTGTCACTTTTGCGCTCCCCTTGGGATGCCTTTGACAACTGCAGTGTGACTGGAGCAAAGGGCCTCCCGCTTTTAAAAGTCCTAGGCCTAAGCCAAACAGTAAGCCTAGGAAGATAAATCAGCCGAGTATTAGGGTTCTTCCTAAGGAAAAAGCTGTGAAAGCAGCCATGTTGTGGCACTTCTGTGCTCGTTTGGGATGCCTTTGGCAGCTGCAGTAAGCCTGGAACTCAGGGCTTCCTGGTTAAAAATTCCGAGCCCTAGGCTGAACTCTAAACCTAACCCTAGGCAGATAAATCAGCCTAGGTATAGGGATGGTGCCAAGGAGAAAGCTGTGAAAGCAGCCATGTTGTGCCACTTTTGCACTCCCTTTTGGATGCCTTTCACAGCTCCAGAGTGCCTGGAGGTCTGGGCTTCCTGATTTTAAAAATCCTAGCACTAGCACTACCTAACCCCAACCCTAAGACGAGAAAGGCAAATCAGCCAGGAATTAGAGATGTCCCCAAGGATATAGCTGTGGAGGCAGGCATGTTGTGGTACTTTTGTGCACTTCTTGGGTAGTCCTTCGCAGCTGCTGTGTTCTTGGAACTCAGTGCTTTCAGGTTAAAACAACACTAACCCTAGGCCTAACTCATACGTCAACGCTAGGAAGGAAGATCAGCCTATGGTTGGGGATGGTCTCATGGAAATAGCAGTGGAGGCAGCCAAGTTGTGTCACTTTTGCGCTCCCTTTGGGATGCCTTTGGCAGCTGCAGTAAGCCTGGAACTCAGGGCTTCCTGGTTAAAAAAATCCAAGCCCTAGGCTGAACCCTAACCCTAACCCTAGGCAGAGAAATCAGCCTAGTTGTATGGATGGTGCCTAGGAAAAAGCTGTGAAAGCAGCCATGTTGTGGCACTTTTGCACTCCCTTTTGGATGCCTTTGGCAGCTGCAGTAAGCCTGGAACTCAGGGCTTCCTGGTTAAAAAAATCCGAGCCCTAGGCTGAACCCTAAACCTAGGCACTTAAATCAGCCTAGGTATAGGGATGGTGCCAAGGAAATAGCTGTGAAAGCAGCCATGTTGTGGCACTTCTGCGCTCCCTTTGGGATGCCTTTCACAGCTGAAGCAAGCCTGGAACTCAGGGCTTCCTTGTTCAAAAAATCCTACCCCTAGGCTGAACCCTAACCCTACCCCTAGGTAGATAAATCAGCCTAAGTATAGGGATGGTGCCAAGGAAAAAGCTGTGAAAGCAGCCATGTTGTGGCACTTTTGCACTCCCTTTTGGATGCCTTTCACAGCTCCAGTGTGCCTGGAGGTCTGGGCTTCCTGATTTAAAAAATAGTAGCATTAGGCCTACCTAAACCCAACCCGACGACGAGAAAGGCAAATCAGCCAGGAATTAGGGATGTCCCCAAGGAAATAGCTGTGGAGGCTGGCATGTTGTGGTACTTTTGTGCTCTTCTTGGGTAGTTTTTCGCAGTTGCTGTGTTCTTAGAACTCAGGGCTTTCTGGTTAAAAGAACACTAACCCTAGGCCTAACTCAAACCTCAACGCTAGGAAGGAAAATCAGCCTATGGTTGGGGATGGTCTCATGGAAATAGCAGTGGTGGCAGCCAAGTTGTGTCACTTTAGCGCTCCCCTTGGGATGCCTTGAACAGCTGCAGTGTGCCTGGAGCACAGGGCTTCCTGGTTTTAAAAGTTCTAGGCCTAAGCCTAACAGTGACCCTAGGAAGGTAAATCAGCCTAGGTATAGGGATGGTGCCAAGGAAAAAGCTGTGAAAGCAGCCATGTTGTGGCACTTTTGCACTCGCTTTTGGATGCCTTTCATAGCTCCAGTGTGCCTGGAGGTCTGGGCTTCCTGATTTTAAAAATCCTAGCATTAGGCCTACCTAACCCCAACCCGACGACGGGAAAGGCAAATCAGACAGGAATTAGGGATGTCCCCAAGGAAATAGCTGTGGAGGCAGGCATGTTGTGGTACTTTTGTGCTCTTCTTGGGTCGTTCTTCGCAGTTGCTGTGTTCTTAGAACTCAGGGCTTTCTGGTTAAAAGAACACTAACCCTAGGCATAACTCAAACCTCAACGCTAGGAAGGAAAATCAGCCTATGGTTGGGGATGGTCTCATGGAAATAGCAGTGGTGGCAGCCAAGTTGTGTCACTTTTGCACTCCCCTTGGGATGCCTTGAACAGCTGCAGTGTGCCTGGAGCACAGGGCTTCCTGGTTTTAAAAGTCCTAGGCCTAAGCCTAACAGTAACCCTAGGAAGGTAAATCAGCCGGGTATTAGGGTTCTTCCTAAGGAAAAAGCTGTGAAAGCAGCCATGTTGTGGCACTTTTGCACTCGCTTTTGGATGCCTTTCACAGTTCCAGTGTGCCTGGAGGTCTGGGCTTCCTGGTTCAAAAATTCCTAGCCCTAAACTGAACCCTAACCCTAACTCTAGGCAGATAAATCAGCCTAGCTATAGGGATGGTGCCAAGGAAAAAGCTGTGAAAGCAGCCATGTTGTGGCACTTTTGCACTCGCTTTTGGATGCCTTTCATATCTCCAGTGTGCCTGGAGGTCTGGTCTTCCTGATTTTAAAACCTACCACTAGGCCTACCTATCCCGAACCCGATGACTAGAAAGGCAAATCACCCAGGAAGTAGGGATGTCCCCAAGGAAATAGCTGTGGAGGCAGGCATGTTGTGGTACTTTTGTGCTCTTCTTGGGTAGTTCTTCGCAGCTGCTGTGCTCTTGGGACTCAGGGCTTTCAGGTTAAAACAACACTAACCCTAGGCCTAACTCAAACCTCAACGCTAGGAAGGAAAATCAGCCTATGGTTGGGGATGGTCTCATGGAAATAGCAGTGGTGGCAGCCAAGTTGTGTCACTTTTGCACTCCCCTTGGGATGCCTTGAACAGCTGCAGTGTGCCTGGAGCACAGGGCTTCCTGGTTTTAAAAGTCCTAGGCCTAAGCCTAACAGTAACCCTAGGAAGGTAAATCAGCCGGGTATTAGGGTTCTTCCTAAGGAAAAAGCTGTGAAAGCAGCCATGTTGTGGCACTTTTGCACTCGCTTTTGGATGCCTTTCACAGTTCCAGTGTGCCTGGAGGTCTGGGCTTCCTGGTTCAAAAATTCCTAGCCTTAAACTGAACCCTAACCCTAACTCTAGGCAGATAAATCATCCTATGTATAGGGATGGTGCCAAGGAAAAAGCTGTGAAAGCAGCCATGTTGTGGCACTTTTGCACTCGATTTTGGATGCCTTTCACAGCTCCAGTGTGCCTGGAGGTCTGGTCTTCCTGATTTTAAAACCTACCACTAGGCCTACCTATCCCGAACCCGACGACGAGAAAGGCAAATCACCCAGGAAGTAGGGATGTCCCCAAGGAAATAGCTGTGGAGGCAGGCATGTTGTGGTACTTTTGTGCACTTCTTGGGTAGTCCTTGGCAGCTGCTGTCTTCTTGGAACTCAGGGCTTTCTGGTTAAAAGAACACTAACCCTAGGCCTAACTCAAACCTCAACGCTAGGAAGGAAAATCAGCATATGGTTGGGGATGGTCTCATGGAAATAGCAGTGGTGGCAGCCAAGTTGTGTCACTTTAGCGTTCCCCTTGGGATGCCTTGAACAGCTGCAGTGTGCCTGGAGCAGAGGGCTTCCTGGTTTTAAAAGTCCTAGGCCTAAGCCTAATAGTAACCCTAGGAAGGTAAATCAGCCGGGTATTAGGGTTCTTCCTAAGGAAAAAGCTGTGAAAGCAGCCATGTTGTGGCACTTCTGCGCTCCCTTTGGGATACCTTTGGCAGCTGCAGTAAGCCTGGAACTCAGGGCTTCCTGGTTCAAAAATCCGAGCCCTAGGTTGAACCCTATCCCTAACCCTAGGCAGATAAATGAGCCAATCTATAGGGATGGTGCCAAGGAAAAAGCTGTGAAAGCTTCCATGTTGTGGCACTTCTGCGCTCCCTTTGGGATGCCTTTCACAGCTGAAGTAAGCCTGGAACTCAGGGCTTCCTTGTTCAAAAAATCCTAGCCCTAGGCTGAACCCTAACCCTAACCCTAGGTAGATAAATCAACCTAAGTATAGGGATGGTGCCAAGGAAAAAGCTGTGAAAGCAGCCATGTTGTGGCACTTTTGCACTCCCTTTTGGATGCCTTTCACCGCTCCAGTGTGCCTGGAGGTCTGGGCTTCCTGATTTGAAAAATCCTAGCACAAGGCCTACCTAACCCCAACCCGACGACGAGAAAGGCAAATCACCCAGGAATTAGGGATGTCCCCATGGAAAAAGCGGGTTAGGAAGGCATGTGGTGGTACTTTTGTGCTCTTCTTGGGTAGTCCTTCGCAGCTGCTTTGTTCTTGGAACTCGGGGCTTTCTGGTTGAAAGGACCCTAACCCTAGGCGTAACTCAAACCTCAACGCTAGGAAGGAAAATCAGCCTATGGTTGAGGATGGTCTCATGGAAATAGCAGTGGAGGCAGCCAAGTTGTGTCACTTTTGCGCTCCCCTTGGGATGCCTTTGACAGTTGCAGTGTGCCTGGAGCACAGGGCTTCCTGGTTTTCAAAGTCCTAGGCCTAAGCCTAACAGTAACCCTAGGAAGGTAAATCAGCCGGGTATTAGGGTTCTTCCTAAGGAAATAGCTGTGAAAGCAGCCATGTTGTGGCACTTCTGCGCTCCCTTTGGGATGCCCTTGGCAGCTGCAGTAAGCCTGGAACTCAGGGCTTCCTTGTTCAAAAAATCCTAGCCCTATGCTGAACCCTAACCCTAACCCTAGGCAGATAAATCAGCCTAGGTATAGGGATGGTGCCAAGGAAAAAGCTGTGAAAGCAGCCATGTTGTGGCACTTTTGCACTCCCTTTCGGATGCCTTTCACAGCTCCAGTGTGCCTGGAGGTCTGGGCTTCCTGATTTTAAAAATCCTAGCACTAGCACTACCTAACCCCAACCCTAAGACGAGAAAGGCAAATCAGCCAGGAATTAGAGATGTCCCCAAGGAAATAGCTGTGGAGGCAGGCATGTGGTGGTACTTTTGCGCACTTCTTGGGTAGTCCTTCGCAGCTGCTGTGCTCTTGGGACTCAGGGCTTTCAGGTTAAAACAACACTAACCCTAGGCCTAACTCAAACCTCAACGCTAGGAAGGAAGATCAGCCTATGGTTGGGGATGGTCTCATGGAAATAGCAGTGGAGGCAGCCAAGTTGTGTCACTTTTGCACTCCTTTTGGGATGCCTTTGGCAGCTGCAGTAAGCCTGGAACTCAGGGCTTCCTGGTTAAAAAAATCCGAGCCCTAGTCTGAACCCTAAACCTAGGCACTTAAATCAGCCTAGGTATAGGGATGTTGCCAAGGAAAAAGCTGTGAAAGCAGCCATGTTGTGGCACTTCTGCGCTCCCTTTGGGATGCCTTTCACAGCTGAAGCAAGCCTGGAACTCAGGGCTTCCTTGTTCAAAAAATCCTAGCCCTAGGCTGAACCCTAACCCTACCCCTAGGTAGATAAATCAGCCTAAGTATAGGGATGGTGCCAAGGAAAAAGCTGTGAAAGCAGCCATGTTGTGGCACTTTTGAACTCCCTTTTGGATACCTTTCACAGCTCGAGTGTGCCTGGAGGTCTGGCCTTCCTGATTTTAAAAATCCAAGCACATGACCTACCTAACACCAACCCGATGACGAGAAAGGCAAATCAGCCAGGAATTAGGGATGTCCCCAAGGAAATAGCTGGGGAGGCAGGCATGTTGTGTTACCTTTGTGCACTTCTTGGGTAGTCCTTCGCAGCTGCTTAGTTCTTGGAACTCAGGGCTTTCTGGTTAAAAGTACACTAACCCTAGGCCTAACTCATACGTCAACGCTAGGAAGGAAGATCAGCCTATGGTTGGGGATGGTCTCATGGAAATAGCAGTGGAGGCAGCCAAGTTGTGTCACTTTTGCGCTCCCTTTGGGATGCCTTTGGCAGCTGCAGTAAGCCTGGAACTCAGGGCTTCCTGGTTAAAAAAATCCAAGCCCTAGGCTGAACCCTAACCCTAACCCTAGGCAGAGAAATCAGCCTAGATGTATGGATGGTGCCTAGGAAAAAGCTGTGAAAGCAGCCATGTTGTGGCACTTTTGCACTCCCTTTTGGATGCCTTTGGCAGCTGCAGTAAGCCTGGAACTCAGGGCTTCCTGGTTCAAAAAATCCTAGCCCTAGGCTGAACCCTAAACCTAGGCACTTAAATCAGCCTAGGTATAGGGATGGTGCCAAGGAAAAAGCTGTGAAAGCAGCCATGTTGTGGCACTTCTGCGCTCCCTTTGGGATGCCTTTCACAGCTGAAGCAAGCCTGGAACTCAGGGCTTCCTTGTTCAAAAAATCCTAGCCCTAGGCTGAACCCTAACCCTACCCCTAGGTAGATAAATCAGCCTAAGTATAGGGATGGTGCCAAGGAAAAAGCTGTGAAAGCAGCCATGTTGTGGCACTTTTGAACTCCCTTTTGGATACCTTTCACAGCTCGAGTGTGCCTGGAGGTCTGGCCTTCCTGATTTTAAAAATCCAAGCACATGACCTACCTAACACCAACCCGATGACGAGAAAGGCAAATCAGCCAGGAATTAGGGATGTCCCCAAGGAAATAGCTGGGGAGGCAGGCATGTTGTGTTACCTTTGTGCACTTCTTGGGTAGTCCTTCGCAGCTGCTTAGTTCTTGGAACTCAGGGCTTTTTGGTTAAAAGAACACTAACCCTAGGCCTAACTCAAACCTCAACGCTAGGAAGGAAAATCAGCCTATGGTTGGGGATGGTCTCATGGAAATAGCAGTGGAGGCAGCCAAGCTGTGTCACTTTTGCGCTCCCCTTGGGATGCCTTTGACAGCTGCAGTGTGACTGGAGCAAAGGGCCTCCCGCTTTTAAAAGTCCTAGGCCTAAGCCAAACAGTAAGCCTAGGAAGATAAATCAGCCGAGTATTAGGGTTCTTCCTAAGGAAAAAGCTGTGAAAGCAGCCATGTTGCGGCACTTCTGTGCTCGTTTGGGATGCCTTTGGCAGCTGCAGTAAGCCTGGAACTCAGGGCTTCCTGGTTAAAAATTCCGAGCCCTAGGCTGAAGTCTAACCCTAACCCTAGGCAGATAAATCAGCCTAGGTATAGGGATGGTGCCAAGGAGAAAGCTGTGAAAGCAGCCATGTTGTGCCACTTTTGCACTCCCTTTTGGATGCCTTTCACAGCTCCAGAGTGCCTGGAGGTCTGGGCTTCCTGATTTTAAAAATCCTTGCACTAGCCCTACCTAACCCCAACCCTAAGACGAGAAAGGCAAATCAGCCAGGAATTAGAGATGTCCCCAAGGAAATAGCTGTGGAGGCAGGCATGTTGTGGTACTTTTGTGCACTTCTTGGGTAGTCCTTCGCAGCTGCTGTGTTCTTGGAACTCAGTGCTTTCAGGTTAAAACAACACTAACCCTAGGCCTAACTCATACGTCAACGCTAGGAAGGAAGATCAGCCTATGGTTGGGGATGGTCTCATGGAAATAGCAGTGGAGGCAGCCAAGTTGTGTCACTTTTGCGCTCCCTTTGGGATGCCTTTGGCAGCTGCAGTAAGCCTGGAACTCAGGGCTTCCTGGTTAAAAAAATCCAAGCCCTAGGCTGAACCCTAACCCTAACCCTAGGCAGAGAAATCAGCCTAGATGTATGGATGGTGCCTAGGAAAAAGCTGTGAAAGCAGCCATGTTGTGGCACTTTTGCACTCCCTTTTGGATGCCTTTGGCAGCTGCAGTAAGCCTGGAACTCAGGGCTTCCTGGTTAAAAAAATCCGAGCCCTAGGCTGAACCCTAAACCTAGGCACTTAAATCAGCCTAGGTATAGGGATGGTGCCAAGGAAATAGCTGTGAAAGCAGCCATGTTGTGGCACTTCTGCGCTCCCTTTGGGATGCCTTTCACAGCTGAAGCAAGCCTGGAACTCAGGGCTTCCTTGTTCAAAAAATCCTACCCCTAGGCTGAACCCTAACCCTACCCCTAGGTAGATAAATCAGCCTAAGTATAGGGATGGTGCCAAGGAAAAAGCTGTGAAAGCAGCCATGTTGTGGCACTTTTGCACACCCTTTTGGATGCCTTTCACAGCTCCAGTGTGCCTGGAGGTCTGGGCTTCCTGATTTTAAAAATAGTAGCATTAGGCCTACCTAAACCCAACCCGACGACGAGAAAGGCAAATCAGCCAGGAATTAGGGATGTCCCCAAGGAAATAGCTGTGGAGGCAGGCATGTTGTGGTACTTTTGTGCTCTTCTTGGGTAGTTTTTCGCAGTTGCTGTGTTCTTAGAACTCAGGGCTTTCTGGTTAAAAGAACACTAACCCTAGGCCTAACTCAAACCTCAACGCTAGGAAGGAAAATCAGCCTATGGTTGGGGATGGTCTCATGGAAATAGCAGTGGTGGCAGCCAAGTTGTGTCACTTTAGCGCTCCCCTTGGGATGCCTTGAACAGCTGCAGTGTGCCTGGAGCACAGGGCTTCCTGGTTTTAAAAGTTCTAGGCCTAAGCCTAACAGTGACCCTAGGAAGGTAAATCAGCCTAGGTATAGGGATGGTGCCAAGGAAAAAGCTGTGAAAGCAGCCATGTTGTGGCACTTTTGCACTCGCTTTTGGATGCCTTTCATATCTCCAGTGTGCCTGGAGGTCTGGGCTTCCTGATTTTAAAAATCCTAGCATTAGGCCTACCTAACCCCAACCCGACGACGGGAAAGGCAAATCAGACAGGAATTAGGGATGTCCCCAAGGAAATAGCTGTGGAGGCAGGCATGTTGTGGTACTTTTGTGCTCTTCTTGGGTCGTTCTTCGCAGCTGCTGTGTTCTTAGAACTCAGGGCTTTCTGGTTAAAAGAACAGTAACCCTAGGCCTAACTCAAACCTCAACGCTAGGAAGGAAAATCAGCCTATGGTTGGGGATGGTCTCATGGAAATAGCAGTGGTGGCAGCCAAGTTGTGTCACTTTTGCACTCCCCTTGGGATGCCTTGAACAGCTGCAGTGTGCCTGGAGCACAGGGCTTCCTGGTTTTAAAAGTCCTAGGCCTAAGCCTAACAGTAACCCTAGGAAGGTAAATCAGCCGGGTATTAGGGTTCTTCCTAAGGAAAAAGCTGTGAAAGCAGCCATGTTGTGGCACTTTTGCACTCGCTTTTGGATGCCTTTCACAGTTCCAGTGTGCCTGGAGGTCTGGGCTTCCTGGTTCAAAAATTCCTCGCCCTAAACTGAACCCTAACCCTAACTCTAGGCAGATAAATCAGCCTAGCTATAGGGATGGTGCCAAGGAAAAAGCTGTGAAAGCAGCCATGTTGTGGCACTTTTGCACTCCCTTTTGGATGCCTTTCATATCTCCAGTGTGCCTGGAGGTCTGGTCTTCCTGATTTTAAAACCTACCACTAGGCCTACCTATCCCGAACCCGATGACTAGAAAGGCAAATCACCCAGGAAGTAGGGATGTCCCCAAGGAAATAGCTGTGGAGGCAGGCATGTTGTGGTACTTTTGTGCTCTTCTTGGGTAGTTCTTCGCAGTTGCTGTGTTCTTAGAACTCAGGGCTTTCTGGTTAAAAGAACATTAACCCTAGGCCTAACTCAAACCTCAACGCTAGGAAGGAAAATCAGCCTATGGTTGGGGATGGTCTCATGGAAATAGCAGTGGTGGCAGCCAAGTTGTGTCACTTTAGCGTTCCCCTTGGGATGCCTTGAACAGCTGCAGTGTGCCTGGAGCACAGGGCTTCCTGGTTTTAAAAGTCCTAGGCCTAAGCCTAACAGTAACCCTAGGAAGGTAAATCAGCCGGGTATTAGGGTTCTTCCTAAGGAAAAAGCTGTGAAAGCAGCCATGTTGTGGCACTTTTGCACTCGCTTTTGGATGCCTTTCACAGTTCCAGTGTGCCTGGAGGTCGGGGCTTCCTGGTTCAAAAATTCCTAGCCTTAAACTGAACCCTAACCCTAACTCTAGGCAGATAAATCATCCTATGTATAGGGATGGTGCCAAGGAAAAAGCTGTGAAAGCAGCCATGTTGTGGCACTTTTGCACTCGATTTTGGATGCCTTTCACAGCTCCAGTGTGCCTGGAGGTCTGGTCTTCCTGATTTTAAAACCTACCACTAGGCCTACCTATCCCGAACCCGATGACTAGAAAGGCAAATCACCCAGGAAGTAGGGATGTCCCCAAGGAAATAGCTGTGGAGGCAGGCATGTTGTGGTACTTTTGTGCTCTTCTTGGGTAGTTCTTCGCAGTTGCTGTGTTCTTAGAACTCAGGGCTTTCTGGTTAAAAGAACATTAACCCTAGGCCTAACTCAAACCTCAACGCTAGGAAGGAAAATCAGCCTATGGTTGGGGATGGTCTCATGGAAATAGCAGTGGTGGCAGCCAAGTTGTGTCACTTTAGCGTTCCCCTTGGGATGCCTTGAACAGCTGCAGTGTGCCTGGAGCAGAGGGCTTCCTGGTTTTAAAAGTCCTAGGCCTAAGCCTAATAGTAACCCTAGGAAGGTAAATCAGCCGGGTATTAGGGTTCTTCCTAAGGAAAAAGCTGTGAAAGCAGCCATGTTCTGGCACTTCTGCGCTCCCTTTGGGATACCTTTGGCAGCTGCAGTAAGCCTGGAACTCAGGGCTTCCTGGTTCAAAAATCCGAGCCCTAGGTTGAACCCTATCCCTAACCCTAGGCAGATAAATGAGCCAATCTATAGGGATGGTGCCAAGGAAAAAGCTGTGAAAGCTTCCATGTTGTGGCACTTCTGCGCTCCCTTTGGGATGCCTTTCACAGCTGAAGTAAGCAGGGAACTCAGGGCTTCCTTGTTCAAAAAATCCTAGCCCTATGCTGAACCCTAACCCTAACCCTAGGTAGATAAATCAACCTAAGTATAGGGATGGTGCCAAGGAAAAAGCTGTGAAAGCAGCCATGTTGTGGCACTTTTGCACTCCCTTTTGGATGCCTTTCACCGCTCCAGTGTGCCTGGAGGTCTGGGCTTCCTGATTTGAAAAATCCTAGCACAAGGCCTACCTAACCCCAACCCGACGACGAGAAAGGCAAATCACCCAGGAATTAGGGATGTCCCCATGGAAAAAGCGGGTTAGGAAGGCATGTTGTGGTACTTTTGTGCTCTTCTTGGGTAGTCCTTCGCAGCTGCTTTGTTCTTGGAACTCGGGGCTTTCTGGTTGAAAGGACCCTAACCCTAGGCGTAACTCAAACCTCAACGCTAGGAAGGAAAATCAGCCTATGGTTGGGGATGGTCTCATGGAAATAGCAGTGGAGGCAGCCAAGTTGTGTCACTTTTGCGCTCCCCTTGGGATGCCTTTGACAGCTGCAGTGTGCCTGGAGCACAGGGCTTCCTGGTTTTCAAAGTCCTAGGCCTAAGCCTAACAGTAACCCTAGGAAGGTAAATCAGCCGGGTATTAGGGTTCTTCCTAAGGAAATAGCTGTGAAAGCAGCCATGTTGTGGCACTTCTGCGCTCCCTTTGGGATGCCCTTGGCAGCTGCAGTAAGCCTGGAACTCAGGGCTTCCTGGTTCAAAAAATCCTAGCCCTAGGCTGAACCCTAACCCTAACCCTAGGCAGATAAATCAGCATAGGTATAGGGATGGTGCCAAGGAAAAAGCTGTGAAAGCAGCCATGTTGTGGCACTTTTGCACTCCCTTTCGGATGCCTTTCACAGCTCCAGTGTGCCTGGAGGTCTGGGCTTCCTGATTTTAAAAATCCTAGCACTAGCACTACCTAACCCCAACCCTAAGACGAGAAAGGCAAATCAGCCAGGAATTAGAGATGTCCCCAAGGAAATAGCTGTGGAGGCAGGCATGTTGTGGTACTTTTGTGCACTTCTTGGGTAGTCCTTCGCAGCTGCTGTGCTCTTGGGACTCAGGGCTTTCAGGTTAAAACAACACTAACCCTAGGCCTAACTCAAACCTCAACGCTAGGAAGGAAGATCAGCCTATGGTTGGGGATGGTCTCATGGAAATAGCAGTGGAGGCAGCCAAGTTGTGTCACTTTTGCACTCCTTTTGGGATGCCTTTGGCAGCTGCAGTAAGCCTGGAACTCAGGGCTTCCTGGTTAAAAAAATCCGAGCCCTAGTCTGAACCCTAAACCTAGGCACTTAAATCAGCCTAGGTATAGGGATGTTGCCAAGGAAAAAGCTGTGAAAGCAGCCATGTTGTGGCACTTCTGCGCTCCCTTTGGGATGCCTTTCACAGCTGAAGCAAGCCTGGAACTCAGGGCTTCCTTGTTCAAAAAATCCTAGCCCTAGGCTGAACCCTAACCCTACCCCTAGGTAGATAAATCAGCCTAAGTATAGGGATGGTGCCAAGGAAAAAGCTGTGAAAGCAGCCATGTTGTGGCACTTTTGAACTCCCTTTTGGATACCTTTCACAGCTCGAGTGTGCCTGGAGGTCTGGCCTTCCTGATTTTAAAAATCCAAGCACATGACCAACCTAACACCAACCCGATGACGAGAAAGGCAAATCAGCCAGGAATTAGGGATGTCCCCAAGGAAATAGCTGGGGAGGCAGGCATGTTGTGTTACCTTTGTGCACTTCTTGGGTAGTCCTTCGCAGCTGCTTAGTTCTTGGAACTCAGGGCTTTCTGGTTAAAAGTACACTAACCCTAGGCCTAACTCATACGTCAACGCTAGGAAGGAAGATCAGCCTATGGTTGGGGATGGTCTCATGGAAATAGCAGTGGAGGCAGCCAAGTTGTGTCACTTTTGCGCTCCCTTTGGGATGCCTTTGGCAGCTGCAGTAAGCCTGGAACTCAGGGCTTCCTGGTTAAAAAAATCCAAGCCCTAGGCTGAACCCTAACCCTAACCCTAGGCAGAGAAATCAGCCTAGATGTATGGATGGTGCCTAGGAAAAAGCTGTGAAAGCAGCCATGTTGTGGCACTTTTGCACTCCCTTTTGGATGCCTTTGGCAGCTGCAGTAAGCCTGGAACTCAGGGCTTCCTGGTTAAAAAAATCCTAGCCCTAGGCTGAACCCTAAACCTAGGCACTTAAATCAGCCTAGGTATAGGGATGGTGCCAAGGAAAAAGCTGTGAAAGCAGCCATGTTGTGGCACTTCTGCGCTCCCTTTGGGATGCCTTTCACAGCTGAAGCAAGCCTGGAACTCAGGGCTTCCTTGTTCAAAAAATCCTACCCCTAGGCTGAACCCTAACCCTACCCCTAGGTAGATAAATCAGCCTAAGTATAGGGATGGTGCCAAGGAAAAAGCTGTGAAAGCAGCCATGTTGTGGCACTTTTGAACTCCCTTTTGGATACCTTTCACAGCTCGAGTGTGCCTGGAGGTCTGGCCTTCCTGATTTTAAAAATCCAAGCACATGACCTACCTAACACCAACCCGATGACGAGAAAGGCAAATCAGCCAGGAATTAGGGATGTCCCCAAGGAAATAGCTGGGGAGGCAGGCATGTTGTGTTACCTTTGTGCACTTCTTGGGTAGTCCTTCGCAGCTGCTTAGTTCTTGGAACTCAGGGCTTTTTGGTTAAAAGAACACTAACCCTAGGCCTAACTCAAACCTCAACGCTAGGAAGGAAAATCAGCCTATGGTTGGGGATGGTCTCATGGAAATAGCAGTGGAGGCAGCCAAGCTGTGTCACTTTTGCGCTCCCCTTGGGATGCCTTTGACAGCTGCAGTGTGACTGGAGCAAAGGGCCTCCCGCTTTTAAAAGTCCTAGGCCTAAGCCAAACAGTAAGCCTAGGAAGATAAATCAGCCGAGTATTAGGGTTCTTCCTAAGGAAAAAGCTGTGAAAGCAGCCATGTTGTGGCACTTCTGTGCTCGTTTGGGATGCCTTTGGCAGCTGCAGTAAGCCTGGAACTCAGGGCTTCCTGGTTCAAAAATTCCGAGCCCTAGGCTGAACTCTAACCCTAACCCTAGGCAGATAAATCAGCCTAGGTATAGGGATGGTGCCAAGGAGAAAGCTGTGAAAGCAGCCATGTTGTGCCACTTTTGCACTCCCTTTTGGATGCCTTTCACAGCTCCAGAGTGCCTGGAGGTCTGGGCTTCCTGATTTTAAAAATCCTTGCACTAGCCCTACCTAACCCCAACCCTAAGACGAGAAAGGCAAATCAGCCAGGAATTAGAGATGTCCCCAAGGAAATAGCTGTGGAGGCAGGCATGTTGTGGTACTTTTGTGCACTTCTTGGGTAGTCCTTCGCAGCTGCTGTGTTCTTGGAACTCAGTGCTTTCAGGTTAAAACAACACTAACCCTAGGCCTAACTCATACGTCAACGCTAGGAAGGAAGATCAGCCTATGGTTGGGGATGGTCTCATGGAAATAGCAGTGGAGGCAGCCAAGTTGTGTCACTTTTGCGCTCCCTTTGGGATGCCTTTGGCAGCTGCAGTAAGCCTGGAACTCAGGGCTTCCTGGTTAAAAAAATCCGAGCCCTAGTCTGAACCCTAAACCTAGGCACTTAAATCAGCCTAGGTATAGGGATGGTGCCAAGGAAATAGCTGTGAAAGCAGCCATGTTGTGGCACTTCTGCGCTCCCTTTGGGATGCCTTTCACAGCTGAAGCAAGCCTGGAACTCAGGGCTTCCTTGTTCAAAAAATCCTACCCCTAGGCTGAACCCTAACCCTACCCCTAGGTAGATAAATCAGCCTAAGTATAGGGATGGTGCCAAGGAAAAAGCTGTGAAAGCAGCCATGTTGTGGCACTTTTGCACACCCTTTTGGATGCCTTTCACAGCTCCAGTGTGCCTGGAGGTCTGGGCTTCCTGATTTTAAAAATAGTAGCATTAGGCCTACCTAAACCCAACCCGACGACGAGAAAGGCAAATCAGCCAGGAATTAGGGATGTCCCCAAGGAAATAGCTGTGGAGGCAGGCATGTTGTGGTACTTTTGTGCTCTTCTTGGGTAGTTTTTCGCAGTTGCTGTGTTCTTAGAACTCAGGGCTTTCTGGTTAAAAGAACACTAACCCTAGGCCTAACTCAAACCTCAACGCTAGGAAGGAAAATCAGCCTATGGTTGGGGATGGTCTCATGGAAATAGCAGTGGTGGCAGCCAAGTTGTGTCACTTTAGCGCTCCCCTTGGGATGCCTTGAACAGCTGCAGTGTGCCTGGAGCACAGGGCTTCCTGGTTTTAAAAGTTCTAGGCCTAAGCCTAACAGTGACCCTAGGAAGGTAAATCAGCCTAGGTATAGGGATGGTGCCAAGGAAAAAGCTGTGAAAGCAGCCATGTTGTGGCACTTTTGCACTCGCTTTTGGATGCCTTTCATATCTCCAGTGTGCCTGGAGGTCTGGGCTTCCTGATTTTAAAAATCCTAGCATTAGGCCTACCTAACCCCAACCCGACGACGGGAAAGGCAAATCAGCCAGGAATTAGGGATGTCCCCAAGGAAATAGCTGTGGAGGCAGGCATGTTGTGGTACTTTTGTGCTCTTCTTGGGTCGTTCTTCGCAGCTGCTGTGTTCTTAGAACTCAGGGCTTTCTGGTTAAAAGAACACTAACCCTAGGCCTAACTCAAACCTCAACGCTAGGAAGGAAAATCAGCCTATGGTTGGGGATGGTCTCATGGAAATAGCAGTGGTGGCAGCCAAGTTGTGTCACTTTTGCACTCCCCTTGGGATGCCTTGAACAGCTGCAGTGTGCCTGGAGCACAGGGCTTCCTGGTTTTAAAAGTCCTAGGCCTAAGCCTAACAGTAACCCTAGGAAGGTAAATCAGCCGGGTATTAGGGTTCTTCCTAAGGAAAAAGCTGTGAAAGCAGCCATGTTGTGGCACTTTTGCACTCGCTTTTGGATGCCTTTCACAGTTCCAGTGTGCCTGGAGGTCTGGGCTTCCTGGTTCAAAAATTCCTCGCCCTAAACTGAACCCTAACCCTAACTCTAGGCAGATAAATCAGCCTAGCTATAGGGATGGTGCCAAGGAAAAAGCTGTGAAAGCAGCCATGTTGTGGCACTTTTGCACTCGCTTTTGGATGCCTTTCATATCTCCAGTGTGCCTGGAGGTCTGGGCTTCCTGATTTTAAAAATCCTAGCATTAGGCCTACCTAACCCCAACCCGACGACGGGAAAGGCAAATCAGACAGGAATTAGGGATGTCCCCAAGGAAATAGCTGTGGAGGCAGGCATGTTGTGGTACTTTTGTGCTCTTCTTGGGTCGTTCTTCGCAGCTGCTGTGTTCTTAGAACTCAGGGCTTTCTGGTTAAAAGAACACTAACCCTAGGCCTAACTCAAACCTCAACGCTAGGAAGGAAAATCAGCCTATGGTTGGGGATGGTCTCATGGAAATAGCAGTGGTGGCAGCCAAGTTGTGTCACTTTTGCACTCCCCTTGGGATGCCTTGAACAGCTGCAGTGTGCCTGGAGCACAGGGCTTCCTGGTTTTAAAAGTCCTAGGCCTAAGCCTAACAGTAACCCTAGGAAGGTAAATCAGCCGGGTATTAGGGTTCTTCCTAAGGAAAAAGCTGTGAAAGCAGCCATGTTGTGGCACTTTTGCACTCGCTTTTGGATGCCTTTCACAGTTCCAGTGTGCCTGGAGGTCTGGGCTTCCTGGTTCAAAAATTCCTCGCCCTAAACTGAACCCTAACCCTAACTCTAGGCAGATAAATCAGCCTAGCTATAGGGATGGTGCCAAGGAAAAAGCTGTGAAAGCAGCCATGTTGTGGCACTTTTGCACTCGCTTTTGGATGCCTTTCATATCTCCAGTGTGCCTGGAGGTCTGGTCTTCCTGATTTTAAAACCTACCACTAGGCCTACCTATCCCGAACCCGATGACTAGAAAGGCAAATCACCCAGGAAGTAGGGATGTCCCCAAGGAAATAGCTGTGGAGGCAGGCATGTTGTGGTACTTTTGTGCTCTTCTTGGGTAGTTCTTCGCAGTTGCTGTGTTCTTAGAACTCAGGGCTTTCTGGTTAAAAGAACATTAACCCTAGGCCTAACTCAAACCTCAACGCTAGGAAGGAAAATCAGCCTATGGTTGGGGATGGTCTCATGGAAATAGCAGTGGTGGCAGCCAAGTTGTGTCACTTTAGCGTTCCCCTTGGGATGCCTTGAACAGCTGCAGTGTGCCTGGAGCACAGGGCTTCCTGGTTTTAAAAGTCCTAGGCCTAAGCCTAACAGTAACCCTAGGAAGGTAAATCAGCCGGGTATTAGGGTTCTTCCTAAGGAAAAAGCTGTGAAAGCAGCCATGTTGTGGCACTTTTGCACTCGCTTTTGGATGCCTTTCACAGTTCCAGTGTGCCTGGAGGTCTGGGCTTCCTGGTTCAAAAATTCCTAGCCTTAAACTGAACCCTAACCCTAACTCTAGGCAGATAAATCATCCTATGTATAGGGATGGTGCCAAGGAAAAAGCTGTGAAAGCAGCCATGTTGTGGCACTTTTGCACTCGATTTTGGATGCCTTTCACAGCTCCAGTGTGCCTGGAGGTCTGGTCTTCCTGATTTTAAAACCTACCACTAGGCCTACCTATCCCGAACCCGATGACTAGAAAGGCAAATCACCCAGGAAGTAGGGATGTCCCCAAGGAAATAGCTGTGGAGGCAGGCATGTTGTGGTACTTTTGTGCTCTTCTTGGGTAGTTCTTCGCAGTTGCTGTGTTCTTAGAACTCAGGGCTTTCTGGTTAAAAGAACATTAACCCTAGGCCTAACTCAAACCTCAACGCTAGGAAGGAAAATCAGCCTATGGTTGGGGATGGTCTCATGGAAATAGCAGTGGTGGCAGCCAAGTTGTGTCACTTTAGCGTTCCCCTTGGGATGCCTTGAACAGCTGCAGTGTGCCTGGAGCACAGGGCTTCCTGGTTTTAAAAGTCCTAGGCCTAAGCCTAACAGTAACCCTAGGAAGGTAAATCAGCCGGGTATTAGGGTTCTTCCTAAGGAAAAAGCTGTGAAAGCAGCCATGTTGTGGCACTTTTGCACTCGCTTTTGGATGCCTTTCACAGTTCCAGTGTGCCTGGAGGTCTGGGCTTCCTGGTTCAAAAATTCCTAGCCTTAAACTGAACCCTAACCCTAACTCTAGGCAGATAAATCATCCTATGTATAGGGATGGTGCCAAGGAAAAAGCTGTGAAAGCAGCCATGTTGTGGCACTTTTGCACTCGATTTTGGATGCCTTTCACAGCTCCAGTGTGCCTGGAGGTCTGGTCTTCCTGATTTTAAAACCTACCACTAGGCCTACCTATCCCGAACCCGACGACGAGAAAGGCAAATCACCCAGGAAGTAGGGATGTCCCCATGGAAAAAGCGGGTTAGGCAGGCATGTTGTGGTACTTTTGTGCTCTTCTTGGGTAGTCCTTCGCAGCTGCTTTGTTCTTGGAACTCGGGGCTTTCTGGTTGAAAGGGCCCTAACCCTAGGCGTAACTCAAACCTCAACGCTAGGAAGGAAAATCAGCCTATGGTTGGGGATGGTCTCATGGAAATAGCAGTGGAGGCAGCCAAGTTGTGTCACTTTTGCGCTCCCCTTGGGATGCCTTTGACAGCTGCAGTGTGCCTGGAGCACAGGGCTTCCTGGTTTTCAAAGTCCTAGGCCTAAGCCTAACAGTAACCCTAGGAAGGTAAATCAGCCGGGTATTAGGGTTCTTCCTAAGGAAATAGCTGTGAAAGCAGCCATGTTGTGGCACTTCTGCGCTCCCTTTGGGATGCCCTTGGCAGCTGCAGTAAGCCTGGAACTCAGGGCTTCCTGGTTCAAAAAATCCTAGCCCTAGGCTGAACCCTAACCCTAACCCTAGGCAGATAAATCAGCCTAGGTATAGGGATGGTGCCATGGAAAACGCTGTGAAAGCAGCCATGTTGTGGCACTTTTGCACTCCCTTTCGGATGCCTTTCACAGCTCCAGTGTGCCTGGAGGTCTGGGCTTCCTGATTTTAAAAATCCTAGCACTAGCACTACCTAACCCCAACCCTAAGACGAGAAAGGCAAATCAGCCAGGAATTAGAGATGTCCCCAAGGAAATAGCTGTGGACGCAGGCATGTTGTGGTACTTTTGTGCACTTCTTGGGTAGTCCTTCGCAGCTGCTGTGCTCTTGGGACTCAGGGCTTTCAGGTTAAAACAACACTAACCCTAGGCCTAACTCAAACCTCAACGCTAGGAAGGAAGATCAGCCTATGGTTGGGGATGGTCTCATGGAAATAGCAGTGGAGGCAGCCAAGTTGTGTCACTTTTGCACTCCTTTTGGGATGCCTTTGGCAGCTGCAGTAAGCCTGGAACTCAGGGCTTCCTGGTTAAAAAAATCCGAGCCCTAGTCTGAACCCTAAACCTAGGCACTTAAATCAGCCTAGGTAAAGGGATGTTGCCAAGGAAAAAGCTGTGAAAGCAGCCATGTTGTGGCACTTCTGCGCTCCCTTTGGGATGCCTTTCACAGCTGAAGCAAGCCTGGAACTCAGGGCTTCCTTGTTCAAAAAATCCTAGCCCTAGGCTGAACCCTAACCCTACCCCTAGGTAGATAAATCAGCCTAAGTATAGGGATGGTGCCAAGGAAAAAGCTGTGAAAGCAGCCATGTTGTGGCACTTTTGAACTCCCTTTTGGATACCTTTCACAGCTCGAGTGTGCCTGGAGGTCTGGCCTTCCTGATTTTAAAAATCCAAGCACATGACCTACCTAACACCAACCCGATGACGAGAAAGGCAAATCAGCCAGGAATTAGGGATGTCCCCAAGGAAATAGCTGGGGAGGCAGGCATGTTGTGTTACCTTTGTGCACTTCTTGGGTAGTCCTTCGCAGCTGCTTAGTTCTTGGAACTCAGGGCTTTCTGGTTAAAAGTACACTAACCCTAGGCCTAACTCAAACCTCAACGCTAGGAAGGAAAATCAGCCTATGGTTGGGGATGGTCTCATGGAAATAGCAGTGGTGGCAGCCAAGTTGTGTCACTTTTGCGCTCCCCTTAGGATGCCTTGAACAGCTGCAATGTGCCTGGAGCACAGGGCTTCCTGGTTTTAAATGTCCTAGGCCTAAGCCTAACACTAACCCTAGGAAGATAAATCAGCCTAGGTATAGGGATGGTGCCAAGGAAAAAGCTGTGAAAGCAGCCATGTTGTGGCACTTTTGCACTCCCTTTTGGATGCCTTTCACAGCTCCAGTGTGCCTGGAGGTCTGGCCTTCCTGATTTTAAAAATCCAAGCACATGACCTACCTAACACCAACCCGATGACGAGAAAGGCAAATCACCCAGGAATTAGGGATGTCCTCAAGGAAATAGCTGGGGAGGCAGGCATGTTGTGGTACTTTTGTGCTCTTCTTGGGTCGTTCTTCGCAGTTGCTGTGTTCTTAGAACTCAGGGCTTTCTGGTTAAAAGAACACTAACCCTAGGCCTAACTCAAACCTCAACGCTAGGAAGGAAAATCAGCCTATGGTTGGGGATGGTCTCATGGAAATAGCAGTGGTGGCAGCCAAGTTGTGTCACTTTTGCACTCCCCTTGGGATGCCTTGAACAGCTGCAGTGTGCCTGGAGCAGAGGGCTTCCTGGTTTTAAAAGTCCTAGGCCTAAGCCCTAACAGTAACCCTAGGAAGGTAAATCAGCCGGGTATTAGGGTTCATCCTAAGGAAAAAGCTGTGAAAGCAGCCATGTTGTGGCACTTTTGCACTCGCTTTTGGATGCCTTTCATATCTCCAGTGTGCCTGGAGGTCTGGGTTTCCTGGTTCAAAAAATCCTAGCCCTAAACTGAACCCTAACCCTATCTCTAGGCAGATAAATCAGCCTAGCTATAGGGATGGTGCCAAGGAAAAAGCTGTGAAAGCAGCCATGTTGTGGCACTTTTGCACTCGCTTTTGGATGCCTTTCACAGCTCCAGTGTGCCTGGAGGTCTGGTCTTCCTGATTTTAAAACCTACCACTAGGCCTACCTATCCAGAACCCGACGACGACAAAGGAAAATCACCCAGGAAGTAGGGATGTCCCCAAGGAAATAGCTGGGGAGGCAGGCATGTTGTGGTACTTTTGTGCACTTCTTGGGTAGTCCTTGGCAGCTGCTGTCTTCTTGGAACTCAGGGCTTTCTGGTTAAAAGAACACTAACCCTAGGCATAACTCAAACCTCAACGCTAGGAAGGAAAATCAGCCTATGGTTGGGGATGGTCTCATGGAAATAGCAGTGGTGGCAGCCAAGTTGCGTCACTTTAGCGTTCCCCTTGGGATGCCTTGAACAGCTGCAGTGTGCCTAGAGCACAGGGCTTCCTGGTTTTAAAAGTCCTAGGCCTAAGCCTAACAGTAACCCTAGGAAGGTAAATCAGCCGGGTATTAGGGTTCTTCCTAAGGAAAAAGCTGTGAAAGCAGCCATGTTGTGGCACTTCTGTGCTCCCTTTGGGATACCTATGACATCTGCAGTAAGCCTGGAACTCAGGGCTTCCTGGTTAAAAAATCCAAGCCCTAGGTTGAACCTTATCCCTAACCCTAGGCAGATAAATCAGCCAAGCTATAGGGATGGTGCCAAGGAAAAAGCTGTGAAAGCTGCCATGTTGTGGCACTTCTGCGCTCCCTTTGGGATGCCTTTCACAGCTGAAGTAAGCCTGGAACTCAGGGCTTCCTTGTTCAAAAAATCCTAGCCCTATGCTGAACCCTAACCCTAACCCTAGGTAGATAAATCAGCCTAAGTATAGGGATGGTGCCAAGGAAAAAGCTGTGAAAGCAGCCATGTTGTGGCACTTTTGCACTCCCTTTTGGATGCCTTTCACAGCTCCAGTGTGCCTGGAGGTCTGGGCTTCCTGATTTGAAAAATCCTAGCACAAGGCCTACCAAACCCCAACCCGACGACGAGAAAGGCAAATCAGCCAGGAATTAGGGATGTCCCCATGGAAAAAGCGGGTTAGGCAGGCATGTTGTGGTACTTTTGTGCTCTTCTTGGGTAGTCCTTCGCAGCTGCTTTGTTCTTGGAACTCGGGGCTTTCTGGTTGAAAGTACACTAACCCTAGGCGTAACTCAAACCTCAACGCCAGGAAGGAAAATCAGCCTATGGTTCGGGATGGTCTCATGGAAATAGCAGTGGAGGCAGCCAAGCTGTGTCACTTTTGTGCTCCCCTTGGGATGCCTTTGACAGCTGCAGTGTGCCTGGAGCACAGGGCTTCCCGGTTTTAAAAGTCCTAGGCCTAAGCCTAACAGTAACCCTAGGAAGATAAATCAGCCGAGTATTAGGGTTCTTCCTAAGGAAAAAGCTGTGAAGGCAGCCATGTTGTGGCACTTCTGTGCTCGTTTGGGATGCCTTTGGCAGCTGCAGTAAGCCTGGAACTCAGGGCTTCCTTGTTAAAAACTCCGAGCCCTAGGCTGAACTCTAACCCTAACCCTAGGCAGATAAATCAGCCTAGGTATAGGGATGGTGCCAAGGAAAAAGCTGTGAAAGCAGCCATGTTGTGGCACTTTTGCACTCCCTTTCGGATGCCTTTCACAGCTCCAGAGTGCCTGGAGGTCTGGGCTTCCTGATTTTAAAAATCCTAGCACTATGCCTACCTAACCCCAACCCGACGACGAGAAAGGCAAATCAGCCAGGAATTGGGGATGTCCCCAAGGAAATAACTGGGGAGGCAGGCATGTTGTGTTACCTTTGTGCACTTCTTGGGTAGTCCTTCGCAGCTGCTTAGTTCTTGGAACTCAGGGCTTTCTGGTTAAAAGTACACTAACCCTAGGCCTAACTCAAACCTCAACACACAGAAGGAAAATCAGCCTATGGTTGGGGATGGTCTCATGGAAATAGCAGTGGAGGCAGCCAAGTTGTGTCACTTTTGCGCTCCCCTTGGGATGCCTTGAATAGCTGCAGTGTGCCTGGAGCACAGGGCTTCCTGGTTTTCAAAGTCCTAGGCCTAAGCCTAACAGTAACCCTAGGAAGGTAAGTCAGCCGGGTATTAGGGTTCTTCCTAAGGAAAACGCTGTGAAAGCAGCCATGTTGTAGCACGTCTGCGCTCCCTTTGGGATGCCCTTGGCAGCTGCAGTAAGCCTGGAACTCAGGGCTTCCTGGTTCAAAAAATCCTAGCCCTAGGCTGAACCCTAACCCTAACCCTAGGCAGATAAATCAGCCTAGGTATAGGGATAGTGCCAAGGAAAAAGCTGTGAAAGCAGCCATGTTGTGCCACTTTTGCACTCCCTTTCGGACGCCTTTCACAGCTCCAGTGTGCCTGGAGGTCTGGGCTTCCAGATTTTAAAAATCCTAGCACTAGCCCAACCTAACCCCAACCCTAAGACGAGAAAGGCAAATCAGCCAGGAATTAGAGATGTCCCCAAGGAAATAGCTGTGGAGGCAGGCATGTTGTGGTACTTTTGTGCACTTCTTGGGTAGTCCTTCGCAGCTGCTGTGCTCTTGGGACTCAGGGCTTTCAGGTTAAAACAACCCTAACCCTAGGCCTAACTCATACGTCAACGCTAGGAAGGAAGATCAGCCTATGGTTGGGGATGGTCTCATGGAAATAGCAGTGGAGGCAGCCAAGTTGTGTCACTTTTGCACTCCCTTTTGGATGCCTTTTACAGCTCCAGTGTGCCTGGAGGTCTGGCCTTCCTGATTTTAAAAATCCTAGCACAAGACCTAACTAACCCCAACCCGACGACGAGAAAGGCAAATCAGCCAGGAGTAAGGGATGTCCCCAAGGAAATAGCTGGGGAGGCAGTCATGTTGTGGTACTTTTGTGCTCTTCTTGGGTAGTCCTTCGCAGCTGCTGTGTTCTTGGAACTCAGGGCTTTCTGGTTAAAAGGACACTAACCCTAGGCATAACTCAAACCTCAATGCTAGGAAGGAAAATCAGCCTATGGTTCGGGATGGTCTCATGGAAATAGCAGTGGTGGCGGGAAAGTTGTGTCACTTTTGCGCTCCCCTTGGGATGCCTCGAGCAGCTGCAGTGTGCCTAGAGCACAGGGCTTCCTGGTTTTAAAAGTCCTAGGCCTAAGCCTAACAGTAACCCTAGGAAGGTAAATCAGCCGGATATTAGGGTTCTTCCTAAGGAAAAAGCTGTGAAAGCAGCCATGTTGTGGCACTTCTGCGCTCCCTTTGGGATGCCTTTCACAGCTGAAGTAAGCCTGGAACTCAGGGCTTCCTGGTTAAAAAAATCCTAGCCCTAGGCTGAATCCTAACCCTAACCCTAGGCCGATAAATCAGCCTAGGTATAGGGATGGTGCCAAGGAAAAAGCAGTGAAAGCAGCCATGTTGTGGCACTTTTGCACTCCCTTTTGGATGCCTTTCACAGCTCCAGTGTGCCTGGAGGTCTGGGCTTCCTGATTTTAAAAATCCTAGCACAAGTCCTACCTAACCCCGACCCGACGACGAGAAAGGCAAATCACCCAGGAAGTAGGGATGTCCCCATGGAAAAAGCGGGTTAGGAAGGCATGTTGTGGTACTTTTGTGCTCTTCTTGGGTAGTCCTTGGCAGCTGCTGTGTTCTTGGAACTCAGGGCTTTCTGGTTGAAAGGACCCTAACCCTAGGCGTAACTAAAACCTCAATGCTAGTAAGGAAAATCAGCATATGGTTCGGGATGGTCTCATGGAAATAGCAGTGGAGGCAGCCAAGTTGTGTCACTTTTGCGCTCCCCTTGGGATACCTTTGACAACTGCAGTGTGCCTGGAGCACAGGTCTTCCTGGTTTTAAAAGTCCTAGGCCTAAACCTAACAGTAACCCTAGGAAGGTAAATCAGCCGGGTATTAGGGTTCTTCCTATGGACAAAGCTGTGAAAGCAGCCATATTGTGGCACTTCTGCGCTCCCTTTGGGATGCCTTTGGCAGCTGCAGTAAGCCTGGAACTCAGGGCTTCCTGGTTCAAAAAATCCGAGCCCTAGGCTGAACTCTAACCCTAACCCTAGGCAGATAAATCAGCCTAGGTATAGGGATGGTGCCAAGGAGAAAGCTGTGAAAGCAGCCATGTTGTGGCACTTTTGCGCTCCCTTTTGGATGCCTTTTACAGCTCCAGTGTGCCTGAAGGTCTGGGCTTCCTGATTTTAAATATCCTTTCACAAGACCTACCTAACCCCAACCCGACGACGAGAAAGGCAAATCAGCCAGGAATTAGGGATGTCCCCAAGGAAATAGCTGAGGAGGCAGGCATGTTGTGGTACTTTTGTGCTCTTCTTGGGGAGTCCTTCGCAGCTGCTGTGTTCTTGGAACTCAGGGCTTTCTGGTTTAAAAGAACACTAACCCTAGGCCTAACTCAAACCTCAATGCTAGGAAGGAAAATCAGCCTATGGTTCGGGATGATCTCTTGGAAATAGCAGTGGAGGCAGCCAAGTTGTGTCACTTTTGCGCTCCCCTTGGGATGCCTTTGACAGCTGCAGTGTGCCTGGAGCACAGGGCTTCCTGGTTTTAAAAGTCCTAGGCCTAAGCCTAACAGTAACCCTAGGAAGGTAAATCAGCCGGGTATTAGGGTTCTTCCTAAGGAAAAAGCTGTGAAAGCAGCCATGTTGTGGCACTTCTGCGGTCCCTTTGGGATGCCCTTGGCAGCTGCAGTAAGCCTGGAACTCAGGGCTTCCTGGTTCAAAAAATCCTAGCCCTAGGCTGAACCCTAACCCTAACCCTTGGCAGATAAATCAGCCTAGGTATAGGGATGGTGCCAAGGAAAAAGCTGTGAAAGCAGCCATGTTGTGGCACTTTTGCACTCCCTTTCGGATGCCTTTCACAGCTCCAGTGTGCCTGGAGGTCTGGGCTTCCTGATTTTAAAAATCCTAGCACTAGCACTACCTAACCCCAACCCTAAGACGAGAAAGGCAAATCAGCCAGGAATTAGAGATGTCCCCAAGGAAATAGCTGTGGAGGCAGGCATGTTGTGGTACTTTTGTGCACTTCTTGGGTAGTCCTTCGCAGCTGCTGTGCTCTTGGGACTCAGGGCTTTCAGGTTAAAACAACACTAACCCTAGGCCTAACTCATACGTCAACGCTAGGAAGGAAGATCAGCCTATGGTTGGGGATGGTCTCATGGAAATAGCAGTGGAGGCAGCCAAGTTGTGTCACTTTTGCACTCCCTTTGGGATGCCTTTGGCAGCTGCAGTAAGCCTGGAACTCAGGGCTTCCTGGTTAAAAAATCCAAGCCCTAGGCTGAACCCTAACCCTAACCCTAGGCAGATAAATCAGCCTAGGTGTATGGATGGTGCCTACGAAAAAGCTGTGAAAGCAGCCATGTTGTGGCACTTCTGCGCTCTCTTTGGGATGCCTTTCACAGCTGAAGTAAGCCTGGAACTCAGGGCTTCCTGGTTCAAAAAATCCTAGCCCTATGCTGAACCCTAACCCTAACCCTAGGTAGATAAATCAGCCTAAGTATAGGGATGGTGCCAAGGAAAAAGCTGTGAAAGCAGCCATGTTGTGGCACTTTTGCACTCCCTTTTGGATGCCTTTCACAGCTCCAGTGTGCCTGGAGGTCTGGGCTTCCTGATTTGAAAAATCCTAGCACAAGGCCTACCTAACCCCAACCCGACGGCGAGAAAGGCAAATCACCCAGGAAGTAGGGATGTCCCCATGGAAAAAGCGGGTTAGGCAGGCATGTTGTGGTACTTTTGTGCCCTTCTTGGGTAGTCCTTCGCAGCTGCTTTGTTCTTAGAACTCGGGGCTTTCTGGTTGAAAGGACCCTAACTCTCGGCCTAACTCAAACCTCAACGCCAGGAAGGAAAATCAGCCTATGATTCGGGATGGTCTCATGGAAATAGCAGTGGAGGCAGCCAAGCTGTGTCACTTTTGCTCTCCCCTAGGGATGCCTTTGGCAGCTGCAGTGTGCCTGGAGCACAGGGCTTCCCGGTTTTAAAAGTCCTAGGCCTAAGCCTAACAGTAAGCCTAGGAAGATAAATCAGCCGAGTATTAGGGTTCTTCCTAAGGAAAAAGCTGTGAAAGCATCCATGTTGTGGCACTTCTGTGCTCGTTTGGGATGCCTTTGGCAGCTGCAGTAAGCCTGGAACTCGGGGCTTCCTGGTTAAAAATTCCGAGCCCTAGGCTGAACTCTAACCCTAACCCTAGGCAGATAAATCAGCCTAGGTATAGGGATGGTGCCAAGGAGAAAGCTGTGAAAGCAGCCATGTGGTGGCACTTTTGCACTCCCTTTTGGATGCCTTTCACAGCTCCAGAGTGCCTGGAGGTCTGGGCTTCCTGATTTTAAAAATCCTTGCACTAGCCCTACCTAACCCCAACCCTAAGACGAGAAAGGCAAATCAGCCAGGAATTAGAGATGTCCCCAAGGAAATAGCTGTGGAGGCAGGCATGTTGTGGTACTTTTGTGCACTTCTTGGGTAGTCCTTCGCAGCTGCTGTGTTCTTGGAACTCAGGGCTTTCAGGTTAAAACAACACTAACCCTAGGCCTAACTCATACGTCAACGCTAGGAAGGAAGATCAGCCTATGGTTGGGGATGGTCTCATGGAAATAGCAGTGGAGGCAGCCAAGTTGTGTCACTTTTGCGCTCCCTTTGGGATGCCTTTGGCAGCTGCAGTAAGCCTGGAACTCAGGGCTTCCTGGTTAAAAAAATCCAAGCCCTAGGCTGAACCCTAACCCTAACCCTAGGCAGAGAAATCAGCCTAGATGTATGGATGGTGCCTAGGAAAAAGCTGTGAAAGCAGCCATGTTGTGGCACTTTTGCACTCCCCTTGGGATGCCTTTGGCAGCTGCAGTAAGCCTGGAACTCAGGGCTTCCTGGTTAAAAAAATCCAAGCCCTAGGCTGAACCCTAAACCTAGGCACTTAAATCAGCCTAGGTATAGGGATGGTGCCAAGGAAAAAGCTGTGAAGGCAGCCATGTTGTGGCACTTCTGTGCTCGTTTGGGATGCCTTTGGCAGCTGCAGTAAGCCTGGAACTCAGGGCTTCCTTGTTAAAAACTCCGAGCCCTAGGCTGAACTCTAACCCTAACCCTAGGCAGATAAATCAGCCTAGGTATAGGGATGGTGCCAAGGAAAAAGCTGTGAAAGCAGCCATGTTGTGGCACTTTTGCACTCCCTTTTGGATGCCTTTCACAGCTCCAGAGTGCCTGGAGGTCTGGGCTTCCTGATTTTAAAAATCCTAGCACTATGCCTACCTAACCCCAACCCGACGACGAGAAAGGCAAATCAGCCAGGAATTGGGGATGTCCCCAAGGAAATAACTGGGGAGGCAGGCATGTTGTGTTACCTTTGTGCACTTCTTGGGTAGTCCTTCGCAGCTGCTTAGTTCTTGGAACTCAGGGCTTTCTGGTTAAAAGTACACTAACCCTAGGCCTAACTCAAACCTCAACACACAGAAGGAAAATCAGCCTATGGTTGGGGATGGTCTCATGGAAATAGCAGTGGAGGCAGCCAAGTTGTGTCACTTTTGCGCTCCCCTTGGGATGCCTTGAATAGCTGCAGTGTGCCTGGAGCACAGGGCTTCCTGGTTTTCAAAGTCCTAGGCCTAAGCCTAACAGTAACCCTAGGAAGGTAAGTCAGCCGGGTATTAGGGTTCTTCCTAAGGAAAACGCTGTGAAAGCAGCCATGTTGTAGCACGTCTGCGCTCCCTTTGGGATGCCCTTGGCAGCTGCAGTAAGCCTGGAACTCAGGGCTTCCTGGTTCAAAAAATCCTAGCCCTAGGCTGAACCCTAACCCTAACCCTAGGCAGATAAATCAGCCTAGGTATAGGGATAGTGCCAAGGAAAAAGCTGTGAAAGCAGCCATGTTGTGCCACTTTTGCACTCTCTTTCGGACGCCTTTCACAGCTCCAGTGTGCCTGGAGGTCTGGGCTTCCAGATTTTAAAAATCCTAGCACTAGCCCAACCTAACCCCAACCCTAAGACGAGAAAGGCAAATCAGCCAGGAATTAGAGATGTCCCCAAGGAAATAGCTGTGGAGGCAGGCATGTTGTGGTACTTTTGTGCACTTCTTGGGTAGTCCTTCGCAGCTGCTGTGCTCTTGGGACTCAGGGCTTTCAGGTTAAAACAACACTAACCCTAGGCCTAACTCATACGTCAACGCTAGGAAGGAAGATCAGCCTATGGTTGGGGATGGTCTCATGGAAATAGCAGTGGAGGCAGCCAAGTTGTGTCACTTTTGCACTCCCTTTGGGATGCCTTTGGCAGCTGCAGTAAGCCTGGAACTCAGGGCTTCCTGGTTAAAAAAATCCAAGCCCTAGGCTGAACCCTAACCCTAACCCTAGGCAGATAACTCAGCCTAGGTATATGGATGGTGCCTAGGAAAAAGCTGTGAAAGCAGCCATGTTGTGGCACTTTTGCACTCCCTTTTGGATGCCTTTGCAAGCTGCAGTAAGCCTGGAACTCAGGGCTTCCTGGTTAAAAAAATCCGAGCCCTATGCTGAACCCTAAACCTAGGCAGATAAATCAGCCTAGTTATAGGGATGGTGCCAAGGAAAAAGCTGTGAAAGCAGCCATGTTGTGGCACTTTTGCACTCCCTTTTGGATGCCTTTTACAGCTCCAGTGTGCCTGGAGGTCTGGCCTTCCTGATTTTAAAAATCCTAGCACAAGACCTAACTAACCCCAACCCGACGACGAGAAAGGCAAATCAGCCAGGAGTAAGGGATGTCCCCAAGGAAATAGCTGGGGAGGCAGTCATGTTGTGGTACTTTTGTGCTCTTCTTGGGTAGTCCTTGGCAGCTGCTGTGTTCTTGGAACTCAGGGCTTTCTGGTTAAAAGGACACTAACCCTAGGCCTAACTCAAACCTCAATGCTAGGAAGGAAAATCAGCCTATGGTTCGGGATGGTCTCATGGAAATAGCAGTGGTGGCGGGAAAGTTGTGTCACTTTTGCGCTCCCCTTGGGATGCCTCGAGCAGCTGCAGTGTGCCTAGAGCACAGGGCTTCCTGGTTTTAAAAGTCCTAGGCCTAAGCCTAACAGTAACCCTAGGAAGGTAAATCAGCCGGATATTAGGGTTCTTCCTAAGGAAAAAGCTGTGAAAGCAGCCATGTTGTGGCACTTCTGCGCTCCCTTTGGGATGCCTTTCACAGCTGAAGTAAGCCTGGAACTCAGGGCTTCCTGGTTAAAATAATCCTAGCCCTAGGCTGAATCCTAACCCTAACCCTAGGCCGATAAATCAGCCTAGGTATAGGGATGGTGCCAAGGAAAAAGCAGTGAAAGCAGCCATGTTGTGGCACTTTTGCACTCCCTTTTGGATGCCTTTCACAGCTCCAGTGTGCCTGGAGGTCTGGGCTTCCTGATTTTAAAAATCCTAGCACAAGTCCTACCTAACCCCGACCCGACGACGAGAAAGGCAAATCACCCAGGAAGTAGGGATGTCCCCATGGAAAAAGCGGGTTAGGAAGGCATGTTGTGGTACTTTTGTGCTCTTCTTGGGTAGTCCTTGGCAGCTGCTGTGTTCTTGGAACTCAGGGCTTTCTGGTTGAAAGGACCCTAACCCTAGGCGTAACTAAAACCTCAATGCTAGTAAGGAAAATCAGCATATGGTTCGGGATGGTCTCATGGAAATAGCAGTGGAGGCAGCCAAGTTGTGTCACTTTTGCGCTCCCCTTGGGATGCCTTTGACAGCTGCAGTGTGCCTGGAGCACAGGGCTTCCTGGTTTTAAAAGTCCTAGGCCTAAGCCTAACAGTAACCCTAGGAAGGTAAATCAGCCGGGTATTAGGGTTCTTCCTAAGGAAAAAGCTGTGAAAGCAGCCATGTTGTGTCACTTCTGCGCTCCCTTTGGGATGCCCTTGGCAGCTGCAGTAAGCCTGGAACTCAGGGCTTCCTGGTTCAAAAAATCCTAGCCCTAGGCTGAACCCTAACCCTAACCCTTGGCAGATAAATCAGCCTAGGTATAGGGATGGTGCCAAGGAAAAAGCTGTGAAAGCAGCCATGTTGTGGCACTTTTGCACTCCCTTTCGGATGCCTTTCACAGCTCCAGTGTGCCTGGAGGTCTGGGCTTCCTGATTTTAAAAATCCTAGCACTAGCACTACCTAACCCCAACCCTAAGACGAGAAAGGCAAATCAGCCAGGAATTAGAGATGTCCCCAAGGAAATAGCTGTGGAGGCAGGCATGTTGTGGTACTTTTGTGCACTTCTTGGGTAGTCCTTCGCAGCTGCTGTGCTCTTGGGACTCAGGGCTTTCAGGTTAAAACAACACTAACCCTAGGCCTAACTCATACGTCAACGCTAGGAAGGAAGATCAGCCTATGGTTGGGGATGGTCTCATGGAAATAGCAGTGGAGGCAGCCAAGTTGTGTCACTTTTGCACTCCCTTTGGGATGCCTTTGGCAGCTGCAGTAAGCCTGGAACTCAGGGCTTCCTGGTTAAAAAATCCAAGCCCTAGGCTGAACCCTAACCCTAACCCTAGGCAGATAAATCAGCCTAGGTGTATGGATGGTGCCTACGAAAAAGCTGTGAAAGCAGCCATGTTGTGGCACTTCTGCGCTCTCTTTGGGATGCCTTTCACAGCTGAAGTAAGCCTGGAACTCAGGGCTTCCTGGTTCAAAAAATCCTAGCCCTATGCTGAACCCTAACCCTAACCCTAGGTAGATAAATCAGCCTAAGTATAGGGATGGTGCCAAGGAAAAAGCTGTGAAAGCAGCCATGTTGTGGCACTTTTGCACTCCCTTTTGGATGCCTTTCACAGCTCCAGTGTGCCTGGAGGTCTGGGCTTCCTGATTTGAAAAATCCTAGCACAAGGCCTACCTAACCCCAACCCGACGGCGAGAAAGGCAAATCACCCAGGAAGTAGGGATGTCCCCATGGAAAAAGCGGGTTAGGCAGGCATGTTGTGGTACTTTTGTGCCCTTCTTGGGTATTCCTTCGCAGCTGCTTTGTTCTTAGAACTCGGGGCTTTCTGGTTGAAAGGACCCTAACTCTCGGCCTAACTCAAACCTCAACGCCAGGAAGGAAAATCAGCCTATGATTCGGGATGGTCTCATGGAAATAGCAGTGAAGGCAGCCAAGCTGTGTCACTTTTGCTCTCCCCTTGGGATGCCTTTGGCAGCTGCAGTGTGCCTGGAGCACAGGGCTTCCCGGTTTTAAAAGTCCTAGGCCTAAGCCTAACAGTAAGCCTAGGAAGATAAATCAGCCGAGTATTAGGGTTCTTCCTAAGGAAAAAGCTGTGAAAGCATCCATGTTGTGGCACTTCTGTGCTCGTTTGGGATGCCTTTGGCAGCTGCAGTAAGCCTGGAACTCAGGGCTTCCTGGTTAAAAATATCCAAGCCCTAGGCTGAACCCTAAACCTAGGCACTTAAATCAGCCTAGGTATAGGGATGGTGCCAAGGAAAAAGCTGTGAAAGCAGCCATGTTGTGGCACTTCTGCGCTCCCTTTGGGATGCCTTTCACAGCTGAAGCAAGCCTGGAACTCAGGGCTTCCTTGTTCAAAAAATCCTAGCCCTAGGCTGAACCCTAACCCTACTCCTAGGTAGATAAATCAGCCTAAGTATAGGGATGGTGCCAAGGAAAAAGCTGTGAAAGCAGCCATGTTGTGGCACTTTTGCACTCCCTTTTGGATGCCTTTCACAGCTCCAGTGTGCCTGGAGGTCTGGGCTTCCTGATTTTAAAAATCCTAGCATTAGGCCTACCTAACCCCAACCCGACGACGGGAAAGGCAAATCAGCCAGGAATTAGGGATGTCCCCAAGGAAATAGCTGTGGAGGCAGGCATGTTGTGGTACTTTTGTGCTCTTCTTGGGTAGTTCTTCGCAGTTGCTGTGTTCTTAGAACTCAGGGCTTTCTGGTTAAAAGTACACTAACCCTAGGCCTAACTCAAACCTCAATGCTAGGAAGGAAAATCAGCCTATGGTTCGGGATGGTCTCATGGAAATAGCAGTGGTGGCAGCCAAGTTGTGTCACTTTTGCACTCCCCTTGGGATGCCTTGAACAGCTGCAGTGTGCCTGGAGCACAGGGCTTCCTGGTTTTAAAAGTCCTAGGCCTAAGCCTAACAGTAACCCTAGGAAGGTAAATCAGCCGGGTATTAGGGTTCTTCCTAAGGAAAAAGCTGTGAAAGCAGCCATGTTGTGGCACTTTTGCACTCGCTTTTGGATGCCTTTCACAGTTCCAGTGTGCCTGGAGGTCTGGGCTTCCTGGTTCAAAAATTCCTAGCCCTAAACTGAACCCTAACCCTAACTCTAGGCAGATAAATCAGCCTAGCTATAGGGATGGTGCCAAGGAAAAAGCTGTGAAAGCAGCCATGTTGTGGCACTTTTGCACTCCCTTTTGGATGCCTTTCACAGCTCCAGTGTGCCTGGAGGTCTGGTCTTCCTGATTTTAAAACCTACCACTATGCCTACCTATCCCGAACCCGACGACGAGAAAGGCAAATCACCCAGGAAGTAGGGATGTCCCCAAGGAAATAGCTGGGGAGGCAGGCATGTTGTGGTACTTTTGTGCACTTCTTGGGTAGTCCTTGGCAGCTGCTGTCTTCTTGGAACTCAGGGCTTTCTGGTTAAAAGAACACTAACCCTAGGCATAACTCAAACCTCAACGCTAGGAAGGAAAATCAGCCTATGGTTGGGGATGGTCTCATGGAAATAGCAGTGGTGGCAGCCAAGTTGTGTCACTTTAGCGTTCCCCTTGGGATGCCTTGAACAGCTGCAGTGTGCCTGGAGCACAGGGCTTCCTGGTTTTAAAAGTCCTAGGCCTAAGCCTAACACTAACCCTAGAAAGATAAATCAGCCTAGGTATAGGGATGGTGCCAAGGAAAAAGCTGTGAAAGCAGCCATGTTGTGGCACTTTCGCACTCCCTTTTGGATGCCTTTCACAGCTCCAGTGTGCCTGGAGGTCTGGGCTTCCTGCTTTTAAAAATAGTAGCATTAGGCCTACCTAAACCCAACCCGACGACGAGAAAGGCAAATCAGCCAGGAATTAGAGATGTCCCCAAGGAAATAGCTGTGGAGGCAGGCGTGTTGTGGTACTTTTGTGCTCTTCTTGGGTAGTTTTTCGCAGTTGCTGTGTTCTTAGAACTCAGGGCTTTCTGGTTAAAAGAACACTAACCCTAGGCCTAACTCAAACCTCAACGCTAGGAAAGAAAATCAGCCTATGGTTGGGGATGGTCTCATGGAAATAGCAGTGGTGGCAGCCAAGTTGTGTCACTTTAGCGCTCCCCTTGGGATGCCTTGAACAGCTGCAGTGTGCCTGGAGCACAGGTCTTCCTGGTTTTAAAAGTTCTAGGCCTAAGCCTAACAGTAACCCTAGGAAGGTAAATCAGCCGGGTATTAGGGTTCTTCCTTAGGAAAAAGCTGTGAAAGCAGCCATGTTGTGGCACTTCTGCGCTCCCTTTGGGATACCTTTGACAGCTGAAGTAAGCCTGGAACTCAGGGCTTCCTGGTTCAAAAATCCAAGCCCTAGGTTGAACCCTATCCCTAACCCTAGGCAGATAAATCAGCCTAGGTATAGGGATAGTGCCAAGGAAAAAGCTGTGAAAGCAGCCATGTTGTGGCACTTTTGCACTCCCTTTCGGATGCCTTTCACAGCTCCAGTGTGCCTGGAGGTCTGGGCTTCCTGATTTTAAAAATCCTAGCACTAGCCCTACCTAACCCCAACCCTAAGACGAGAAAGGCAAATCAGCCAGGAATTAGGGATGTCCCCAAGGAAATAGCTGTGGAGGCAGGCATGTTGTGGTACTTTTGTGCACTTCTTGGGTAGTCCTTCGCAGCTGCTGTGCTCTTGGGACTCAGGGCTTTCAGGTTAAAACAACACTAACCCTAGGCCTAACTCATACGTCAACGCTAGGAAGGAAGATCAGCCTATGGTTGGGGATGGTCTCATGGAAATAGCAGTGGAGGCAGCCAAGTTGTGTCACTTTTGCACTCCCTTTGGGATGCCTTTGGAAGCTGCAGTAAGCCTTGAACTCAGGGCTTCCTGGTTAAAAAAATCCGAGCCCTAGTTTGAACCCTAACCCTAACCCTAGGCAGATAAATCAGCCTAGGTGTATGGATGGTGCCTAGGAAAAAGCTGTGAAAGCAGCCATGTTGTGGCACTTTTGCACTCCCTTTTGGATGCCTTTGGCAGCTGCAGTAAGCCTGGAACTCAGGGCTTCCTGGTTAAAAATATCCGAGCCCTATGCTGAACCCTAAACCTCGGCAGATAAATCAGCCTAGGTATAGGGATGGTGCCAAGGAAAAAGCTGTGAAAGCAGCCATGTTGTGGCACTTCTGCGCTCCCTTTGGGATGCCTTTCACAGCTGAAGTAACCTGGAACTCAGGGCTTCCTTGTTCAAAAAATCCTAGCCCTAGGCTGAACCCTAACCCTACCCCTAGGTACATAAATCAGCCTAAGTATAGGGAGGGTGCCAAGGAAAAAGCTGTGAAAGCAGCCATGTTGTGGCACTTCTGCACTCCCTTTTGGATTCCTTTCACAGCTCCAGTGTGCCTGGAGGTCTGGGCTTCCTGCTTTTAAAAATAGTAGCATTAGGCCTACCTAAACCCAACCCGACGACGAGAAAGGCAAATCAGCCAGGAATTAGAGATGTCCCCAAGGAAATAGCTGTGGAGGCAGGCGTGTTGTGGTACTTTTGTGCTCTTCTTGGGTAGTTTTTCGCAGTTGCTGTGTTCTTAGAACTCAGGGCTTTCTGGTTAAAAGAACACTAACCCTAGGCCTAACTCAAACCTCAACGCTAGGAAAGAAAATCAGCCTATGGTTGGGGATGGTCTCATGGAAATAGCAGTGGTGGCAGCCAAGTTGTGTCACTTTAGCGCTCCCCTTGGGATGCCTTGAACAGCTGCAGTGTGCCTGGAGCACAGGTCTTCCTGGTTTTAAAAGTTCTAGGCCTAAGCCTAACAGTAACCCTAGGAAGGTAAATCAGCCGGGTATTAGGGTTCTTCCTAAGGAAAAAGCTGTGAAAGCAGCCATGTTGTGGCACTTCTGCGCTCCCTTTGGGATACCTTTGACAGCTGAAGTAAGCCTGGAACTCAGGGCTTCCTGGTTCAAAAATCCAAGCCCTAGGTTGAACCCTAAACCTAGGCAGATAAATCAGCCTAGGTATAGGGATGGTGCCAAGGAAAAAGCTGTGAAAGCAGCCATGTTGTGGCACTTCTGCACTCCCTTTTGGATGCCTTTCAAAGCTCCAGTGTGCCTGGAGGTCTGGCCTTCCTGATTTTAAAAATCCAAGCACATGACCTACCTAACCCCAACCCGACGACGAGAAAGGCAAATCACCCAGGAATTAGGGATGTCGCCAAGGAAATAGCTGAGGAGGCAGGCATGTTGTGGTACTTTTGTGCTCTTCTTGGGTAGTCCTTGGCAGCTGCTGTGTTCTTGGACCTCAGGGCTTTCTGGTTAAAAGAACCCTAACCCTAGGCGTAACTCAAACCTCAACCCCAGGAAGGAAAATCAGCCTATGATTCGGGATGGTCTCATGGAAATAGCAGTGGAGGCAGCCAAGTTGTGTCACTTTTGCGCTCCCCTTGGGATGCCTTTGACATCTGCAGTGTGCCTGGAGCACAGGGCTTCCCGGTTTCAAAAGTCCTAGGCCTAAACCTAACAGTAACACTAGGAAGGTAAATCCGCCGGGTATTAGGGGTCTTCCTAAGGAAAAAGCTGTGAAAGCAGCCATGTTGTGGCACTTCTGCGCTCCCTTTGGGATACCTTTGACAGCTGCAGTAAGCCTGGAACTCAGGGCTTCCTGGTTCAAAAATCCAAGCCCTAGGCTGAACCCTATCCCTAACCCTAGGCAGATAAATCAGCCTAGTTATAGGGATAGTGCCAAGGAAAAAGCTGTGAAAGCAGCCATGTTGTGGCACTTTTGCACTCCCTTTCGGATGCCTTTCACAGCTCCAGTGTGCCTGGAGGTCTGGGCTTCCTGATTTTAAAAATCCTAGCACTAGCCCTACCTAACCCCAACCCTAAGACGAGAAAGGCAAATCAGCCAGGAATTAGGGATGTCCCCAAGGAAATAGCTGTGGAGGCAGGCATGTTGTGGTACTTTTGTGCACTTCTTGGGTAGTCCTTCGCAGCTGCTGTGCTCTTGGGACTCAGGGCTTTCAGGTTAAAACAACACTAACCCTAGGCCTAACTCATACGTCAACGCTAGGAAAGAAGATCAGCCTATGGTTGGGGATGGTCTCATGGAAATAGCAGTGGAGGCAGTCAAGTTGTGTCACTTTTGCACTCCCTTTGGGATGCCTTTGGCAGCTGCAGTAAGCCTGGAACTCAGGGCTTCCTGGTTAAAAAAATCCAAGCCCTAGGCTGAACCCTAACCCTAACCCTAGGCAGATAAATCAGCCTAGGTGTATGGATGGTGCCTAGGAAAAAGCTGTGAAAGCAGCCATGTTGTGGCACTTTTGCACTCTCTTTTGGATGCCTTTGGCAGCTGCAGTAAGCCTGGAACTCAGGGCTTCCTGGTTAAAAAAATCCAAGCCCTAGGCTGAACCCTAACCCTAACCCTAGGCAGATAAATCAGCCTAGGTGTATGGATGGTGCCTAGGAAAAAGCTGTGAAAGCAGCCATGTTGTGGAACTTTTGTACTCCCTTTTGGATGCCTTTGGCAGCTGCAGTAAGCCTGGAACTCAGGGCTTCCTGGTTCAAAAAATCCTAGCCCTAGGCTGAACCCTAAACCAAACCTTAGGCACTTAAATCAGCCTAGGTATACGGATGGTGCCAAGGAAAAAGCTGTGAAAGCAGCCATGTTGTGGCACTTCTGCGCTCCCTTTGGGATGCCTTTCACAGCTGAAGTAACCTGGAACTCAGGGCTTCCTTGTTCAAAAAATCCTAGCCCTAGGCTGAACCCTAACCCTACCCCTAGGTACATAAATCAGCCTAAGTATAGGGATGGTGCCAAGGAAAAAGCTGTGAAAGCAGCCATGTTGTGGCACTTCTGCACTCCCTTTTGGATGCCTTTCAAAGCTCCAGTGTGCCTGGAGGTCTGGCCTTCCTGATTTTAAAAATCCAAGCACATGACCTACCTAACCCCAACCCGACGACGAGAAAGGCAAATCACCCAGGAATTAGGGATGTCTCCAAGGAAATAGCTGAGGAGGCAGGCATGTTGTGGTACTTTTGTGCTCTTCTTGGGTAGTCCTTGGCAGCTGCTGTGTTCTTGGACCTCAGGGCTTTCTGGTTAAAAGAACCCTAACCCTAGGCGTAACTCAAACCTCAACCCCAGGAAGGAAAATCAGCCTATGATTCGGGATGGTCTCATGGAAATAGCAGTGGAGGCAGCCAAGTTGTGTCACTTTTGCGCTCCCCTTGGGATGCCTTTGAAATCTGCAGTGTGCCTGGAGCACAGGGCTTCCCGGTTTCAAAAGTCCTAGGCCTAAACCTAACAGTAACTCTAGGAAGGTAAATCCGCCGGGTATTAGGGGTCTTCCTAAGGAAAAAGCTGTGAAAGCAGCCATGTTGTGGCACTTCTGCGCTCCCTTTGGGATGCCTTTGGCAGCTGCAGTAAGCCTGGAACTCAGGGCTTCCTGGTTCAAAAAATCCGAGCCCTAGGCTGAACCCTAACCCTAACCCTAGGCAGATAAATCAGCCTAGTTACAGGGATGGTGCCAAGGAAAAAGCTGTGAAAGCAGCCATGTTGTGGCACTTTTGCACTCCCTTTTGGATGACTTTTACAGCTCCAGTGTGCCTGGAGGTCTGGCCTTCCTGATTTTAAAAATCCTAGCACAAGACCTACCTAACCCCAACCCGACGACGAGAAAGGCAAATCAGCCAGGAGTAAGGGATGTCCCCAAGCAAATAGCTGGGGAGGCAGGCATGTTGTGGTACTTTTGTGCACTTCTTGGGTAGTCCTTCGCAGCTGCTGTGTTCTTGGAACTCAGGGCTTTCTGGTTAAAAGGACCCTAACCCTAGGCATAACTCAAACCTCAATGCTAGGAAGGAAAATCAGCCTATGGTTCGGGATGGTCTCATGGAAATAGCAGTGGAGGCAACCAAGTTGTGTCACTTTTGCGCTCCCCTTGGGATGCCTCGAGCAGCTGCAGTGTGCCTAGAGCACAGGGCTTCCTGGTTTTAAAAGTCCTAGGCCTAAGCCTAACAGTAACCCTAGGAAGGTAAATCAGCCGGATATTAGGGTTCTTCCTAAGGAAAAAGCTGTGAAAGCAGCCATGTTGTGGCACTTCTGCGCTCCCTTTGGGATGCCTTTGGCAGCTGCAGTAAGCCTGGAACTCAGGGCTTCCTGGTTAAAAAAATCCTAGCCCTAGGCTGAATCCTAACCCTAACCCTAGGCCGATAAATCAGCCTAGGTATAGGGATGGTGCCAAGGAAAAAGCAGTGAAAGCAGCCATGTTGTGGCACTTTTGCACTCGCTTTTGGATGCCTTTCACAGCTCCAGTGTGCCTGGAGGTCTGGGCTTCCTTATTTTAAAAATCCTAGCACAAGTCCTACCTAACCCCAACCCGACGACGAGAAAGGCAAATCACCCAGGAAGTAGGGATGTCCCCATGGAAAAAGCGGGTTACGCAGGATGTTGTGGTACGTTTGTGCTCTTCTTGGGTAGTCCTTGGCAGCTGCTGTGTTCTTGGAACTCAGGGCTTTCTGGTTGAAAGGACCCTAACCCTAGGCGTAACTAAAACCTCAACGCTAGGAAGGAAAATCAGCCTATGGTTCGGGATGGTCTCATGGAAATAGCAGTGGAGGCAGCCAAGTTGTGTCACTTTTGCGCTCCCCTTGGGATACCTTTGACAACTGCAGTGTGCCTGGAGCACAGGTCTTCCTGGTTTTAAAAGTCCTAGGCCTAAACCTAACAGTAACCCTAGGAAGGTAAATCAGCCGGGTATTAGGGTTCTTCCTATGGACAAAGCTGTGAAAGCAGCCATATTGTGGCACTTCTGCGCTCCCTTTGGGATGTCTTTGGCAGCTGCAGTAAGCCTGGAACTCAGGGCTTCCTGGTTCAAAAAATCCGAGCCCTAGGCTGAACTCTAACCCTAACCCTAGGCAGATAAATCAGCCTAGGTATAGGGATGGTGCCAAGGAAAAAGCTGTGAAAGCAGCCATGTTGTGGCACTTTTGCACTCGCTTTTGGATGCCTTTTACAGCTCCAGTGTGCCTGAAGGTCTGGGCTTCCTGATTTTAAAAATCCTTTCACAAGACCTACCTAACCCCAACCCGACGACGAGAAAGGCAAATCAGCCAGGAATTAGGGATGTCCCCAAGGAAATAGCTGAGGAGGCAGGCATGTTGTGGTACTTCTGTGCTCTTCTTGGGGAGTCCTTCGCAGCTGCTGTGTTCTTGGAACTCAGGGCTTTCTGGTTAAAAGAACCCTAACCCTAGGCCTTACTCAAACCTCAATGCTAGGAAGGAAAATCAGCCTATGGTTCGGGATGATCTCTTGGAAATAGCAGTGGAGGCAGCCAAGTTGTGTCACTTTTGCGCTCCCTTTGGGATGCCTTTCACAGCTGCAGTAAGTCTGGAACTCAGGGCTTCCTGGTTCAAAAAATCGAAAACCTAGGCTGAACCCTATCCCTAACCCTAGGCAGATAAATCAGCCTAGGTATAGGGATGGTACCAAGGAAAAAGCTGTGAAAGCAGCCATGTTGTGGCACTTCTGCGCTCCCTTTGGGATGACTTTCACAGCTGAAGTAAGCCTGGAACTCAGGGCTTCCTGGTTCAAAAAATCCGAGCCCTAAGCTGAACCCTAACCCTAACCCTAGGTAGATAAATCAGCCTAAGTATAGGGATGGTGCCAAGGAAGAAGCTGTGAAAGCAGCCATGTTGTGGCACTTCTGCGCTCCCTTTGGGATGCCTCTCACAGCTGAAGTTAGCCTGGAACTCAGGGCTTCCTGGTTTTAAAAGTCCTAGGCCTAAGCCTAACAGTAACCCTAGGAAGGTAAATCAGCCGGATATTAGGGTTCTTCCTAAGGAAAAAGCTGTGAAAGCAGCCATGTTGTGGCACTTCTGCGCTCCCTTTGGGATGCCTTTCACAGCTGAAGTAAGCCTGGAACTCAGGGCTTCCTGGTTCAAAAAATCCTAGCCCTAGGCTGAACCCTAAACCAAACCTTAGGCAGATAAATCAGCCTAGGTATAGGGATGGTGCCAAGGAAAAAGCTGTGAAAGCAGCCATGTTGTGGCACTTTTGCACTCCCTTTTGGATGCCTTTGGCAGCTGCAGTAAGCCTGTAACTCAGGGCTTCCTGGTTAAAAAAATCCTTGCCCCAGGCTGCACCCTAACCCTAACCCTAGGCAGATAATTCAGCCTAGGTATAGGGATGTTGCGAAGGAAAAAGCTGTGAAAGCAGCCATGTTGTGGCACTTTTGCACTACCGTTTGGATGCCTTTCACAGCTCCAGTGTGCCTGGAGGTCTGGGCTTCCTGATTTTAAAAATCCTTTCACAAGACCTACCTAACCCCAACCCGACGACCAGAAAGGCAAATCAGCCAGGAATTAGGGATCTCCCCAAGGAAATAGCTGGGGAGGCAGGCATGTTGTGGGACTTTTGTGCTCTTCTTGGGTAGTCCTTCGCAGCTGCTGTGTTCTTGGAACTCAGGGCTTTCTGGTTGAAAGGACCCTAACCCTAGGCCTAACTCAAACCTCAACGCTAGGAAGGAAAATCAGCCTATGGTTGGGGATGGTCTCATGGAAATAGCAGTGGAGGCAGCCAAGTTGTGTCACTTTTGCACTCCCTTTGGGATGCCTTTGGCAGCTGCAGTAAGCCTTGAACTCAGGGCTTCCTGGTTAAAAAAATCCAAGCCCTAGTTTGAACCCTAACCCTAACCCTAGGCAGATAAATCAGCCTAGGTGTATGGATGGTGCCTAGGAAAAAGCTGTGAAAGCAGCCATGTTGTGGCACTTTTGCACTCCCTTTTTGGATGCCTTTGGCAGCTGCAGTAAGCCTGGAACTCAGGGCTTCCTGGTTAAAAATATCCGAGCCCTATGCTGAACCCTAAACCTAGGCAGATAAATCAGCCTAGGTATAGGGATGGTGCCAAGGAAAAAGCTGTGAAAGCAGCCATGTTGTGGCACTTCTGCGCTCCCTTTGGGATGCCTTTCACAGCTGAAGTAACCTGGAACTCAGGGCTTCCTTGTTCAAAAAATCCTAGCCCTAGGCTGAACCCTAACCCTACCCCTAGGTACATAAATCAGCCTAAGTATAGGGATGGTGCCAAGGAAAAAGCTGTGAAAGCAGCCATGTTGTGGCACTTCTGCACTCCCTTTTGGATGCCTTTCAAAGCTCCAGTGTGCCTGGAGGTCTGGCCTTCCTGATTTTAAAAATCCAAGCACATGACCTACCTAACCCCAACCCGACGACGAGAAAGGCAAATCACCCAGGAATTAGGGATGTCGCCAAGGAAATAGCTGAGGAGGCAGGCATGTTGTGGTACTTTTGTGCTCTTCTTGGGTAGTCCTTGGCAGCTGCTGTGTTCTTGGACCTCAGGGCTTTCTGGTTAAAAGAACCCTAACCCTAGGCGTAACTCAAACCTCAACCCCAGGAAGGAAAATCAGCCTATGATTCGGGATGGTCTCATGGAAATAGCAGTGGAGGCAGCCAAGTTGTGTCACTTTTGCGCTCCCCTTGGGATGCCTTTGACATCTGCAGTGTGCCTGGAGCACAGGGCTTCCCGGTTTCAAAAGTCCTAGGCCTAAACCTAACAGTAACACTAGGAAGGTAAATCCGCCGGGTATTAGGGGTCTTCCTAAGGAAAAAGCTGTGAAAGCAGCCATGTTGTGGCACTTCTGCGCTCCCTTTGGGATGCCTTTGACAGCTGCAGTAAGCCTGGAACTCAGGGCTTCCTGGTTCAAAAATCCAAGCCCTAGGCTGAACCCTATCCCTAACCCTAGGCAGATAAATCAGCCTAGTTATAGGGATAGTGCCAAGGAAAAAGCTGTGAAAGCAGCCATGTTGTGGCACTTTTGCACTCCCTTTCGGATGCCTTTCACAGCTCCAGTGTGCCTGGAGGTCTGGGCTTCCTGATTTTAAAAATCCTAGCACTAGCCCTACCTAACCCCAACCCTAAGACGAGAAAGGCAAATCAGCCAGGAATTAGGGATGTCCCCAAGGAAATAGCTGTGGAGGCAGGCATGTTGTGGTACTTTTGTGCACTTCTTGGGTAGTCCTTCGCAGCTGCTGTGCTCTTGGGACTCAGGGCTTTCAGGTTAAAACAACACTAACCCTAGGCCTAACTCATACGTCAACGCTAGGAAAGAAGATCAGCCTATGGTTGGGGATGGTCTCATGGAAATAGCAGTGGAGGCAGTCAAGTTGTGTCACTTTTGCACTCCCTTTGGGATGCCTTTGGCAGCTGCAGTAAGCCTGGAACTCAGGGCTTCCTGGTTAAAAAAATCCAAGCCCTAGGCTGAACCCTAACCCTAACCCTAGGCAGATAAATCAGCCTAGGTGTATGGATGGTGCCTAGGAAAAAGCTGTGAAAGCAGCCATGTTGTGGCACTTTTGCACTCTCTTTTGGATGCCTTTGGCAGCTGCAGTAAGCCTGGAACTCAGGGCTTCCTGGTTAAAAAAATCCAAGCCCTAGGCTGAACCCTAACCCTAACCCTAGGCAGATAAATCAGCCTAGGTGTATGGATGGTGCCTAGGAAAAAGCTGTGAAAGCAGCCATGTTGTGGCACTTTTGTACTCCCTTTTGGATGCCTTTGGCAGCTGCAGTAAGCCTGGAACTCAGGGCTTCCTGGTTCAAAAATCCTAGCCCTAGGCTGAACCCTAAACCAAACCTTAGGCACTTAAATCAGCCTAGGTATACGGATGGTGCCAAGGAAAAAGCTGTGAAAGCAGCCATGTTGTGGCACTTCTGCGCTCCCTTTGGGATGCCTTTCACAGCTGAAGTAACCTGGAACTCAGGGCTTCCTTGTTCAAAAAATCCTAGCCCTAGGCTGAACCCTAACCCTACCCCTAGGTACATAAATCAGCCTAAGTATAGGGATGGTGCCAAGGAAAAAGCTGTGAAAGCAGCCATGTTGTGGCACTTCTGCACTCCCTTTTGGATGCCTTTCAAAGCTCCAGTGTGCCTGGAGGTCTGGCCTTCCTGATTTTAAAAATCCAAGCACATGACCTACCTAACCCCAACCCGACGACGAGAAAGGCAAATCACCCAGGAATTAGGGATGTCGCCAAGGAAATAGCTGAGGAGGCAGGCATGTTGTGGTACTTTTGTGCTCTTCTTGGGTAGTCCTTGGCAGCTGCTGTGTTCTTGGACCTCAGGGCTTTCTGGTTAAAAGAACCCTAACCCTAGGCGTAACTCAAACCTCAACCCCAGGAAGGAAAATCAGCCTATGATTTGGGATGGTCTCATGGAAATAGCAGTGGAGGCAGCCAAGTTGTGTCACTTTTGCGCTCCCCTTGGGATGCCTTTGAAATCTGCAGTGTGCCTGGAGCACAGGGCTTCCCGGTTTCAAAAGTCCTAGGCCTAAACCTAACAGTAACTCTAGGAAGGTAAATCCGCCGGGTATTAGGGGTCTTCCTAAGGAAAAAGCTGTGAAAGCAGCCATGTTGTGGCACTTCTGCGCTCCCTTTGGGATGCCTTTGGCAGCTGCAGTAAGCCTGGAACTCAGGGCTTCCTGGTTCAAAAAATCCGAGCCCTAGGCTGAACCCTAACCCTAACCCTAGGCAGATAAATCAGCCTAGTTACAGGGATGGTGCCAAGGAAAAAGCTGTGAAAGCAGCCATGTTGTGGCACTTTTGCACTCCCTTTTGGATGACTTTTACAGCTCCAGTGTGCCTGGAGGTCTGGCCTTCCTGATTTTAAAAATCCTAGCACAAGACCTACCTAACCCCAACCCGACGACGAGAAAGGCAAATCAGCCAGGAGTAAGGGATGTCCCCAAGCAAATAGCTGGGGAGGCAGGCATGTTGTGGTACTTTTGTGCACTTCTTGGGTAGTCCTTCGCAGCTGCTGTGTTCTTGGAACTCAGGGCTTTCTGGTTAAAAGGACCCTAACCCTAGGCATAACTCAAACCTCAATGCTAGGAAGGAAAATCAGCCTATGGTTCGGGATGGTCTCATGGAAATAGCAGTGGTGGCGGGAAAGTTGTGTCACTTTTGCGCTCCCCTTGGGATGCCTCGAGCAGCTGCAGTGTGCCTAGAGCACAGGGCTTCCTGGTTTTAAAAGTCCTAGGCCTAAGCCTAACAGTAACCCTAGGAAGGGGTAAATCAGCCGGATATTAGGGTTCTTCCTAAGGAAAAAGCTGTGAAAGCAGCCATGTTGTGGCACTTCTGCGCTCCCTTTGGGATGCCTTTGGCAGCTGCAGTAAGCCTGGAACTCAGGGCTTCCTGGTTGAAAAAATCCTAGCCCTAGGCTGAATCCTAACCCTAACCCTAGGCCGATAAATCAGCCTAGGTATAGGGATGGTGCCAAGGAAAAAGCAGTGAAAGCAGCCATGTTGTGGCACTTTTGCACTCGCTTTTGGATGCCTTTCACAGCTCCAGTGTGCCTGGAGGTCTGGGCTTCCTGATTTTCAAAATCCTAGCACAAGTCCTACCTAACCCCAACCCGACGACGAGAAAGGCAAATCACCCAGGAAGTAGGGATGTCCCCATGGAAAAAGCGGGTTACGCAGGATGTTGTGGTACGTTTGTGCTCTTCTTGGGTAGTCCTTGGCAGCTGCTGTGTTCTTGGAACTCAGGGCTTTCTGGTTGAAAGGACCCTAACCCTAGGCGTAACTAAAACCTCAACGCTAGGAAGGAAAATCAGCCTATGGTTGGGGATGGTCTCATGGAAATAGCAGTGGAGGCAGCCAAGTTGTGTCACTTTTGCGCTCCCCTTGGGATACCTTTGACAACTGCAGTGTGCCTGGAGCACAGGTCTTCCTGGTTTTAAAAGTCCTAGGCCTAAACCTAACAGTAACCCTAGGAAGGTAAATCAGCCGGGTATTAGGGTTCTTCCTATGGACAAAGCTGTGAAAGCAGCCATATTGTGGCACTTCTGCGCTCCCTTTGGGATGTCTTTGGCAGCTGCAGTAAGCCTGGAACTCAGGGCTTCCTGGTTCAAAAAATCCGAGCCCTAGGCTGAACTCTAACCCTAACCCTAGGCAGATAAATCAGCCTAGGTATAGGGATGGTGCCAAGGAAAAAGCTGTGAAAGCAGCCATGTTGTGGCACTTTTGCACTCGCTTTTGGATGCCTTTTACAGCTCCAGTGTGCCTGAAGGTCTGGGCTTCCTGATTTTAAAAATCCTTTCACAAGACCTACCTAACCCCAACCCGACGACGAGAAAGGCAAATCAGCCAGGAATTAGGGATGTCCCCAAGGAAATAGCTGAGGAGGCAGGCATGTTGTGGTACTTCTGTGCTCTTCTTGGGGAGTCCTTCGCAGCTGCTGTGTTCTTGGAACTCAGGGCTTTCTGGTTAAAAGAACCCTAACCCTAGGCCTTACTCAAACCTCAATGCTAGGAAGGAAAATCAGCCTATGGTTCGGGATGATCTCTTGGAAATAGCAGTGGAGGCAGCCAAGTTGTGTCACTTTTGCGCTCCCTTTGGGATGCCTTTCACAGCTGCAGTAAGCCTGGAACTCAGGGCTTCCTGGTTCAAAAAATCGGAAACCTAGGCTGAACCCTATCCCTAACCCTAGGCAGATAAACCAGCCTAGGTATAGGGATGGTACCAAGGAAAAAGCTGTGAAAGCAGCCATGTTGTGGCACTTCTGCGCTCCCTTTGGGATGCCTTTCACAGCTGCAGTAAGTCTGGAACTCAGGGCTTCCTGGTTCAAAAAATCGGAAACCTAGGCTGAACCCTATCCCTAACCCTAGGCAGATAAATCAGCCTAAGTATAGGGATGGTGCCAAGGAAGAAGCTGTGAAAGCAGCCATGTTGTGGCACTTCTGCGCTCCCTTTGGGATGCCTCTCACAGCTGAAGTTAGCCTGGAACTCAGGGCTTCCTGGTTTTAAAAGTCCTAGGCCTAAGCCTAACAGTAACCCTAGGAAGGTAAATCAGCCGGATATTAGGGTTCTTCCTAAGGAAAAAGCTGTGAAAGCAGCCATGTTGTGGCACTTCTGCGCTCCCTTTGGGATGCCTTTCACAGCTGAAGTAAGCCTGGAACTCAGGGCTTCCAGGTTCAAAAACTCCTAGCCCTAGGCTGAACCCTAAACCAAACCTTAGGCAGATAAATCAGCCTAGGTATAGGGATGGTGCCAAGGAAAAAGCTGTGAAAGCAGCCATGTTGTGGCACTTTTGCACTCCCTTTTGGATGCCTTTGGCAGCTGCAGTAAGCCTGTAACTCAGGGCTTCCTGGTTAAAAAAATCCTTGCCCCAGGCTGCACCCTAACCCTAACCCTAGGCAGATAATTCAGACTAGGTATAGGGATGTTGCGAAGGAAAAAGCTGTGAAAGCAGCCATGTTGTGGCACTTTTGCACTACCGTTTGGATGCCTTTCACAGCTCCAGTGTGCCTGGAGGTCTGGGCTTCCTGATTTTAAAAATCCTTTCACAAGACCTACCTAACCCCAACCCGACGACCAGAAAGGCAAATCAGCCAGGAATTAGGGATCTCCCCAAGGAAATAGCTGGGGAGGCAGGCATGTTGTGGGACTTTTGTGCTCTTCTTGGGTAGTCCTTCGCAGCTGCTGTGTTCTTGGAACTCAGGGCTTTCTGGTTGAAAGGACCCTAACCCTAGGCCTAACTCAAACCTCAACGCTAGGAAGGAAAATCAGCCTATGGTTGGGGATGGTCTCATGGAAATAGCAGTGGTGGCAGCCAAGTCGTGTCACTTTTGCACTCCCCTTGGGATGCCTTTGACAGCTGCAGTGTGCCTGGAGCACAGGGCTTCCTGGTTTTAAAAGTCCTAGGCCTAAGCCTAACAGTAACCTTCGGAAGGTAAATCAGCCGAGTATTAGGGTTCTCCTTAAGGAAAAAGCTGTGAAAGCAGCCATGTTGTGGCACTTCTGCGCTCCCTTTGGGATGCCTTTGGCAGCTGCAGTAAGCCTGGAACTCAGGGCTTCCTGGTTCAAAAAATCCTAGCCCTAGGCTGAATCCTAACCCTAACCCTAGGCCGATAAATCAGCCTAGGTATAGGGATGGTGCCAAGGAAAATCTGTGAAAGCAGCCATGTTGTGGCACTTTTGCACTCCCTTTTGGATGCCTTTCACAGCTCCAGAGTGCCTGGAGGTCTGGGCTTCCTGATTTTAAAAATCCTAGAACAAGGCCTACCTAACCCGAACCCGACGACGAGAAAGGCAAATCACCCAGGAAGTAGAGATGTCCCCATGGAAAAAGCGGGTTAGGCAGGCATGTTGTGGTACTTTTGTGCTCTTCTTGGGTAGTCCTTCGCAGCTGCTGTGTTCTTGGAACTCAGGGCTTTCTGGTTGAAAGAACCCTAACACTAGGCGTAACTCAAACATCAACGCCAGGAAGGAAAATCAGCCTATGGTTCGGGATGGTCTCATGGAAATAGCAGTGGAGGCAGCCAAATTGTGTCACTTTTGCGCTCCCCTTGGGATGCCTTGAACAGCTGCAGTGTGCCTGGAGCACAGGGTTTCCTGGTTTTAAAAGTCCTAGGCCTAAGCCTAACAGTAACCTTAGGAAGGTAAATCAGCCGGGTATTAGGGTTCTTCCTAAGGAAAAAGCTGTGAAAGCAGCCATGTTGTGGCACTTCTGCGCTCCCTTTGGGATGCCTTTCACAGCTGCAGTAAGTCTGGAACACAGGGCTTCCTGGTTCAAAAAATCGGAAACCTAGGCTGAACCCTATCCCTAACCCTAGGCAGATAAATCAGCCAAGGTATAGGGATGGTACCAAGGAAAAAGCTGTGAAAGCAGCCATGTTGTGGCACTTCTGCGCTCCCTTTGGGATGCCTTTCACAGCTGAAGTAAGCCTGGAACTCAGGGCTTCCTGGTTCAAAAAATCCGAGCCCTAAGCTGAACCCTAACCCTAACCCCAGGTTGATAAATCAGCCTAAGTATAGGGATGGTGCCAAGGAAGAAGCTGTGAACGCAGCCATGTTGTGGCACTTCTGCGCTCCCTTTGGGATGCCTTTGGCAGCTGAAGTTAGCCTGGAACTCAGGGCTTCCTGGTTTTAAAAGTCCTAGGCCTAAGCCTAACAGTAACCCTAGGAAGGTAAATCAGCCGGATATTAGGGTTCTTCCTAAGGAAAAAGCTGTGAAAGCAGCCATGTTGTGGCACTTCTGCGCTCCCTTTGGGATGCCTTTCACAGCTGAAGTAAGCCTGGAACTCAGGGCTTCCTGGTTCAAAAAATCCTAGCCCTAGGCTGAACCCTAAACCAAACCTTAGGCAGATAAATCAGCCTAGGTATAGGGATGGTGCCAAGGAAAAAGCTATGAAAGCAGCCATGTTGTGGCACTTTTGCACTCCCTTTTGGATGCCTTTGGCAGCTGCAGTAAGCCTGTAACTCAGGGCTTCCTGGTTAAAAAAATCCTTGCCCCAGGCTGCACCCTAACCCTAACCCCAGGCAGATAATTCAGCCTATGTATAGGGATGGTGCCAAGGAAAAAGCTGTGAAAGCAGCCATGTTGTGGCACTTTTGCACTCCCTTTCGGATGCCTTTCACAGCTCCAGTGTGCCTGGAGGTCTGGGCTTCCTGATTTTAAAAATCCTTGCACAAGTCCTACCTATCCCCAACCCGACGACGAGAAAGGCAAATCAGCCAGGAATTAGGGATGTCCCCAAGGAAATAGCTGGGGAGGCAGGCATGTTGTGGTACTTTTGTGCTCTTCTTGGGGAGTCCTTCGCAGCTGCTGTGTTCTTGGAACTCAGGGCTTTCTGGTTAAAAGAACCCTCACCTTAGGCCTAACTCAAACCTCAATGCTAGGAAGGAAAATCAGCCTATGGTTGGGGATGGTCTCATGGAAATAGCAGTGGAGGCAGCCAAGTTGTTTCACTTTTGCGCTCCCCTTGGGATGCCTAGAACAGCTGCAGTGTGTCTGGAGCTAAAGGCTTCCTGGTTTTAAAAGTCCTAGGCCTAAGCCTAACAGTAACACTAGGAAGGTAAATCAGCCAGATATTAGGGTTCTTCCTAAGGAAAAAGCTGTGAAAGCAGCCATGTTGTGGCACTTCTGCGCTCCCTTTGGGATGCCTTTCACAGCTGAAGTAAGCCTGGAACTCAGGGCTTCCTGGTTCAAAAAATCCTAGCCCTAGTCTGAACCCTAAACCAAACCTTTGGCAGATAATTCAGCCTAGGTATAGGGATGGTGCCAAGGAAAAAGCTGTGAAAGCAGCCATGTTGTGGCACTTTTGCACTCCCTTTTGGATGCCTTTCACATCTCCAGTGGGCCTGGAGGTCTGGGCTTCCTGATTTTAAAAATCCTAGCACTAGGCCTACCTAACCCCAACCCGACGACCAGAAAGGCAAATCAGCCAGGAATTAGGGATGTCCCCAAGGAAATAGCTGGGGAGGCAGGCATGTTGTGGTACTTTTGTGCTCTTCTTGGGTAGTCCTTCGCAGCTGCTGTGTTCTTGGAACTCAGGGCTTTCTGGTTAAAAGGACGCCAACCCTAGGCCTAACTCAAACCTCAACGCTAGGAAGGAAATACAGCCTATGGTTCGGGATGGTCTCATGGAAATAGCAGTGGAGGCAACCAAGTTGTGTCACTTTTGCGCTCCCCTTGGGATGCCTTTGACAGCTGCAGTGTGCCTAGAGCACAGGGCTTCCCGGTTTTAAAAGTCCTAGGCCTAAGCCTAACAGTAACCTTAGGAAGGTAAATCAGCCGAGTATTACGGTTCTCCTTAAGGAAAAAGCTGTGAAAGCTGCCATGTTGTGGCATTTCTGCGCTCCCTTTGGGATGCCTTTGGCAGCTGCAGTAAGCCTGGAACTCAGGGCTTCCTGGTTCAAAATATCCGAGCCCTAGGCTGAACTCTAACCCTAACCCTAGGCAGATAATTCAGCCTAGGTATAGGGATGGTGCCAAGGAAAAAGCTGTGAAAGCAGCCATGTTGTGGCACTTTTGCACTCCCTCTTGGATGCCTTTCACAGCTCCAGAGTGCCTGGAGGTCTGGGCTTCCTGATTTTAAAAATCCTAGCACTAGGCCTACCTAAACCCAACCCGACGACCAGAAAGGCAAATCAGCCAGGAATTAGGGATGTCCCCAAGGAAATAGCTGGGGAGGCAGGCATGTTGTGGTACTTTTGTGCTCTTCTTGGGTAGTCCTTCGCAGCTGCTGTGTTCTTGGAACTCAGGGCTTTCTGGTTAAAAGGACGCCAACCCTAGGCCTAACTCAAACCTCAACGCTAGGAAGGAAAATCAGCCTATGTTTCGGGATGGTCTCATGGAAATAGCAGTGGAGGCAACCAAGTTGTGTCACTTTTGCGCTCCCCTTGGGATGCCTTTGACAGCTGCAGTGTGCCTAGAGCACAGGGCTTCCCGGTTTTAAAAGTCCTAGGCCTAAGCCTAACAGTAACCTTAGGAAGGTAAATCAGCCGAGTATTAGGGTTCTCCTTAAGGAAAAAGCTGTGAAAGCTGCCATGTTGTGGCATTTCTGCGCTCCCTTTGGGATGCCTTTGGCAGCTCCAGTAAGCCTGGAACTCAGGGCTTCCTGGTTCAAAATATCCGAGCCCTAGGCTGAACCCTATCCCTAACCCTAGGCAGATAAATCAGCCTAGGTATAGGGAAGGTGCCAAGGAAAAAGCTGTGAAAGCAGCCATGTTGTGGCACTTCTGCTCTCACTTTGGGATGCCTTTCACAGCAGAAGTAAGCCTGGAACTCAGGGCTTTCTTGTTCAAAAAATCCTAGCCCTAGTCTGAACCCTAACCCTAACCCTAAGCAGATAAATCAGCCTAGGTATAGGGATGTTGCGAAGGAAAAAGCTGTGAAAGCAGCCATGTTGTGGCACTTTTGCACTCCCTTTTGGATGCCTTTCAAAGCTCTAGTGTGCCTGGAGGTCTGGGCTTCCTGATTTTAAAAATCCTAGCACTAGGCCCACCTAACCCCAACCCGACGATGAGAAATGCAAATCAGCCAGGATGTAGGGATGTCCCCAAGGAAATAGCTGTGGAGGCAGGCATGTTGTGGTACTTTTGTGCTCTTCTTGGGTAGCCTTTGGCAGCTGCTGTGTTCTTGGAACTCAGGGCGTTCTGCTTGAAAGGACCCTAACCCTAGGCGTAACTCAAACCTCAACGCTAGGAAGGAAAATCAGGCTATGGTTCGGGATGGTCTCATGGAAATAGCAGTGGAGGCAGCCAAGCTGTGTCACTTTTGCGCTCCCCTTGGGATGCCTTTGACAGCTGCAGTGTGCCTGGAGCTAAAGGCTTCCCGGTTTTAAAAGTCCTAGGCCTAAGCCTAACAGTAACCCTAGGAAGGTAAATGAGCCGGGTATTAGGGTTCTTCCTATGGAAAAAGCTGTGAAAGCAGCCATGTTGTGGCACTCCTGCGCTCCCTTTGGGATGCCTTTGGCAGCTGCAGTAAGCCTGTAACTCATGCCTTCCTGGTTAAAAAAATCCTTGCCCCAGGCTGCACCCTAACCCTAACCCTAGGCAGATAATTCAGCCTAGGTATAGAGATGGTGCCAAGGAAAAAGCTGTGAAAGCAGCCATGTTGTGGCACTTTTGCACTCCCTTTTGGATGCCTTTCACAGCTCCAGAGTGCCTGGAGGTCTGGGCTTCCTGATTTTAAAAATCCTAGCACAAGGCCTACCTAACCCCAACCCGACGACGAGAAAGGCAAGTCACCCAGGAAGTAGGGATGTCCCCATGGAAAAAGCGGGTTAGGCAGGCATGTTGTGGTACTTTTGTGCTCTTCTTGGGTAGTCCTTTGCAGCTGCTGTGTTCTTGGAATTTAGGGCTTTCTGGTTGAAAGAACCCGAACCCTAGGCGTAACTCAAACCTCAACGCCAGGAAGGAAAATCAGCCTATGTTTCGGGATGGTCTCATGGAAATAGCAGTGGAGGCAGCCAAGTTGTGTCACTTTTGCACTCCCCTTGGGATGCCTTTGACAGCTGCAGTGTGCCTGGAGCACAGGGCTTCCTGGTTTTAAAAGTCCTAGGCCTAAGGCCAACAGTAAAACTAGGAAGGTAAATCAGCCGGATATTAGGGTTCTTCCTAAGGAAAAAGCTGTGAAAGCAGCCATGTTGTGGCACTTCTGCGCTCCCTTTGGGATGCCTTTCACAGCTCCAGTGTGCCTGGAGGTGTGGGTTTCCTGATTTTAAAAATCCTAGCACTTGCCCTACCTAACCCCAACCCTAAGACGAGAAAGGCAAATCAGCCAGGAATTAGAGATGTCCCCAAGGAAATAGCTGTGGAGGCAGGCAGTTGTGGTACTTTTGTGCACTTCTTGGGTAGTCCTTCGCAGATGCTGTGTTCTTGGGACTCAGGGCTTTCTGGTTAAAAGAACACTAACCCTAGGCCTAACTCATACGTCAACGCTAGGAAGGAAAATCAGCCTATGGTTCGGGATGGTCTCATAGAAATAGCAGTGGAGGCAGCCAAGTTGTGTCACTTTTGCGCTCCCCTTGGGATGCTTTTGACAGCTGCAGTGAGCCTGGAGCACAGGGCTTCCTGGTTTTAAAAGTCCTAGGCCTAAGGCCAACAGTAAAACTAGGAAGGTAAATCAGCCGGATATTACGGTTCTTCCTAAGGAAAAAGCTGTGAAAGCAGCCATGTTGTGGCACTTCTGCGCTCCCTTTGGGATGCCTTTGGCAGCTGCAGTAAGCCTGGAACTCAGGGATTCCTGGTTCAAAAAATCCGAGCCCTAGTCTGAACCCTAAACCAAACCTTTGGCAGATAATTCAGCCTAGGTATAGGGATGGTGCCAAGGAAAAAGCTGTGAAAGCAGCCATGTTGTGGCACTTTTGCACTCCCTTTTGGATGCCTTTCACATCTCCAGTGGGCCTGGAGGTCTGGGCTTCCTGATTTTAAAAATCCTAGCACTAGGCCTACCTAAACCCAACCCGACGACCAGAAAGGCAAATCAGCCAGGAATTAGGGATGTCCCCAAGGAAATAGCTGGGGAGGCAGGCATGTTGTGGTACTTTTGTGCTCTTCTTGGGTAGTCCTTCGCAGCTGCTGTGTTCTTGGAACTCAGGGCTTTCTGGTTAAAAGGACGCCAACCCTAGGCCTAACTCAAACCTCAACGCTAGGAAGGAAAATCAGCCTATGTTTCGGGATGGTCTCATGGAAATAGCAGTGGAGGCAACCAAGTTGTGTCACTTTTGCGCTCCCCTTGGGATGCCTTTGACAGCTGCAGTGTGCCTAGAGCACAGGGCTTCCCGGTTTTAAAAGTCCTAGGCCTAAGCCTAACAGTAACCTTAGGAAGGTAAATCAGCCGAGTATTAGGGTTCTCCTTAAGGAAAAAGCTGTGAAAGCTGCCATGTTGTGGCATTTCTGCGCTCCCTTTGGGATGCCTTTGGCAGCTGCAGTAAGCCTGGAACTCAGGGCTTCCTGGTTCAAAATATCCGAGCCCTAGGCTGAACCCTATCCCTAACCCTAGGCAGATAAATCAGCCTAGGTATAGGGAAGGTAACAAGGAAAAAGCTGTGAAAGCAGCCATGTTGTGGCACTTCTGCTCTCACTTTGGGATGCCTTTCACAGCAGAAGTAAGCCTGGAACTCAGGGCTTTCTTGTTCAAAAAATCCTAGCCCTAGTCTGAACCCTAACCCTAACCCTAAGCAGATAAATCAGCCTAGGTATAGGGATGTTGCGAAGGAAAAAGCTGTGAAAGCAGCCATGTTGTGGCACTTTTGCACTCCCTTTTGGATGCCTTTCAAAGCTCTAGTGTGCCTGGAGGTCTGGGCTTCCTGATTTTAAAAATCCTAGCACTAGGCCCACCTAACCCCAACCCGACGATGAGAAATGCAAATCAGCCAGGATGTAGGGATGTCCCCAAGGAAATAGCTGTGGAGGCAGGCATGTTGTGGTACTTTTGTGCTCTTCTTGGGTAGCCTTTGGCAGCTGCTGTGTTCTTGGAACTCAGGGCGTTCTGCTTGAAAGGACCCTAACCCTAGGCGTAACTCAAACCTCAACGCTAGGAAGGAAAATCAGGCTATGGTTCGGGATGGTCTCATGGAAATAGCAGTGGAGGCAGCCAAGTTGTGTCACTTTTGCGCTCCCCTTGGCATGCCTTTGACAGCTGCAGTGTGCCTGGAGCACAGGGCTTCCTGGTTTTAAAAGTCCTAGGCCTAAGCCTAACAGTAACCCTAGGAAGGTAAATCAGCCGAGTATTAGGTTTCTTCCTAAGGAAAAAGCTGTGAAAGCAGCCATGTTGTGGCACTCCTGCCCTCCCTTTGGGATGCCTTTGGCAGCTGCAGTAAGCCTGGAATTCAGGGCTTCCTGGTTAAAAAAATCCTTGCCCCAGACTGCACCCTAACCCTAACCCTAGGCAGATAATTCAGCCTAGGTATAGAGATGGTGCCAAGGAAAAAGCTGTGAAAGCAGCCATGTTGTGGCACTTTTGCACTCCCTTTTGGATGCCTTTCACAGCTCCAGAGTGCCTGGAGGTCTGGGCTTCCTGATTTTAAAAATCCTAGCACAAGGCCTACCTAACCCCAACCCGACGACGAGAAAGGCAAGTCACCCAGGAAGTAGGGATGTCCCCATGGAAAAAGCGGGTTAGGCAGGCATGTTGTGGTACTTTTGTGCTCTTCTTGGGTAGTCCTTTGCAGCTGCTGTGTTCTTGGAATTTAGGGCTTTCTGGTTGAAAGAACCCGAACCCTAGGCCTAACTCAAACCTCAACGCCAGGAAGGAAAATCAGCCTATGTTTCGGGATGGTCTCATGGAAATAGCAGTGGAGGCAGCCAAGTTGTGTCACTTTTGCACTCCCCTTGGGATGCCTTTGACAGCTGCAGTGTGCCTGGAGCACAGGGCTTCCTGGTTTTAAAAGTCCTAGGCCTAAGCCTAACAGTAACCCTAGGAAGGTAAATCAGCCGGATATTAGGGTTCTTCCTAAGGAAAAAGCTGTGAAAGCAGCCATGTTGTGGCACTTCTGCGCTCCCTTTGGGATGCCTTTGGCAGCTGCAGTAAGCCTGGAACTCAGGGATTCCTGGTTCAAAAAATCCGAGCCCTAGGCTGAACCCTATCCCTAACCCTAGGCAGATAAATCAGCCTAGGTATAGGGATTGTACCAAGGAAAAAGCTGTGAAAGCAGCCATGTTGTGGCACTTCTGCGCTCCCTTTGGGATGCCTTTCACAGCTCCAGTGTGCCTGGAGGTCTGGGCTTCCTGATTTTAAAAATCCTAGCACTAGCCCTACCTAACCCCAACCCGACGACGAGAAAGGCAAATCAGCCAGGAATTAGAGATGTCCCCAAGGAAATAGCTGTGGAGGCAGGCATGTTGTGGTACTTTTGTGCACTTCTTGGGTAGTCCTTCGCAGATGCTGTGTTCTTGGGACTCAGGGCTTTCTGGTTAAAAGAACACTAACCCTAGGCCTAACTCATACGTCAACGCTAGGAAGGAAAATCAGCCTATGGTTCGGGATGGTCTCATGGAAATAGCAGTGGTGGCAGCCAAGTTGTGTCACTTTTGCGCTCCCCTTGGGATGCCTTTGACAGCTGCAGTGTGCCTGGAGCACAGGGCTTCCTGGTTTTAAAAGTCCTAGGCCTAAGGCCAACAGTAAAACTAGGAAGGTAAATCAGCCGGATATTAGGGTTCTTCCTAAGGAAAAAGCTGTGAAAGCAGCCATGTTGTGGCACTTTTGCACTCCTTTTGGATGCCTTTTACAGCTCCATTGTGCCTGGAGGTCTGGGCTTCCTGATTTTAAAAATCCTAGCACAAGTCCTACCTAACCCCAACCCGACTACGAGAAAGGCAAATCAGATAGGAATTAGGGATGTCCCCAAGGAAATAGCTGTGGAGGCAGGCATGTTGTGGTACTTTTCTGCTCTTCTTGGGTAGTCCTTTGCAGCTACCGTGTTCTTGGAACTCAGGGCTTTCTGGTTAAAAGAACCCTAATACTAGGCGTAACTCAAACCTCAACGCTAGGAAGGAAAATCAGCCTATGGTTCGGGATGGTCTCATGGAAAAAGCAGTGGAGGCAGCCAAGTTGTGTCACTTTTGCGCTCCCCTTGGGATGCCTTGAACTGCTTCAGTGTGCCTGGAGCACAGGGCTTCCTGGTTTTAAAAGTCCTAGGCCTAAGCCTAACACTAACCCTAGGAAGGTAAATCAGCCGAGTATCAGGGTTCTTCCTAAGGAAAAAGCTGTGAAAGCAGCCTTGTTGTAGCACTTCTGCGCTCCCTTTGGGATGCCTTTGGCAGCTGCAGTAAGCCTGGAACTCAGGGCTTCCTGGTTCAAAAAATCCTAGCCCTAGGCTGAATCCTAACCCTAACCCTAGGCAGATAAATCAGCCTAGGTATAGGGATGGTGCCAAGGAAAAAGCTGTGAAAGCAGCCATGTTGTGGCACTTTTGCACTCCCTTTTGGATGCCTTTCACAGCTCCAGTGTGCCTGGAGGTCTGGCCATCCTGATTTTAAAAATCCTAGCACAAGGCCTACCTAACCCCAACCCGACGACGAGAACGGCAAATCAGCCCGGAAGTAGGGATGTCCCCAAGGAAGTAGCTGTAGAGGCAGGAATGTTGTGGTACTTTTGTGCTCTTCTTGGGTAGTCCTTCGCAGCTGCTGTGTTCTTGGAACTCAGGGCTTTCTGGTTGAAAAAACCCTAACCCTAGGCCTAACCCAAACCTCAACGCTAGGAAGGAAAATCAGCCTATGTTTGGGGATGGTCTCATGGAAATAACAGTGGAGGCAGCCAAGTTGTGTCACTTTTACCCTCCCCTTGGGATGCCTTGAACAGCTGCAGTGTGCCTGGAGCACAGGGCTTCCTGGTTTTAAAGTCCTAGGCCTAAGCCTAACAGTAACCCTAGGAAGGAAAATCAGCCGGATATTAGGGTTCTTCCTAAGGAAAAAGCTGTGAAAGCTGCCATGTTGTGGCACTTCTGCGCTCCCTTTGGGATGCCTTTGGCAGCTGCAGTAAGCCTGGAACTCAGGGCTTCCTGGTTCAAAAAATCCTAGCCCTAGGCTGAAGCCTAACCCTAACCCTAGGTAGATAAAACAGCCTAGGTATAGGGATGGTGCCAAGGAAGAAGCTGTGAAAGCAGCCATGTTGTGGCACTTTTGCACTCCCTTTTGGATGCCTTTCACAGCTCCAGTGTGCCTGGAGGTCTGGGCTTCCTGATTTTAAAAATCCTAGCACTAGGCCCACCTAACCCCAACCCGACGATGAGAAATGCAAATCAGCCAGGATGTAGGGATGTCCCCAAGGAAATAGCTGTGGAGGCAGGCATGTTGTGGTACTTTTGTGCACTTCTTGGGTAGTCCTTCGCAGCTGCTGTGTTCTTGGAACTCAGGGCGTTCTGCTTGAAAGGACCCTAACCCTAGGCGTAACTCAAACCTCAACGCTAGGAAGGAAAATCAGCCTATGGTTCGGGATGGTCTCATGGAAATAGCAGTGGAGGCAGCCAAGTTGTGTCACTTTTGCGCTCCCCTTGGGATGCCTTTGACAGCTGCAGTGTGCCTGGAGCTAAAGGCTTCCTGATTTTAAAAGTCATAGGCCTAAACCTAACAGTAACCTTAGGAAGGTAAATCAGCCGGGTATTAGGGTTCTTCCTATGGAAAAAGCTGTGAAAGCAGCCATGTTGTGGCACTCCTGCGCTCCCTTTGGGATGCCTTTGGCAGCTGAAGTAAGCCTGGAACTCAGGGCTTCCTGGTTAACAAAATCCTTGCCCCAGGCTGCACCCTAACCCTAACCCTAGGCAGATAATTCAGCCTAGGTATAGAGATGGTGCCAAGGAAAAAGCTGTGAAAGCAGCCATGTTGTGGCACTTTTGCACTCCCTTTTGGATGCCTTTCACAGCTCCAGAGTGCCTGGAGGTCTGGGCTTCCTGATTTTAAAAATCCTAGCACAAGGCCTACCTAACCCCAACCCGACGACGAGAAAGGCAAATCAGCCAGGAATTAGAGATGTCCCCAAGGAAATAGCTGTGGAGGCAGGCATGTTGTGGTACTTTTGTGCACTTCTTGCGTAGTCCTTCGCAGCTGCTGTGTTCTTGGAACTCAGGGCTTTCTGGTTAAAAGAACCCTAACACTAGGCGTAACTCAAACCTCAACGCTGGGAAGGAAAATCAGCCTATGGTTCGGGATGGTCTCATGAGAATAGCAGCAGTGGAAGCCAAGTTGTGTCACTTTTACGCTCCCCTTGGGATGCCTTTCACAGCTGCAGTGTGCCTGGAGCTAAGGGCTTCCTAGTTTTAAAAATTCTAGCCCTAGGCCTAAAGCCTAACACTAACCCTGGGAAGGTAAATCAGCCTGGTGTTAGGCTTCTTGCCAAGGAAAAAGCCGTGAAAGCAGCCATGTTGTGGCACTTTTGCATTCCCTTTTGGATGCCTTTCACAGCTCCAGTGTGCCTGGAGCACAGGGCTTCCTGATTTTAAAAATCCTAGCCTTAGGACTAACGCCAACCCTAAGATGAGAAAGGCAAATCAGCCAGGAATTAGGGACGTCCCCAAGGAAAAAGCTGTGGAGGCTGCCAAGTTGTGTCACTTTTTCACTCCCCTTGGGATGCCTTTCAAAGCTGCCATCTGGCTGGAGCTCAGGGCTTCCTGGTTTAAAAAACCTTGTCCCTAGCTGAGTCTGGAGACAGGTAATTCAGCCTAGGCTTAGCAATGGTGCCAATAGAAACGTGTGGAGGCAGCCATTTTCTGGCAATTTTGTGCTCCCCTTGGCATGACTTTCGCAGCTGCCGTGTGCCTGGAGCTCAGAGCTTGCTGGTTTAAAAAGCTCGACACCTAGGCGTAACCCTAACCCTAACACTGGTCATTTAAATCAGCCTGGGTTTAGGAATTATCCCAAGGAAAAAGCGGTGGATACAGCCATGTAGTGGCACTTTTGCGCTCCCCTTGGGATGGCTTTCACAGCTGCAGCGTGCTTGGAGCACAGCGCTTCATGGTTTAAAAAACCACAACTTTAGCCCTAACTGGAGGCTTCTAAATCAGCCTTCGTTTCGGGATGGTCCCAAGGAGAAAGCTCTGGACACAGCCAAGTTGTGGCACATTTGCTTTCCCCTTGGGATGACTTTGGCAGCTGCAGTGCCCCTGGAACTCAGGGCTTCCTGTTTGAAAAAATCCGATCCCTAGGCTGAACCCTAACCCTAACCCTAGGCAGATAAATCAGCCTAGCTATAGGGATGTTCCCAAGGAAAAAAGCGCTGGAGGGAGCATTTTGAGGCAATTTTTGGCTGCCCTTGGGAAGCCTTTCGCAGCTGCACTGGGTCTGGAGCTCAGGGTTTACTGATTTAAAAACCCCATCCCTTGGCGTGACCATAGCGGCAACTGGAGGCAAGTAAATCAGCCTAGGGTCCATGATGGTCCCAAGGAAAAAACGCTGGAGGCAGCCATGTTGTGGCACTTTTGCGCTCCTCTTGTGTAGTCCTTCGCAGCTGCTGTGTTCTTGGAACTCAGGGTGTCCTGGTTTAAAAGCCCTAACCCTAGGCATAACTCTAACCCCAACCCTAGGAAGGAAAATCAGCCTATGGTTCGGGATGGTCTCATGAGAATAGCAGCAGAGGCAGCCAAGTTGTGTCACTTCTGCGGCCCTCTTGGGATGACTTTCACAGCTGCCGTGTGCCTGGAGAACAGGCCTTGGTTTTAAAAGATCTAGGCCTAAGCCTAACAGTAGCCCTAGGAAGGTAAATCGGCTGGGTATTAGGCTTCTTCCTAAGGAAAAAGCCGTGAAAGCAGCCATGTTGTGGCACTTCTGCACTCCCTTTTGGATGCCTTTGGTAGCTGCAGTAAGCCAGGAACACTGTGCTTCCTGGTTAAAAAAAATCCTAGTCCAAGGCTGAACCCTAACCCTAACCCTAGGCAGATAAATCAGCCTAGCTATAGGGATGTTCCCAAGGAAAAAAGCGCTGGAGGGAGCATTTTGAGGAAATTTTTGGCTGCCCTTGGGAAGCCTTTCGCAGCTGCACTGGGTCTGGAGCTCAGGGTTTACTGATTTAAAAACCCTATCCCTTGGCGTGACCATAGCTGCAACTGGAGGCAAGTAAATCAGCCTAGGGTCCACGATGGTCCCAAGGAAAAAGCGCTGGTAGCAGCCATGTTGTAGCACTTTTGCGCTCCTCTTGTGTAGTCCTTCGCAGCTGCTGTGTTCTTGGAACTCAGGGCTTTCTGGTTTAAAAAACCCTAACCCTAGGCGTAACTCTAACCCTAACCCTAGGAAGGAAGATCAGCCTATGGTTCGGGATGGTCTCATGAGAATAGCAGCAGAGGCAGCCAAGTTGTGTCACTTTTGCAGCCCTCTTGGGATGCCTTTCACAGCTGCAGTGTGCCTGGAGCTAAGGGATTCCTAGTTTTAAAAATCCTAGCCCTAGGCCTAAAGCCTAACACTAAACCTGGGAAGGTAAATCAGCCTGGTGTTAGGCTTCTTGCCAATGAAAAAGCTGTGAAAGCAGCCATGTTGTGGCACTTTTGCACTCCCTTTTGGATGCCTTTCACAGCTCCAGTGTGCCTGGAGGTCTGGGCATCCTGATTTTCAAATTTATATCCCAGGGCCTAACGCCAACCCTAAGACGAGAAAGGCAAATCTGCCAGGAATTAGGGATGTCCCCAAGGAAAAAGAGCTGGAGGCAGGCATGTTGTGGTACTTCTGCGCTCTTCTTGGGTAGTTCTTCGCAGCTGCTGTGTTCTTGGAACTCAGGGCTTACTAGTTAAAAGAACACTAACCCTAGGTGTAACTCAAACCTAAACCCTAGGAAGGGAAATCAGCCTATGGTTCCGGATGGTCTCACGGAAAGAGCAGTGGAGGCAGCAAAGTTGTGTCACTTTTGCGGCCCTCTTGGGATGCCTTTTACAGCTGCAGTGTGCCTGGAGCTAAGGGCTTCCTAGTTTTAAAAATCCTAGCCCTAGGCCTTAAGCCTAACACTAACCCTGGGAAGGTAAATCAGCCTGGTGTTAGGCTCCTTGCCAAGGAAAAAGTCGTGAAAGCAGCCATGTTGTGGCACTTTTGCACTCCCTTTTGGATGCCTTTCACAGCTCCAGTGTGCCTGGAGGTCTGGGCATCCTGATTTTCAAATTTATAGCCCAGGGCCTAACGCCAACCCTAAGACGAGAAAGGCAAATCGGCCAGGAATTAGGGATGTCCCTAAGGAAAAAGCTGTGCAGGCAGGCATGTTGTGGTATTTTTGCGCTCTTCTTGGGTAGTCCTTCGCAGCTGCTGTGTTCTTGGAACTCAGGGTGTCCTGGTTTAAAAGCCCTAACCCTAGGCGTAACTCTAACCCTAACCTTAGGAAGGAAAATCAGCTTATGGTTCGGGATGGTCTCATGAGAATAGCAGCAGAGGCAGCCAAGTTGTGTCACTTTTGCAGCCCTCTTGGGATGCTTTTCACAGCTGCAGTGTGCCTGCAGCTAAGGGCTTCCTAGTTTTAAAAATCCTAGCCCTAGGCCTAAAGCCTAACACTAACCCTGGGAAGGTAAATCAGCCTGGTTTTAGGCTTCTTGCCAAGGAAAAAGCCGTGAAAGCAGCCATGTTGTGGCACTTTTGCACTCCCTTTTGGATGCCTTTCAAAGCTCCAGTGTGCCTGGAGCACAGGGCTTCCTGATTTTAAAAATCCTAGCCTTAGGCCTAACGCCAACCCTAAGATGAGAAAGGCAAATCAGCCAGGAATTAGGGACGTCCCCAAGGAAAAAGCTGTGGAGGCTGCCAAGTTGTGTCACTTTTTCACTCCCCTTGGGATGCCTTTCAAAGCTGCCATCTGGCTGGAGCTCAGGGCTTCCTGGTTAAAAAAACCTTGTCCCTAGCTGAGTCTGCAGACAGGTAATTCAGCCTAGGCTTAGCAATGGTGCCAATAGAAACGTGTGGAGGCAGCCATTTTCTGGCAATTTTGTGCTCCCCTTGGCATGACTTTCATAGCTGCCGTGGGCCTGGAGCTCAGAGCTTGCTGGTTTAAAAAGCTCGACACCTAGGCGTAACCCTAACCCTAACACTGGTCATTTAAATCAGCCTGGGTTTAGGAATTATCCCAAGGAAAAAGCTGTGGAGACAGCCATGTAGTGGCACTTTTGCGCTCCCCTTGGGATGGCTTTCACAGCTGCAGTGTGCTTGGAGCACAGCGCTTCATGGTTTAAAAAACCACAACTTTAGCCCTAACTGGAGGCTTCTAAATCAGCCTTCGTTTCGGGATGGTTCCAAGGAGAAAGCTCAGGACACAGCCAAGTTCTGGCACATCTGCTTTCCCCTTGGGATGCCTTTGGCAGCTGCAGTGCCCCTGGAACTCAGGGCTTCCTGTTTTAAAAAATCCGATCCCTAGGCTGAACCCTAACCCTAACCCTACGCAGATAAACCAGTCAAGCTATAGGGATGTTCCCAAGGAAAAAAGCGCTGGAGGGAGCATGTTGAGGCAATTTTTGGCTGCCCTTGGGAAGCCTTTCGCAGCTGCACTGGGTCTGGAGCTCAGGGTTTACTGATTTAAAAACCCTATCCCTTGGCGTGACCATAGCTGCAACTGGAGGCAAGTAAATCAGCCTAGGGTCCATGATGGTCCCAAGGAAAAAACGCTGGAGGCAGCCATGTTGTGGCACTTTTGCGCTCTTCTTGTGTAGTCCTTCGCAGCTGCTGTGTTCTTGGAACTCAGGGTGTCCTGGGTTAAAAGCCCTAACCCTAGGCGTAACTCTAACCCTAACCCTAGGAAGGAAAATCAGCCTATGGTTCGGGATGGTCTCATTAGAATAGCAGCAGAGACAGCCAAGTTGTGTCACTTCTGCGGCCCTCTTGGGATGCCTTTCACAGCTGCCGTGTGCCTGGAGAACAGGGCTTGGTTTTAAAAGTCCTAGGCCTAAGCCTAACAGTAGCCCTAGGAAGGTAAATCAGCCAGGTGTTAGGGTTCTTCTTAAGGAAAAAGCCGCGAAAGCAGCCATGTTGTGGCACTTCTGCACTCCCTTTTGGATGCCTTTGGCAGCTGCAGTAAGCCAGGAACTCAGGGCTTCCTGGTTAAAAAAAATCCTAGTCCAAGGCTGAACCCTAACCCTAACCCTAGGCAGATAAATCAGCCTAGCTATAGGGATGTTCCCAAGGAAAAAAGCGCTGGAGGGAGCATTTTGAGGAAATTTTTGGCTGCCCTTGGGAAGCCTTTCGCAGCTGCACTGGGTCTGGAGCTCAGGGTTTACTGATTTAAAAACCCTATCCCTTGGCGTGACCATAGCTGCAACTGGAGGCAAGTAAATCAGCTTAGGGTCCACGATGGTCCCAAGGAAAAAGCGCTGGTAGCAGCCATGTTGTAGCACTTTTGCGCTCCTCTTGTGTAGTCCTTCGCAGCTGCTGTGTTCTTGGAACTCAGGGCTTTCTGGTTTAAAAAACCCTAACCCTAGGCGTAACTCTAACCCTAACCCTAGGAAGGAAAATCAGCCTAGGGTTCGGGATGGTCTCATGAGAAGAGCAGCAGAGGCAGCCAAGTTGTGTCACTTTTGCGGCCCTCTTGGGATGCCTTTCACAGCTGCAGTGTGCCTGGAGCTAAGGGATTCCTAGTTTTAAAAATCCTAGCCCTAGGCCTAAAGCCTAACACTAAACCTGGGAAGGTAAATCAGCCTGGTGTTAGGCTTCTTGCCAATGAAAAAGCTGTGAAAGCAGCCATGTTGTGGCACTTTTGCACTCCCTTTTGGATGCCTTTCACAGCTCCAGTGTGCCTGGAGGTCTGGGCATCCTGATTTTCAAATTTATATCCCAGGGCCTAACGCCAACCCTAAGACGAGAAAGGCAAATCAGCCAGGAATTAGGGATGTCCCCAAGGAAAAAGAGCTGGAGGCAGGCATGTTGTGGTACTTCTGCGCTCTTCTTGGGTAGTCCTTCGCAGCTGCTGTGTTCTTGGAACTCAGGGCTTACTAGTTAAAAGAACACTAACCCTAGGCGTAACTCAAACCTAAACCCTAGGAAGGGAAATCAGCCTATGGTTGGGGATGGTCTCACGGAAAGAGCAGTGGAGGCAGCAAAGTTGTGTCACTTTTGCGGCCCTCTTGGGATGCCTTTAACAGCTGCAGTGTGCCTGGAGCTAAGGGCTTCCTAGTTTTAAAAATCCTAGCCCTAGGCCTTAAGCCTAACACTAACCCTGGGAAGGTAAATCAGCCTGGTGTTAGGCTCCTTGCCAAGGAAAAAGTCGTGAAAGCAGCCATGTTGTGGCACTTTTGCACTCCCTTTTGGATGCCTTTCACAGCTCCAGTGTGCCTGGAGGTCTGGGCATCCTGATTTTCAAATTTATAGCCCAGGGCCTAACGCCAACCCTAAGACGAGAAAGGCAAATCGGCCAGGAATTAGGGATGTCCCTAAGGAAAAAGCTGTGCAGGCAGGCATGTTGTGGTATTTTTGCGCTCTTCTTGGGTAGTCCTTCGCTGCTGCTGTGTTCTTGGAACTCAGGGTGTCCTGGTTTAAAAGCCCTAACCCTAGGCGTAACTCTAACCCTTACCTTAGGAAGGAAAATCAGCTTATGGTTCGGGATGGTCTCATGAGAATAGCAGCAGAGGCAGCCAAGTTGTGTCACTTTTGCAGCCCTCTTGGGATGCCTTTCACAGCTGCAGTGTGCCTGCAGCTAAGGGCTTCCTAGTTTTAAAAATCCTAGCCCTAGGCCTAAAGCCTAACACTAACCCTGGGAAGGTAAATCAGCCTGGTTTTAGGCTTCTTGCCAAGGAAAAAGCCGTGAAAGCAGCCATGTTGTGGCACTTTTGCACTCCCTTTTGGATGCCTTTCAAAGCTCCAGTGTGCCTGGAGCACAGGGCTTACTGATTTTAAAAATCCTAGCCTTAGGACTAACGCCAACCCTAAGATGAGAAAGGCAAATCAGCCAGGAATTAGGGACGTCCCCAAGGAAAAAGCTGTGGAGGCTGCCAAGTTGTGTCACTTTTTCACTCCCCTTGGGATGCCTTTCAAAGCTGCCATCTGGCTGGAGCTCAGGGCTTCCTGGTTTAAAAAACCTTGTCCCTAGCTGAGTCTGCAGACAGGTAATTCAGCCTAGGCTTAGCAATGGTGCCAATAGAAACGTGTGGAGGCAGCCATTTTCTGGCAATTTTGTGCTCCCCTTGGCATGACTTTCGCAGCTGCCGTGTGCCTGGAGCTCAGAGCTTGCTGGTTTAAAAAGCTCGACACCTAGGCGTAACCCTAACCCTAACACTGGTCATTTAAATCAGCCTGGGTTTAGGAATTATCCCAAGGAAAAAGCGGTGGATACAGCCATGTAGTGGCACTTTTGCGCTCCCCTTGGGATGGCTTTCACAGCTGCAGCGTGCTTGGAGCACAGCGCTTCATGGTTTAAAAAACCACAACTTTAGCCCTAACTGGAGGCTTCTAAATCAGCCTTCGTTTCGGGATGGTCCCAAGGAGAAAGCTCTGGACACAGCCAAGTTGTGGCACATTTGCTTTCCCCTTGGGATGACTTTGGCAGCTGCAGTGCCCCTGGAACTCAGGGCTTCCTGTTTGAAAAAATCCGATCCCTAGGCTGAACCCTAACCCTAACCCTAGGCAGATAAATCAGCCTAGCTATAGGGATGTTCCCAAGGAAAAAAGCGCTGGAGGGAGCATTTTGAGGCAATTTTTGGCTGCCCTTGGGAAGCCTTTCGCAGCTGCACTGGGTCTGGAGCTCAGGGTTTACTGATTTAAAAACCCTATCCCTTGGCGTGACCATAGCTGCAACTGGAGGCAAGTAAATCAGCCTAGGGACCATGATGGTCCCAAGGAAAAAGCGCTGGAGGCAGCCATGTTGTGGCACTTTTGCACTCCTCTTGGGTAGTCCTTCGCAGCTGCTGTGTTCTTGGAACTCAGGGCTTTCTGGTTAAAAAAACCCTAACCCTAGGCGTAACTCTAACCCTAACCCTAGGAAGGAAACTCAGCCTATGGTTCGGGATGGTCTCATGAGAATAGCAGCAGGGCAGCCAAGTTGTGTCACTTTTGCGGCCCTCTTGGGATGCCTTTCACAGCTGCAGTGCGCCTGGAGCTAAGGGCTTCCTAGTTTTAAAAATCCTAGCCCTAGGCCTAAAGCCTAGCTCTAACCCTGGGAAGGTAAATCAGCCTGGTGTTAGGCTTCTTGCCAAGGAAAAAGTCGTGAAAGCAGACATGTTGTGGCACTTTTGCACTCTCTTTTGGATGCCTTTCACAGTTCCAGTGTGCCTGGAGGTCTGGGCATCCTGATTTTCAAATTTATAGCCCAGGGCCTAACGCCAACCCTAAGACGAGAAAGGCAAATCAGCCAGGAATCAGGGATGTCCTCAAGGAAAAAGCTGTGGAGGCAGGCATGTTGTGGTACTTTTGCGCTCTTCTTGGGTAGTCCTTCGCAACTGCTGTGTTCTTGGAACTCAGGGCTTACTGGTTAAAAGAACACTAACCCTAGGCGTAACTCTAACCCTAACCCTAGGAAGGAAAATCAGCCTATGGTTCCGGATGGTCTCATGGAAATAGCAGTGGAGGCAGCAAAGTTGTGTCACTTTTTCACACCCCTTGGGATGCCTTTGACAGCTGCCATCTGCCTGGAGCTCAGGGCTTCCTGGTTTAAAAAGCCATGTCCCTAGCTGAGACTGGAGGCAGGTAATTCAGCCTAGGCTTAGCAATGGTGCCAATGAAAACGTGTGGAGGCAGCCATTTTCTGGCACTTTTGTGCTCCCCTTGGGATGCCTTTCACAGCTGCCGTGTGCCTGGAGCTCAGAGCTTGCTGGTTTAAAAAGCTCGACACCTAGGCGTAACCCTAACCCTAACACTGGTCATTTAAATCAGCCTGGGTTTAGGAATTATCCCAAGGAAAAAGCGGTGGAGACAGCCATGTTGTGGCACTTTTGCGCTCCCCTTGGGATGCCTTTCACAGCTGCAGTGTGCTTGGAGCACAGCGCTTCCTGGTTTAAAAAACACAACTTTAGCCCTAACTGGAGGCTTCTAAATCAGCCTTCGTTTCGGGATGGTCCCAAGGAGAACGCTCTGGACACAGCCAAGTTGTGGCACATTTGCTTTCCCCTTGGGATGCCTTTGGCAACTGCAGTGCCCCTGGTACTCAGGGCTTCCTGTTTGAAAAAATCCGATCCCTAGGCTGAACCCTAACCCTAACCCTAGGCAGATAAATCAGCCTAGCTATAGGGATGTTCCCAAGGAAAAAAGCGCTGGAGGGAGCATTTTGAGGCAATTTTTGGCTGCCCTTGGGAAGCCTTTCGCAGCTGCACTGGGTCTGGAGCTCAGGGTTTACTGATTTAAAAACCCCATCCCTTGGCGTGACCATAGCGGCAACTGGAGGCAAGTAAATCAGCCTAGGGTCCATGATGGTCCCAAGGAAAAAACGCTGGAGGCAGCCATGTTGTGGCACTTTTGCGCTCCTCTTGTGTAGTCCTTCGCAGCTGCTGTGTTCTTGGAACTCAGGGTGTCCTGGTTTAAAAGCCCTAACCCTAGGCATAACTCTAACCCCAACCCTAGGAAGGAAAATCAGCCTATGGTTCGGGATGGTCTCATGAGAATAGCAGCAGAGGCAGCCAAGTTGTGTCACTTCTGCGGCCCTCTTGGGATGACTTTCACAGCTGCCGTGTGCCTGGAGAACAGGCCTTGGTTTTAAAAGATCTAGGCCTAAGCCTAACAGTAGCCCTAGGAAGGTAAATCGGCTGGGTATTAGGCTTCTTCCTAAGGAAAAAGCCGTGAAAGCAGCCATGTTGTGGCACTTCTGCACTCCCTTTTGGATGCCTTTGGTAGCTGCAGTAAGCCAGGAACACTGTGCTTCCTGGTTAAAAAAAATCCTAGTCCAAGGCTGAACCCTAACCCTAACCCTAGGCAGATAAATCAGCCTAGCTATAGGGATGTTCCCAAGGAAAAAAGCGCTGGAGGGAGCATTTTGAGGAAATTTTTGGCTGCCCTTGGGAAGCCTTTCGCAGCTGCACTGGGTCTGGAGCTCAGGGTTTACTGATTTAAAAACCCTATCCCTTGGCGTGACCATAGCTGCAACTGGAGGCAAGTAAATCAGCCTAGGGTCCACGATGGTCCCAAGGAAAAAGCGCTGGTAGCAGCCATGTTGTAGCACTTTTGCGCTCCTCTTGTGTAGTCCTTCGCAGCTGCTGTGTTCTTGGAACTCAGGGCTTTCTGGTTTAAAAAACCCTAACCCTAGGCGTAACTCTAACCCTAACCCTAGGAAGGAAGATCAGCCTATGGTTCGGGATGGTCTCATGAGAATAGCAGCAGAGGCAGCCAAGTTGTGTCACTTTTGCAGCCCTCTTGGGATGCCTTTCACAGCTGCAGTGTGCCTGGAGCTAAGGGATTCCTAGTTTTAAAAATCCTAGCCCTAGGCCTAAAGCCTAACACTAAACCTGGGAAGGTAAATCAGCCTGGTGTTAGGCTTCTTGCCAATGAAAAAGCTGTGAAAGCAGCCATGTTGTGGCACTTTTGCACTCCCTTTTGGATGCCTTTCACAGCTCCAGTGTGCCTGGAGGTCTGGGCATCCTGATTTTCAAATTTATATCCCAGGGCCTAACGCCAACCCTAAGACGAGAAAGGCAAATCTGCCAGGAATTAGGGATGTCCCCAAGGAAAAAGAGCTGGAGGCAGGCATGTTGTGGTACTTCTGCGCTCTTCTTGGGTAGTTCTTCGCAGCTGCTGTGTTCTTGGAACTCAGGGCTTACTAGTTAAAAGAACACTAACCCTAGGTGTAACTCAAACCTAAACCCTAGGAAGGGAAATCAGCCTATGGTTCCGGATGGTCTCACGGAAAGAGCAGTGGAGGCAGCAAAGTTGTGTCACTTTTGCGGCCCTCTTGGGATGCCTTTTACAGCTGCAGTGTGCCTGGAGCTAAGGGCTTCCTAGTTTTAAAAATCCTAGCCCTAGGCCTTAAGCCTAACACTAACCCTGGGAAGGTAAATCAGCCTGGTGTTAGGCTCCTTGCCAAGGAAAAAGTCGTGAAAGCAGCCATGTTGTGGCACTTTTGCACTCCCTTTTGGATGCCTTTCACAGCTCCAGTGTGCCTGGAGGTCTGGGCATCCTGATTTTCAAATTTATAGCCCAGGGCCTAACGCCAACCCTAAGACGAGAAAGGCAAATCGGCCAGGAATTAGGGATGTCCCTAAGGAAAAAGCTGTGCAGGCAGGCATGTTGTGGTATTTTTGCGCTCTTCTTGGGTAGTCCTTCGCTGCTGCTGTGTTCTTGGAACTCAGGGTGTCCTGGTTTAAAAGCCCTAACCCTAGGCGTAACTCTAACCCTAACCTTAGGAAGGAAAATCAGCTTATGGTTCGGGATGGTCTCATGAGAATAGCAGCAGAGGCAGCCAAGTTGTGTCACTTTTGCAGCCCTCTTGGGATGCTTTTCACAGCTGCAGTGTGCCTGCAGCTAAGGGCTTCCTAGTTTTAAAAATCCTAGCCCTAGGCCTAAAGCCTAACACTAACCCTGGGAAGGTAAATCAGCCTGGTTTTAGGCTTCTTGCCAAGGAAAAAGCCGTGAAAGCAGCCATGTTGTGGCACTTTTGCACTCCCTTTTGGATGCCTTTCAAAGCTCCAGTGTGCCTGGAGCACAGGGCTTCCTGATTTTAAAAATCCTAGCCTTAGGCCTAACGCCAACCCTAAGATGAGAAAGGCAAATCAGCCAGGAATTAGGGACGTCCCCAAGGAAAAAGCTGTGGAGGCTGCCAAGTTGTGTCACTTTTTCACTCCCCTTGGGATGCCTTTCAAAGCTGCCATCTGGCTGGAGCTCAGGGCTTCCTGGTTAAAAAAACCTTGTCCCTAGCTGAGTCTGCAGACAGGTAATTCAGCCTAGGCTTAGCAATGGTGCCAATAGAAACGTGTGGAGGCAGCCATTTTCTGGCAATTTTGTGCTCCCCTTGGCATGACTTTCATAGCTGCCGTGGGCCTGGAGCTCAGAGCTTGCTGGTTTAAAAAGCTCGACACCTAGGCGTAACCCTAACCCTAACACTGGTCATTTAAATCAGCCTGGGTTTAGGAATTATCCCAAGGAAAAAGCTGTGGAGACAGCCATGTAGTGGCACTTTTGCGCTCCCCTTGGGATGGCTTTCACAGCTGCAGTGTGCTTGGAGCACAGCGCTTCATGGTTTAAAAAACCACAACTTTAGCCCTAACTGGAGGCTTCTAAATCAGCCTTCGTTTCGGGATGGTTCCAAGGAGAAAGCTCAGGACACAGCCAAGTTCTGGCACATCTGCTTTCCCCTTGGGATGCCTTTGGCAGCTGCAGTGCCCCTGGAACTCAGGGCTTCCTGTTTTAAAAAATCCGATCCCTAGGCTGAACCCTAACCCTAACCCTACGCAGATAAACCAGTCAAGCTATAGGGATGTTCCCAAGGAAAAAAGCGCTGGAGGGAGCATGTTGAGGCAATTTTTGGCTGCCCTTGGGAAGCCTTTCGCAGCTGCACTGGGTCTGGAGCTCAGGGTTTACTGATTTAAAAACCCTATCCCATGGCGTGACCATAGCTGCAACTGGAGGCAAGTAAATCAGCCTAGGGTCCATGATGGTCCCAAGGAAAAAACGCTGGAGGCAGCCATGTTGTGGCACTTTTGCGCTCTTCTTGTGTAGTCCTTCGCAGCTGCTGTGTTCTTGGAACTCAGGGTGTCCTGGGTTAAAAGCCCTAACCCTAGGCGTAACTCTAACCCTAACCCTAGGAAGGAAAATCAGCCTATGGTTCGGGATGGTCTCATTAGAATAGCAGCAGAGACAGCCAAGTTGTGTCACTTCTGCGGCCCTCTTGGGATGCCTTTCACAGCTGCCGTGTGCCTGGAGAACAGGGCTTGGTTTTAAAAGTCCTAGGCCTAAGCCTAACAGTAGCCCTAGGAAGGTAAATCAGCCAGGTGTTAGGGTTCTTCTTAAGGAAAAAGCCGCGAAAGCAGCCATGTTGTGGCACTTCTGCACTCCCTTTTGGATGCCTTTGGCAGCTGCAGTAAGCCAGGAACTCAGGGCTTCCTGGTTAAAAAAAATCCTAGTCCAAGGCTGAACCCTAACCCTAACCCTAGGCAGATAAATCAGCCTAGCTATAGGGATGTTCCCAAGGAAAAAAGCGCTGGAGGGAGCATTTTGAGGAAATTTTTGGCTGCCCTTGGGAAGCCTTTCGCAGCTGCACTGGGTCTGGAGCTCAGGGTTTACTGATTTAAAAACCCTATCCCTTGGCGTGACCATAGCTGCAACTGGAGGCAAGTAAATCAGCTTAGGGTCCACGATGGTCCCAAGGAAAAAGCGCTGGTAGCAGCCATGTTGTAGCACTTTTGCGCTCCTCTTGTGTAGTCCTTCGCAGCTGCTGTGTTCTTGGAACTCAGGGCTTTCTGGTTTAAAAAACCCTAACCCTAGGCGTAACTCTAACCCTAACCCTAGGAAGGAAAATCAGCCTAGGGTTCGGGATGGTCTCATGAGAAGAGCAGCAGAGGCAGCCAAGTTGTGTCACTTTTGCGGCCCTCTTGGGATGCCTTTCACAGCTGCAGTGTGCCTGGAGCTAAGGGATTCCTAGTTTTAAAAATCCTAGCCCTAGGCCTAAAGCCTAACACTAAACCTGGGAAGGTAAATCAGCCTGGTGTTAGGCTTCTTGCCAATGAAAAAGCTGTGAAAGCAGCCATGTTGTGGCACTTTTGCACTCCCTTTTGGATGCCTTTCACAGTTCCAGTGTGCCTGGAGGTCTGGGCATCCTGATTTTCAAATTTATATCCCAGGGCCTAACGCCAACCCTAAGACGAGAAAGGCAAATCAGCCAGGAATTAGGGATGTCCCCAAGGAAAAAGAGCTGGAGGCAGGCATGTTGTGGTACTTCTGCGCTCTTCTTGGGTAGTCCTTCGCAGCTGCTGTGTTCTTGGAACTCAGGGCTTACTAGTTAAAAGAACACTAACCCTAGGCGTAACTCAAACCTAAACCCTAGGAAGGGAAATCAGCCTATGGTTGGGGATGGTCTCACGGAAAGAGCAGTGGAGGCAGCAAAGTTGTGTCACTTTTGCGGCCCTCTTGGGATGCCTTTTACAGCTGCAGTGTGCCTGGAGCTAAGGGCTTCCTAGTTTTAAAAATCCTAGCCCTAGGCCTTAAGCCTAACACTAACCCTGGGAAGGTAAATCAGCCTGGTGTTAGGCTCCTTGCCAAGGAAAAAGTCGTGAAAGCAGCCATGTTGTGGCACTTTTGCACTCCCTTTTGGATGCCTTTCACAGCTCCAGTGTGCCTGGAGGTCTGGGCATCCTGATTTTCAAATTTATAGCCCAGGGCCTAACGCCAACCCTAAGACGAGAAAGGCAAATCGGCCAGGAATTAGGGATGTCCCTAAGGAAAAAGCTGTGCAGGCAGGCATGTTGTGGTATTTTTGCGCTCTTCTTGGGTAGTCCTTCGCTGCTGCTGTGTTCTTGGAACTCAGGGTGTCCTGGTTTAAAAGCCCTAACCCTAGGCGTAACTCTAACCCTTACCTTAGGAAGGAAAATCAGCTTATGGTTCGGGATGGTCTCATGAGAATAGCAGCAGAGGCAGCCAAGTTGTGTCACTTTTGCAGCCCTATTGGGATGCCTTTCACAGCTGCAGTGTGCCTGGAGCTAAGGGCTTCCTAGTTTTAAAAATCCTAGCCCTAGGCCTAAAGCCTAACACTAACCCTGGGAAGGTAAATCAGCCTGGTTTTAGGCTTCTTGCCAAGGAAAAAGCCGTGAAAGCAGCCATGTTGTGGCACTTTTGCACTCCCTTTTGGATGCCTTTCAAAGCTCCAGTGTGCCTGGAGCACAGGGCTTACTGATTTTAAAAATCCTAGCCTTAGGACTAACGCCAACCCTAAGATGAGAAAGGCAAATCAGCCAGGAATTAGGGACGTCCCCAAGGAAAAAGCTGTGGAGGCTGCCAAGTTGTGTCACTTTTTCACTCCCCTTGGGATGCCTTTCAAAGCTGCCATCTGGCTGGAGCTCAGGGCTTCCTGGTTTAAAAAACCTTGTCCCTAGCTGAGTCTGGAGACAGGTAATTCAGCCTAGGCTTAGCAATGGTGCCAATAGAAACGTGTGGAGGCAGCCATTTTCTGGCAATTTTGTGCTCCCCTTGGCATGACTTTCGCAGCTGCCGTGTGCCTGGAGCTCAGAGCTTGCTGGTTTAAAAAGCTCGACACCTAGGCGTAACCCTAACCCTAACACTGGTCATTTAAATCAGCCTGGGTTTAGGAATTATCCCAAGGAAAAAGCGGTGGATACAGCCATGTAGTGGCACTTTTGCGCTCCCCTTGGGATGGCTTTCACAGCTGCAGCGTGCTTGGAGCACAGCGCTTCATGGTTTAAAAAACCACAACTTTAGCCCTAACTGGAGGCTTCTAAATCAGCCTTCGTTTCGGGATGGTCCCAAGGAGAAAGCTCTGGACACAGCCAAGTTGTGGCACATTTGCTTTCCCCTTGGGATGACTTTGGCAGCTGCAGTGCCCCTGGAACTCAGGGCTTCCTGTTTGAAAAAATCCGATCCCTAGGCTGAACCCTAACCCTAACCCTAGGCAGATAAATCAGCCTAGCTATAGGGATGTTCCCAAGGAAAAAAGCGCTGGAGGGAGCATTTTGAGGCAATTTTTGGCTGCCCTTGGGAAGCCTTTCGCAGCTGCACTGGGTCTGGAGCTCAGGGTTTACTGATTTAAAAACCCTATCCCTTGGCGTGACCATAGCTGCAACTGGAGGCAAGTAAATCAGCCTAGGGACCATGATGGTCCCAAGGAAAAAGCGCTGGAGGCAGCCATGTTGTGGCACTTTTGCACTCCTCTTGGGTAGTCCTTCGCAGCTGCTGTGTTCTTGGAACTCAGGGCTTTCTGGTTAAAAAAACCCTAACCCTAGGCGTAACTCTAACCCTAACCCTAGGAAGGAAACTCAGCCTATGGTTCGGGATGGTCTCATGAGAATAGCAGCAGGGCAGCCAAGTTGTGTCACTTTTGCGGCCCTCTTGGGATGCCTTTCACAGCTGCAGTGCGCCTGGAGCTAAGGGCTTCCTAGTTTTAAAAATCCTAGCCCTAGGCCTAAAGCCTAACTCTAACCCTGGGAAGGTAAATCAGCCTGGTGTTAGGCTTCTTGCCAAGGAAAAAGTCGTGAAAGCAGACATGTTGTGGCACTTTTGCACTCTCTTTTGGATGCCTTTCACAGTTCCAGTGTGCCTGGAGGTCTGGGCATCCTGATTTTCAAATTTATAGCCCAGGGCCTAACGCCAACCCTAAGACGAGAAAGGCAAATCAGCCAGGAATTAGGGATGTCCTCAAGGAAAAAGCTGTGGAGGCAGGCATGTTGTGGTACTTTTGCGCTCTTCTTGGGTAGTCCTTCGCAACTGCTGTGTTCTTGGAACTCAGGGCTTACTGGTTAAAAGAACACTAACCCTAGGCGTAACTCTAACCCTAACCCTAGGAAGGAAAATCAGCCTATGGTTCCGGATGGTCTCATGGAAATAGCAGTGGAGGCAGCAAAGTTGTGTCACTTTTTCACACCCCTTGGGATGCCTTTGACAGCTGCCATCTGCCTGGAGCTCAGGGCTTCCTGGTTTAAAAAGCCATGTCCCTAGCTGAGACTGGAGGCAGGTAATTCAGCCTAGGCTTAGCAATGGTGCCAATGAAAACGTGTGGAGGCAGCCATTTTCTGGCACTTTTGTGCTCCCCTTGGGATGCCTTTCACAGCTGCCGTGTGCCTGGAGCTCAGAGCTTGCTGGTTTAAAAAGCTCGACACCTAGGCGTAACCCTAACCCTAACACTGGTCATTTAAATCAGCCTGGGTTTAGGAATTATCCCAAGGAAAAAGCGGTGGAGACAGCCATGTTGTGGCACTTTTGCGCTCCCCTTGGGATGCCTTTCACAGCTGCAGTGTGCTTGGAGCACAGCGCTTCCTGGTTTAAAAAACACAACTTTAGCCCTAACTGGAGGCTTCTAAATCAGCCTTCGTTTCGGGATGGTCCCAAGGAGAACGCTCTGGACACAGCCAAGTTGTGGCACATTTGCTTTCCCCTTGGGATGCCTTTGGCAACTGCAGTGCCCCTGGTACTCAGGGCTTCCTGTTTGAAAAAATCCGATCCCTAGGCTGAACCCGAACCCTAACCTTAGGCAGATAAATCAGCCTAGCTATAGGGATGTTCCCAAGGAAAAAAGCGCTGGAGGGAGCATGTTGCAGCAATTTTTGGCTGCCCTTGGGAAACCTTTCGCAGCTGCACTGGGTCTGGAGCTCAGGGTTTACTGATTTAAAAACCCTATCCCTTGGCGTGACCATAGCTGCAACTGGAGGCAAGTAAATCAGCCTAGGGTCCATGATGGTACCAAGGAAAATGCGCTGGAGGCAGCCATGTTGTGGCACTTTTGCGCCCCTCTTGGGTAGTCCTTCGCAGCTGCTGTGTACTTGGAACTCAGGGCTTTCTGGTTAAAAAAACCCTAACCCTAGGCGTAACTCTAACCCTAACCCTAGGAAGGAAAATCAGCCTATGGTTCGGGATGGTCTCATGAGAATAGCAGCTGTGGAAGCCAAGTTGTGTCACTTTTGTGCTCCCCTTTGGGATGCCTTTCACAGCTGCAGTGTGCCTGCAGCTAAGGGCTTCCTAGTTTTAAAAATCCTAGCCCTAGACCTTAAGCCTAACTCTAAACCTGGGAAGGTAAATCAGCCTGGTGTTAGGCTTCTTGCCAAGGAAAAAGTCGTGAAAGCAGCCATGTTGTGGCACTTTTGCACTCCCTTTTGGATGCCTTTCACAGCTCCAGTGTGCCTGGAGGTCTGGGTATCCTGATTTTCAAATTTATAGCCCAGGGCCTAACGCCAACCCTAAGACGAGAAAGGCAAATCAGCCAGGAATTAGGGATGTCCCCAAGGAAAAAGCTGTGGAGGCAGGCATGTTGTGGTACTTTTGCGCTCTTTTTGGGTAGTCCTTCGCAGCTGCTGTGTTCTTGGAACTCAGGGCTTTCTGGTTAAAAGAACACTAACCCTAGGCTTAACTCAAACCTCAACGCTAGGAAGGAAAATCAGCCTATGGTTCCGGATGGTCTCATGGAAATAGCAGTGGAGGCAGCAAAGTTGTGTCACTTTTTCACACCCCTTGGGATGCCTTTGACAGCTGCCATCTGCCTGGAGCTCAGGGCTTCCTGGTTTAAAAAGCCATGTCCCTAGCTGAGACTGGAGGCAGGTAATTCAGCCTAGGCTTAGCAATGGTGCCAATGAAAACGTGTGGAGGCAGCCATTTTCTGGCACTTTTGTGCTCCCCTTGGGATGCCTTTCACAGCTGCCGTGCGCCTGGAGCTCAGAGCTTGCTGGTTTAAAAAGCTCTACACCTAGGCATAACCCTAACCCTAACACTGGTCATTTAAATCAGCCTGGGTTTAGGAATTATCCCAAGGAAAAAGCGGTGGAGACAGCCATGTTGTGGCACTTTTGCGCTCCCCTTGGGATGCCTTTCACAGCTGCAGTGTGCTTGGAGCACAGCGCTTCCTGGTTTAAAAAAACACAACTTTAGCCCTAACTGGAGGCTTCTAAATCAGCCTTCGTTTCGGGATGGTCCCAAGGAGAACGCTCTGGACACAGCCAAGTTGTGGCACATTTGCTTTCCCCTTGGGATGCCTTTGGCAGCTGCAGTGCCCCTGGTACTCAGGGCTTCCTGTTTGAAAAAATCCGATCCCTAGGCTGAACCCGAACCCTAACCTTAGGCAGATAAATCAGCCTAGCTATAGGGATGTTCCCAAGGAAAAAAGCGCTGCAGGGAGCATGTTGCAGCAATTTTTGGCTGCCCTTGGGAAACCTTTCGCAGCTGCACTGTGTCTGGAGCTCAGGGTTTACTGATTTAAAAACCCTATCCCTTGGCGTGACCATAGCTGCAACTGGAGGCAAGTAAATCAGCCTAGGGTCCATGATGGTACCAAGGAAAATGCGCTGGAGGCAGCCATGTTGTGGCACTTTTGCGCCCCTCTTGGGTAGTCCTTCGCAGCTGCTGTGTACTTGGAACTCAGGGCTTTCTGGTTAAAAAAACCCTAACCCTAGGCGTAACTCTAACCCTAACCCTAGGAAGGAAAATCAGCCTATGGTTCGGGATGGTCTCATGAGAATAGCAGCTGTGGAAGCCAAGTTGTGTCACTTTTGTGCTCCCCTTTGGGATGCCTTTCACAGCTGCAGTGTGCCTGCAGCTAAGGGCTTCCTAGTTTTAAAAATCCTAGCCCTAGACCTTAAGCCTAACTCTAAACCTGGGAAGGTAAATCAGCCTGGTGTTAGGCTTCTTGCCAAGGAAAAAGTCGTGAAAGCAGCCATGTTGTGGCACTTTTGCACTCCCTTTTGGATGCCTTTCACAGCTCCAGTGTGCCTGGAGGTCTGGGTATCCTGATTTTCAAATTTATAGCCCAGGGCCTAACGCCAACCCTAAGACGAGAAAGGCAAATCAGCCAGGAATTAGGGATGTCCCCAAGGAAAAAGCTGTGGAGGCAGGCATGTTGTGGTATTTTTGCGCTCTTCTTGGGTAGTCCTTCGCAGCTGCTGTGTTCTTGGAACTCAGGGCTTTCTGGTTAAAAGAACACTAACCCTAGGCTTAACTCAAACCTCAACGCTAGGAAGGAAAATCAGCCTATGGTTCCGGATGGTCTCATGGAAATAGCAGTGGAGGCAGCAAAGTTGTGTCACTTTTTCACACCCCTTGGGATGCCTTTGACAGCTGCCATCTGCCTGGAGCTCAGGGCTTCCTGGTTTAAAAAGCCATGTCCCTAGCTGAGACTGGAGGCAGGTAATTCAGCCTAGGCTTAGCAATGGTGCCAATGAAAACGTGTGGAGGCAGCCATTTTCTGGCACTTTTGTGCTCCCCTTGGGATGCCTTTCACAGCTGCCGTGCGCCTGGAGCTCAGAGCTTGCTGGTTTAAAAAGCTCTACACCTAGGCATAACCCTAACCCTAACACTGGTCATTTAAATCAGCCTGGGTTTAGGAATTATCCCAAGGAAAAAGTGGTGGATACAGCCATGTAGTGGCACTTTTGCGCTCCCCTTGGGATGGCTTTCACAGCTGCAGCGTGCTTGGAGCACAGCGCTTCATGGTTTAAAAAACCACAACTTTAGCCCTAACTGGAGGCTTCTAAATCAGCCTTCGTTTCGGGATGGTCCCAAGGAGAAAGCTCTGGACACAGCCAAGTTGTGGCACATTTGCTTTCCCCTTGGGATGACTTTGGCAGCTGCAGTGCCCCTGGAACTCAGGGCTTCCTGTTTGAAAAAATCCGATCCCTAGGCTGAACCCTAACCCTAACCCTAGGCAGATAAATCAGCCTAGCTATAGGGATGTTCCCAAGGAAAAAAGCGCTGGAGGGAGCATTTTGAGGCAATTTTTGGCTGCCCTTGGGAAGCCTTTCGCAGCTGCACTGGGTCTGGAGCTCAGGGTTTACTGATTTAAAAACCCTATCCCTTGGCGTGACCATAGCTGCAACTGGAGGCAAGTAAATCAGCCTAGGGACCATGATGGTCCCAAGGAAAAAGCGCTGGAGGCAGCCATGTTGTGGCACTTTTGCACTCCTCTTGGGTAGTCCTTCGCAGCTGCTGTGTTCTTGGAACTCAGGGCTTTCTGGTTAAAAAAACCCTAACCCTAGGCGTAACTCTAACCCTAACCCTAGGAAGGAAACTCAGCCTATGGTTCGGGATGGTCTCATGAGAATAGCAGCAGGGCAGCCAAGTTGTGTCACTTTTGCGGCCCTCTTGGGATGCCTTTCACAGCTGCAGTGCGCCTGGAGCTAAGGGCTTCCTAGTTTTAAAAATCCTAGCCCTAGGCCTAAAGCCTAACTCTAACCCTGGGAAGGTAAATCAGCCTGGTGTTAGGCTTCTTGCCAAGGAAAAAGTCGTGAAAGCAGACATGTTGTGGCACTTTTGCACTCTCTTTTGGATGCCTTTCACAGTTCCAGTGTGCCTGGAGGTCTGGGCATCCTGATTTTCAAATTTATAGCCCAGGGCCTAACGCCAACCCTAAGACGAGAAAGGCAAATCAGCCAGGAATTAGGGATGTCCTCAAGGAAAAAGCTGTGGAGGCAGGCATGTTGTGGTACTTTTGCGCTCTTCTTGGGTAGTCCTTCGCAACTGCTGTGTTCTTGGAACTCAGGGCTTACTGGTTAAAAGAACACTAACCCTAGGCGTAACTCTAACCCTAACCCTAGGAAGGAAAATCAGCCTATGGTTCCGGATGGTCTCATGGAAATAGCAGTGGAGGCAGCAAAGTTGTGTCACTTTTTCACACCCCTTGGGATGCCTTTGACAGCTGCCATCTGCCTGGAGCTCAGGGCTTCCTGGTTTAAAAAGCCATGTCCCTAGCTGAGACTGGAGGCAGGTAATTCAGCCTAGGCTTAGCAATGGTGCCAATGAAAACGTGTGGAGGCAGCCATTTTCTGGCACTTTTGTGCTCCCCTTGGGATGCCTTTCACAGCTGCCGTGTGCCTGGAGCTCAGAGCTTGCTGGTTTAAAAAGCTCGACACCTAGGCGTAACCCTAACCCTAACACTGGTCATTTAAATCAGCCTGGGTTTAGGAATTATCCCAAGGAAAAAGCGGTGGAGACAGCCATGTTGTGGCACTTTTGCGCTCCCCTTGGGATGCCTTTCACAGCTGCAGTGTGCTTGGAGCACAGCGCTTCCTGGTTTAAAAAACACAACTTTAGCCCTAACTGGAGGCTTCTAAATCAGCCTTCGTTTCGGGATGGTCCCAAGGAGAACGCTCTGGACACAGCCAAGTTGTGGCACATTTGCTTTCCCCTTGGGATGCCTTTGGCAACTGCAGTGCCCCTGGTACTCAGGGCTTCCTGTTTGAAAAAATCCGATCCCTAGGCTGAACCCGAACCCTAACCTTAGGCAGATAAATCAGCCTAGCTATAGGGATGTTCCCAAGGAAAAAAGCGCTGGAGGGAGCATGTTGCAGCAATTTTTGGCTGCCCTTGGGAAACCTTTCGCAGCTGCACTGGGTCTGGAGCTCAGGGTTTACTGATTTAAAAACCCTATCCCTTGGCGTGACCATAGCTGCAACTGGAGGCAAGTAAATCAGCCTAGGGTCCATGATGGTACCAAGGAAAATGCGCTGGAGGCAGCCATGTTGTGGCACTTTTGCGCCCCTCTTGGGTAGTCCTTCGCAGCTGCTGTGTACTTGGAACTCAGGGCTTTCTGGTTAAAAAAACCCTAACCCTAGGCGTAACTCTAACCCTAACCCTAGGAAGGAAAATCAGCCTATGGTTCGGGATGGTCTCATGAGAATAGCAGCTGTGGAAGCCAAGTTGTGTCACTTTTGTGCTCCCCTTTGGGATGCCTTTCACAGCTGCAGTGTGCCTGCAGCTAAGGGCTTCCTAGTTTTAAAAATCCTAGCCCTAGACCTTAAGCCTAACTCTAAACCTGGGAAGGTAAATCAGCCTGGTGTTAGGCTTCTTGCCAAGGAAAAAGTCGTGAAAGCAGCCATGTTGTGGCACTTTTGCACTCCCTTTTGGATGCCTTTCACAGCTCCAGTGTGCCTGGAGGTCTGGGTATCCTGATTTTCAAATTTATAGCCCAGGGCCTAACGCCAACCCTAAGACGAGAAAGGCAAATCAGCCAGGAATTAGGGATGTCCCCAAGGAAAAAGCTGTGGAGGCAGGCATGTTGTGGTACTTTTGCGCTCTTTTTGGGTAGTCCTTCGCAGCTGCTGTGTTCTTGGAACTCAGGGCTTTCTGGTTAAAAGAACACTAACCCTAGGCTTAACTCAAACCTCAACGCTAGGAAGGAAAATCAGCCTATGGTTCCGGATGGTCTCATGGAAATAGCAGTGGAGGCAGCAAAGTTGTGTCACTTTTTCACACCCCTTGGGATGCCTTTGACAGCTGCCATCTGCCTGGAGCTCAGGGCTTCCTGGTTTAAAAAGCCATGTCCCTAGCTGAGACTGGAGGCAGGTAATTCAGCCTAGGCTTAGCAATGGTGCCAATGAAAACGTGTGGAGGCAGCCATTTTCTGGCACTTTTGTGCTCCCCTTGGGATGCCTTTCACAGCTGCCGTGCGCCTGGAGCTCAGAGCTTGCTGGTTTAAAAAGCTCTACACCTAGGCATAACCCTAACCCTAACACTGGTCATTTAAATCAGCCTGGGTTTAGGAATTATCCCAAGGAAAAAGCGGTGGAGACAGCCATGTTGTGGCACTTTTGCGCTCCCCTTGGGATGCCTTTCACAGCTGCAGTGTGCTTGGAGCACAGCGCTTCCTGGTTTAAAAAAACACAACTTTAGCCCTAACTGGAGGCTTCTAAATCAGCCTTCGTTTCGGGATGGTCCCAAGGAGAACGCTCTGGACACAGCCAAGTTGTGGCACATTTGCTTTCCCCTTGGGATGCCTTTGGCAGCTGCAGTGCCCCTGGTACTCAGGGCTTCCTGTTTGAAAAAATCCGATCCCTAGGCTGAACCCGAACCCTAACCTTAGGCAGATAAATCAGCCTAGCTATAGGGATGTTCCCAAGGAAAAAAGCGCTGCAGGGAGCATGTTGCAGCAATTTTTGGCTGCCCTTGGGAAACCTTTCGCAGCTGCACTGGGTCTGGAGCTCAGGGTTTACTGATTTAAAAACCCTATCCCTTGGCGTGACCATAGCTGCAACTGGAGGCAAGTAAATCAGCCTAGGGTCCATGATGGTACCAAGGAAAATGCGCTGGAGGCAGCCATGTTGTGGCACTTTTGCGCCCCTCTTGGGTAGTCCTTCGCAGCTGCTGTGTACTTGGAACTCAGGGCTTTCTGGTTAAAAAAACCCTAACCCTAGGCGTAACTCTAACCCTAACCCTAGGAAGGAAAATCAGCCTATGGTTCGGGATGGTCTCATGAGAATAGCAGCTGTGGAAGCCAAGTTGTGTCACTTTTGTGCTCCCCTTTGGGATGCCTTTCACAGCTGCAGTGTGCCTGCAGCTAAGGGCTTCCTAGTTTTAAAAATCCTAGCCCTAGACCTTAAGCCTAACTCTAAACCTGGGAAGGTAAATCAGCCTGGTGTTAGGCTTCTTGCCAAGGAAAAAGTCGTGAAAGCAGCCATGTTGTGGCACTTTTGCACTCCCTTTTGGATGCCTTTCACAGCTCCAGTGTGCCTGGAGGTCTGGGTATCCTGATTTTCAAATTTATAGCCCAGGGCCTAACGCCAACCCTAAGACGAGAAAGGCAAATCAGCCAGGAATTAGGGATGTCCCCAAGGAAAAAGCTGTGGAGGCAGGCATGTTGTGGTATTTTTGCGCTCTTCTTGGGTAGTCCTTCGCAGCTGCTGTGTTCTTGGAACTCAGGGCTTTCTGGTTAAAAGAACACTAACCCTAGGCTTAACTCAAACCTCAACGCTAGGAAGGAAAATCAGCCTATGGTTCCGGATGGTCTCATGGAAATAGCAGTGGAGGCAGCAAAGTTGTGTCACTTTTTCACACCCCTTGGGATGCCTTTGACAGCTGCCATCTGCCTGGAGCTCAGGGCTTCCTGGTTTAAAAAGCCATGTCCCTAGCTGAGACTGGAGGCAGGTAATTCAGCCTAGGCTTAGCAATGGTGCCAATGAAAACGTGTGGAGGCAGCCATTTTCTGGCACTTTTGTGCTCCCCTTGGGATGCCTTTCACAGCTGCCGTGCGCCTGGAGCTCAGAGCTTGCTGGTTTAAAAAGCTCTACACCTAGGCATAACCCTAACCCTAACACTGGTCATTTAAATCAGCCTGGGTTTAGGAATTATCCCAAGGAAAAAGCGGTGGAGACAGCCATGTAGTGGCACTTTTGCGCTCCCCTTGGGATGCCTTTCACAGCTGCAGTGTGCTTGGAGCACAGCGCTTCCTGGTTTAAAAAAACACAACTTTAGCCCTAACTGGAGGCTTCTAAATCAGCCTTCGTTTCGGGATGGTCCCAAGGAGAACGCTCTGGACACAGCCAAGTTGTGGCACATTTGCTTTCCCCTTGGGATGCCTTTGGCAGCTGCAGTGCCCCTGGAACTCAGGGCTTCCTGTTTGAAAAAATCCGATCTCTAGGCTGAACCGTAACCCTAACCCTAGGCAGATAAATCAGCCTGGCTATAGGGATGTTCCCAAGGAAAAAAGCGCTGGAGGGAGCATGTTGCAGCAATTTTTGGCTGCCCTTGGGAAGACTTTCACAGCTGCACTGGGTCTGGAGCTCAGGGTTTACTGATTTAAAAACCCTATCCCTTGGCGTGACCATAGCTGCAACTGGAGGCAAGTAAATCAGCCTAGGGTCCATGATGGTCCCAAGGAAAAAGCGCTGGAGGCAGCCATGTTGTCGCACTTTTGCGCCCCTCTTGGGTCGTCCTTCGCAGCCTCTTTGTTTATGGAACTCAGGGTGTCCTGGTTTAAAAGCCCTAACCCGAGGCGTAACTCTAACCCTAACCCTAGGAAGGAAAATAAGCCTATGGTTCGGGATGGTCTCATGAGAATAGCAGCAGTGGAAGCCAAGTTGTGTCACTTTTACGCTCCCCTTGGGATGCCTTTCACAGCTGCAGTGTGCCTGCAGCTAAGGGTTTCCTAGTTTTAAAAATCCTAGCCCTAGGCCTAAAGCCTAACTCTAACCCTGGGAAGGTAAATCAGCCTGGTGTTAGGCTTCTTGCCAAGGAAAAAGCCGTGAAAGCAGCCATGTTGTGGCACTTTTGCATTCCCTTTTGGATGCCTTTCACAGCTCCAGTGTGCCTGGAGCACAGGGCTTCCTGATTTTAAAAATCCTAGCCTTAGGCCTATCGCCAACCCTAAGACGAGAAAGGCAAATCAGCCAGGGATTAGGGATGTCCCCAAGGAAAAAGCTGTGGAGGCAGGCATGTTTTGGGGGGGCATCCCTGGGCACCCCATTCCTCTGGAAACCCATCCCATGCTCCCTGCACCACCTCAGACTCCAAATTCTGGCCCCACCATATCCCCACCATGTCCCACCATCACCCCCATGTCCCACAGTGTCCCCACCCTGCCCCCATCCTGTCCCCATTCTGCCCCTACCAATGGCCACCTACACGTGGGACAGACGTGACCTTGCTTCCTTGCCCTTCATCCGAAGAGCTGCCAGCCAGGGGAGCGGTGGCCACAGCAGCGAGTGACAGCCAGTGCACATGGCTGGGGACACCGGGATGGCCGGGAAGGTGGCGCTGCTCCTGTGGGGTGAGTGCCCCGGGCACAGGCCTGACACCTTGGGGATGGGCCCTGGTGAGGCAGAGACTGGTGGGGAGGGGGCACGGGGGAGCTGCTGGGTCCCCTGAGGTCACAAAAGGCTGCAGAGCCAGAGGAAGAGGTGACGAGGGCCTTGGGATCAGGAGAAGCGGGACAGTAATGGGGGGATAGGGATTTGGGGACTATCATGGGTCTTGTGGGGGTGACCACTGCAACCACTGCTGAGTCTCCATTTCCGTACGTCCAATGTGTCCCAATGTCCTAACTGAGCAAGGGCTAGTCAGTGTGTCTCTGTCCCCAAGGCGTACATGCCACAATATGACAGTTTATGGACAGCCCCCACACCCAGTCCCTCCCTGCCAATGTCCCTGTGATGCCACCCTCACTGAGCCCTGTCCCTTCTCCCTTCCAGTCCAGACCCTCGGCCTCGCTGGTGAGTCCTCACAGGTGCCATTGCCCCCACCCCGCAGTTCCCAGCCCCACACTGCCCCTGGCAGGCTGGTGTCCCCTGTCACCCACAGGTGCCCAGACCACCCAGCTCCTGGTGGAGCCCTCCTGGAGGCCTGCGGTGCTGTGGGACCGGGTGACACTGACCTGCAAGGGCTCGGGCACTGCCCAGGCCACCACCTGGTACAAGGACGGGCAGCGCTGGGGGCAGCAGGGACCGGACCACTTCACTGTCACCAAGAGCTGCACCTCCTGTGTGACCAGAGCCTGTCCCCAGCACACGGGGACATCCCAGAGCATCTCAGAGCAGATGGACCCCTGTTCTGGATTCAGGGAACCCTGCTGCACTGGATGTGTTCCAATTCGAGGGTCCTTGAGAAAATTGAATGCCACAGGTGTCCTAAGACTCCCATGTTCCACAGCCCGACTGGTGCTGCAGGTGCCGGCGCAGGAGCTGCTGGAGGTGGACACGGTGACACTGTGCTGCCGGCGCTGGGAGAACATGTCAGTCACCGGGGTGCGATTCTACCATGGGGACAAGGAGGTGGGGAGGTCCCTCAATGGGACCGAGCTGTCCCTGTCCCCTCTGCAGCTGAACCACAGTGGCCGCTACAGCTGCGGGGGCCAGGTGGACTCTGAGGTGGCACCGTGGGCGCACTCGGCTTCAGTGACAGTGACAGTGCACAGTGAGCACCCCACAGTCGCCACCCTGACACCCTCACAGCCCCTCCCCAGGGACTTGGGCTCACAAATCTCCCTCCCCACTCCTTCCCAGAGCTCTTCTCGGTGCCGGTGCTGGAGGGTCCCCCTTATCTTACTGTGGGATCCCCCCTGACTCTCAGCTGCCTCAGCACCCCCAGCCCCCTGCGGCCCCAAGCCTCCCTCCTGCACGGGACGGGCAGGTGGTGGGGGACCCGCAGGGGTCCCCACAGCTGCTGGTGCCCACCGTGGGGGTCTTCCACTTGGGGAATTACAGCTGCCAGGTGCAATCTGAGGGTGGGGCTGTGCGGAAGAGCAGCGCCCAGCTCTGCATCACGGTGCGCAGTGAGTGTGGGGATGGGCACAGCGAGCCTCCACAGCCTCCTCGGGGGCCCCTGCCCTGTCTGGGGATCCCCATAACTACCCGGGTTCCCCATCCTTTCCTGGGTACCTCACCAGATCTCCCAGCCCTATGTGGGTACCCCCATCTTTCCTGTAATCTTTTTCCACATCCCCTCATTCCTGCTGGGGCCACCCTCTGTGTCCCCGCATTCCTCACTGGGATCCCTTCATCTCTCCCTGATTCAACCTCAGCCCTCTCTGATCTCCCTCCATGGTCCTCAAGTCTGACCATTCCCTCTCTGGTTTTACATACTCTTCCTGGTGTCTCCCCATCTTCCTCTCCAGGTTACTCATCCTTGAGCCCTCCATCATTCCTTGGGGTCCTGTTCCAAGCCCCCCTCCTATCTCTGTGCCTCCTTTTCTTCACTATGGTCCCACTTGTGCTCTCCCATCCCTCCCCCCCATAGGTCTCTCACTGTTCCCTGGTGTCTCCCCATCCAAGAGGTCCCACCCTTGGTGGTGTCCCTGTCAGTGCAGCCCTCTGGGGGACAGGTGGCATGCAGGGAGTGACTGGTGCTGAGCTGTGCGGTGGCTGTGGGTCCCCTGTCCTTCTCCTGGCACCGGGAGGGCTCAGGAGCACTGCTGGGAACCGGCCCCCGCCTGGAGCTGTGCCATGCTGGGGACAATGACAGCGGCCAGTCCCGGTGCCGGGTCAGCGACAGGGACAGCGTGGCTGAGAGTGACCCCCTGAATGTCACCGTACTGGGCACGCAGGACCCTCAGGATGGGCGTGACCCCTCCCATGGTACCCCATCTCACCTCTCCCGGTGCCAGCCCTGTCTGTGTCCCCACAGTGCCCGTGGACAATGCCACCATCACCCCTGGTCCCCTGTCACACCAGGTGCGTGCAGGTGACAACGTGACCCTGCGCTGCTCAGTGCAGGTGGGCTCAGCCCCTGTCACCTTCATCTGGCTGCACAATGGGCAGGAGGTGGCCCGGGGTCCCCTCCTGGAGCTCGGGGACATGAATGTGGGACATTCGGGCACCTACCAGTGCGTGGCCACCAACCAGCTGGGACAGGACGGGCACCGCGTGTTCCGGGCACTCAGCCCTGAGCTGGCCCTGGAGGTGACACCTGGCTCACCCTGGGTCACAGGTGGGGTCACATGGGGTCACCAGGGTGCTCAGTACCTCCAGGGTTCAGGGTCATTTCAGTGTGTCCCCTCTGTCCCCAGATGTGGCTGTGAATGTCGGGAGGACCCTCCTGTTCCTGCTCCTGGCTGTCATTGGGGGCTGTCACTGGTGGCACCACTGGGGTGGGTGACAATGGGGGGTAGGGGTCCTGGAGTTAGGTGAAGCCCCCAGCATGGGGGCAGAGTTCAGGAATCGGGTGGGAATGAGGGCTGCAGTGGGGATTTGGGGGTCCTGTGGTTGGTTGGAGCTGCTGAGGTCCCAGGAAGGTTCAGGGGTCCTGGTGTCCCCACTGTCACCCCCTCTCCCTTCCCTTGCAGCCACCAGGAAGCCCCAGCACATGTGAGTGGGGGCCTCTGTCTGGGACTCTGCTTTCCCTCTTCCCAGAAACCACCCAGATCCACCTCCTTATCACCCCCAGGACCCCCCTGGTGGTGGGAGCTGTGTGGACCCCCATTTTGTGGGCACTGAGTGGGCAGAGGGTGAGTACAGGGGGGGACAGGGACACATCACCCATGGGTATCACTCCCACACAGGTCCTCACAACTGGTGTCACTCTCACGGCCCCCACGGGTGTCCTTCGGTCCTGCCCCACCTCGGGATCCACAAGTGACCAACGCGGAGCTGTCGGGATCCGACAAGGGATATTGGGACCCCCGTGACTACGAGAGCGTGCTGTGACACTGGTGGCACTTGGGGTCCCTGCCTCAGGGCACTCCCCGTGTGCACCCCCGACCCCCAGATCTTATGTTTCTGTGCCTGGGGGGGTGGCAATGAGTGGGGGGGTCGGATGTGGGGCTGCCCAGAGCTCCCCATTCCAGTGCTCCCAGTGCTCCCTGTACCCCCAGGGGCTCCCCTTTACCTGCACCCCCCACCAGTGCCAGGGGGCACAGGAGCCTTGTCCCTCTTATTGGACCCAAACCGCAGCTTTTGATGAAACTGGGGGGTTTTTGTTTGTTAATCTCTGCGTAGTCAGCTTGGCAACGAACAAGGAGGATCCCGCTCAGGTTGTTGAGCAGATCCTTGTGGGAATCGCAGGATTTTTGGGGCTCCCTCAGTCCCGTGGGAGTCACCCCACAGCACCGCCGCAAACAGCACCCCCTGCCGGTTTCCAGGGAAACCGCACCCCCTGTTTTCAAGGCAACACACACCCCGTTCTCATAGCAACAGCATCCCATCTCTATGGCAACCGTCCCCCGTTCTCATGTCAGCAGCCCCCTTTCCCCACGCCCCTAAGCCCCTCAATCCCATGGCAACAACACCCTTCTGTTCCCATGGCAACAGCCTTTCCCAATTCCCACACCCACAGCCCCCTCATTACCATGGCAACAGCCAGCACCCTCCCATTCCCATGCCTACACCCCCCCATTCCCACGGAAACAGCCCTCCAGGCCAATGGCACCTGTAGCCCCCATTCCCATGCCCACCTCTCCCCGTTCCCATGGTAACAGCCTCTCGGTTTCCATGACAACCCCCCCTTCCCATGACAACAGCCCTGTTCCCATGGCAACCTCTTGTTCCCAAGCCTACAGCGCATGTGCCGCACTGTCCCCGCCTCTCTATGTCTCTGACTACATTTTCCACCATCCTCTGCGGCCCGCAGCGCGCTGACAGCACTGGGCAGCTCCACGGACTCGATTTCCCATCGTACTCTGCAGTGCAAGCAGGAGGGGCGGGTCCCTACGGCGGCCGTCGTGGGCCAAGTGTCGTGACGCGGGCCGTGCGCGGACACCAAGGTGGCGGACGAGGAGGACTAAGCGTGGCCGGAGGTGCAGAATGGGGCTGGGGAGGGACTCCCGGGCGGGCCCCGCGTCGTCCATGAAACAGATAAAACCTCTTGTTCGTTACACAATAGGCAACCATGTGATTGAGAAATACATGGTCAGCCGTATAATTATGATTAAGAGATACATGGTCAACCATGTGATTAAGAAATACATAACCGCATAACCTAAAAATAATATATATCAAGTTACTATTGTTTGCTATAATTCAACCATGTATTGCGTAAATACTAACCATGCGAAAGGCTAAGGTTTTAGGAACTAAGGAGAGCTAACCAAGCAATAGGAACCAGCCAAACATTCCCCATATAAGGAAGGCAAGAGCTCCGAGGTCAAGAGTACAGGCCTGAGGAAGACTTCAAGCCTTCATCCAGCGACCACCAGAGGGTAGAAGACGACCCCCTAGCAACAATTGGAGCATGCGCCAAGGGAAGAACACGCCTACGGAAATGGACTAGTATAAAAAGGGGGACTTGTGAGATACTGGCGCGGCAGTTGGTGGAGCAGGGACTCCTCTGTCGCCCAGCGCTGAATCTTTTGCTCATGATGTATGCAATGAATTAATAAATTCAAATTGGAAATCTCACTCCTTTTGAGTCCATTTATAACAGTCCGCATCGTCAAGTCCTGGTCGGGTTACGGCTTTAATGTTCACGGGCAAGTGAGTGAAGGCGGGTAGTAGCTCAGCATCAACAGCGAGCTGTACGTGCCGCTGCAGCGCGTCAGCGCCGTGCTGAGCGGAGGAGCCGCCGACCGCGCCAGGGTGTGCAAGGGGGACCTGGCATCCTGGAGGTGTGAGCATGGGGGGGCCGCCCAGCCACAGCCTCCCGGCAGCCGGGCCCGGGAACGCGCCCCACACACAGGGGCAGTCCTGCGGGTGCAGGAATGGGGGTCCTGAGGGGGCCATGAGGGGGCTGGGGGCCATGAGGGGGCTCTGGGGCCATGAGGGGGCTCTGAGGGGCCCGGGCTGAGGGGACACCAAGCCCTTGGTGCGGTGTTGGGGTGCTGAGGGTCTCTGCAGGGCCTTGGGTGAGAGGGTCATGAGGGGGATTGGGACCCCCGGCCATTGGGAGGTTTTGGGGGTCATGAGGGGGTTGAGGATCATGTGATGAGGAGGGACTGAGACCCCCAGCCCTTGCTGGGGGTTTGGGGGGATCCTGAGGGGGCTGAGCACCCTTTGGTGAGGTTTGGGGGTGTTGGGAGCTCTGAGGGTCTCCTGGTGAGGGTGTGACTGGGGAGGAGGGGGAGCCCCTGACCCTTGGTGGGGATTTGGGTGTCCTGAGGGGGATGAGGGTTCCCTGGTGAGGATGTCGTGAGAAGGGGTTGAGACCCCTGGCCCTTGAAGGAGATCTGGGAGTCCTGAGGAGGCACCAAGTGGGCAGAAGATCCCTTGGTGAGGTTTAGGGGGTCCAAAAGGGGGGTCTTGAGGGGGCTGAGGGTGCCTTGCTGAGGGTATCATGAGACCTCAGCCTTTGAGGGGAATTTGGGGTGTTCTTATGGGGGTGCTGAGCCCAGACTGAGCCCCACAACCCTCGCTGGGGGTTTTGGGTGGGGGTCTTACAAGAGAACCCTTGGATTTCATTGTGGGGACCCTCCTGAGGAGGTTGGGAGGGAATTTTTAGGGATAAACCCCTTGGATTTCAATGTAGAGACTCCTAGAAAGGGCAGAGGGCGTTTTTAGGGATGAATCCCTCAGATTTCAGTGTCAGGACCATCCTGGGGAGGGCAAAGGGGCATTTTTAGGGATAAACCCCTTGGATTCCAACCTGTAGACGCTTCCTTCCCATTCCTGGCTCTTGTGTTTTCCAGCTGCTGCTTTTTCACACTCAAAATTGTAACTTTGCCCCAGAAAACACCTTCCCATGGGAATATTCCTGCTGTGTGGAAACTCATCTTCCTTTCCCCCTAAAAAGTCCTTAAACTTTGTGGCTGAAATCCCTCAAACCCCAGCATGGGGTTCGGTTTTCAGGGATCCCTCCAGATCCTCCCACTGTCGCACTTCACTCTGGGTCCTTGAAGTCCAATTACTGATTAATTCCAGGGATTTCCGAGCTGCAGGAATGTTTTGCTGCCAGCCTGGAAGTCCAAGGGGTGTGAGGAGCTGTCAGGACCTGCCCGTGGCCGGTGAATCCCGCAGAAATCCCAGCTGGGATTTGGCTCTGTCCCAGCTGACCCAAATTCCTGATTCTTTGATTTTTCCGTTCAGGAGAAGTGCTAGGAGCAGGAGAAATTCTGTACCTGGATGTGCCAATTGGGGGAGCAGCATTCCCAGGCTGAGGGGGGAGGGTTTTGTGGGCACTGGGATGAAATTTTCCCTCATTTTTGAGCGTTTTGGGGAACATTTAAAAAGCTGAGTTTGGCATGAGAGACAGGTATGGAGCTTGGTGCTGGAATTTTGGGGTTCAGTGGCCTGTCCCAGGTGAGGACTGGGGGATGGTGTATGAAATAATTAAGCCCTGGGGTTAATGATGGTTAATGAGGGTTTGCTTGTGGTCTCCCAATCCTGGTATCCCTATGGGAGGTGGAAGGATTGGGAATTTCCTCTTGGTTTATCCAATTATTTCCTGGGAGCAGTGGCTTTAATTTGTCCCTTTGTCCTGTAGGGCTGTCAGGTTGGCTCTTGCTCTATTCCAGTATTGATGTATCCCAATATTCAATATTCCAATATTTATGTATCCCAACATTTCAATATTCCAGTATTCCCGTATCCCAATATTTCCATAATCCAGTGTTCCTGCATTCCAGTATTTCAATTTCCCAACTACCCTGTTTTCCAATATTTCAATATTCCAGTATTCCAATTTTCCAATAGCCTTGCATCCCAGTATTTCAATATTCCTATATTTCAGTATTCCTGTGTACCAAAAATTCAAGATTCCAATATTTCAGTATTCCTGTGTTCCAATATTTCAATATTCCTATATTTCAATATTACAGTTTTTGATATTCCAATATTTCTCTATTTCAATATCCCAGTATTCCAATACTGCTGTATTCCTATTTCCCTATATTCCAATACACCAATATTCCTATAACTCAATGTCCCCATATTCCAATATCCCTGTTTTTCAATATTCCAAGATTACCCAGTTCCCATAGCCTGGCACTCCCATCTTTTTCTGCAGAAACCACCCCAAAATTCCCGAGTCCCATCCCTGTTCTGGCAGCATGAAAGCCCCCTCATTTTCCTCAGCTCTGTGAAAATCCCAACTCCTGGAATTCCTGGAGGAGGAAACAATAACCCAGGAGTCCCAAAATAGCTCTGATTTCCCTTCCTTTCACAGGAGCAGCGGGATTGGGGTGGGAAATCCGCTCTCCCGACCATCCCGGTTCCTCCAGAGGAAACTCCCCAAAATCCAGGCCCTGGAGCTCCGGGAGGAGCTGCCTGGGTGGATTTGGGATGTTCAGAGTGTTGATTCCAGGCAGGATTTCCTTCCCACCTTGTAGAATTCCCAACAGACAGGCCCCGAGGAAGGGAATTTTTGCGGAGGAAGAGCCTGAGCGAGGAGGTTGTTCTGCTCCTGAGGGATTCCTGCTGGGATTTATGGGGGATATTTGGGATGTGGACACTCACCCGTGGTTCTGGCACTCCACAGCTCATCCCTATCCTGGAAAACCCAGGAGATCACCCATCCAAGTGTGTTTTCCATGAAAAGCCCACTCTTCCCCATCCTTACCCAAAACCAATGGATGCTCCACATCCTTTTTCCATCCTTCCCTCCCAGATCCAGCATCCAGCTCCTCCCTGTGCCTTCCCAGGCTCTGGAATGCTCTGGAATCTGCAGGGACAGACAATGGGAGCTAATTGAGCTCTTGAGTAACGCCCGGAATGTCGATCATCACCAATCCACCAGGAAGAGAAGCTCTGGAGCTGTTTGAGGACAGGATGGAGGAAAAAGGGATTTATCCCTAACACTGAGTGGGAAAAGGGCCGGACTTAGGTGGGGTGGGCAGGGCTGGGGCATCCTGGATCCCACCAGACTCATTCCTGCTGCAGGGAAACCTCTGGAACAGGTGCAGCACTGGGAAGGTGTCAGGTTTTGATGGAATGAACTCCAGAATCAGCATCTTCCCAACATTCATGCGTGAGGCCAAAGGCTTTTCCCTCAGGAGGTTGGACTGTCCCTCTCTCCGTGGGCTCAATTTCCATTTTATGGGATGGGAGAAGCTGGCTCTGCCTTGGAAAGGTCTGGAATGGTCTCTGCACTGCAGTGGGAGCTGCTGGCTCGGCACATTGCCAGTGTTCTGCTCACCAAAGGCACTGCTGGGAATTCACCCCAGGAACAGGCAGTGGGAATTTCCTTGTCCAGAGGCTTTGAGGGGTCTTTAACCTCAGAAAATTTAAGAAATGGATTGGAAGTGGGAGCTAAAATCCCTTTGATCACCAGCTGATTTCCCATTCTTTTCTTTCCCCTTTTCCCCTTCTCCACCCCTTTTCCCCCTCTTTTCGCTCCCCTCTCTTTCCCTTCCCTCTGGAATTTCTCGGATCCTTCATGCACCCCATCCATTCCCAGGGGTCTCCATCTCCAGGATGCTCCTTGCCCAGTTCCTCACAGTGAATTCCCCTGACAGACCCCAAGTCAGAGAATTTTCCCAAATCCTGGTGGAAAATGACTCAATCCCTGTCAGAACAGGAACCCCGGAATGTTTTTCGTGTCATGGGGCCCTGGCTTATCCATGTTGGCCTGATGGGAATTCTGCTTCATCCTCATGCTTTGCCAGCAGCTCTGCTCTTCTCAATGGAAGATTGCCAGATTCCAGGATCTCCCAGCCTTTGCCAACAGCTCCATTTTTCCCAATAGAAGAATTCCAGATCCTGGCCCAGCTGTTGGATGAGATGTTTTCCACACTGCCTCCATTATATCCAGGGAATGTTGCACTGGGCTGGGGAGTTTCTTCCCAGCTCCCTGGAAAAAGGGTGGGAGAGGAATTCCATGAGAAATCCAACCTCCAGCTTCCTCCCATTGAATCCAAAGCTTTTCACATGGTAATTTCACATGGAATGAAGGAAAAAGAGGCTCTTCCATCCTGTAGTGGGAAATGCAACAACCTCCTTCTCCGGGTGAAACCCCTTCCACATTCCCAAAAAAAGGGATTTATCAGAGGAAGTTGCTCCTGGAATGCTGCTGAGAATGGCTCTCCTCAATTTCCCATCCAGCTCTAAAGCTGCCAGAATCAAAGCCATGGGGTCGGGGGGGACCCTCAGGTCCTGGCTGCCACCTGGGGCTGGGCAGAGCAGGGCTGGGCAATGGACATCCCTGTGCAGTGGGGCTGGGCCATGGCTGGGCCCCACCCTTGGATGGCCACTCCAACATCAGCCACTCCACAATACACACCACTGTCCCAACAACATCACAATATTTAATCAACAATATATAATAATATTGTAATATCAATTACAATAATATATATAATAATATAATAATAATGTATATCAATTACATTGATATACATTATATATATATATAATATATATATATATTATATATAATAATAATGTAATATCAATTCGTATAATATCCAGCGAAAGTCAACTTCCATTAACTTATTTCTCACCATATATACCAGTGAAGAACTGTTATTCCTGTTCCCACATCTTTGCCTAAAAGCCCTGTAATTTCAAAGTTATAATAGTTCAGGGAGAAAGGGGTTGTATTTTCCATTGCAAGGGAGGTTCCCATCTTGTTCAGCTTCCTTGACAGAGTTGAACAAAGAAACACCATTTCTGCCAGTTTAACCAAAGAGCTGCATTTTTGTCCCAGGAGCAGGGAACCAGGTCCTGCGCCCCCTTGGAACTGGGATGGGCACCAGTAAGCCACTTTAGTGGGTGCACTGGGAGGGGGATGGCAGGGCCACTAAGCACATGGGGGTTAAGAGGGACAAATCTGATTTTGATTTATATCACAACATATGCTACACATGAAGTGAAAAATGACTCTGTGGGTTGTCCATGTGCTTGGAGCCCTGTCCCTGGTGAGGCTTCACACAACAGAGAATCAGGGGAGAGAAACCTTCAGTGATCGGGCTGTAAGTGTGTGCTGGGGGAAGCAATGAGAGAAGTAAAGAATGATGCAAACAATTCCTATCTCATTTACTGCTCCTGTGTTGTTCACAAGTGGAATGCATTGTGGAAGATTGTTTACCTGAAGGGCGTTGGTGATTGGATTCTGGTGTGAGTGTTTTGATTCACTGACCAGTTGAATCCAGGTGTGTGTGTGTGGGGACTGTCGGCTGACAGTCATGAGATTGTGTGCTGTGGAGTGCAGTTGAGTGCTTGGCAGATTCAGTTTAGATGTAATGCACTATAATATAGAATAATACAGTATAATAGTGTAATTAATTAGCCTTCGGAAAAGATGGAGTCAGATGCATCATTCCTCCTGGACGTCGGGCAAAAATATCACTGATACTCCCCGCCCTGAACTTCTCCTCTGGATGGTCCTTCTTCTATGTCTGCACCTGTTTCTCTCTGCTTTGCTGCTTCCCCGAGGCAGCTCATTCCTGCACATCCTGGATGTTCCTTCATTGTTCCCCGATGGAGCGGATGCTGCCTGCACCCACCCGCCGCCTCTGCTGCATTTCCTGTGCTGCCCACACCACCGAGCCTGCTGCACCTGCCCACCGCAGCCCCAGCCCACGGCAGCCAGCCCAGAGCCATCAGTGCCGCAGCACCAGCCCGCAGCCAGCCCGCAGCAGCCAGCCTGCAGCCATCGCTCGCCCATGCCAGAGACACGCAGGTGCCGTCCTTGGAAATCACACCCAGCCACTCACAAAAGCCATGTGGGCTCGCCCTGGCTTGCAGCACACACACTCCATCTGCCCAGCTGATGCCCACAGAGCGCCCAGGCTCCTTGTGGTAATGCTGTCCCTGTCTTCTGTTTCTCTCTCTATCCTTTTCCCTTTCTACTCCCTTCTATCCCCCTTTGGTACGAACGCTTATCCTCCTTTATCAATAAACAGTTCTCATATATAATATTGCCACTTTTGTGCTTCATTTTCATCTGAGAAACCTTTCAGCAAGAATCCTCCCCGACTCCTCCTTTTGTAGCGGTATGGGACAGGGGTAGTGGGAATGGGGAAGCCCTGGGTGTACTGCAAGCACTGTGAGGAGAGAATGGGGCAGTCTCTGAGGGTACTTGGGCACTTGGATGGGGCTGGGGAGCCCCTGCAGGTACCAGCTAAGAGATGGGGGAGCCCTTGGGAGTAGCGGGAGAGGAAATGGGGAGCACAGAGTGCTCTGTGTAGCCTTCCCCTGACTCATGACCAACCTCCATTGGAAGGGTGGGCAACCACAGGAGCCATGGAAGGAGCACCCCCAGTGTCACCCAGTGCCTCCCACTTCCCAGAGCATCAAAATTTTTGGTGTAGATTGTCATAGATGTCCGGGGTTCCCATGGTTGCCTTTGCAGCTACATGTACGTCGCCTGAGGACCATCCATCGAGGGTGCCAGGGGGTATGGTGGGGCCCTGTGGGAATAAAGGACTGTGTGGAAGGGGATGGAAGGTGCGTGGGGTTTGGGAAAAAAGGGGGAGTGTGGTTTGAGCCACCCACTCCCCTTTCCTGGTGCTTCCTGGCAGCTGAAAAGGAAAGAGGGAAGGGGTGATTGAGGAGTTCCCAGGGCCCTGACCCCTCTCAGGAATCCTGTACCACCACAGGACCCTCAATTCTCCTCAGGACCTCCAAGCATCCCTGAAGCCCCCAAGAATCAATGAACCTTCCCAGTGGCCCCAAACAAATCACCCTAAAGAACCCAAAGCCCAGAAGGGACAGAGACAATCTTAAACATTCTCAGGGCCCCTGAAAGAACCCCTAACATCCCTGCAGGTCCCTCCAGCACCTCCTCAAACCCTACAGCACCCCCAGACAAAGGCACAGTTGTGGGTCTGTGGGTCATTTCCTATGGTTCCCTAATTCTGGGGCCCTCTACAGCTCCCTAGGATCCCTGTCCCCACATTGTCACCCACCCACACTGTGCCACCAGTGCCAGGCCACAATGACACACACGAGCAGGAGTAGGAAGAAAAGGGCCCAACCAACTCCTGCGGCCACTGCAAGAAACAGAGGGGGACACATCAGCGTCACCCATCAACCCAGGGGTCCTGCAACCCCGAATGACCCTGTGTGACTCTACCTTTGTCCCTGTGTCCCCACGGTGTCACCTTCAGGACCAGCTCAGGGCTGAGTGCCCGGAACACATGATGCCCGTCCTGTCCAAGCTGGTTGGTGGCCACACACTGGTAAGTGCCCGAATGTCCCACATCGACAGCTCCAAGCTCCAGGAGGGGACCTTGGGCCACGTCCTGCCGGTTGTGCAGCCAGGTGAAGGTGACAGGGGCTGAGCCCACCTGCACCGAGCAGCGCATGGTCACAGGGACACCTGCACGCACCTGGTGTGACAGAGGACTGTGGGGGTGATGGTGGCATTGGCCACGGGCACTATGGGGACACAGACAGGGCTGAGGGCACAAGGAGGGGCTAGAATCTGGTGGGGGGGGGTTAGGGAAAAGGAGAATGAGTGTGATGGGGGATGTTGGGGATGGGGTCACACCACGCAGGCGTGAGGGGACACAAGGCAGAGGCAGGGGGACCCAAGAAAGGTGTCTGGGGGACATGCAGGTCCTCAGATAGGGCATCCAAGCAGGCTGTGGGGGCTCCCCGTGCCCATCCCCGCTCTCACTATGCACCGTGACGTGGAGCCAGGCTCTGCTCTTCCGCATGGCCCCCCCCTCAGTGCGCACCTGGCAGCTGTAATTCCCCAAGTGGGAGACCCCCACGGCGGGCACCAGCAGCTGCAGGTATCCCTGTGGGCCTCCCACCACTTGCCCATCCAGGTATTACACGTGCAGGAGGGGGGCTCGGGGTTCCAGTGGGCTGGGAGTGCTGAGGCAGCTGAGAGTCAGGGAAGACCCCTGTTTGGGTTCAGGGGGACCCTCCAGCACCAGCACTCGGACATGCTCAGGGGAGGAGTTGGGGGACTGTGGGAATGGTGACCCCGAGTCCCTGGCAAGGGGCTGTCGGGGTGGCAGCTGTGAGGTGCTCACCATGCACTGTCACTGTCACCGGCACTGAGTCCTCCCATCCCTGTGATACCCCATAGTTCACCCAGACCTTGCAGCGGTAGCGGCCGCTGTGGTCCAGCTGCAGAGGGGACAGGGACAGCTCGGTCCCATTGTAGAGCCCCCCCAGGTCCGTCTCCTCATGATAGAAGAGCACCAAAGTGACCGAATTCTCCTACTTGTACCGGCAGCGCAGTTTCAGCATTTCCCCCTCCAGCAGTGCCTGCGCTGGCACCTGCAGCACCAGCTGGTCTTTGGAAAAGAGGGGTGCCGTCACATCACAGGGGTCTAGAGGGTCCTGATGTCACCGGGACCCTCATATTGGGTCACAGCCAGCACACCAGGTTTCCCCAATTTCAACACAAGAGTCCCACCTCACTGGGATGCTCTGGGATGTCCCTGTGTGTAGGGCATGGGCTCTGGTCACACCACAGAGTGACCCATGGAGTGGAGCCCACCACGGTCCCTGGGGTTCCCGTGGGTGTCAGGCTGGGGACACAAATCACCCTCACCATCTGAGACGTTCATGGGGAGGCTGAGCCCAGTGCTGGGTCTTTCACACATGTAGGTGCCTCTCTCAGTGACAGTGAAGTTGTTGTCTCCCTCCTTCTCCCAGCGCTGCCCATCCTTGTACCAGGTGGTGGCACCGGCAGTGCCCGAGCCCTGGCAGGTCAGTGTCACCCGGTCCCACAGCACCGCCGGCCTCCAGCGGGTCTCCACCAGGAGCTGGGTGGTCTGGACACCTGTGGGTGACAGGGGACACCAGCCTGCCAGGGCCAGTGTGGGGCTGGGGACAGCGGGGTGGGGTCATGGCATCCTCCGAGGACTCACCAGCAAGGCTGAGGGTCTGGGCTGGAAGGGAGAAGGGACAGGGCTGGGTGAGGGTCATGGGGACACTGTGGGCATTCCATGTTTGCACTGGCCACTTCCATCGGTCCCAAAGCACCTGTCCCCTCGCCATAAACCCATGGCCCTTTGCCCATGATCCCATTCCGATGGCACCTGTCCTCCCGGCCCATCCCCATGCTACGTGACCCTTGTCCCTGTCCCTGCATCCCTGTTCCCCTGTCCCTGTCCCCACAGTCCCCAAGCCTAAAGGCTCCTTCTGCCACATACTTGTCCTCATATCTCTATCCCCTCTGTTCCTGTCCCAACATCCCAGTTCCCCTGTTTCTGTCCCTAAAGCCACCCTAATTCTCTGGTCACACAGAGCTCCATGCCCTGCTCTGCCTCTGCTGCCATTGGGGACCTCACGGGACCTCACAGTCCCCCCGTGCCCCCTCCCCACCAGTATCTGCCTCACCATGGCCCATCCCCAGGGTGTCAGGCCCGTGCCCGGGGCACTCACCCCACAGGAGCAGCGCCACCTTCCCGCCCATCCCAGTGTCCCCAGCCATGTGCACTGGCTGTCACTCGCTGCTGTGGCCACCGCTCCCCTGGCTGGCGGCTCTTCAGATGAAGGGGAAGGAAGCGAGGTCACGTCCGTCCCCACATGTAGGTCGCCCTTGGTGGGGGCAGGGTGGGAACAGGATGGGGAAAGGGTGGGGACCTTGTGGGACATGGGGGTGATGGTGGGACATGGTGGGGACATTGTGTTGCCAGAATTTGGAGGCTGAGGTGGTGTAGGGGGCCAGGGATGGGTGTCCAGGGGAATGGGGTGCCCAGGGATGGGGTCCCAGGTAATAGGGGTCCCAAGGGTTGGGTGGACTCAGACTTGGGCATGAGGGTCCCAAAACAACATGGCCTCCAGGGACTTCTGGTTCTGAGATGGGGGCCATGGCATGGGGGTGCTAGTGGAAAGGGGGGCCCTGTGAGAATGGGGGCCTTGAGGAAATCAAGGTCCCCAAGGGAAGGGGTGTCCCAGGAAGTGGAATTACTGGGATGTGGGTTCATTGGGGTTGGAGATCCTGGGGAACTGCAGTCTAGGGATGGGGGTCCCAGGGAACGGGGGACTGAAGGAAATTGGGTCCCATGGTTGGGGTCCCAGAGGAATGGGGGTGTCAGGGATGGGGAGTGCATGGGGGGGCACAGGGGTCAGAGCTTCTTCCCTGGGTGTCTCAGATTTTGGGATGATGCGAGGGCCCACAAAATCACCCCTGGAGTGTTAGTTTCCTGGCCAGGCATAGCACGGTGGTCCTGGGTACCTCTGCCTCTCTGTCCTCCCCTGCCCTGGAATTTTTCCTCTCTTTTTTCTATTTTTCCTTATTCTCCTCAGTTTTTGCCACATTCCCTCATCCCCGGTTCCTGGCTCAGCAATCCTGCGGTGCACCTGAGCAGGGAAGGGGTTGGGAGATGCAGGGGAGGGCGGAAAAATGGGAACAGGGGGTGCAGGGAAGGGTGAGGAGGATTTGAGGAACGGAGGTGTTGGGCTGTGCTCCCTCAACACTTTGACTTTCTTTGTCCTGGATGAGAGGGAAGAGGCCATTTGTGCTGAGAGTCAGATGGGAAAGGGGGTATTCAGTCTCTGTTTCTGGGGGGTAACATCCAGGGGGGTCCTGTCCTCTAAGGTCTCTGTTCCAGAGTTCAGCTGCGGGAAACCAGTCCAGGGAGTGACACATCTTGGTATAGGGGGTCCTGTCCCAGGGGTGGCACATCCTGGGGACCCCTGTCAATGCAAGGGTGGGGCCCAGCCATGGCCCAGCCCCACTGCACAGGGATGGCCATTGCCCAGCCCTGCTCTGCCCAGCCCCAGGTGGCAGCCAGCACCTGAGGGTCCACCTGCCCCCTTGGCTTTGATTCTGGCAGCTTTAGAGCTGCTGCAGAGGTGAGAATTCTGTGAGGGAAAAAGGCCTGGCTGTGGTTTGCTCTGCTCTGCAAGAAGCACAAACCAAAATGGGAGCCCAAGCAGTGGCTCTGTGAGGGCCTTTGATGGTTTTCAGAGCAGGGCTGGCTGGAAACCCCCAGGGCAGGGGCACCTGCGATGTAACCAGTCCAGAAATGCAGCAATTGATCTTTTTGTCCCTGTCCCCAAAGGACTGAGAGAGCCCCAGAACTACTGGAAATCCCACAACAATGTGCTCAACAACCTGACCTGGGCCCTCCTTCTTGAACAAAACCTGCAGAGAGAATGTTTGTGATCTGGATGTTCACAGCAGAAGAGAGGGAGAAGTGTGGAAATATTGAGCAGGGGCTGCACACGAGGGACTGGGGAACAGGGGTGTCACAGCAGGAGCAGGGAGTGCCCAGGCAGGGGAATTCAGGGCAGGCTGGAGTGGATTTACCAGGGAATCAAAGCCTGGGCATTCCACCACGGGCATTTCCACAGATTCCTGTGCACTGTCCCAAGGATGGACAGAGCTTCTCCCCTTCCTCCATGGGAAGTCAATCAAGTTTCAGGGTGGGAATGAGCAAAATGGGGAGAGCTCCTAAAAATGGCACAAGAAAAAGCTTCCTTCAGGGCTGGGTTGCTGCCCAGCAGGCAGGGAACAATCCCATGGAGCTGTTGGAAACTCAGGGAGATTCCCCACTCTGTGTTATCCACAAGCAGAAGCTGCTGTGGGATGCACCAAGGGGCTGATAAAGGGAACCAAAAAATCTCATTTCATTGTGATTTGTTTGTGTTTTTATTGTGAGGGACTTGTTGGGAAAGCAATGGATTCTACAAACCAGAGCATTTTGTACTTTGCCAGTTTGTATTTCATTGGGAAAATAATTGGTGTGGGAAAGAGTTTTGCTATTATTCTATGGATGTGTAATTTTGACTGAACCATTTGGGCATCAATTGTTGCCTGGGATGGCTGAGCCAGGAAACTGGGGGAGCTGACCCAGGGGTGTGTGGGGCAGGGGCACAGAGACTCCCAGGACAGCCCTGGGGTGCCTCAGGGTGGGGACTTTTCTAGGCTCTGTGTAACCCCAAAATCTGAGGCACCCCATGAAAGAGTTGTGACCCCTGTGCCCACCCAGACACTGTCCATCCCTGAAATGCCCCCATTGCCCTGGGACCCCCATTGCCTTGGTCTCTCCTCCCTGGGGACCCCCATCCCAGGACTGCCAGGGCCCAGCACAACCATTGCCTTGATCCCATCCCATGGGCTGCATCTTCCCCCAGAACCCCTATTCCCGTGGGTCCCCTTTTTCCCGCTGCAACCCCAACCCTGCAACCCACATGCCATTATCCCAAACCCCTGGGGACCATGTACCCACAGCACCCCCATCCCTGAATCCCCCCAGGCATGGAGACCTCAAATCCCCTGGACCATCCCTCGCCATGTCCCCAGACTATGCAGCCTTGTCCCCAGCCTGTGCCCAGCTTGTGGCCACCCTGCCCCCACCTAGCTGTGGGGACGGATGTGACCTCGCTTTCTTCCCCTTCATCCGAAGAGCCGCCAGCCAGGGGAGTGGTGGCCACAGCAGCGAGTGACAGCCAGTGCACATGGCTGGGGACACCGGGATGGGCGGGAAGGTGGCGCTGCTCCTGTGGGGTGAGTGCCTCGGGCAGGGGCCTGACACCCCAGGAAGGGGAGGGGTCACAGGGGGGCTGTGGAGTCCCCTGAGGTCCCCAGTGCCAGCAGAGCCAGTCCATGTTATCCACAGTGGACCTTGGTGGGACTGGGGATGTAGGGTGGCTTTGGGGACAGGCAGAGGGGGCAGGAATTTGGGGATAGGAATGTGGGGACAGGAATGTGGGGACTGGCACCTTTGGGCTCAGGGAGCTCTGGGCATAGGGACAAGGGAACGGGGATGCAGGGACAGAAGGGGACAAGAATGGTGAGGATGTGGCCATGGGGATGGGATCATGAGCTGGTGGGGGAGACCTGTCCTAGCATGGGCTGTGTCCCTGGTGTCGTCCTTGTGCTTCGGGTGTCCACAGTGTCTCCATGTTCTGCCTCAGCCCATGGTGGCCTCAGTGTCTCTGTTCCCAAGGCATCTGTGCAACATGGATGTGGTGCACGGGCGGCTGCGACACAGACATATCCCCTGGAGTCTTAAAATCTTTTGGGGACTACCCAGACACACTTTCCCACAAGAACTGCTGTCTCCACGGGGACAACACTTTGGGGAGAGCCCCCACGCCCGAAGCCCCCATGCTGTTGTCTCTGCAGTGCCACCCCCATCAAGCCCTGTCCCTTCTCCGTTCCAGCCCAGACCCTCGGCCTCGCTGGTGAGTCCTTTGGGGATGCCATGAACCCATCCCGCTGTACCCAGCCCCACGCTGGCCCTGGCAAGGATTGGGGTGAAGCCCCCACAGAGTTCAGGGTCCAGATGGCGGCACCAACAGCTCCTGACTTGGGTGAAGCTGAATCCCCAGAGATCTCACCTGGAGATCCTGGGGGATTTGGGGAGGTCCTACAGGGTCGTGCAGGGATATTGAGGGTTCTGTCAGGGGTTTGGAGGAGTTTGGGGGCTCAGTGGATTCAATGGGTGATTCAAGGCTCATTAGGAGCTTCAGGGATGCACCAGGCTCCTGGGGGCAGTCAGAGATCTCAAGGGTATTCAGGGGCCCTGAGAACTCCATAGTCACCCCTCCCTCCTTTCCTTTGCAGCCCTCAGGAAACAGCAGGAAAGGTGAGTGGGGGGTCCAGGCTTGAACCCCCATTTTATGTTCATTACAACCCCCCACACCCCCACAGACACCCCCTTATCCTTGCAGGGGCCCCCCAGGGCCCTCGGCCCCTCCAGAGGCAGGGGAGGTGCTGCACTGCCAGGTCATGCGAAACAAGAAGGCAGGGGGTGAGCACAGGTGGGGGGACAGGGACATGTCACCCTAGAGGTGTCACCTCCCATCCAGCTTCCCCCACCCGGTGTCTCTTGCAGTGCCCCCCTGTGCCACAACCCCTCAGGTGACCAATGCAGAGCTGCCAGGACCCCATGGGCAACAGCAGGACTCCAGTGACATCTATGAGAACATGCTGTGACACTGGGGGCACTGGGGGCACTGGAGATCCCTGCCTGAGGGTACCTTCCACTGTGTGTCTGCACCCCAGCTCCCATGGATGCCCACCGTGCCATGGGGGATGGCCACGAGTGTGGGGTCTCATGTGGGGCTGCCCAGAGCTCCCCGTTCCAGTGCTCCCAGTGCTCCCAGTACCCCCAGGATCTCCCCATTCCCTCCCCCAGTACCATGGGGCACAGCATCACTGTCCCTCTTATGGGACCCAAAACACAGCTTTTTCATTAAACCAGGAAAATTGGTTTTTGTTTGTTCAGCTCTGCCCTGTTTGGCTCAGGAAGGAGGGACCCGGTCATGTTGTTGCGCAGATCTTCGTGGGATTTTTGGGGCTCCGTCTTGGTTTGAAAGACAGGTGTCTGTTCAAGAAGGAAGGAACTTCTCTGGAAATGGAAAATATAAACCCTTTCCCTCTGAATTATTAAAATTTTATAATTAAGGGGCTCTCAGGTAAAGATATGGGAGTAGGAATAACAGCAGGAAGATGCAAAAATAAAAATAAAATTTGTTATAGATGAATAATGAGATGATTGGCCCTAACAATTAAGGAATGAATACTGTGTGCATATTAGGAGAAGATTTCTTGATGTATAGGTATGTTACTGTAGTTTATTGTTTAGATGCCCTCTGTTCTCCTCACAGTCCCCTTTCCCCATCCTCTGTATTGTCGCCACCGGACAGCCTGGGTTATTTAGCACAGGTAAAAGGAAGGCGTGTACGTGTGCCCCTCCTACAGGGCAGCTGAGAATGAAAAAGCGAGTTGCTACTGGAGGGCACAGCATGACAACACCTGACCAACCAATCAAGTTGCAGGAAAGCAATCTCCACCAATAAACGGCAACGAAGAGTTGACTGACAGACTTTGGGAGGCGCCAGGGTTGGCTGATGCAACCCCCAGAGGTATAAAAGGTGAAGCACCCGTCCCAAAGATGAGCTGTGTGGTAAGCAGCCATGAGGGAGGCTCCCAGGCCTGTTTTTCCATATTGTTATGTTTGCCCAATTGTCCCATCATCAAAAAACCAAACAATATTAGAGGTAGCAGCAATTTGAATTGAAAAGTTTAGAAAATATATAAAATTGGATACACTTGAAATATTAAGAATATAATTAGTCAAAACTAGGGGATAATTTGGTTCCAATAATAGCGCATAAGCAAAAGATAACTGCGAGGTACGGAGTGCAGGGCTCTTGTACTCTTGCCACCTCACGTACGAGCTTGCCAAGTGAAGATTCCCCCCTTATATGCCATGTGTCTATCAACTCCTCCCATTTTCATTTCATCACACTTCTACCTCCGCCCTCATCACCACCTTTACCGTGCATGCGCCACCACTTGTTTTGGGGGTCACACAAGTCTTTGGGGGTCGTCACTGATGAAGGCCTCTCTTCTTCATCTCTGTCCTTTAATTCACCTTTGGGTTACACATGCACATCAAGCCAGTACAATGAAAGCCAAAACTAACATATTACTCCATTTAAGCATCAAAGTTATAAATCTCTTACAGCTGGCATTTTCCTGGGACCCAACCAGATTGTCCCTTCTTTTTGTTAATTTTTAGTAGCTGTTATCTCTTGCTTTTTCCTCCTGTCCTTCAACATCTGCTGGGAGGGGGGTGGAACCCCTCCTATCTCTTTCTTTTTTGGCATTACAACTTTTAAATGTTTTATTATTTGGAATTATTAATTGCTGTATCAATATTGATTGTGGTTTCAATTTTACAGCACGAATCATACCAATTTTCCACACATGCAATCCTTTGGTTTTCATTGCTTGTTAAGACTATAAAAAAAATATTGTTGCTGGGTGATTCAGAGTCAGCCCATGTGTGTTAAGTGTAGTCTACAGGGGATAAAGAGAAGGAAAAGAGATGTACTAATACATCCTGATAAGTTGGGAAATTTAGATAGCATGAAGGATGAACAACTCAAGAAGTAAAGATGGTATTAAAAAGAGTCCACTAGAATGTAATTTAGCAGATGAGAAAGATTTGGCAGGAATCCCGGAGGGTAATTTTTCAAGGGAAGGTAATCTGATGAAATACTCTTACCCAATAGTAGGCTTGGTATTAATTAGGAAGTGGTGAGAAGTCACACCCTAATGGAACTTTACGATACACTGTTACAGTTGATGTTATTTTTAAGACAAGAAGAAAAATGAGATCCAGTGATATATGCAGACATCTTTTTTACCCTGAAGAATGAATCTGAGTGTCAGAAAGAATGTGGCTTTGATTTGGCCCCACAGGACCTTTAGTCCTAACTTTGGAAAGAGATAAGAGGCAGAAAAGAAAGAGATGTCGTTCAGCATTGAGCATAGGGCAGAGATGTTTGAAATTGGCTCCAATGCACCAGGAAGATTGTGTTCTAGGTGTCCAAGGCTTACAGCCGAGTTAGCCCAGGCCAGGTCGGGTACACTCCCCCTGAGGCAAACACTCTTGCCCCTGAATGAAAGCCAAGTGGCAGTGAGGATGAGATGAATAATCCAGGTGAGGGGATAATTTCAGAGACCCCCAGTGACAAGCAACCCAAGGAATAAAACCAAGAAAGCTTTGCCTTTAGTCACGTTTAGTTAAGGCAAGTCTTGAGTCCCCCAGAAGAAGCCATGTGGGTGAACATCTTCTTTTGTACTAGTGACCTGAAGAGTTGGTGGGAAAAAGTTAAAATGGATAGAGAAAACCCTAGAAAAGTAGCAAAAAGATTGGAGTTCATAGTCAAGAGTCAAGAGCCAGAATGAGATGATACTGATTTCATGTTGACAGAGCTCACCAAACCAGCAAAAGAGTTGGTGATCAAGGTAGCCAGAGCATGTGTGCAGGGACAAATTGCTAGTGGAGCCTTACAAGGTGCAGTGGACCAGCTGTGTCCTATTGTAAGCTGTTGGGACCAGCGGGAGAAATGCAGCACGCAATATGAGTGATCAGCAAATCTCAAACTTTATTGATAGGTACACATCTTTATATCACTGGTAATGAATCTCATACATATTGCAAAAGCGAGCTCACTATTGGTTAGTTACTTATCAGGCAACTATGCCTACTTCTGCCTTCTTGTGGATATTTTTTTGAAACTTTTCTTCGTATTTCTGCCAAAGGTGCTCTCCCCTATCCTACTGTTGCACCAAGGGCACCATATCCTTGCCTGTTATTGTACACTGACTACTGGCTTCTATGCTTGTCCCTTTCAAGCTTAACCAGCGGCATTATGTCGATGTGACCTTTCTCAGCTAACCAACTGTCCACAAAGCTCTCCACACTTCCCCCGTTTTTCTGTTGAATAAGCATAGTCTGATTAAATGCAGCAGATCTCATCCTTTGCACCATGTTCTGTAAGCACATGCAAAAACACGGCAAAATTAACACTACTAACAGAGCTATAATGCCCACTATAATGCCAACTTTAACATCAGAACGTAACCATGATCCCAGGCCTAACAATGAGAGCCATCCATCAATACCGAAACCTGATTCTACCTGTAAGTTTCCAGTTAACCTTTGCAATTCAGCGAGCTGGGCATGGATGAACTGCGAATGGTCAGAAAGATTCATGCAACACATGCCTTCAAATTCTTCACCACCATGGCCTTGTGCAAGTAAAAGAAAGTCAATCGCAGCTCTATTTTGAAGCGTTGCATGACGAATAGAATTAACATCAAGCAAAAGGCTAGCAAGTGCCAAAGAGGTGGCATTGGTTTGCTTTGCAAGCCAGCATCCCAACTTATTAGGGTACCATGGACACCTGCGGCTGCCACCCCTGGAGTCAGAAAGGATGCTGCAATTATGGCCCCTGGGAACCAAAATTTTACATCGTCCCTACAGTCAGCAGTAAATGCATGGATCATTCTCTTATGTCGACGATGGCGGCGGCTCATGTTTAATATCATGGATGTATTGGGAGTAAGCAGAGACAGCCGTCCAATTGTACATGGCCCAATGTACGTGCAGCATCGATGGCACACCAGGCCAAGCACGGTCCCCACAGATTAAGAAGTAACCACCTGGCAGTTGAATAGGGTCATTTGATGAGATTGACACTTTCCCTGTGGTATAATTGCACCAAGCTGTTGCATTATGATACACAGCCATGCTGGAAGTTACAATAGTGGAATGGTTTTTTGCTGAAAGCTGGCTTCTATGGTAAAAATTAATACATGCATCTGCCATCACTGAACCTAACAGCTCTTTTCTTGGGGTTCCTGTGGTGCTATGGGGAAGTGAGAAACCCATTGGTCCCAATTATCTACACTTGTCTTAGGACTGTCAGTTTTGCAGGTGGGTACGCCTGAGGGACATGGCCAGGGATCTGCTGGTAGCCCTACCAAGCAAGTTGTAAATGGATTACCAGGAGAAGATAATGACAGGCAAATAGCCTCCTGGTTAGTTAGGTTTGCCAGGGTGACCCAAATGTTAGTCTTAGGCTGAGGTGGGGCCCATGCATGATGAGTTTTCACTTCTCCGGCAGCACCTGCACTGTCTGCTAAGAGGGTGAGGATTAGCAAGGTAACAGCATAAATGTGCCACATCACCCTGGTCTCCCCAGGTGCTGCTTTGAACCACCCAGACATTTGGGAGATAAACATGTTTCCCACAAGTCATTAAGAATGTCTCTTCTTTCCTTTCCCCTTCTTTCTCCTTGATCTGCCCAGATTTAACATCTTTAGGTCTCTCAGACAATTGTCCCACGCTTGGTTGGGATCTTGATCTGCAGAAATTGGACCTATTATACTTGTCTGTGAAAGGGGAATACCCTTACCACACTTAGTCTGTAAAATATGCGACTTGGACTGTCCCAAAGCACTTTTAACTAAATGCTGCATTTCCCACCTAAATCATGCAATAATTTTCTGTTCTGGTGACTCATACAACTGTAACCCTTGGCGGACAGGTAATCCTGTAAAGGTCCAGAGTTCTGCTTGCCAGGAGCCCAACAGCCAATAAAATTCACAGCTCCTGCCCCACAAGTCAGGTAATTGAGTCTGATGCACCCACTTAGTTTGCTGACAACCCCCGCAAAAAAAAAATACCCATGCAGCACACTGTCTATTTTGACAATCAGTACAAGCTAGGTACCTAGGCCCTCTAAATTCAAATGCAGAAAGCGCTCGAAGCAGGCTTAGTATATAATCTAAGGATTTGCACTGATCAGTCGCTTGGTAGATAGCCAAACTGCACTGTCCTTTCAGCTTGAGAAGTATTGGTCGAAGGATGATCAAGAGCTTTGTCTCTACTCACTGACGGTCTTCTGTGCTCAGCTGATGGAGTTCTGGTGGTTCCATCTAACACAGCTGCTCAGGTCCATTTAGCAGGTACCCATAAGGATCCTGTAGGGGTAGAGACACAAAGATATCCTCGGCCCCAATATAACACCTTAGCAGGACCTTGCCATTGTCCTGTTTTGGGATCTCTGTATTTTACCCTTACATCTTGCTTTACACTTTCTTTCTCCTGTACATAGTGGCGAATTACAGCAGGAACCTTGCTTTCCCCAAAACACACACAAGTGATTTAAAACAAATAAACACCTTAATGGGCTTTCTTGCGGCTCTCTAATATCCTTGTATTTACCTAGATATCTTTTCAAGGTACCATTAGCTCTTTCTACGATTGCTTGCCCTGTCGGGGAATTAGGGATGCCTGTCACATGTTCTATTCCCCACATTTGCATTGTTGGAAAAGAAATGAAATTTAGCAAACTATTTAATTATAGTGAGTTGTGTGTGAACTGGTTTGTTAAAAAGTAGTTTTGTAGCCGTTGAAAAGTGTGTTGAGTTTTGTGTGTAACCTAGCAGGTAGTCTTAGGGATTTAATAAATAATTAAACTAGTGCAGGAAAGTAAGAATGCTAACCTGTCTGGAGGCAGCATACAATGCTCTTAGAATAAGATAAGCAGAGGATTAATGATCTTGTTTGTGAACCAAGGAATGTATCATAAGGGGTCTGTGACCAGGCAAGGGGAACGGGGAACTGTTTCTTAGAGACTAGGCAAGGGGAACAGGAAACTGTTTCTTGGAGACTTTGTTGTGAATCGCATGTATAAGAGGGAAACACCCATACGTGAATTTGGGGGGCTCGGACTTTAGGAACGTGAGTCCCCCAAGCTCCCCGGGCCCTTAATAAAGCACCCACAAAACTTATCCGAGTTTTGTGTCATTTATCAATCGGGCAACAGTTTTCTGGCAACCGCGGCAGGACTCCAAGGGCTGCTGGGGCGGTTCGCGTCCCGATCCACTCCAAGCCGGCACCGAGCACTTCTCGGGGAGTAATCGGTCGTGCCCGACACCCCGCGCCTGTTGGACAATTGCCAAGGTAAGCCCGAAGGTGCTTTATATTGGAAAAAGGTGATAATTGGATTTGGATTTGGTGGTTGGTAAAAAAGCCTAGGCTCCGGCCATAAGATGTCTAAGGACGCAGGACCGGAACTCGCCTCCTGTTTGTTTTAGGGAAGGACGGTGAGAAGGTATATTGGTTTAAGGTATATTGGTTTATTTGGATTAATAGTGGAATTAAAGGTTGTAATATGATGTCTTTTAAAACTTTTAAAACCTTAGTGCAAGCCAATGGTAAAATACCTGGAAATACACCATTAGGTTGTATATTGAAACGGTGGAAAAGTGAGGGGTATTATCAAGAATTGGATAAAAGCAAAATGATAGATTATTGTAATCATTGGTGGCCTGAATATGAGATTGGGGAAGCGGGATGGCCGGTGAATGGTACACTGGAATTGGGGATAATGGAATCTTTGATGCAATTTTTAAGGAGAAATGAGAAATGGGATGAAATACCATATTTGGATTTGTTTTTCGTTTTATATCGGAAAGAGGAATGGCAAAAGGAATGCGGTATTTTTGTTTTAGAAGTGAATGATGAAAGGGAGTGTGTGGGATGTAAAGAAAGAAAGGAGCGTAATTTGTATCCTTCAGTCGAGGAAGATTTGTCTTATTGTATAGCACCTCCGAGGGTTCCGGTTGCTCCTAATGTGCCCCCTGCTCCCTCTGCGGATATAGCTATAAAAATGGGATCTAGTGAGAGTGATAGTGATGGTGGTGATGGTGAAAAGAATGAGAGTGTTAAAAGAACTCCATTAGCAGGGCGGACTCGCAAGGGAAGGAAGGGGCAGAAGGGGCCACACTTAATTGCACCGTTAAGGGAAGCTGTGGGACCACAGGGAGAAAGGATACTTATAAAGGTGCCTTTCTCCCCCGGGGATTTGGTAATATGGAAGCAAGCAGCGGGGAGTTATTGGGAGGATCCTGAAAGGGTGGCAAGAGTGGTTAAAATGGTAATAAAGACTCAGAATCCGGACTGGAATGATTTACAGGTATTATTAGATACTATAATGGATTCCATGGAAAAGGAAATGGTTATTAGAGCCACTAGAGAAAAGGCTGGAGGTAGCGTGGAAGGTATACAACAACAGGGAAAAAGAAACTGCAAAAAGACAACAAGCTAGTATTCTGGTTGTAATGCAACAGACAGGGGCAGGAGGAAGACCCATTAGGGGTCGAGGTCGGGGAGGAGCTAATCGCGGACAGAGGGGGTTGCCAAGAGGTCGGGGAGGATTTGGGTTTGCACCTAACATGGGGAGGTTGGATCCAAACCAGTGTGCGTTTTGCCGACAATTGGGACACTGGAAAAATGAATGCCCGGTTAGAGGAGGTATGGGCATGGGAAACATGGGATTAAGGACAGGTCCAATGGGGAATGCTCCTGTGGGAGGATTCACGGGAGGACCAGCAGAAGTCGCTCAAGCACCAGTTTTGGGAAACTATCAGAATCAAAGCTGACTAGAAAAGGATTTAAGGGTAGTTTTAGAAATAGATGGAAAGGATCAAGTATTTATGGTAGACGCTGGAGCTACTTATTCTGTACTCAATAGACGATTGGGACCTTTGAGTGACACAACAGTACAGGTGGTGGGGGCAACAGGGAAGCTAGAGGAACAACCATTTTTACAACCTTTAAGTCTTAGGTTTGGGGGGAAGGAATTAGATCATCAATTTTTGTATATGCCAAACTGCCCCACACCCCTTCTTGGCAGAGACCTGTTGTCCCGACTTAATGTGAAAATAATATTTGAAGGGGGAAGGGTGAAATTGGAAATACCTGAGGAACAAATAGCAGGCATTTTTGTAATCAAGGAAGTGGATGCCTCTCCTATTCCAGAAGAAATTGAGCAGGCTGTAGTACCCTGGGTATGGGAGTCAGGGGTCCCCGGAAAATCTAAAGCTGCACAGCCAGTAAAGGTGGAACTAAAGGAAGGGGCCCGACCAGTGAGGATAAAGCAATACCCCTTGAAGCTTGAGGCAAGGAGGGGAGTAGCCTCATTAATTAAACAATTTTTGGCTCAAGGAATATTACAGGAATGTGAATCGGAGTATAATACTCCAATTTTTCCAGTAAAGAAACCTAATGGTAAGTACCGTTTGGTACAGGACTTAAGGGCTATTAATGAAATAGTGAAAAACATACATCCAGTTGTTGCTAATCCTTATACCTTGTTAACATCTGTATAGGAGGAGTTTAAATGGTTCTCAGTGATTCACCTTAAAGATGCCTTCTTCTGCATCCCACTGGCAGTAGAGAGTAGGAAATATTTTGCCTTCGAGTGGGAGAGTCCTGATTTTGGGAGAAAGAAGCAGCTTATGTGGACGAGACTCCCACAGGGATTTAAATGCTCCCCTACTATTTTTGGAAACCAACGGGCCAAGGAGCTGGAGGAATGGAAGATAACCCAGGTAACAATATCCCCATCCTTGTATGTAGTCCTGCAGTACGTGGATGACATTTTTCTGGCTACTAAGGAAAGAGAAATGTGTGTGGAATTAACAATTAAATTACTCAACATGCTTGGCCAAGCAGGGTATCGGGTTTCTAAGGAAAAAGCTCAATTGGTCAAAAATAGCGTTATTTACCTCGGTTGTGAGATCACACAAGGGCAGAGACGTTTGGGAGTAAACCGAATAGAGGCAATATGTGCTATTCCTTTGCCTCGTAACCGTCAGGAATTGAGATCTTTTCTAGGAATGGTGGGATGGTGTCAACTGTGGATCATGAATTTCGGTCTCCTAGCCAAGCCACTGTATGAGGCCTTGAAGCAGCATCAGTTAGAGTGGACGACACAGCAAAAGAAAGCCTTCCAGGAATTGAAGCAGGCACTAAAGGAGGCCCCAGCCCTAGGACTCCCTGACGTGACCAAGGAATTCCAGTTGTACGTGAATGAGAGGCAAAAACTGGCATTGGGGGTCCTCACCCAGAAGGTGGGATCCTGGAAGAGGCCAGTGGGATACTTCTCTAAACAACTGGATTCGGTAAGTTCCGGGTGGCCCTCATGTTTACGAGCCGTGGCGGCAACAATAATTCTTATTCAAGAGGCCCGGAAATTGACTTTGGGGGCAAAAATGAAAGTGTTTGTTCCCCATATGGTCATGGCCGTTTTGGAGCAAAAGGGGGGTCACTGACTATCATCTAGTCGAATGTTGCAATACCAGGCCATCCTGAGACAACAGGATGATATTGAAATAAGGACTACTAATCATGTTAATCCAGCAGAGTTTTTACGCAGTGACCAGGAGGCTGGGGGACGGGTGCATGATTGCGTAGAGGTAATTGAACAAGTATATGCCAGCAGACCCGACCTAAAGGATGAACCATTGGAAGAACCTGAATGGGAACTATACACTGATGGATCTAGTTTTGTCGAGAATGGGACTCGCTATGCCGGGTATGCAGTGGTAACATTGGATCAGGTAATAGAGGCAAAGGCTTTGTTACCTGGAACTTCGGCCCAGAAGGCAGAGGTGATTGGACTCACCAGAGCCCTGTATTTGAGCAAGGACAAAAGGGTTAATATCTGGACAGATTCTAAATATGCCTTTGGTGTGGTTCATGTACATGGGGCGTTATGGAAGGAAAGGGGGCTTTTGAATTCACAGGGAACCAACATCAAGCACCGGGAAGAAGTGCTACAGCTACTGGATGTGGTACACAGTCCCAAAGCAGTTGCAGTAATGCATGTTAGAGGACATCAGACTGCGGAAGGAGACGTTTACAGAGGAAATCGATTTGCTGATGTTACAGCACGGCAAGTGGCACGGGAAGTATGGACTCAAATGGCATTGGTACCGGTGAGAACAAATCCGGCTACCCCATACCTGAATTAGGAGCCCAAATATTCAATAGAAGATGGAAAACTAATAAACTTGCTAGGGGCACAGAAGAATCAACTTGGGTGGTACGTTACACCAATGAGACAAATAGTGGTACCTACTCGCATAATGAAATTTATTTTGGAATCAGAACATAATAAATGTCATTGAGGGGCAGAAGTATTGGTAAAATTTTTGAAGAATGAGATAATCTCTAATCAGATGTTAACAATGGCAAAAAGAGTTAATGAAATGTGCCCAGTATGTTTGAAAAATAATCCAGTAGTTAGGAGACAAATACAAATGGGAAAGTTGCAAGTTGGGCCACAACCAGGAGATTACTGGCAAGTTGATTTTTCTGAACTGCCTAGGGCACAGGGATACAGATACTTGTTAGTGTACATATGTACGTTCTCAGGGTGGCCGGAAGCTTTTCCATGTAGAACTAATCAGGCTAAGGAGGTGGTAAAAACCTTGTTAAAAGAAATAATACCAAGATTTGGAGTACCTTTAGGATTGTCATCAGATAGGGGTCCACATTTTATAGCTGGGGTAGTGCAGGAATTAGCACGAATGTTAGATATAACCTGGAATTTGCATACCCCCTGGAGACCTCAGTCTAGTGGGCAGGTGGAAAGGATGAATCAAACCCTGAAAGGACAAATCAAAAAGATTTGCCAGGAAGCTAAACTGCACTGGCCTCAAGCTTTGCCTTTGGCCCTACTCAGGATTTGAATTAAACCAAGGGAAAAGGTAGGCGTAAGTCCATATGAGATATTATATGGCAAACCATATCATGAAACTGTATTAAAAGGGGAGGTACATGTGAGTGGGGACCAGGCGATTGCAGAGTATGTTATGTCACTTAAGATCTTGAATTCTTTAAGAAATACGTTACAGTGGAATAGACCGCTCACGCTGGAGAATTCTGTCCACGACATCCAGCCTGGGGACCAGGTGTATGTCAAGAGGTGGATCACGGATCCGCTACGGGAATCATGGAGCGGACCCCACCAGGTGATGATGATGACCTACACGGCAGTGAAGGTCCAGGGGACGGATGCTTGGATCCATTACACCAGGGTAAAGAAGGCACCGTTCCAATGGGAAACCCAGATAGTGTCTCCAACCCGGATGATCTTCCGCGCAAAGCCGCCTTCTTAATTATATTACTGCTAGTAATCATGAGACTAGTACCAGTTCAAGGGTCTACTCTAGTACAGGTTGAAGAAACAAAGGTTACGGTCATGGAAGGGATGGATGTTCAATTAACTTGTGTTATCTTTGACAGCCAGAGAGTTGAGGCCGGTGAAGTTATTGCAATATGGCAACGGGGGGCTGAAAGAAGCCGAGGCAAGATAGGAGTCGGTTGGGATCAGGATAAACAAGGAAACACAGTACTGAATCTTACCAAGGTAACCACAAACGATACGGGAGAATATACATATTTGGTCAAAATACGGGATAGTTTTGATTACAAAAGAGTGAGTATGAGAGTTTTGCCATGGACAGGGGATCGTGCTGAAAACATAAAGGTTAATCCAGTATCAATGGCAGTGGACATGTGGGATGGGCCACCTCTCAGAATAAATTGTTCCTTCCTAGTAAGATCAAGATATCAAAGGAACCTTTGGGTCAAATGGTGGAAGCAAAATAGGGAACTGACCTGGGACAGAATAGAGGACGGGACCAGTATAGTTGGTGGGAGAAGGAAGGCAAAGGTTGTGGGTGGTCAAGTGTCACTAATCCTAGAATAGGAAATGCATGGTGGAGGCATGACAGAATGATGTTATCCTTACAGGGACATGGTAGAAGGAGTAGACGGGAGGTTAATGATACAATAGAACAAAATACTGAGCAGGAAAACTTAGTGGTAGGATTAATCAGAGATTTTGGGATCATGCAGAATGTGACTAAAATAACAGCTTGCCTGCCATTACCACAGGCTGCAGGTGAACCAATTCCCTGGGGAATAATACCGGTAACCAAAATGCCTGAAATATTCAAGAATGTTTCATGGTCCTGCCAGACAGTTCCCAAACCAGTAGAGGTATGGAAGGATTTGTGTATGACCATTCAGGCTATGACTAGAGAGGAATGTGAAAAGAAATCCAATCATTATGGTTGGATTCAAAATACCAGGAGGTGTTTAATTGCAACCCCAATAAATGAGCCATGCAATACAGTACGAATAAGAACGAAATCCCAACAAAATGAGATGAGTTGTCAGAATGTCACACAGAATTTTGACACCTGGAATAGTTGGAAGACATTATGGGGACCTAGTGTTTTGGAACACTATAATTACCTTGGGGAAGTACAATGGTGCATCCAATGGTCAGGAGTAAAGAATCAGTCACATTATAGGGCCTTTATCACGTCTACATCTTCCCGAGAGTTCAGACCACAGAAAGAGGATTGGAATTGTACTGAAGTTTTTACATGTGATACACCGTAAGACCGAACTGGATTGGTCCCGGTGAAAATGGCATTAAAGTGGGGATGCAAGTGTAGGGGATATGATCACACGGTTAGCAGAGAGTCCATGGAGGAACCTATAGATTGCAGATATACTACTGTGCATAGCCCTGGAAATTTAGTCTGGATGTTGGGACACGGACAGTGGACCACACATTTACCTCTAGATGGATCAGTAACACAAATCACCCTAGGGGTTCCCACATTGTGTCCATACTGGAAACAGAATAGATTGATCCAAAGGAAAGGACTCAGAAAGAGGGAAGAATCCCTAGAGGAGCAGTGGCATGAACCTGGCTCAGCAGTGCAATTTGGATGGATATTAGAGTCATTATTCCCTCTGGTAGCGACATATCGAAACAGGGAAATGCTCCACAATTTGTTAGGACAGACAGAAAGGTTGGCAGCAGCTACTAAGAAGGGATTTAAAGATCTAAATTTGCAATTGCAAGCTACATCAAGAATGACCCTACAAAACAGAATGGCATTGGATTTGCTACTGTTAAAGGAACATGGAGTTTGTGGTTACCTGAGTAGGAGAATAGATCATTGCTGTGTACACATTCCAAATGTTACACTTGAAGTTGAGAAAGATATTTCTCAACTGGCAGAAGTGGAAACAAAAACCAAGGAAATTGAAAAGGAAGCACAGCATAATTGGATAGGAGCAGTATTTGATTCTTTCGGGCTTCACCTGTCTGGCTGGATTACGTCTGCTATACAGTATGTACTAATGTTTTTAGTATTTTTAGTGACTATATGGATTGTATATAGATGCCTCTTAGGTGTGATCGAAAAGGAAAAGAGGCGATCTCTCTGGTTGCTGAAGGCGATGACCCGCGGGTGGCAGAATGAAGAACACTCCCCACCTCGTTATGAAGATGTTACTGTCAATACTGTTGATTGAGCATCCTTGCAGCAGGACTGAAGGATGCTCAAAATGGGGGAAAAGTTGGAAAAGAAATGAAATTTAGCAAACTATTTAATTATAGTGAGTTGTGTGTGAACTGGTTTGTTAAAAAGTAGTTTTGTAGCCGTTGAAAAGTGTGTTGAGTTTTGTGTGTAACCTAGCAGGTAGTCTTAGGGATTTAATAAATAATTAAACTAGTGCAGGAAAGTAAGAATGCTAACCTGTCTGGAGGCAGCATACAATGCTCTTAGAATAAGATAAGCAGAGGATTAATGATCTTGTTTGTGAACCAAGGAATGTATCATAAGGGGTCTCTGACCAGGCAAGGGGAACAGGGAACTGTTTCTTAGAGACTAGGCAAGGGGAACAGGAAACTGTTTCTTGGAGACTTTGTTGTGAATCGCATGTATAAGAGGGAAGCATCCATACGTGAATTTGGGGGGCTCGGACTTTAGGGACGTGAGTCCCCCAAGCTCCCCGGGCCCTTAATAAAGCACCCACAAAACTTATCCGAGTTTTGTGTCATTTATCAATCGGGCAACAGCACAAACTGCTTTGTTCTTTTGCTGCAGTAGGCAGGCCCATTATCTGTCTTAATACACCGTGGCACTCCCATTACAGCAAAGCAGCTGCTGAGATGCCTCTCCTCTTGTCCAGCTTTCTCACCAGTGTGTGCTGTGGCCCATATAAAATGACTACAGGTGTCTGTAGTAACATGCACATACTTCATCCTATCAAACTCAGCAACATGTGTGACATCCATTTGCCAGGTCTCATTTGTACTCAACCCTCTTGTGTTAACTCCCAGACCTAACCTGCAGCCCCCATTATGATGACTACATATGGGACAGGTTTTGACTATTGCCCATGTCTTGTTCATAGATATCTGAAATTCTCTATGGAGACCTTTGGCATTTTGGTGAAACATGGAATGTGACTCTCTGGCCATAGTCTGTCTGGGAATTGGAGTTATTTGTGTGATTGAGACTAGCTTATCTGCTCATACATTACCCTCTCCTAGACCAATATCCCATTTGTGACTTCTGATATGGATAACAGAAAAGGGATGTTTTCTCAGCTTAATCGCCCTCTGTAATTGAATAAACAGCTCATGTAACCTCCTGTTTTGAACATCTTTTATAGAGGCATCCTCTATTTGCTCACACACTCCGGCAACATACAAAGAATCTGTCACTATGTTGAGGGGCCCCAAAAAATGCATCATGGCCCATAGAACAGCCAATAGCTCCATTGTTTGTAAAGTATCCAACTCGGAAGCCTGGAGAATCTGATGGTGCCATTGTCCCTTTTCCTGCCAGGTCACTGCAGCAGTTCTTGATTTTCTTCCTGCATCCGTGTAGGCTGTTATAGCATCTGACAGGGGCTTCTGTGATCTTTTTGGGCATTGAATCCAACCCCACTGCCCTACCCAGTTCAATGGTATATTGGGAATATCACCAGTGGCAATCACGCTTCCAGCTCCCAGCAGCACCTCTTGTAATTCCATACTGTTTATCAGGTACCATGTCAACGTATCTTTCTTCATTGGTATCCATATCTGATCAGGCTCCTTTCCCGTAATCTGTAATGCCCGTTCACAACCCTTCTTTAGCAGGTCAGCCAAAATTTTGATTTTTTGAAGAAGGGTTTTATGCTGTTGAAGTGGACGACATACCCATTCTAAGGCCCACGCCTCCCCCGTTTTTCTGTTTTTCTGAATAAGTGAACCCAGTAAAAATTTAGTTCCACACCAAACTGTCAGCTGTATGGGGAGGTTAAGATCTCGTCTCCGGACACTGCCCTGTGTCACACAGTCCAATATCTGCTGAAGTGTCTTAACTTACTAAGAGGTTATATGGACAGGTTGTGCTGGGTCAGTCCCTTTTAGTAAAGGTCGAAGTTCATCTAACAACTCATTTGGGATGCCCACAATAGGGCACAGCCATTGCAGATCACCAAGTAACTTTTGAGCATCATGCAATGTATGTATTTTCATATTCAATTGCAATTTCTGGGGGGTAACAACCTGATCAGTAAGTGTCCATCCCAAATATTTCCAGGGTGCAGATAACTGGATTTTTTCAGGAGCTACAACCAAGCCATGTAGTTCCAGGGCCTTATGTATTTCTTGAATTTGTTGACCTGCGAAAGGTTGCGGCTGCGCAAATAAAAGATCGTCCATGTAATGATAAGTGGTCGTTTTGGCCCAGGCCTGTTGCAAAGGTTGTAAAGCATTGTCAACATACAGTTGACACAAGGGGACGCTGTTGTGCATTCCCTGTGGAAGAGTAAGCCGTTCAAATCTCTTGTCTGCTTCTTCTTCCCTATTTAAAGCTGATAAGGTAAATGCAAACCTCCGAGTGTCTCGAGGGTGAAGAGCAATAGTAAAAAAGCAGACCTTAAGATCCACAATTAACAGTGGCCAGTCCTGTGGCAACATGACTGGGTTAGGCAAACCTGTTTGTAAGGCGCCCATAGGCTCCATTTGTTCATTTACAGCCTGTAAATCTTGTAGTAAACAATACTTTCCTGACTTCTTTTTAATAACAAAAATAGGGGTATTCCAGGGGCTTACTGACAACTGTAAATGACCCTGCTCATATTGTTCTTGTACTAGTACATGTGCTTGTTCCAGACTTTCCCTTTTTAATGGCCATTGCTTAACCCACACTGGTGTGTCTGTGTTCCAAATGAGTGGGATTGGGAAAGCCCACGCAATGGCCATTAGCCCAAAGGGTACTCATTTGTCAGCACTACCCCCATTTGAGCCAAAATGTCCCGATCAATGAGGCACTGCACAGTAGGGGGCAAAGGCATGAATGAGATAACACTCCGTAAAATTTTTCCGTTGATAATTTCTGATAACATGGGCGATTTTCTTCCAAGCGTTAAGCCTCCAACCCCAGTAACTGCTACTGTGGTTGGCTGTAACGGCCAGTTGTGGGGCTAGCAATCCGGGCTGACAATGCTGGAGTCTGCGCCAGTATCTAATAAACCTTCCAAGGTTTGCCTGTCACCGTGATACTCTATCAATACAGCACATTTTGGCCGATTGTTTAAATTCATTGTTAACAGAGTAAGTCCTCCAGTGGAGCCAAAGCCCTGTTCCCCTCTGGACTGTGATATATGAGGGGGTAATGTTTTAGTCATTTGTTCCATTGGAACTAATTGAGCTATCCTCTGTCCTTTTTTGATTCGTATTGGTGGAAAAGGAGTATGTACCATAACAAAATTTCCCCTGTAAAATCAGCGTCTATTACCCCAGTTAAAACAAATAATCCCATCATGGTGGCTGATGATCGTCCCAGAAGCAAAGGTCCCATAGGCTGTCCATCAATGATGATTGGTCCCTTTATTCCAGTCGGGACCTTTTCCAGTTGGGTGGTCATCAATGTTACCGCTACTGAGGCTGCCACGTCCAGCCCGAGGCTCCCGACGATGGCTGGTTGAAGGGGGGCTGGGCTGAGGTGTTGACAGCTGCTACTTGTGTCTGGGTGTGGTGGCTGTTCACGCTGGGCCTCCCGGTTCCCGAGCGGCGTCGGCAGGCTTCGGTATTGTGGGTATCCGAGCGATGACTGTGACACCATATGCTAGCTGCTTGGCAGGCTCGCCTGGTATGTCCCATGCCTCCGCACCGGTAACATTTAAATTGGCCAATAGATGGACATCGTGGACTACTTGTTGCTGCTACTTGTAGAGGCGCAAGGGTGGCAAGGACTTGACTCTGTGATGCTGCTGCCTGCTCCTTCAGTCCTGTCCCTAGCTCTTTAATAGCTTCTACTAACATCGCCTGAGTCCCTACGGGCACATTTGCCATGCGTTCTAAAGCTTCTTCTATAGTCCAATTAGCTCCTAGGCTATTTAACACACTTTTCGTAGCCTGGTTGCTATTTTGAAGCAAATACTGCTTTAATAGGGCCCCTTTCATAAAATCTGCCACTCCAGATCGCTCGATAGCAGCGGCCACCTTATCTACAGAAGATCCAAATGATTCACCCCTTCCTTGCTTTATACCCATGTATGAGGGAACCCTGCCTGGTTCTTTTATCCTGTCTATAGCTAGCCTCACCAGTCGCATAGCCTCTCGGCATTTATCAGGACCGATTAACGCTTGTGCTTCTGTTTGAGCAAAAGCCCCTATGCCCAATAATTCATCTAACGTTATCCCCTGTATAGGGTCACCTGGTTGCTGTACCACTGCTATGCACTCCTGGCAGAGTGCTTGCCAATGTGCATTAAACAGAAGCTGCTGTTGTTGAGTAAAAATAAGAGTCGCTATTCCTCTACAATCGGCTGGCAATAACACCTGGGTCCCCCAAATATAGTCAAGCATTTGCTTTGTGGGCTCAGGGGTCACCCCAAACTGACTAGCTGCTGTCCGTAACTGTGACAACAGTTTCCAATCTAGGGCAGTAATTGCTGCCTGTAATCCACCCCCATCCAGAGGAGTATACACCACGGGGCAAGCCACTTCCATAGCTGCTGCCATAGCCTCACTATCCCCCGAATCCATGATCTCTTTTGCTACCGCTGCCCATGCCTTCCTCCGCTCTTGTGCAATGGCCCCCGCTAGGTCCCTCTCTGCCCCAGGGATCGGCTCATTGCTAGGAGAGGGAGTGGAGGGTCTGGCCAGGGCACAGGCGGTGCGGATGGTGCTGTTATGGGGGGTGAGTTGCTGCTTGAAGCAGGAGCCGATGTTGGTGGCAAGATAACTGTGGATGTGGCAGGGGGTAATGGGCAAATCTGACAATTCCCCATAACTTTTATTCTTACCATGAGCCGCAGTAGCTTGCTGTTCAGCCTTCTTTTCTACCTGATATTGTACTAACTTATTATGCACCACTCGCCATAACTTTCCTAACTTCTTTGCAGTTTTATCATCACCTAAAACCACCTCCCACAGCTTATCTCCAAACTTTTGCTACTCACTTAATTTATGGACTGTATGAGGATTTTGAAAAAATCCCTGTGCATACCCGTAAATTAATAACCCATGAAGCTCTTTCTGCAAATCTATGCCCTTAACCTGTTGCTTTTTTAAAAAGCAAGTAAATAAATCATATGCTGCTTGCCTTTCCATTTTAAACATCAGTGCTGTTGCAGCCCCACAAGGTCGAGGCAGCACGTATCGGCTGGGCTTTCCTTTGAAGTCACTCAGGGAGTGGCACCTCCCCCGTTTTCAGCGGTGCTTTTTCAGCGTCCTTGCTGCGACAGGACCCAAACTCCTTCACCGATCCCCCGTGGTCGCCGTTACCGATATCACGTCGTTGGGGTCACCATGTTGTTGCGGGAGAAATGCAGCACGCAATATGAGTGATCAGCAAATCTCAAACTTTATTGATAGGTACACATCTTTATGTTGGTGTTAATGAGGCTCATACATATTGCAAAGGTGAGCTCACTATTGGTTAGTTACTTATCAGCCAAGTACGCCTTCTTCTGCATTCTTGTGGATATTTTATTGAAACTTTTCTTCATATTTCTGCCAAAGATGTTCTCCCCTATCCTGCTGTTGCACCAAGGGAACAATGTCCTTGCCTGTCATTGGACATTGACTACTGACTCCTCTAGGGCATGGAGACTACTCCTGACCAGCACTGGACATTAGATTCAAGTACAGGAATCTGACAGAATGTATTTCTAACCTGCTGCCTATTAAAATCACCTCAGAAGAGAAAAGATGGATTGTAATTTTGAGATAATTCCTACATCAACCCACTGAAATTTGCATGTGGCAGAGAAGCATTTTAGTGGAGTGCAGACCCCCTGCCTTCCTGCTAGCTCAATAAAAGGGCTTTTACAAGGCAATGCATTTGTCTGCTGATTTCTTTGAATTAGGGAGACCCCTCAGGACTGCTGAATCCTGAGGGAACACTGCTGGCCATCCCCTGTGTGTATCTGCAAAAGCTTCAAATCAGCCGCCCCAGCTTCCGGGGCCTCTCTTGGCCAGCATCCTGATGTAGATGCAGGGCTGCTGCCAGGCACTTCTGGGACCCAGTGGGTCAGGACCAGCTGTCTCGTGTCCACGGAGCAGCCCTGACACAGCCAGGCCATCCCGAAAGCAGACAAATGCTCATGGGTCAGCAGAGAGGAGCAAGGAGCACTGGGCTGCTCTCAGGGTATCTCAGCATGGTGCTCCAGTGGGAGGAGCAGGCTGGCCACCCACATTCAGGGCATCCCCTGCATCAAAAGGATGGGCATTTTGTCCTTTTCATCCCTCCAGCCCATAACCAGGCCTGACATCTCCTCTTCTGGGGTGGAGTTTTTCCAGTTACAGTCAAATTCCCACCAGTTAAACCATAAAGTTTCCTTCATTGTCTTCTCTTCATGATCTTGTTGACGTGCACAACAGTGGACCAAATATGGCAGGGCCTTAGACACGACTTTGGTCCTGACACACAGGCTCCTTGTCCCTCTGCTGGCCTTTAGTGTGCTCAACAAGATTGTGGAACTGCACAGTGCTGTGGAGCTGCACCTTCAGCACAGGGACCTTTCCAGCCTGACCTGCCCTCGTTCCTCTGGGTCTGTGGGAGAGAATGGCAGCAGGGGCCAGTGTGTCCCAGGGCCCCAGATGTGCTTCAGCTCCACAGGGATGCAGGCAAAGTGAAGAAGCCAAACTGTTTATTAATGGAAGGTGAAGCAAAGGGAGGAGTGGGGAGGGAAGAAAGGGGACGGGCAGGGTCTGAGGGCTGGGGGGAGGCACGGAGTTGTCAACAGGCAGGGAGAAGGCAGGAGCTATTGGAGCTTCCCATAGGCTCAGCTGTGCCAATCATCAGCTGTGCCCGAAGCTCCAGCTGGTCTCTTCTGTCTCTTCTGGCCTCTCAAGTTGATCTCCTCTTCCATGGTGTTTTTAGGACTTTAAGGAGCAATGGTTCTTCTGAGCCACCAGATAAACGTAGTTCTGCAGATCTCTCAATGATTCTCTGCTGAATGACTATGTTCATTTGGGGAGGGCTGTCATCTCTTCTCAGGCCTTGAAGGGCTGGAAGAGAGATGAGCAGAGGCACAGTCAGAGCCTGGATCTGCACGTAGCCAAGGAGGCCTTCCTGCCATGGCCATACCCCCCACATCTTGCCATGGACAGGAGGCAGCAGGAGACAATGGGATCAGCCAGAAGGTGCTGGCCACAAATGTCCCCCACACAGGTCCTGTCCCTGAGATCTCTCTGTGCTTGTCCACACAGGGAAAGAAGCCTGTCGCAGCCAGGGCAGGACTTGCACTTCCCCCAGTGGCAGCCCCCGCTGTCAGCCCGCTGCCCGCACTCACCCTCATTGAGGAGCTGGAGCTCTTCCTTCCAGCCCATCGTGACCATCCCAGGCATGCCTGTGAACACAGAGCCTGTCACGGCCCCAGCGGCACAGCTCCCTGCCAGCGGCGCTGCCGGCGCTGTGGCCACACGGGCTGCTGGCCACGCAGAGCTGAGCCCGGGCCCTTGCCGCTCGCTGCCGCCCTAGGGCACGGCTGCCAGAGGGCAGCAGCAGCGCCCAGGCCAGGCGGGGCTCCACGGCGCCGGGCCGGGCAGGCGCTGCCGGGGCAGCAGGCGGGGCCGGGGCCGAGCTGCGGCGGGCCGGGGAGGAGCCCGGGCTCGGGACTCACCCATGATCCTGACGGCCGCCGCTCGCAGGGGCTCCTGTGGGCTATCCAGGTAGAGCAGTGCCCGTCGCAGGTGCTCGGCCTCTCGGCTCCTGTCCTCTGCCAGCTGGAGAGAGCAACAGGAGGGAAGGGTTGGCACGGGCTCAGCTCCTGGGCTGGGCGCTGCCTGCGCCCATCGCCGGCCTGGCCTGCCCGCACAGCCCTGAGGCGCGGCCAGCAGCCGCTGGCCAAGGGCTCCCGAAGGGAGGGGGCAGAGTGCCGGCTGCTGCCCGGGGAGCCGCGGTGCCGGCCCGCAGCCCCGCCTGGCCGGGGCTCCATGGGCACCCGACTCAGGCCCACGGGAGCCTGGAGAAGAGCCCGCGCGGCCTCTGGGTGCCAGCAGCGGGCACAACTGCCAGCCCCGCACACTGAGCACCGCCGTCAGGGACCTTCTCCAGGCTGAGCCTGGGGCTTCCAGGCCCTCCTTACCAGGACCTCGGTGAACTCTGACAGCTGCCCCTTCTTCACCAGCTGCTTGAGCTTCCTCCTCTTCAGGAACCTTGCCACACGAAGCAGCGTTTCCCAAGAGGCCTGGAGGGCAGCAGAGACCCAGAGATGGCCCCACAGGCCAAGGCACAGGACCCACATCCCTGTGCCAAGTCCTGCAGGAGGCTGCAGTCCATGAGGTGCCAGGGCAGGAGGCAGCCGAGCCCCCTCCCCGAGATCCACCAGCATCACACAAAACCTCACCTTTGCCACACACTGGTTCTCATCATGGCAGTGGAAGAAGAGTGGAAGGAGGCTTTGGCTCAAAATCTTTGCAAGGGGCTTTTTTCCCTCATCCACTACCAAGTCCATCACCCTGAAGAAGAGCTGAAGGGAGAGCACTTGCACATAGCTGTTGTCCTGGAGGAATGGAAGAGGATGAGGCCTTTAGAACAATTACTCCAGGCTCACCTAGGCAAAGTTTCTGGGCAGCAGCCAGTGCCTGCAACTGGGGACACAGAGCCTTACATGGTCAAAGAGCAGCAGCAGTGCCTCAGCCAGTTTTGGGGCAGTGGTGCTGGATACCAGGATGTCTGCCTGGAGCACATTTGTGAACACATGGATGGACATGCTGACCACCTCTCCATCGGCATCACCCAGCAGCTCCAGAAGGCTCGGAGACAGACTGCACATTCTGCTGGCCTGTGTGGAACACAAGGCTGTGCTGCAAAGCCATGGAGGGCTGCACCGCCAACACCGCCCTGGCACTGCAAGCCCACCCTGCTGCTGCAGGGCCCACAAAGACCTGATGCCAAGCACTGGGGCAGGTGAGGCAGGAGAGCTGAGAGCAGCTGCCTCAGCTCCTGAAGCCCTGCACGCCCAAGGGGCTGCTTTCCTCAGCGCAGCTTCAGCCACAGCCCCCTTCTCACCATCGCGGGATCCTTGCTGAGCACCACGAGGCCTCTGAGTGCCAGGCGACGCCGCTCCCTGCACTCCATCTGCAGGCAACTTGACATGATCTTCACAAGAGTGCGAGCACATTCCCTCAAGTCCAGGCACTCAAGGACCTGAAAGGCACAGGGCAGTGACAGGGGAGCCATCCAGCAGGAGCCCAGAAGCGCACAGGGCCGGGCCCAGGCAGCAGCACAGGGCGTGGGCACCGTCCCAGGCAGCTGTGGCTGTGAGAGGGCACAGAGCTGGGAGGCAACTCAGCGAGGCAGCGCTGGCCGCCAGGCTCACCTCCACAAGGAATGCCAGCAAGGGCAGATCCCACCTTGGCTTTTCACTGCTGAGCAGCAGGAGAAGGCAATATGCGACATGGGAACACAAGGGGGTCAAGTCATAACGCATCTCCCTGGCAGGGGGAAAAAAGGAGACCCTGAGGTGGGGGGCAAACCTCTCCCAGGACTGACTCAGAGAGGTCTGGTCTTTCCCCAGCATCCCTGGAGTGGATGTGAGTGCTCTGGGAAGTGGCCCCTTCTGGGCACTCTCCTCTCCCAGCCTTTTTCAGGCTCCTTGGCCGTCCCTCAGTGACAAGGCTCCATGGCCCATTGCCACAGGGACTGTGTGGAGCACAGGGCTCAAATGCCAGGGGCAGTGGGGAGAAGGGGGTCTCACCTGGCCAGCAGACCCATGGCATAGTGCTGGGTGTCAGCACACAGCAGCGTGTCCCAGCCACACTTGCGCTCCATAGACATCACCACGTGGTCACACTGCAGCATGTAGAGCAGAACCTTCATGGCCTGCACTGCAAACCTGTGTGCAGAGTAAAGGCCTGGTCACACTGGGAGCGCTGGCACTGGCCACAAGGGCATGGAAAGGACAGGAGGACTGGGACCTGTTAAGCTTGATGGGAAGGCGGTGTTCCTCCTGGCATGCTCTCCAGAAGGTATCAACTTCCTCTGGTGGCATCTGCTGTGTAGTGATGACAATATGGAAGAGCAGTGCCACAAACAGTTGCTCAGAATAAGGGATCATGGCCTTTTTGCACTCAGGCACCTGGACAGTCACCCAGAGCACCAGAGCTGCCTGCAAAAGAAGCAGCCCAAGACAGCGCTCAGTGCCAAGGCATCCATGGGGCAGGGCCCAAGGGCAGATGCAGGAGGGGCAGCAGGCTTGGTGCCCCCTGAGCCTGCCCCTAGACCAGGTTTCAGCCCAGTGACTCCGGCACCGAGAGGACTGAGAGCTACTGGAGAGGCAACCTGGGGGTGAGCATGGGCCCAGAAACTCACAGCCAGGGCAAAAACGTCCCTGTCGTCCCCATCAGAGGTGCATGCGCTGTGCAGTGGCCAATCCTCCATTACAGGGACCAGTGTTGGACGCACTCTCTCCATTGTTAGTTGTGACAAGCCAATGGTTCTCCATATGATTGCAGCAGCTCTGTGGGATCAGAGCTCTGTGTCAGGGGCATCTCAGTCACAGTACCTTGCCCTGTGCAGCTGAGGGAGTGCAGGTGAAAGAGCCCCGGTGCCCTGAGGGGCAGGGGGGGAGCATTGGCAGCAGACTTGGGAAACAGAAGGGCCCGAGGGTCCTGGACCTCTGTGCCTGTCTGGCAGAGCCCATAGCACAGGCTGTGCAGGGCCATGGGCCCTAAAGGCTGGTGAGCCCTGAGCTCTCCAGGCACGTGGGCCCCGTACCTGTCACATGTTGGGGCACAGCGCAGGAGGGTCAGCACCACGTCAGCAGGCTGTGCTTCAGCCAGCCTCACAATGTCCCTTTGCAGCCTGGCATCCACAGTGCCCTGGGACAGTAGAGTCTGGTGGATGTTTCTTACGATGGCTGGCACCTGGAGGAGGCATGGGGTAGATTTTGAGTGGTGTCCTTGGGAGCAACTTCCTCAGCTTCCCCCAAGAAGTGCTTCCCTTCCCGCCACACTGTGCTGGCCTCAAAGGCTGAGGGGGCCCAGTGACCATGCCTTGAGGGGACACACAATCCTGGCAATCCTCCAGGCCTGGCCCCAGGCTGCTTACCTGCTGCTGAGAAGGAACAGCACTCTCCTCGAAAAAATCCTCAGTGGGAGCATGAATCCCAGTGAGAGTGGGCCTGGTGCCAGTATTTGAGATGCCCTCAGTCTCTGCAGTGTTGGTGTTTATGACGGCCACATCCTCAGTCACTGCCTTGTCCGCCTTTGCCCTGTCCTCATTCATTGCAGCCTCAGAGTTTTGTGAGCGCTCAGCCGAATCTGGGCTGACATCAGGCTCTGCCTGGAGCTCGGTCAGCCCCGAGTCAGGCTGGGCTGTGCCCTCAGCTACTGTGGTGCCGCACTTTCTACGTCGTCAGATGCACAGGAATTTCCGGAACACCTGCAGGAGAATAAAGGGCAGGGAAGCCAGGGATGCTCCGTGGCATGCTCCAAACGTGGTGCTGGGCTGAGCAGGGACAGCAGGCCCAGCCCAGGTGGGGGTGGCTGCAGGTACCTTCAGGGTTTGGCGCAAGCAGCCACGGCTGGACTTCTGCTCTTGTGTCTTGTCCAGGGCTGCATCTGGCAAAGAGCGAGCACAGCCAGAGCTGAGGGGCTGCGGGAGAGCCTGGAGAAGACAGCCCAGCCCTGCGCTTGCAGGCAGGGAGAGCCCCAGCATGACCCAGGGGATAGAGCACGGCCATTGTGGGGTGTCTGTCCTTCCCCTGTTTCATCCTGTCCATGGGCATTTCCCCAGGGGATGGGATGGCATGGGATGGCATGGGATGGCATGGGATGGGATGGGGCCAAGCTGGCTGTACCCATCAGCCCTGTGGCCCAGCTCTGCTACTCACCATCCTGCAGTGTCTGGATCTGCTCTGGATCTTCAGGCTGTTGTGCTGCGGCAGCTCCAGGGCTTCTCTTTTTTTTCCCCCTGAACACTTTCAACATGCCGGGGAATCTGGCTGCCATGTCAGAGTCTGTTCTTGAGGGCGCCTTAAAAAGAGATGCCTCAGGATATCATCAAGTCAACAATTGCAGTTGTGCCCTCAAGGCACCTGCAACAGGGAAGCCTCAAGGAAGGCTGCAGGACAGGAAACCCTGCACTCTGGTCTTTAGGGCTCCTGCCACAATGACAGGAGGCTCCTCCTAAGTGATTCAGGTGGCCAAATCCCACAGTCGATGGCACTGGCCACTGGAATGGCAGATGCCTCGGAAAAGCTCCGAGTCACAGAGTCCCGTAGTCTGGCCTCGAGCTCAGCTGCAGGAATAACACTGTGGAAAAGCTCCGGGAGAGACAGAAACGAGTGTGCTGTGTGGGGGCTCCTCACAGCACTGCTCTGTCCTGTTCTGTCCCGTTGGCTGTTCTGAGCACCTGGGCAAGCTTCTATTTCCCACGTATCACAAAGGTCCCTTGGACACCGGGTTCCATTCCATGCAACGGTGACTGTGCTGCAGCTTGCCACCCAGGGCCGTTGCCCAACTGCCACCTGCCCTGGGGCCGCCCCCAGCCCAGCCAAAGTGGCCCAGGCTGGAAGGAATCCCTGGGCCCAGGTGTCTAAGGCAGCCCCACAGGATCTCTTGGAACTGCTCAAAACATCAGCAAATGCTGCCCTGCTCTGTGGGCTCAGGGCATTTAAGAATCCTCACTTCAGGAAAGCTTTACTTCCCATTGCTCAACTCAAGTAGTTCCAAAATTTGCAAACTTCTCCAATTAATAGCCATGGCCAAAGAATGGGAATGGTTTGGAAGTTTGTTCCCATCTCAAAGCAGCAACTCATTTGCCTTAACATCATCCCCTGGAAGTCACTTTACAAAACATAACACTACATAGAGCCAAAAAGAAGGCCATTCTTTGATTTGCAAGTGGATTTTGAAGAAGGGATTATAATCTCCTAATTCTCTTAAGGACTAAACACTGTCAAGGAATGAAAGACCACTCAGTGTTACAAGAGTAACCAGAACAAATGAGTAGATGGCAAAAGGGCTAATCCTCCCCCAGTACAGATATCTAAGTGGCCAATAAAGAACAACTCTCCCTTCTTGTTCCCTGCAGGAGAAACAGCACCAGTAAAAAAAATCGTCACAGATATTCTTTCTGCCCTCCATAACCAAAGCTGTGCTAAAGCACAGATGCTGCCTTCAAACTGACTCAAATTCCAGGCCAGACCTCTCACCTTCCAGACAACTCTTTCCCCAACACACCCCCCAACAACCACCCCTAAAGGCCCCCACAGAAGCCCTCAACTCCCCACCAGGAGCCCCAGCTGTGCCCGTCCCTCCGCAGAGCTTTCCCAGCCTCCAGCAGAGCTCCTGGTTCCCTGCACGTGCCGTGGGATGGCACTCAGGAGGATCTGCTCCAAGGCCTTCTCTGGCTTGGAGCAAAGCCAGGCTGCCAGGCCTGTAGTTCCTGGATCATCCTTGCCAGCGAGCCTTCCTGTGCACGGCTGCTCCATGGGCACATCTGCGCTCAGCTGGGACTTCTCCACTCAACCAGGGCTGCCGGGAAAGGATCCAGAGCAGCCTGGCAAGCTCTTTCTCCAGCTCTCTCTTCACTCTTGGGGGAGGTAGAACATCCCACAGGAAGGCAACTGGTGCCACAAGGAGTGGGTGGCATCAGGCAGCTCAGGACTGATGAGATGCCCCTCAGGACTGCTGTATCCTGAGGGAACAGTGCTGGCCGTCCCCTGTGTGTACCTGTAAAAGCTTCAAATGAGCTGCCTCAGCTTCCAGGGCCTCTCTTGGCCAGCACCCTGACATGGATGCAGGGCTGCTGCCAGGCACTGCTGGGACCCAGCAGGACAGGACTGGCTGTCTCGTGTCCACGGAGCAGCCCTGACACAGTCAGGGCCATCCCGAAAGCCGACAAATGCTCACAGGTCAGCAGAGAGGAACAAGGAGCACTGGGCTGCTCTCAGGGTGTCTCAGCTGGGCTCACTCCCCCACACGTCGCCTTTTTAAGGCTGGTTGATGCCCAGCTGCCAGAAATGCCTGCCTTGTTCTCTCCAAGATGCACAGGGAGACCCTATGAGCAGGACATTTTGGGAGGCCTTTTCTGAGGGTAGGGACACACCAAGATCAGCCAAGACTCTCCACACTGCCTATCCCACACATCCCAGCTCTGTGATGGCCCTGGGCCACAGCAGCTCCCACCAAGCAGGAGGCAAATGCATATTGCCAGGAGTTGAAACACAGCAGAGGGGAAAGATGTGAAAGGGGTGTGTGTAAAGGCCTTTTAATTCACAGCTCTCACAGAGAGCTTTGGGGCTCATGGCTGGACAGAGATGCTCCTGCTCACACCTCTGTCCAAAGAGGGTAACACTACCTGCTGCAGGTGCTTGGGTTGATTTCCACAGGTCCAGGCAGATGCCAAACCTGCTCTTCATTGCCTTCTCCCTGCCCCTCTGCCAAGTGCAATGGGCCTCAAGGACTGAAAGGAGCACAGAGAGCCAAAGGGGGACACTCGCACCTGCCTCACTGGGAGCTCTGTGGGAAGCACTTTCCTTGAGAAGCAAGCCCCTTTCCTCCAAAGGTGTTTCCCCAAATGCGCAGCTTTCCTGGGGAACACCAACACACCCTTAAGAAACGCTGGCAAGGCTGAATGACTTCAGGTCCTTTCAGGACAGGCACTCCAGCTCTAGCTCCTATTCCCTCAAGTGAGTTTCCAGGGGCAGGTTCAGACGTGCAGCCCCAGGCCCTCTACAAACACAAGCTGCCTGATGCCTCTTCACCTGCCTCAGCTCCTGCTCACAGCACCAAAACCAGGCTTTTCCTGGCCAGGGACCAGAGCCCTGTTCCTGCAGGACGCTCTTGCCAGCACCTTCCAGGACTCTGTGCTGTGCACACAGCGCTTTTCATGCCCGCTCCCAACAGGCTTTGGAACACAGAGCACAACTTGGCTGGCTCTGCCACATGCACAAACACAGGCGGAGGAAGAAGCAGCAGGGGCTGTTTTGCAGCCATGCCCCAGAGAGACTGGAAGGGTGCCCTCCCTCTGCTCTCCCTTGCTTGGCTTTCTGCCTGGGTCTGAGCCTGGGGCTGCCATTCCTCACTTGTGGGGAGCAGAAGCACAGCCGGGATCCCGGCACTGCCTGACAGCGCTCTGGGCACTGGCTGTCGCAGTGAGGGTGGCTGTGACAAACCTTTGGGTCCCCTGACTTCAGGGTGAACGTGGTGCAAAATAGGAGAGAAGGAGGGGTAACCATGGAGTGCCCAACAAGGAAATTACTTTTAATGGGAAATAAAAATGGGAACTATGCTCAGGAACAGAACACAACATATAGGGAGAAGCTCCAAGGGCCAGAAACAAGTAAGAGGTAACAGTATATAGTCTTGGAGGTGGAACATTCTTGAAACCATACTTTATATGGAACACATGTAACCAAGAGGGGAGAGGAACTTGGACTAATTAACATAACTACTCCAAAGCTCTTGGGAGGCGATCTGAGACTTGCCCTGATTTAGATGAATGGTTCCCAGACCTTGAAGATCAGGCTTGGTTTGTTTGGTGTGAAGTCCAGCTGACCCTATGTCTTAGTTGGGTTGACTCCCACATGTTACTCTTTTCTTGTAAAGCTAGAAATAAAGGTGAGGGAATCTTCTAGAATTCCAAAACCACTGCATTTCTTGCAGGGTTAGGAGAAAAAATGCAACTCTATGGTCTCATTTTTCAATGGAACACTTCTGAAAAAGATCCTTTGTTAATCACACAGTGGGATTTTCTTCCTTATAGGTCTCCAAAAATCAATTTTTACAACCATGGAGATGACAGCTGAAATAATAATTACAGCCAGAATGAGATTGCTAACTATGGCAGGCCAAGATTTTGTAATTATTTATTTACCTGTGAAAAGGGTTGATTGTGCTTTGCAAAATTGAGACTTGCAAATTGCATCACTAAATTATTCAGGTGTTTGTTCTATTCATTACCCAGGCCCCTAATTGTTGCACGCTAAATTAAGTTTTAGAGAAAAACCCATGCTAAGTGAAGACCCTTTAAGTGCTATAACTCTCCTCACTGATGGAGCAGGGAAAACACAGAAATCAGTAATAGTATGGCAAAATCAAACAACCAAAACATGGGAGTCAGATGTCACTACAATAGAGGGCTCTCCTCAGATTGTTGAACTGGCTGCAGTAGTTTAGAGCATTTCAGCTCTTTTCAGAACTTTTGAATTTAATTACAGATTTATCTTATGTTGCTAGTATTGTTAAAAGAATAGAAGGATCCGTTTTAAAGGATGTTACAAATTATATTGTTGGCTTTCATGTCTTTCTACAATTTTGAAGCTCAGAACTAACCAATATTTTGTCTCTCATATCAGGGCTCATTCCTCGCTAACAGGATTCATGGCAGAAGGAAATGTGAGAGCTGACAAACTTACAATGGTTTTTTCAAACACTTTGCCAAACATTTTGAACAAGCAAAACTGAGTCATGCTTTTTTCCATCAAAATGCACAAGCACTGGTGCCCATGTTTGGCACAGGCATGATCAGCACAGATCAAAACTGCACCTTCTGGCAGCTGCAAAGGCACATGAGAGGCACAGATGTCAGGAATTTTCAATCCTGCCATTTACCTTCCAAATTCTCATGGAATAACGGCATTCCAGGCATTGGGAATTTTGAATGCTCCTGCTGCTCTCCCCAATTCCCATGGAATAATGGCTTTCTGGCCATGAGGAATTTTGAATCCTCCAGCTCTCCCTCCAAATTCCCATGGAATAATGACATTCCAGGCATCAAATCCTCCAGTTCCCCTGCAAAATTCCCCTCAAAACTATGGAATAATGGCATTCCAGGCATTGGGAATTTCAAATCCTCCAGTTCCCATCCAACATTCCCACAAACTATGGAATAATTGCCTTCTGGGTATTGAGAATTTGGAATCCTGCAGCTCTTGTCCCAAATTCCTATGAAATAATGGCATTCGGGGCATAGGGAATTTGGAATCCTTCTGTTCCCCTCCAAAATTCCTAAGGAATAAGGGTATTCTGGATTTTGGGAATTTAGAATGCTGCAGTTCTCCTCCCAAATTCCCACCAAAACTATGGAATAATTGCATTCTGGGCATGAGGAATTTCGAATGCTACATCTCCCTTCGCAAATTCCCCATGGCACTCCCATGGAATACTGGCATTCTGGACGTTGGGAATTTTGACCCCTGCAGTTCCCCTCCAATATTCCCAAGGAATGAAAGCATTCCAGGCATTTAGAATCCTTCAGTTCCCCTTGCAAATTCCCATGAAATTCCCATGGATTTCTCACCCTAGTGTACTGTTTCTACTGTGAATCCAGAAAAGGTATCAGGAGAAACAAGGACATATTTAAATGTCCCAAAGCTCGAAAAGTGTGTTACATCTGTTTGCCAGATGTCATTACATTTCAACCCTTGTGAGTTTGTACCTAACATTTGTGGCAAAGAAATAGAGTCTGCTGACACTGTGAGCAAGGATTCACTGCATCCTGTGCTTGGGGCAAAGTCAGATGGATTTGTTTTCCCAGTGCTCGGGCATTTTGATGGTAGACATCATGAGAAAGTTTGGCCTGCCCTGACTTTTGTGGTATAGTGACTGTCATGGCGAGGGCATCCGCCTTCACATCACCTTCCAGTGCAGGTCCAGGCAGAGGGGTGTGTGATCTAAAGTACAGAAGCTTGTATTGCTGAGACCTGTGAAAAGTTGTACAGAGAGGTTAATAACAGAAAAAGAACTTTGTTAGAGCCTTCCTTCAGGAATGAGTGCTGAATTATCTCAATGATTCCGGTAACATAAAGAGAATCACAAACAATAATAATACAGCCCGGGGACATTGCAGGGACAGCCCAGGGCACTCCCAGCATCTTCCTGGGGGTCATTCCCAGGGATATCCCTGGGACAGTCTGCAGTCATTTTGGGGACATCCCTGGGACATCCCGAGGCATTCCTGAGGACATTCCCAGAGCCATTCCTGGCAACATTCCCGAGGACATCCCGCGGCATTCCCTGGATCAGTGGAATCAGGATCAGGAACAACGGGATCCAGAAAATCAGGATCAGGAAAAGTGGGATTGGGGAAATCCCAAATGGGAAAATTGGGATCAGAAAAGCGGGGTCAGGGAAAGCGGGGTCAGGAAAAGCAGGATCGGGAAAAGCGGAATATGAAAATTTGGGATTGGGAAGATTGAGATTGGGAAATTTGGGATAGGGAAAATCGGGCTCAGGAAATTCGGGACCAGGAATAGTGGGATTGGGAGAATCAGGATCAGGAAAATTTGGATTGGGAAATTTGGGATCGGGAAATTTGGGATCAGGAAAAGGGGAATTAGGAAATTCAGGACTGGGAAATTGGGGCTCAGGGAATCAGGAGATGCCCACAAAAGCCACGTCCTGGTGGGATTTGAGGATCCGCAGCTGATCTCCGAGCTGCCGCGGAGGCTGAGCCTCCTCCTGGATCCGCTGGAATTCCTCGGCGCCGATGATGAGCGAGGCCGGGGCTCAGTCCCTGGAATTCTGGAAGACACAGATCAGGGACAGGGGAAAAATATCCCAGATTTGGAGGGAAAAAATTTCAAATTTTGGGAAACATACCCTGAATTTTGGGGAAAATATCCCAGATTTTCAGGGGAAAAACCACCAGATTTTCAACAAAAAAATCCTGTTGTTTTTTTTTTTTTTTTAATATCCTGAATTTTGGAGGAAAAAATCCCTAAATTTTTAATGAAAAATGTTATGAACAAAAATTCGGTTAATATTTTTTTGTGAGAAAAAGTTACAAAGAGGCAGCCATATCACTGGCCCTGCCCAAGTTCTGTGTGTTTTGTTATTGTAATCACGGGTCGTTGTCGTTAATGGTTGTTTTTGTATTAGTAAAAGCCCTGGCTGGGGCGAGTTAATGGCCCTTCTCCTGAGACTGTAACGGGTGGGGACCTTCCCGAGGCTAAGTTTTACCTTTCTCAGAATAGGGAAGACACCTGAGAAGGTGGGGGGGGGGGTTATGCAAAGTGACTCTAAGACCACAATGCAGCATGGGTCCCCCACTGTACTGAGAAGACCCCAAAAACAACGAGCCAAATAAGAGTTTAGAGACTGGACTGATGTCTGGACGTGAGGAGCTGAGTGCTGAGCCTGCAGAGATGCGGAACACCTTCGGAGCCTCTTGCCCTGAGCGAGGGAGTCGACCCCGGCGGTGAGACCAGGCCGACTGGGTGGGAGGGGCAACAACTGGAAAGGGATCCGCAAGCCCTAAAGGCTCTCAGGAGGACTTGATCCCCAGCTCTGCCCTTTGTGGATAACGCTGTGCATATCCTCCTCCTCTGAGTCGCTTTGGGAGAGACGACAGGAATCTGCAGACCTGCCGAGCTACCCAATCCTGAGCTGATCACTTTTAATAAAGGCATTAAAAAGAAGAAGAAGTCTCCTGGCCCTGTTTATATCAAAAAAATGCAGAATTTTGGGGGAAAAAATCCTGGATTTCGGGGGAGCGGGGGGAAGTAGCAGATTTTGGGGGGAAAAATTGCAGATTTTGGGGCAAAAATGGTGGATTTTGGGAGCCTCACATGAGCTCCCAGATCAGATCCCTGATGATAACTTGTATGGTTTTGGCTTTGTCCCGAAGCGAGGGCAGCACTGCGGGGTCAGCGGTGATATTGGTGACATTGTGGAGCAGCACGATGAGGCTGGAGTGGCTCTCGAGCTGTGGAAAAAATGGAGTGAGACCTCAAAATCCCCCCCAAATTCTCCAAAAATCCCATGAAAAACTCCCATAAAAATCGCACCCAAAATACCATAAAAATACCCAGAAAATCCACCAAAATCAACCCCAAATCAACCCCAAATGTTATGACCAAAATTCTGCTAATTTTTTTGTGAGAAAAATGTTACCACTGTTGCTGCTGGGGTGCTGCTTGTGTGTTATGGTAATTACGGGTCGTTGTCGTTAATAGTTGTTTTTGTATCAGTAAAAGCCTAACTGGGGCCAAGTTAATGGCCCTTCTCTGAGACAGTGAAGGGTGGGGACCTGTCGATTTCCAGTGTTTCTCTTGCTGGCTGTTTTAGGTTGATTTATTTCTGGAGATAGCTCAGGGATGCCACTTGCTCGGTTTCTCGGCTGTTTCAAAGACCTGGAATGGCCCAGAGTGGCCTTGGACAGCCCGCGCTTCAAAGGACGAGAAGAGACTTCTGATCTTGTTTCGGTCTCGGTGTTTATTAATTGTTTATCTAAAAGATTTTCTTTCAGCCCGACAGAGGTCTGCACAGCAAGTCAGCCAGGGGCACACTCCCCAACCCCCTGGGCGGTCACTTATCTTTATACCCGAAGTTACGTGTACAATATTTATAATTCTTCCCCAATACCTTCTACTCTTATTAACCGGTGCACTTCTAGTAAAGACCAATCCCAAAGTGCCACCATCACCACAGAAGATGGAGGCCAAGAAGAAGAAGAAGAAGGACAGGACCCGCCCCAATTCCTCCATCTTACTTCTCTAGACCCCCCTGTACAGAAATCCTGAACCCTGTGTTTTATACTCTAACTAACTTATCCCTTCACCATTCACCCAGTAAAATCCTCCCAGTCCTCATACAGATGTCATCTCCTGTGTAGGATCAAAGTCCAGCCACCAGACACTTCTGGCAACATTCCAGGACTCCCGAGCCCCCCAAGGGTGGTCTCGGTCACTCTGCACCTTCATCCTGAGGTGCTGAGATCCCACAGGGACCACCCCAAACAGTGAGGGGAAGAGACTTGGGGGAGGGGGGAGATATGCAAAATAACTCCAAGACCAGCATGCCATGAGAAGCTACTGCTTCTAGCTTGCTAAAAAAAACAACCCCAAAACAACGAGCCAACTAAGAGTTGAGAGATTGGAGTGATGTCTGGACGTCAGGAACGGAGTGCTGAGCCTGCAGAGATGAGGAACACCTTCGTAGTCCCTCTCAGCCTGAGCACGGGAGTCGTCCTGATGATGGGGAGCGGGCCAAGAGAGGTGGCAGGAGTAACATGTGAAGGGGTCACCACCCTCTGAAGGCTCCCACGAGGATCAGACCCCCAGCTCTGCCCCTAGTGGACAATGCCGCGCATATCCCCCTCCTCCTCTTCGCCCTGGGAGACACGATGGGAGACTGCAGACCTGTCTGAGCTACCCAATCCTGAGCTGATCGCTTTTAATAAAGGCATTAAAAAGAGAAAAACTCTCCTGCCCTGTTTATTTCACCAAATGCCCCCAAAGTCCTCAAAATCCCTATGCCCAAATTGCCCCAAAATTCCCCCAAATCATCCCTAAAGCCCCCAAAATCCTCCAAATCATCCCAACATCCTCCAAATTATGCACTAAATATCCAAATATCCTCTAAATCCCCCAAATCACCCCAAACACTCCTAAATCGGTGCAAAATCACCCCAAATCTCACCAGACTTCTCCAAAATCACCTCTGAATCACCCCCAAAATTCTTTAAAATCATCCCAAAACCACTCCCAATTTCCGTACCCTCAAAAAATCCCCCACATGGTCCCAAAATAATCCCAGATCACCTCAAAATGCCCTTCATGAACTAAAGAGGGCAGGAGACTTTTTCTGAAAGTCTTGTAGAGCGCCTGGAGGAAAATGAAAGCGACATGATCAGGATGAGCATTCTTCTCCTCAGATATTTGCTCCTGGATAATGGTGCTCCAATAGCCACCCCCATGGCCTTGCAGCTGGCTGAGGCGCTCCTGCCACTCTTTGACAGCGTAAGGCTCTGTGCCCGCAGCCACGGCCACTGGCTGCTGCCCGGACCCTTGGTGCCCCGTGCAGATGCACGCCTGTGCCCTGGGGGGCCTGAAGCAGCTGATGCTCAGGTCTTTTGCCCTTTCCTTCCATCCAGGATGATATCCAGGTGCAGCTGAGCTCCATGGCTCTCTTTCAAGAGATGCTGGACTTATTAACAGAAGAGGGAAGAAAGGCCCTCAAGTCCCACATGTTATGAACAAAAATTTGGTTAATACTTTTTTTTGTTTAAAAAAGTTACCACTACTGCTGGGCTGCTGCCTTTGTTATTGTAATCACGGGTCGTTGTCGTTAATGGTTGTTTTTGTATTAGTAAAAGCCCTGGCTGGGGCGAGTTAATGGCCCTTCTCCTGGGTGGGGACCTTGCCTGAAGCTAAGTTTTACCTTTCTCAGAATAGGGAAGACACCTGAGAAGGTGGGGGGGGGGGGTTATGCAAAGTGACTCACAAGACCAGAATGCTTTGTGGGACCCCCATCTCCAAACTCATGGAGAAACCCCAAAAACAACGAGCCACCCAAGAGTTGAGAGACTGGAGTGATGTCTGGATGTGAGGAGCAGGGCGCTGGGCCTGCAGAGATACGGGAAACCTTCGTCGTTCCTCACCCTGTCCTCGAGATCCCCCGGGCCAGGACTGGGAGGTCTGGGAGACCCGGACCGAGGTAACATCTGACGGGGACATCACGCCCTAAAGGCTCCCACGAGGACTGGATTTCCCCCAGCTCTGCCCCTAGTGGACAGAGCTGCGCATATCCTCCTCCTCTGAGTCGCCTTGGGAGAGACGATGGACGCTGCAGACCGTCGAGCCGCCCAATCCTGAGCTGATCACTTTTTAATAAAGGCATTACACAGGAGAAGAAGTCTCCTGCCCTTGTTTATTTCAGCTGGGGGCTCTCGTCCGGAATAGCCACGCCGCAAGAGGACTCAGGACTGGCCATCTTGGATCTTCAGAGGACAGCTGGCTACCAGGACCAGAGGGACCGGCTCAGGACAGCAACGCAGAGGAGCACCGGAGCACCGGACTGGTGAGAAACTCGGTGGCGGGAGTGGGAGACGTGCGCATGTGTGTGTGAGTGAGACGAGGGCCGGCAGCTGGACCTTCGAAGCGAGAGTGGACCCCTCAGTGCTGCGGTTCCGGCTTTTTCGCGAGAAAAGCGGCCAGGAACAGGGGGACGCGAGTGGAATTAGCGTGAGCGAAGTCGTCTCCCAAGGGGGAATAAAGGGCCCCCCCACTCTGGGCGTGTGGAGTGAATTACTGTGTATGAGTGGCACGCACCCCAAAGTCCTGACAAAGGGAGGTCAGGCACTTTTGTAAGTCTCGAGAAGGATTCGAGTAAGATTTGTCAGTCCCGAGAAGGATTCGGGTGTTTCACAAGCCCTGCAGGCAAAGTAAGTCCTGACAAAGGAGTCAGGCACAAACCCCAGCAAAGGAGGCTGCGGTTTGCTTTTAAGTCCTGATACGGTGAAGCCTAAAAATTGGCAGGTTAGGCAAACTAAAAATCAGGCAGTTGTTTTTCCTGACTGAGGGTGTCAGGCACGACCCGGATTCTTAGGCCGTGGTTTCGTGTATTTAAGTCCCGATAGATGTAAGACCTGACGCTGGGAAGTTGGGCAATCAAGAGATTGGGCAGTTGTTTCAGTATAAAGTCCTGAGCATCAGGCAGAAATTTGAAGTTCAGTGGAGGAGGCTGGAGCTCCTCAAAGAAGGTTTTTTTTTAAATTCCCGGTCAGTAGAGGCACCTTCGGGATTTTTTATTGAGACTGAAAAATGGGATGTTGTAGTAGTAAAAAGACCGGCAAGAGACTGAGGTATATACATCCCAATAGTCCCTTAGGAGAACTGTTAGTAAAATGGGATTCTATAGAGGCCACGGAGGGATTAGATAAAGTGAAAATGATCCATTATTGTATGGAAGTCTGGCCAGAATTAGAGGTGCAAGGAGGATGGCCTTGGTGTGGGACAAAGGATAAGTGGATGTGCCAACAATTAAATAATTATCTGACAGCTCGAGGTGATACTGATCCTGAGCAATTACTGTATGTATCTTGCTGGGTAAAGAGCGCTGTTGAGGATGAAGGGGTGCGAATTTGTAAGGTACAGAGGAAGAAAGAGGGGAATGAAGGAGGGGATGATAGGACTAGTAAAAGATGGAACCCCCTGGATTATTTGCCTCCTTCTGCCCCTCCACTTTATAATCCTCTTCTTCAAGCACCTCAAATGGCAGGTCCGGTTCTTCCCCCAGCTGCCATCTCATTACCACCTGCTCAAACTCCTCCTTCTACCTCTTCAGCTTCTGCTATGATGAACCCAGTATCTCCTCCAGTTCCTTCTGCACCACCACAAGTGCCTACTCCACCTGCTGCATTCTCCAACCCTTCTCCAGCTCCGCTTAATATCTACTCAGGTCCCTCTCCCCCTCCTATTGCTGTCCCTTTACCTCCTTCTACCTGGGACACAAATGCCTCCTCGCCCAGTAGACAGCTATCAGCAAATACACCTGCTGATGGGCAGAAAGTTCAGGGTAACCCAGATGTCCCTCAAAGTAATTTGGCATCTGAAGATGGGCCATACTGTAGCACCAGATCCAAGACCTCCAAGGCAGAGAGACTCTTTCCCCTCAGAGAGGTTCCTATGGGAGGAATAGCGGGAGGTGTTGGCTTTGTGAATGCTCCCCTAACTGCTTCTGAGGTAGAGGATTCAAGAAAGAGTTGGGGCATTTAGTTGAGGACCCAGTGGGCATAGCCAACCAAGTGGATCAATTTCTAGGTCCAAATATCTACACTTGGGGGGAGATGAATTCCATCCTGAGTATATTATTTTCCCCAGAAGAGGTCCAGATGATAAGGGTGGCTGGCATAAAAATTTGGGAGAAAGATAACAGTCCAGGACCCCAGGTGCCAACAGGTGAACAGAAATTGCCACTAACAGAGCCCAACTGGAACCCTAATCAGGAGGAGGGGAGGAAGACCATGAGGGAATATAGGTCTTTGATAATACGGGGGATCAAAGAGTCAGTTCCCAAAGGAACTAATACCCAATTGGCATTTGAGGGTACACAGGAGAAAGATGAAGTTCCTGCTGCCTGGCTTAATCACCTAAGGCGGAACTTTCAGTTGTACTCTAGAATAGACCCAGACACCCTGGAAGGTCAAATGCTACTAAAAGTCCAATTTGGTACCAAATCTTGGCCTGATATACGGAGAAAACTGGAAAAGATGGAAGATTGGCAAGAGAAGGACATTAATGAGTTATTAAAAGAGGCATTGAAGGTGTCTTTAAGGAGGGAGGAAGATAAAGCAAAGGCCAAGGCTAAGATCATGGTTGCTGTAGCTAGAGAGAGTGCAGGGTGGGCGGGTCCACCACCAGGAGGAGGCAGAGGTAGGCCAGTACTGACTGGTGCACGAAGGGTGGAGAGACCTCAAGAAGTCCCTTTGAGAGGACGACAGTGTTATTACTGTGGGGAGGCAGGACACATCAGAAAGTTTTGTAAAAAGCTCAGTCTCGATGAGGCAATAGCCAAGGAACAGGACAATTTAGGAAGGATTCTTAAGGGGGAGGACTAGGGGTGTCAAGGGCTTTTTACTATAGGGGACCCGATGAAACATCTAGAAGAGCCCTTGGTAAATTTTGAAGTCGGACCCCTAAATGAGGAATTTGAATTTTTGGTTGATACAGGGACAGATAAGTCCTGTCTCAACAAAATACCACAGGGGTTCACTGAATCCCCCAATCTCTTTGGACAAGCTTTAGAGAGTTTGTTGGAACAATTTGTCCCTGAACAAGAAGTGCAGATCTTGCAGTATGTTGATGACCTGATGGTATCAGGAAAGGAAAAAGATCAGGTCAGACAAACTAGTATTAAACTTTTGCATTTTCTGGGGGAGAAAGGACTAAAAGTTTCCCAAGGGAAACTACAATTTGTGCAATCAGAAGTAACATACTTGGGGCACATAATAGAGGGGGGTATAAGAAACTAAGCCCTGACAGAATTTCAGGTATTTTAGCTCTCCCGGCCCCAAAAACGAAAAGAGATGTGAGAAAACTCCTGGGCTTGTTCGGGTATTGTAAGTTATGGTTGGATCAATACACACAGAGTGTGAAATTTCTGTATAATAAACTAGTAGATCCAGAACCCCTAATTTGGACAGCTGAAGATGATCAACAATTGGAAAACTTAAAAAACAAATTGTCTTCTGCCCTGGTCCTAAGCTTACCAGACCTCAGGAAGGGCTTTGACCTGTTTGTGAGTGCAGAAGGAGGTATAGCCTATGGAGTATTAACTCAAGAGTGGGGAGGGTGCAGGAAACCCGTGGCTTACATATCCAAATTGTTAGATCCCGTGGCTAGAGGCTGGCCAGTTTGTATACAGGCAGTAGCAGCAACTGCAATCCTGATAGAAGAGACTCAAAAATTGACCTTACAGGGAAAAATTAAAGTGCATACTCCTCATGATCTTAAGGCAGTACTGAGACAGAGAGCTCCGCAGTGGTTAACCGATGCTAGAATATTAAAATATGAGATAATACTAATGAATACAGAGGACTTAGAATTTATCACATCAAATGCCCTCAATCCAGCACAATTCCTAATGGGAGAGCCTATAGAGAATTTAGAACATGATTGTCTAGAATTGGTTTATCTCCAAACAAAAGTAAGAGAAGATTTGGAAGATCAGCCTCTAGCAACTGGAAGAAGCTTATTCATAGATGGCTCTTCGAGGGTAGTAAATGGAAAAAGAGCTTCAGGTTATGCCATTATAGATGGAGAAACATTACAAATTGCAGAAAAAGGGAAACTATCCCCAAGCTGGTCAGCCCAAAGTTGTGAAATATATGCCCTGAAAAGGGGACTGGACTTACTGGAGGGGGACCGGGGAACATTTATACGGACTCCCAATATGCATATGGGACAGTTCATACATTTGGGAAAATATGGGAGGAACGTGGGTATTTAAGTTCAAAGGGAAAGAGCTTAGCCCATGAGAACCTAGTCCGATCAGTACTAGAGGCCCTACAAAAACCTATAGAAATAGCAGTGGTCCATATAAAGGGGCACCAAAGAGGAGACAGTTTAGAAGTTAAAGGAAACCGACTGGCTGATCAGATAGCCAAAGAAGCAGCTCTAGAACCAGGGGATCCAGTAAAAATTTTGAAGACAAAAATGACACCTGAAAAAGGGGAGGAACCTATATTTAGTGAAGAAGAATTAGAAGCAATAAAAGATTTAAAGTTACATCAAGGACAACAGGGAGAGTGGTTAACCTCAGATGGACGGGTGTTTTTGAATAAAGCACTGGCTCGGACAGTGCTAACAGAACTACATAAATTATCTCACTGGGGAGTCCAAGGACTGTGTGATCATTTCCTAAGAAATAACCTATGCATCGGGGTATATAGCCTGGCTAAATCTGTTACCAGAGGGTGTATCATTTGTCAAAAAGTGAACCAGAAAGTTATGAGAAAAGTAGCACCTGGAGGAAGGGAATTAGCCTTGAGACCCTTCCAAAGCATACAGATAGATTTCACTGAAATGCCCCCAGTGCAAGGATACAGATATTTACTGGTTATAGTTGATCATCTCACACACTGGGTAGAAGCCTTCCCGACCAGGAGGGAAACAGCTGAAGTCGTGGCAAAAGCAATCCTCGAGAATATTATCCCCAGATATGGTATTGTGAACACCATAGACTCAGACCAAGGTCCACATTTTGTGTCCCAAACATTATAAAATATAATTGAGGCTTTAGGAATGAAATGGAGGTTGCATACTCCGTGGCACCCCCAGAGTTCTGGGAGGGTGGAGCGAATGAACAAAACTCTCAAAAATGTATTAACTAAATTGATTGAGGAAACAAAGATGAATTGGCTGAAGTGTTTGCCCCTAGCGCTATTGCGCATCAGAATAAGACCTCGGGCTGACATAAGAATTTCACCTTATGAAATGATGTTTGGGCTGCCATTCTTGTTAACACCTTATAGCACAGGAGACTATCTGGAAGGGGAAGAAGCTACCAGAAAGTATTTAGAAATAATTGGAAGAACTCTGGAGGGACTTAGAAAGAAAGAATACCTTCCTCAAACTTCCCCTCTCGACACAAAAGTTCACAACATTAATCCAGGAGATTGGGTTTTGATAAAATCATGGACTACGGGAACATTAATGCCTAAATTTGAAGGCCCCTTCCAGGTGCTCCTGATCACAAATTCAGCTGTGCGGACCAAAGAAAAAGGTTGGACTCATATCACAAGAATAAAAGGGCCAGTCTCACCCCCAGGTACAGGACTGGATCCAACATCAGCTTCCCCCTCTGGCATTGGACCAGAGTCTACACCACTCTCACCCCCCGGCGCTGGACGAGATTCATCTGCTTCACAAGCTAAATCACCTGAGTACACTGTGGTAAAAGGACCAAAAGATTTAAAGTTGACTCTCAGAAGGAAGAGTCAAAAAGACTGAACTGTGTGGAAAAAAATTGTTTGTTAAGAGTTCTAATATTGCTTAAAATGTTTTAAGACTGTTCTGTGTAAATTATGTTGGTAAAAAGTTTAAGACTGTAAATAAGTAATTCTCACCCCCAGGTACAGGACTGGATCCAACATCAGCTTCCCCCTCTGGCATTGGACCAGAGTCTACACCACTCTCACCCCCCGGCGCTGGACGAGATTCATCTGCTTCACAAGCTAAATCACCTGAGTACACTGTGGTAAAAGGACCAAAAGATTTAAAGTTGACTCTCAGAAGGAAGAGTCAAAAAGACTGAACTGTGTGGAAAAAAATTGTTTGTTAAGAGTTCTAATATTGCTTAAAATGTTTTAAGACTGTTCTGTGTAAATTATGTTGGTAAAAAGTTTAAGACTGTAAATAAGTAATTCTGGTTAATTCTCCAATTTATTTCTAAAGATTCCAGGTTAATCCTCTACAGAACACTCCCCTGGGAGGGGAAACCAAAATTGGTAGGGAACAGACCAAGAGAGGTTTCACCAGAGAAACGGGTAGAAGGGACTCTAAAGAACTTGGAAGCTTTTCCTCAGTAAAGTTCCCCAAGAGGCAAGGCCAGGTGGGCAGGCTGTGTGAGATGACCCATACCGGACTCTTGGGAAGGGTAGTACTGATGGCTCTGATTGCTGGTGGTGCTCAGGGGAGCTCAGCTGAGCCGTGCAATGAATGCTACCAACCCCTCTGTGAGGAGGAAGTGAGCTCCTTGTCGAGAGTCCACATCAGTTCTGACCCTGATTGTGTTAACCTCTCCCAATTGGTCCTTTATCAAAAAAATAAGAGAGTGTATTGGAGAGCATACAATACTGCCACTTTTAGGCAGCCACTCCTAGGAGAGTGCCCTATAGGGGAAGCCTGGTTGTGCTTTGAATGGGATGCTGCTGAAACAAGCTCAGCAGATCTAGTAAAAAGCAAAGAAATGGTGAAAATGGTAAGAAAAATTGTTTGTTACAAGTATCTATATGAGTATACTGGAAAAGAGATAAACTCCTCTTGGAACACATTTCAGGGGAGCCTTAAACCCCTAGATTTGATCTTGTCTGGCAGCTGCGCCGCTAGAGTGATAAAACCAATTTTCTTATTACCCAAAGAAATTGGATCAAGTTTGGGAGTTCCTATATATAATGATTTGGGAGAAATTAAACAGAACAAACAAAGTGGAATAGAAATTGAGAAAATCCAAAATTGTAAAAGCCAAATTCGGATCCCAATATCTATGTTAAACAAAGTTATCCGGCTCCAGGCAGTATTAAAAATAAAGAATTCAATTATTAGGAACATTTCAAATGAAATAAAAAGGTTAGCATGTGTAAATAATGAGGAACAAACTCCTACACTTGATCCCAGTGGGTGGGAGAACCTGGAGATTTTCAAAAAGGATGTATGGGAAAAGGTAGTTTTTCTCACTGTGTGTATACTTGGAGGATTGCTCTTTTTACTATGCTAGTTTATCTGTTTTAGTAAAATAGTACTGGCCGTGCAGACCAACCTGAAGAAACCAAGGAAAGTAACAAGGTTAAGTAACCATGATTACCAAAGTGCACAAGGGATTTATAGTAGATTCAAAACAAAAATTGGGAGTTGATGCGAGCTTAGAATTTAAGCTCGATCAAAGAAAAAGAGGGGGGACTGTTATGAACAAAAATTTGGTTAATATTTTTTTTTGTTTAAAAAAGTTACCACTACTGCTGGGCTGCTGCCTTTGTTATTGTAATCACGGGTCATTGTCGTTAATGGTTGTTTTTGTATTAGTAAAAGCCCTGGCTGGGGCAAGGTAATGGCCCTTCTCCTGGGTGGGGACCTTGCCCGAAGCTAAGTTTTACCTTTCTCAGAATAGGGAAGACACCTGAGAAGGTGGGGGGGGGGGGTTATGCAAAGTGACTCACAAGACCAGAATGCTTTGTGGGACCCCCATCTCCAAACTCATGGAGAAACCCCAAAAACAACGAGCCACCCAAGAGTTGAGAGACTGGAGTGATGTCTGGATGTGAGGAGCAGGGCGCTGGGCCTGCAGAGATGCGGGAAACCTTCGTCGTTCCTCACCCTGTCCTCGAGATCCCCCGGGCCAGGACTGGGAGGTCTGGGAGACCCGGACCAAGGTAACATCTGACAGGGGGACATCACGCCCCAAAGGCTCCCACGAGGACTGGATTTCCCCCAGCTCTGCCCCTAGTGGACAGAGCTGCGCATATCCTCCTCCTCTGAGTCGCCTTGGGAGAGACGACGGACGCTGCAGACCGTCGAGCCGCCCAATCCTGAGCTGACCACTTTTTAATAAAGGCATTACACAGGAGAAGAAGTCTCCTGCCCTTGTTTCACCACATGTGCCAGAGCCTGCTCCCTCTCTACTTCCACTGCCATGATGAGAATCAGATTGTTGCTGAGGTGAGCACTTGTGGCCAGCTGCTGTCCCCCTGGCAGGGGCTTGGGCTGCCTCCTGCCCTGGCACCTTGGGGGCTGCAGCCTCCTCCAGCCTGTGCCACTGGGATGCTCCTGTGCCCTGGACTGTGGGGCCATCTGTGCATCTCTGTCCCTCTCCAGGCCTCCCGGGAAACGCTGCATTCCTCAGCCATATTCCTGAAGAGGAGGGATCTAGAACAAATGCTACACATGGATCAGAGCTTTGGGGAGTGCCTGGTAAGAACAGCAGAGACCCCCCAGCCTCAGCATGGCGAAGGTCCCTGAGGGCGGTGCTCAGTGTGCGGGGCTAACAGCTGTGCCTGCTGCTGCAGGCAGAGGCCGCATGGGCTCTTCTCCAGGCTCCCGTGGGCCTGAGTCGGGTGCCCATGGAGCCCCGGCCCGGCGGGGCTGCGGGCCGGCACCGCGGCTCCCCGGGCAGCAGCCGGCTCTCTGCCCCTCCCTTCGGGAGCCCTTGGCCAGCGGCTGCTGGCCGCGCCTCAGGGCTGCGCGGGCAGGCCAGGCCGGCGATGGGCACAGGCAGCGCCCGGCCCAGGAGCTGAGCCCGCGGCAACCCTTCCCTCCTGCCGCTCTCTGCAGCTGGCAGAGGACAGGAGCCGAGCGGCTGAGCACCTGCGCCGGGCACTGCACTACCTGCAGAGCCCACAGGAGTCCCTGCGAGAGGCGGCCGTCATGTTCACGGCTGAGTCCCGAGCCCGGGCTCCTCCCCGGCCCGCTGCAGCTCGGCCCCGGCCCCGCCTGCTGCTCCGGCAGCGCCAGCCCGGCCCGGCGCCGTGGAGCCCCGCCTGGCCTGGGCGCTGCTGCCGCCCTCTGGCAGCCGTGCCCTGGGGCGGCAGCGTGCGGCAAGGGCCCGGGCTCAGCTCTGCGTGGCCAGCAGCCCGTGTGGCCACAGCGCCGGCAGCGCCGCTGGCAGGGAGCTGTGCCGCTGGGGCCGTGATAGGCTCTGTGTTCACAGGCATGGCTGGGCGGCACCTGAGGGGGCAGCAGCAAGGGCTCCAGCGGATCTGCACTGGTGAGTGAGTGAGGGCAGCGGGCTGACCGCGGGGGCTGGAGGGGGCAGCTGCAAGCCCTGCCCCGGCTGCGGAGGGATCTGCACCCGTGGGCAGAGCACACACAGATTATCAGGGCTACGTGTGGCATTCGTGGCCAGCAACTTCGGGCTGATCCCCTTGCTCCCTGCGGGCCGTGGCAAGAGACGACCGGGATGGCCCTGGCAGGGGCTCTCCTTGGCTCCCTGCATATGCGGGATCTGACCTTGCATCTGTTCCCCTCTCTTGCAGCTATTGAAGAAATGGCATATGACAGCAGTCCTGCAATCAGAAATGCTGCCATTGAATCTTGTTTAGTTCTCTGAGCCGTACAGAGAGCTCCCTACTCCCCGTGGCGTAAGCTGCGAGATCGATTCCTCAGTGCATGGAGGAAACGGCCTTGTCTGTGCGGCACGGCCTTGCTGTTCTGCTGGAGCTCTGCAGAGAGATGATCTGGGGCCATTTAAGCCAGCAGGAATTTTCTTTTTCTTCTTTAAGATTTTTGTGTTTGCATTTTCCTTGTTGAGTATGTAAATATAAACTATGTTACAATACACCGAGTCCCAGGATCATTCTTTTCCAGCGAAAGGTCTGTAGGGCATAAGAGAAGAGGGGGAAAAGGTTGCTTGTACTCAGCCAGCTGCCCAGGCGTGCAGTGTTGCAGGGAAAATGGCCAGAAGTCTTTTGGCCTTTGGTGGTTTTGCTGAAGCCTTTGTGCTGCCCACAGAGCGGCTGGGCAGGGGCCCGAGCTGCGGGGATCCCTGCCAGAGAGGTGCCTGGCGATGGCCACAAGGCCTGTGCCGGACAGGAAGTGCCATCCGTGTCCTCCTGCCCTGCCTGTCTGCTGCTGGCTGCAGTGCTGAGGGCTCCCAGGTGCCTCTAGATGGGGCTCCTCTGGAGCTGCTATGGGGCTGCGGCGCTGCTGCCGGCAAGCTTGGCCAGGCTGGGGGGAGAACCTGAGGGGCTGAGGCACTGCTAAGCCCTGAGCAATGGGCTGTCAGAGGCCATAAGCAGTCCTCTGGCAGCCGCCTTGATCCCGACAGCCGGCGGCTCTGGCACTTCCAGGTTTGTGGCCGGTTGGAGGGACCCCCTGGAATCAGGCCTGGAACCCTGGTCCTGGCCTTTCAGGGCTGTGAGGCCAGCTGTTGTGGGGCTGGGGGGGTGCCCTCCCTGTGCTCCAGACTGGAGCCCCCCACCCCTCAGCCTTAGGCATTGAGCTCCACTGCCTGATATCCAAGTCTTGTTCCTCTTGCTGTGGGGGAGGCCGAGCTCTGTGGCTTTAGGCCCCATTGAGCCAGAAGAGCAGCAGCTTTGAGCCCACAGGGGCCACAGAAAGGCCCTCCTGGACCACGGACATTCCTGTCCTGCCCAGGCCAGGCACACATGAGAGTGCAGCGGGCACCTTCAGGGTGCCACGCTGGCTTTGCACTGGGCCACCTCCCTGTGCTGTGCACGGCTGGCTCTTTGCTTTGCTGCTCTCGGCCTTGTGTCGTCGTACTCCTCTGGCTGCCTGCAGCCAGGGGCAGCCCTATCAGGAGGGTGAAAGGCCCCGTCTCCAATATCTCAAGGGGGAAACATAGCTCTCCCAGCCCTCAGCCCACGCTGTAAGCAGAGCAGAGCCTTTTCCCAAGCCCCGTTGGCTTTCTGCCTGCTTCTGGCCCCTGCCCACCATGACCCACTGCACTCGCTCTGAGTCACCTCCAGCATGCCTGGTGCCTCTTGATTTGCTGACCCTGGGATGTGAGGCTCACTGAGGGAAAGGTGGCTGTCCCAATGCTGAGGGCACACGTGGCTCACTGAGCAGACTTGAGGCTTCCCCAGCAGCTTGCAGGTGCCTTATGTGTCATGTTACAGTGCTTGTGCTCCTGCCTCTTCCTGTCCCTCTTCTCACCCTCACCCAACCTGCACCCTCTGACCTACCTTCAATAAACCCTGTTGCATCAGACACGGTGTCAAGAGCCCTCCTTCGGCTGCCGGTCGACCGCACATTACACCCTCCGGGCCTGGGAGCAAGGTGGGCTGGGGGAGCTGGTCTCTCAGACCAAGAGGGAACGGCTCTCAACTGCACCTGCCCATGGACCTTCCCTGCACCAAATAAAATCATCTCCAAGTTTAGCTAGTAAGCTAGTACGGTGTCCTGGTTTAGGACAAATTAGGGGAAATCTCCAAAAGGGAGCCCCCCAAACAAAACAAACCTCCAACCACCCCTCCCCCAACACCGGGTTCGGGAAGGAATTTCTCGGAGGAGCAAAGTGGAAAACAAAACCTATTTATTTACAAGTAACAAAAGAACACTCCCCAACACAAGAAAAGGAAAGAAACAGACTGTGTGTGGTGAGGGCGCCAGGCTTCTCTTGCAAGCTCCAGGTGTCCTGGACGTCTCAGGTCGGGTCCGGAGCCGGTCCAGTATCTTCAGGGGAGGGTAAGAAAGAGGGAGCAAAAGAAAAGAAAAAAACAGCGCAAAAAGCAGAAAGCAAGCAAGCAAAGCGGCTAGCCAAGCCAAGCAGCAAAAAGCCAAAAGCCAAAAAGGCCTGGTCAAACACTCCCCCCCTCTCTTCCCCGCCCCGCCGCAGCAAGACGGCCGGGGGGGGGGAAGAGAGAAAAGGCACAGCTGCCAGACACAACACACGATATTGGGATAAAGGCTGTCAACCCACGACACTCCACCCCTTATCCCATATCGTGAATATACAATAAAAACTTTCATTTCACTTACTCACACCTTTGACACTTACGCATTCCTCTCATCTTACTTGCTCAGACCTTTGACACTTACAGTTTCCTTCTGTCTCACATTCAACAAACAATGACATTCATATATGATCTCATCCCACAATCAGGTCTCCCTGAGGTACACACCGTGTTGTTTCATCTTTCTGCATTATCCACCATGTATAACCTGGTCCTTGAGCAAAGACAATCCCACGGATGGGTTTGTCTGTACTCGAGGCAGGATTGATCCATACTGTCTTTCCCAACAAACCTCTGACATGGGCCACTGGGGCTTTATCCCCATCTACTATATTAAGGAGCTCAGACTGAGCAGGACCTGCTAGGTTGGTGGAACCTCGAGTGTTAACTAACCAGGTAGACTTTGCCAAATGCTGCTCCCAGTTTTTTAAAGACCCCCCACCCAATGCTTTTAAGGTGGTTTTTAACAATCCATTATACCTTTCCACCTTCCCTGCAGCTGGTGCATGATAGGGGATATGGTATATCCACTCGATGCCATGTTCCCTAGCCCAAGTATTAATAAGATTGTTTTTAAAATGAGTCCCATTATCCGACTCAATTCTCTCGGGAGTACCGTGCCTCCAAAGGACCTGCTTTTCAAGGCCCAAGATAGTGTTACGGGCTGTGGCATGAGACACAGGGTAGGTTTCCAACCATCCCGTGGTGGCTTCTACCATGGTTAGTACATAGCGCTTGCCCCGGCGGGTTTGAGGCAGTGTGATGTAATCAATCTGCCAGGCCTCCCCGTATTTGTACTTAGACCACCGCCCCCCATACCAGAGGGGCTTCACCCGCTTGGCCTGCTTAATGGCAGCGCATGTCTCACAGTCACGAATAACTTGAGAGATACTGTCCATGGTTAGATCCACCCCTCGGTTTCGTGCCCACTTATAGGTGACATCTCTACCCTGGTGGCCTGAAGCATCATGGGCCCATCGTGCTAAGAATAACTCTCCCTTATGCTCCCAGTCGAGATCTATCTTCAACTCCCCTATCTTTGCAGCCTGATGTACTTGCTGGTTGTTTTGCTGCTCTTCATTAGCTCTACTTCTGGGGACATGGGCATCTACATGGCGAACCTTCACAGGTAACTTCTCTAACCGAGTAGCGATATCTTTCCACTCTTCCGCAGCCCAAATTGGTTTTCCTCTTCGCTGCCAGTTCGCCTCTTTCCATCTCTTCAGCCATCCCCATAGAGCGTTGGCTACCATCCAAGAATCTGTATACAAATAGAGCCTTGGCCACTTCTCTCTCTCTGCAATACCTAGGGCCAGTTGAATAGCTTTGATTTCAGCAAATTGACTGGATTCGCCTTCTCCTTCAGTAGCCTCTGCAACTCGTCGAGTGGGACTCCATACAGCTGCTTTCCACCTCCGTTTCATCCCTATGACGCGACAAGAACCATCGGTGAATAGAGTGTAACGTGTTTCTTCTGCTGGTAACTGATTGTATGGCGGAGCTTCCTCAACCCGGGTCACTGGCTCTTGTTCCTCATCCGCGACACTAAAGCTTTCACCTTCGGGCCAATTTGTAATTATTTCCAGGATCCCAGGGCGATTTAACTTCCCAATTCGAGCGCGCTGCGTAATGAGGGCAATCCACTTACTCCAAGTAGCATTGGTGGCATGGTGGGTAGAGGGAACCTTTCCTCTGAACATCCATCCCAGCACCGGTAGTCGGGGTGCCAGAAGGAGTTGTGCCTCTGTACCAATCACCTCCAAGGCGGCTTGGACTCCTTCATAGGTGGCCAAGATTTCTTTTTCTGTTGGGGTATAGTTATCTTCAGACCCCCTGTAGCTCCGACTCCAAAATCCCAATGGCCGGCCTCGGGTCTCGCCAGGCACCTTCTGCCAAAGGCTCCAGGACAGACCATGGCTCCCGGCTGCAGAGTAGAGCACATTCTTCACATCTGGTCCCGTCCTGACTGGACCAAGGGCTACAGCATGAGCGATCTCCTGCTTGATCTGGATGAAAGCTTGCTGCTGCTCAGGGCCCCAGTGGAAGTTGTTCTTCTTGCGGGTAACCAGATAAAGGGGTCTCACAATCTGACTATACTCAGGGATGTGCATCCTCCAGAAACCTATAGCACCTAAGAAAGCTTGTGTTTCCTTCTTATCAGTTGGCGGGGACATAGCAGTGATTTTGTTAATAACATCCGCAGGAATATGACGCCGTCCATCTTGCCACTTCACCCCCAAAAACTGAATTTCTCGGGCAGGTCCCTTGACTTTGCTCTTCTTAATGGCAAATCCGGCTTCCAAGAGAATATGAATTATCTTCTCTCCTTTCTCGAACACTTCTATTGCCGTGTTCCCCCAAACAATGATATCATCAATATATTGTAAATGTTCTGGAGCCTCACCCTCTTCTAGTGCAGCCTGGATCAGTCCATGACAGATGGTAGGACTGTGTTTCCACCCCTGGGGCAGTTGGTTCCAGGTATACTGCACTCCCCTCCATGTAAAAGCAAACTGGGGCCTGCATTCTGCTGCCAGAGGGATGGAGAAAAACGCGTTAGCAATATCGATGGTCGCGTACCACTTTGCTGCCTTGGACTCCAGCTCGTACTGCAGTTCCAGTATGTCCGGTACAGCCGCACTCAGTGGTGGAGTCACTTCATTCAAGGCACGATAGTCCACAGTCAGTCTCCATTCTCCATCAGATTTTCGCACAGGCCAGATAGGGCTGTTGAAGGGTGAGTGGGTTTTACTGACCACCCCTTGGCTCTCCAGCTCTCGGATCATTTTGTGGATGGGGATCACAGCATCTCGATTCGTCCGGTACTGCCTGCGGTGCACTGTTGAGGTGGCAATTGGCACTCGTTGTTCCTCTACCTTCAAGAGTCCTACTGCAGATGGGTTCTCTGATAGTCCAGACAAGGTATTCAATTGTTTAATACCCTCTATCTCCACTGCAGCTATTCCAAAAGCCCACCTGAATCCCTTAGGATCTTTGTAATAGCCATTCCGGAGGAAGTCTATGCCCAAAATACACGGAGCCTCTGGACCAGTCACAATCGGATGTTCCTGCCACTCCTTCCCAGTCAAGCTCACCTCAGCTTCCAACAAAGTCAACTGTTGTGATCCCTCCGTCACTCCAGCAATGGAAACAGGTTCTGTCCCCACGTGTTCCGATGGCATTAAGGTACACTGTGATCCAGTGTCAACCAATGCTTCATAGTCTTGTGGCTCTGATGTGCCAGGCCATCTGATCCACACCTTCCAGAAAACCCGGTTCTCCCGTGCCTCTTCCTGGCTGGAGGCAGGGCCCCTCTAAGCCAGATTGTCCTTCTTTCCTTGGGCATATGCCTTAGAAATTCCTTCAAGGGGATCGGACATGTCATCGTCATCAGCATACTTAACATCTCGGCTACGAGCGACCGGAGCTGCTATCCTTTTGGTGATACTTTCTCTTTTCTTCAAATCATGCACCCGTTGTGCCAAAGCAGCGGTGGGTTTTCCGTCCCATCTCCTCATGTCTTCTCCTGACTCACGCAGAAAAGCCCATAACTCAGCCCGTGGGATGTACCTTCTCTCCCCATCAAAGGAGCGCCAGCGTTGGACACCAGGGCCTCTAATTTGTACAGCTGAGATTTGAATAAGGTCCTCCTTAATCTCTTCCCGGAGTTTCTTATGATTCTCCTCTATTTTGTCCTCTAGTTTCTGCAGTCGGGTTTCCACTGCTGCAATTCTGGCATGAGTTGGGCCATGCACAGCATCTGCATACGCTCGGAGCTTCTTTGCCATATCGAGCACAGTCTCATATGTATCATCCCGCTTCATTATTGCTAGGGCAGAAGCGTATTCAGGTGGCCCAAGTCGCACAAGTTTCCTCCACATTACAGGTGTGCATGGTACCAGGTCCGGATTCCTAGTTGCTGTATCATCTGAGAAAATGAGCTCTGCCACCGCCATCTCTCTCAGGCGTTGGATCCCCTGTTCTATGGTCTTCCACCGTGTCTGCTGCATATAGAGATCATCCGTACACAGGTATCGTTCTGCTACGCTTCTTAGGACCCGTTCCCAGAGGCTGTGAGGGTTAGCCCCCCTCATCATACCTTGATCGATGACAGGATCATGTGACAGGGATCCCAAATGCCTCGCTTCAGTACCATCCAAAATCGTAACCTCCCCTGCAGCATCCCAAAGGCGGACTAACCAACTAATTATAGATTCGTCAGGTTGTCGTCTGTAATCCTTTCTTAGGCCTCTGAGGTCCTTCAGAGAAAAGGAGTCAATATTAGCTCCAGATTCTCTGCCCCTTGATGTGGCCTCTGATTTTGGTGAGGGTCCTTCTCCTGCATCATCATCATCATCCTCCACCTTTCGATCAGTCTTGCCTTTACACTTTCCACCTCTTGTATTAGCTGCAACAGCCATGGTTTGGGGCCTATTGTCTGATTCAGCTGCTAGCCTGGAGCCTGGGATGTTAGCTGCAGCCTGGGTCACTGGGATAGTAACCCTAACTTATCTCCCTGTTCCCTTTCTGCTATCTGCTGCTCCACAGTATCTAGCAGAGTATGGTAAACAAACACCAAGGCCCAGCTCACTGCAGTAACCCTTTCCTCCTTAGTATTACCATGGCACTTCTCCCTCAAATACTTTGCCACCTCGACTGGATCCTGAATTTGATCAGATGGAAAGTCCCAGTCTATAGGATCGGAAAATTCCTTTAAAGTCTGGCCCATGTCCTCCCATTTCCCACTCCAGTCAAGATTTTTCCTGCTTTGTTTTACTCCTAAGTCAGGAGTGTCTCTAACCCCTCTAGAAATCTCAGTCTTCATTTTATACACACTCCAGACAGTATAGAAAAGGCTTAATAAATTAAATGTCAGAAAGATGGTTTCTTTCAAACTCAGGGGAAATTCAGTATTTTCTAATAGAGATGTCAACAATTTGGAGGACAAGAAGGAAGACAAAGGCTGAAAAGCCCCTTCCCCTTCTTCTTCCCAAACAAACTGAGTAAACAACCATAACAACAATCCATACATTCCTGAAATAAAGTCCAGCATTTTTATCCGACACATCATCACACATAAGACCAGCACAATGACTATTCTGGTTAGTGCCCCCCGCTTACAAAAGCTACTTATTAGGGACAACATCAGAGCTATTTTTGGGTAAGGAAATAACCCCAGGGACCACAAAAGTATTAAAACTTCAAAAACCCCTAGGGACCAGAAATACCGGCAAGCTTCCACTCCAAATGACATTATGAATCACCAATATGCCCACCAAAATAGCCAAAACCAAAATATTATTGTTATAGGCTTTTTTCCCACTGTTTTTTGGCCTCCGTTTCCCGGCCAATGCACCAAAAAGTATATTGTCCTGGTTTAGGACAAATTAGGGGAAATCTCCAAAAGGGAGCCCCCCAAACAAAACAAACCTCCAACCACCCCTCCCCCAACACCGGGTTCGGGAAGGAATTTCTTGGAGGAGCAAAGTGGAAAACAAAACCTATTTATTTACAAGTAACAAAAGAACACTCCCCAACACAAGAAAAGGAAAGAAACAGACTGTGTGTGGTGAGGGCGCCAGGCTTCTCTTGCAAGCTCCAGGTGTCCTGGATGTCTCAGGTCGGGTCCGGAGCCGGTCCAGTATCTTCAGGGGAGGGTAAGAAAGAGGGAGCAAAAGAAAAGAAAAAAACAGCGCAAAAAGCAGAAAGCAAGCAAGCAAAGCGGCTAGCCAAGCCAAGCAGCAAAAAGCCAAAAGCCAAAAAGGCCTGGTCAAACACTCCCCCCCCTCTCTTCCCCGCCCCGCCGCAGCAAGACGGCCGGGGGGGGGGAAGAGAGAAAAGGCACAGCTGCCAGACACAACACACGATATTGGGATAAAGGCTGTCAACCCACGACATACGGTATAAACCATTAATTGCCTGGAAATCTGGCACTAGTCTCTGAGTTCCATTAGGTTTCTTTTTTGCTAATCTAGGAGTATTCAATTTTGACTGCCATTCTTCTAGTAGTCCTGATGTCAGGAATTTATTGATTGTTGGTTCTATTCCTTTCATTGCTTCTACGCTTCATGGGTATTGCTTTCTGACTACTGGTCCAACTCTTATCTCTAGCTCAATTTTCATAGGGTCTGCTCGTTTTGATTTTCCTGGGCTATCAGTATCCCATACTGTTGGGTACACCTGATTCAATACTTGCTCTAACTAGTTATTCCTGTTTGTTGGTCTGCTGTCACTTGTCAGTCCTACTGCTAAAACTGCTGGTTTGTCTTCAGGTACCTTCCATTGAAGTTTTCTTTTTCTAAACAGAACTGTTGCTTTTAATTTTTCAAGCAAATCCATGCCTAGGACAGATTTGGGTGAGTTTGGTAAATAAAGAAACTGATGTATTCCCATTTTCTTCTTGATTTTTCATTGAAGTGGCTTCAGGAAGAAAGCATTTTCTGGCTTCTATTGCTTGAAGATAGTTCTCACTTTTGGGTATCAGTGTTTTGGGTATCAGTGCTTGATTCAAGAATGAAACTGTGTCTGTGCAATTAGTTAAAAATTCAACTTCTTTATCATTCTTTAGCTGTATTTTAAGCAGTGGCCTGCTAGGGTAAGAATTGCCAGTCTCGGTCATTTCTTATCATCTAGAGTTGCTGCAAGTGTTTTGTGTACTTTGTCTGCTAACTCTGGGCACTGGCCCTATTTCCTGTGTCCTGATTTCTTACAAGATGCACATTGATTTGGCCCCAGCTTGGTCTGTGGCTGCTTTGAACCTCCTCTGCCTCTGCTATTTTCGCCCCTGCCTCTGCTTCAGCAATGCCTACATCCGTCCTCTCCCCGGTGCTGATCCAGAGCTGCCACCATGGCTGCAGGGAGCTCTTTTTCTTTTTTGCTCTATTGATTATCATACACTTTCTATGCTTTTCTCATTCATGCCTTTAAGTCTCTCTTTACATGGTTTCAGCTTCTGAAGTTGCTGCCTGACATTTGGGCTGGATTGCCCTAACATCAGGGAAACCCGCTGCTGCTTTCCCATATCCCATCAGGCATCCAGGGCTGTGCCTTTACGTGCAGCTGCTCAGAGCCTGTCCACAAAGTCAGTGGGTGCCTCATCCTGTCCCTGTGTAACGTTATCTATTACTGACGAAGTTATTGCTTTTGGAATGGCATTTTTTAATTCCAATGTGAGTATGTCCTGGTATCTGGTTAACATTGCACAGCTGCCTGCATCGTTTGTGTCCCACAAAGGGCTTACAAAAGGACACAGCTGGTCCACTTTACCGTGTAATGCTCCACTAGCAATTTGTCCCTGCACACATGCTCTGCTTACCTTGATCACAAACTCTTTTGCTGGTTTGGTGAGCTCTGTCAACATGAAATCATTATCACCTCACTCTGGCTCTTGTCTCTTGACTATGAACTGCAATCTTTTTGCTACTTTGCTCGGGTTTTCTCTATCCATTTTGACTTTTTCCCACCAACTCTTCAGGTCGCTAGTACAAAAGCAGATGTTCACCCACATGGCTTCCCCTGGGGGACTCAAGACTTGCCTTAAGGGGGTGACTAAAGGCAAAGCTTTCTTGGTTTTATTCCTTGTGTTGCTTGTCACTGGGGGTCTCTGAAATTGTCCCCTCACCTGGATTATTCATCTCATCCTCACTGCCACTTGGCTTTCATTCAGGGGCAAGAGTGGTTGCCTGAGGGGGAGTGTACCTGACCTGGCCTGGGCTAACTCGGCTCTAAGTCTTGGACAACTAGAACACAATCTTCCTGGTGCATTTGAGCCAATTTCAAACATCTCTGCCTTATGCTGAATGCTGAACGACATTTCTTTCTTTTCTGCCTCTTATCTCTTTCCAAAGTTAGGACTAAAAGTCCTGTGGGGCCAAATCAAAGCCACATTCTTTCTGACACTCAGGTTTATTCTTCAGGTTGAAAAAGATGTCTGCATATATCACAGGATCCCATTTTTCTTCTTGTCTTAAAAATAACATCAACTGTAACAAAGGATCATAAAGTTCCATTGGGGGTCACTTTTCACCATTTTCTAATTGATACCAAGCCTACTATTGGGTAAGAGTATTTAATCCGATTACATTTCCTTGAAAAATTACCCTCCGGGATAACTGCCAAATCTTTCTCATCTGCTAAATTACATTCTAGTGGACTCTTTTTAATACCATCTTTACTACTTGTGTTATTTATTCTTCATGCTATCTAAATTTCCCAACTTATCAGGATGTATTAGTACTTCTCTTTTCCTTCTCTTTATCCCCTGTAGACTACACTTAACACACATGGGCTGACTCTGAATCACCCAGCAACAATATTTTTTTTATAGTCTTAACAAGCAATGAAAACCAAAGGATTGCATGTGTGGAAAATTGGTATGATTCGTGCTGTAAAATTGAAACCACAATCAATATTGATACAGCAATTAATAATTCCAAATAATAAAACATTTAAAAGTTGTAATGCCAAAAAAGAAAGGAGGGCTTGCACCCCCCTCCCAGCAGATGTTGAAGGACAGGAGGAAAAAGCAAGAGATAACAGTTACTAACAATTAACAAAAAGAAGGTACAATCTGATTGGTTCCCAGGAAAATGCCAGCTGTAAGAGATTTATAACTTTGATGCTTAAATGCAGTAATATGTTAGTTTTGGCTTTCATTGTACTGGCTTGATGTGCATGTGTAACCCAAAGGTGAATTAAAAGACATAGATGAAAAAGAGAGGCCTTCATCAGTGACGACCCCCAAAGACTTGTGTGACCCCCAAAACAAGTGGTGGCACATGCACGGTAAAGGTGGTGATGAAGGCGGAGGTAGAAGTGTGATGAATCGAAAATGGGAGAAGATGACATTGACACATGGCATATAAGGGGGGAATCTTCACTTGGCAAGCTCGTACGTGAGGTGGCAAGAGTCCAAGAGCCCTGCACTCCGTACCCCCCGGTTATCTTTTGCTTATACGCTATTATTGGAACCAAATTATCCCTTATTTTTAGTCCAATTATATTGTTATTATTTCAAGTGTATCCAATTTTATATATTTTCTAAACTTTTCAATTCAAATTGCTGCTACCTCTAATATTGTTTGGTTTTTTGATGATGGGATAATTGGGCAAACATAACAATATGGAAAAACAGGCCTGGGAGCCTCCCTCATGGCTGCTTACCACACAGCTCATCTTTGGGACGGGTGCTTCACCTTTTATACCTCTGGGGGTTGCATCAGCCAACCCTGGCGCCTCCCAAAGTCTGTCAGTCAACTCTTCTTTGCCATTTATTGGTGGAGATTGCTTTCTTGCAACTTGATTGGTGGGTCAGGTGTTGTCATGCTGTGCCCTCCAGTAGCAACGAGCTTTTTCATTCTCAGCTGCCCTGTAGGAGGGGCACACGTACATGCCTTCCTTTTACCTGTGCTAAATAACCCAGGCTGCCCGGTGGCGACAATACAGAGGATGGGGAAAGGGGACTGTGAGGGGAACAGAGAGCATCTAAACAATAAACTACAGTAACATACCTATACATCAAGAAATCTTCTCCTAATATGCACACAGTATTAATTCCTTAATTGTTAGAGCCATTATCTCATTATTCATCTATAACAATTTTGATTTTTATTTTTACATTTTCCTACTGTTATTCCTTCTCCCCTGTCTTTACCTGAGAGCCCCTTAATTCCAAAATTTTAATAATTCAGAGGGAAAGGGTTTATATTTTCCATTTCCAGAGAAGCTCCTTCCTTCCTTAACAGACACCTGTCTTTCAAACCAAGACAGAGCCCCAAAAATCCCACAAAGATCTGCGCAACAACATGACCGGGTCCATCCTTCCTGAGCCAAACAGGGCAGAGCTGAACAAACAAAAACCAATTTTCCTGGTTTAACGAAAAAGCTGTGTTTTGGGTCCCATAAGAGGGACAGTGATGCTGTGCCCCATGGTACTGGGGGAGGGAATGGGGAGATCCTGGGGGTACTGGGAGCACTGGGAGCACTGGAACAGGGAGCTCTGGGCAGCCGCACATGGGACCCCACACTCGTGGCCATCCCCCCATGGCACGGTGGGCATCCATGGGAGCTGGGGGGCAGACACACAGTGGGAGGTGCCCTCAGGCAGGGATCTCCAGTGCCCCCAGTGCCCCCAGTGTCACAGCATGTTCTCATAGATGTCACTGGAGTCCTGCTGTTGCCCATGGGGTCCTGGCAGCTCTGCATTGGTCACCTGGGCGGTTGTGGCACAGGGGGGCACTGCAAGAGACACCGGGTGGGGGAAGCTGGATGGGAGGTGACACCCCTAGGGTGACATGTCCCTGTCCCCCCACCTGTACTCACCACCTGCCTTCTTGTTTCGCACGACCTGGCTGTGCAGCACCTCCCCTGCCTCTGGAGGGGCCGAGGGCCCTGGGGGACCCCTGCAAGGATAAGGGGGTGTCTGTGGGGGTGTGGGGGGTCTTAATGAACATAAAATGGGGGTTCAGGCCTGGACCCTCCACTCACCTTTCCTGCTGTTTCCTGAGGGCTGCAAAGGAAAGGGGGGAGGGGTGACTATGGAGTCCTCAGGGCCCCTGAACACCCTTGAGATCTCTGACTGCCCCCAGGAGCCTGGTGCATCCCTGAAGCTCCTGATGAGCCTTGAATCACCCACTGAATCCACTGAGCCCCCAAACTCCTCCAAACCCCTGACAGAACCCCCAATGTCCCGCACGACCCTGCAGGACCTCCCCAAATCCCCCAGGACCTCCAGGTGAGATCTCTGGGGATTCAGCTTCACCCAAGTCAGGAGCTGTTGGTGCCGCCATCTGGACCCTGAACTCTGTGGGGATTCATCCCAATCCCTGGGACCCCCATTCCCCTTCATTGTCACCCACTCAGGTGGTGCCACCAGTGCCAGCCTCCGATGACAGCCAGGAGCAATGCCAGGAACAGGAGGGACCCACAGACCCCTGCGGCCACTGCTGGGGACAGAGAGGGACACATTGGGGTCACCCAGAACCCCGGTGGTCCTGAAGTCCCCCTGTGACCCTGTGTGACCCTACCTGTGCCTTGTTCCTGTGTTGTCACCTCCAGGGCCAGCTCTGAACTGAGTGCCTGGTGCCTGTCCTGCTGGTTGGTGACCATGCACTGGTAGGTGCCCGAATGTCCCACATCGACAGCCCTGAGCTCCAGGAGGGGACCCTGGGCCACCGCCTGCCCATTGTGCAGCCAGGTGAAGGTGACAGGGGCTGAGCCCACCTGCACCGAGCAGCGCAGGGTCATGTTGTCTCCTGAGTGCACCAGGTGTGCCAGGGGACTGAGGGTGATGGTGGCATTGTCCACGGGCACTGTGGGGACACAGACGGGGCTGGCACCTGGTGAGGTGGATGGGGATGCCATGGGTGGGGTCACCCCCAGTCTGAGGGTCCCGCTCACAAAGGACAGTGACATTCAGGGGGACACTCTCAGCCATGCTGTCCCTGCAATGGCAGTGGCCGCTGCCATTGTCCCCAGTGTGGTGCAGCTCCAGGCAGGGCCAGTGCCAAGTGGTGCCCCTGAGCCCTCCCGGGCACCAGGAAATGGACAGGTGACCTGTCCCTGTGGCCACCGTGCAGCTCAGCACTAGGCTGCACTGACAGTGACACCCCCAAGGGCAGAACCCCTGCGGGAGGGGGTGACACCAGGGGACATTGAGGGACTTGGGGGGAGGTCAGGGAGGGGCAGGGAGAGTCCAGTGAGGGAGAGGAGAGGAGGTGCAGAGCTAGGGCGGGGGGGGGCTTGGATAGGTACCCCAAGGAAGGATGGGGCGTTGTGTCTCTCCTGCCCCCAGCGCTGCCCATACTTGTACCGGATAGTGACACCAGTGTTCCGGGAGCCCTGGCAGGTCAGTGTCACCCGGTCCCACAGCACTGCCAACCTCCAGCGGGGCTCCACCAGGAGCTGGGTGGTCCGGGCACCTGTGGGTGACAGGGGACACCAGCCTGCCAGGGCCAGTGTGGGGCTGGGGACAGCGGGGTTGGGCCATGGCATCCCCCAAGGACTCACCAGCGAGGCCGAGGGTCTGGGGTGGAAGGGAGAAGGGACAGGGCTGGGTGGGGGTGGCACCATGGGGACAGTTGTGCACAGGGGAATGGTTCATAGGGGCTGCCCTTGAACTGTCTCCCTGGGGAAATTGGTGTGGCAGAGATGTCTCGATGGGGACACTGTGCTAGCACAGGTCGCCCCCGCCAGCCCCATGGCCTCTGTCTCCATGGCTCATCCACATTGTGCTTGTCTTCTTCTCCCTGTCCCTGCATCCCTGCATCCCTGCATCCCTGTGTCCCTGTCCCCACAGCTGCCCCAGCCCCAGGATACCTCTCCCCACATTCCTATCCCTCCAGCCCTGTTCACACTCTCCTTTCCCCACGGCCACCCCATGACCCCGGTCACTTCATGCTCTGGCTCTTCTGGCATTGGGAACCTCAGGGAACCCTGCAGCTCCCCTGTGCCTCCTCCCCACCACTCTCTGCCTCACCAGGGCCCATCCCGGGGGTACTACCAGTGCGGCCTGTGCCCGGGCCTCACCCCACTGGAGCAGCGCCACCTTCCCGGCCATCCCGGTGTCCCCAGCCATGTGCACTGGCTGTCACTCGCTGCTGTGGCCACCGCTCCCCTGCTGGCAGCGCTTTGAATGAAGGGGAAGGAAGCGAGGTCACATCTCGTCCCCATGTGTAGGTGGCACCTAGTGGGGGCAGGGTGCCCACAAGCTGGGGACAGGCTGTGGGCAGTGGGGGGACATGCTGGGGTCAAGGCTGTCTCTCGATAGGTGGGACATGGACTTCCCAGGAGCAGGGGGGGCGTGGTGGGTTTGTGGAACCAGGGATGGGTGTCCAGGGGAATGGGGGTACAGGGAATGTGTCCATGGGGAATTGGGGTCATGAGGAGGGGGAGTCACGGGGGTTGGGGTGCCATGGGAATGGGGGCCCCTAGGGCTGGGGGGACTCAGGAATGGAAGTTCCAGGGGAGGGTGGGCTCCAGGGGTTTGGTGTCATGGTTTTGGTTTGCTAATTTGAGATATATTGGTTAATGTAATAATTAGTGTGGTGGGTTTAGTGTTGGTTAATTATTAGTGCATTTATCAGAATGTATTTATTTCTTTTTTGTTTTGAGATGAGACTAGGAGAAAGGTAAAGTACATTTAAAACTTTAGAAGTTTTTATAAAGAAAAAATTTTAATTGTAATAAATTTATTGTAATAAATCCCTCATCAAGGGATTTTTGTTCCAGAGATGGGTGCAGGGGGAACCGGGGGACCTGGGAGAATTAAGGTCCCGGGGGAATGGGGACTTCAGGGCATGGAATGAATGGGAGAGGGTTCCTTGGGAATGGGGTCCTGGGCCATGGAGTTCCTGGGGCATGGCAGGCCTGGGATGGGGGTCTCGGAAAATGGGAGAGAGAAGGAATGGGGGTCCCATGGTCAGCTTCCCAGGGGAATGAGATTGCCAGGGATGGACTGTGATAGGATATGCATGTGGGTCACAGCTCCTTCCCTGGCTGCCTCAGACTTTGGGAAGACTCAGGGGCTAGCGCTGCCTGCTGGGTTGCCCGTGATTTGGGGGGGCAAAAAGAGGGGATTTAGAGGTGCTCTGGGTTGTGCCACCACAACCTCCAGGGGCATTTCCCGTTCTTCATTCCCATTTCCTTCCTTTTATCCCTCAATTTCATAACCTCCCAGTTCATGCCTTGGTGATCCTGGGGAGCTCCTGAGCAGGGAACGTGTTGGGGAAGCCCAGGGTGGGGGAAGCAGGGGTGAGGGGTCTGTAGGGAGGGCTGGGGAGGCTGTGGGGGATGGAGGAGTGCAGCTTTCCCCCTGCCTACACTTTCTCTCTCCTGCAGCAGATGGAAGAGGCCGTTTGTGCTGAGTGTCACATGGGAGGAGGGTTCTGCCCTGGGGGGGGGCAAATACAGGGGGCTCCTGTCCTGGGGGGATCCTGTCCCAGGGGGGACACATGCTGGACAAGGGGCTCCTGTCCTGCGGGATGGCAGCTCCTGGTGTTTCCAGACTTCTCCATTCTTGCTCATCCCCTGCAGGATCTGAGCCAGCAAGAGCCACTGGGGAATGGAGCCCTGGGCAGGAAGGAGCTCCCAAACTCCTGCTCCTTGAAGCCAGTGGCCATCCAAGGGTGGGGCCCAGCCATGGCCCAGCCACACTGCACAGGGATGGCCATTGAACAGCCCTGCTCTGCCCAGCCCCAGGGGGCAGCCAGCACCTGAGGGTTCCCCCCTGCCCCCTTGGCTTTGATTCTGACAGCCTTAGAGCTGCTGCAGAGGTGAGAATTGTGTGGGGGAAAAAGGCCTGCCTGTGGTTTGCTCAGCTCTGCAAGAAGCACAAACCCCAAAGAGAGCCCAAGCAGTGGCTCTGTGAGGGCCTTTGATGGTTTTCAGAGCAGGGCTGGCTGGAAACCCCCCTGCAGAGGAAATTGAGAGAGAGCCAGTCCAGAAATGCAATTGATCACTTTGTCCCTCTCACCAAGTATTGTAAATACATATTATATTACTGGAATTTTAAAAATATTTAAATGGAATTTATATATGTAATGTTAATGTAACTTTGTTACAAAGATATAGTTTTTATTTCTATTGTTAATTAAGCTTTGTAAATAGCTGAATAAGGATGCTTGTGTTAAAATGCCTGCTTGGATGGGATAACATCCAATAAACACAGGATGAGGACACCTGCTACAGATATGCCAACTATCAACATTCACTGCCTGAAGACAGTGTGGACCAAGGCCCAGAAATGAAGATGATGATAAGAAAGGACTAAAAGCACAACCAAGGAATAATGCTCTAAAAAGGCAGATCCAAGGAGGGGCCATGCTAAACAATTATTGAAATGTAAATTATTTTGGGGAAAAAGTTTTCTATGCATAAGAGTCTATGAATATGCAACAGGCTGATCTAAGACAAAAGGTATCAAAGAGGTATCCCCGAAGAGAACAGTGTGCTCTTGGCTGAGTGCCAAGATGCACCCACCCATAACAACCTTTGCCCTATGGTCCTTGTCTCCTATTGTCCTCTTTTATACTTCTAAAATTTTTACAGGAGAGAGAACGTGTTTTTCACATATCGCAAAGATGAGAATTCTGTGAGGGAAAAAGGCCTGCCTGTGGTTTGCTCATCCCTGCAAGAAGCACAGAACTCAAAGGGAGCCTAAGCAGTGTCACTGAGAGGGCCTTTGATGGTTTCCAGAGCAGGGCTGGCTGGAAACTCCCCCTAAAAAGGCAGCTGTAGGGGAACCAGTCCAGAAATGCAGCAATTGATCACTTTGTCCTTCTAGGCAAGGGACCTGGGAGAGACCCGAAAATCCTGCAAAGACAACAACCATCTGCTCAACAATCTGACCAGGACCCTCCTCCTCCTTCCTGTCTCAAACCTGCAGCCCTTTAGAACATGCCAGAATATATTTTTGGGTTCTGGCTCAGTTGCGAGACAAGAGAGAAAAGGATGGAAATGTTGAGCAGGGGCTCTACCCCATGGCGGTGGTGGGCAGGGACGCTGTCTGGATTCCAGGTGTCCCCAAAGCTGCTCCATCCCTGCGCTCCTCACCTGCACAGGGCACAGGGAATAGACAGGGCTCTTCTCTGCCCCTGGCCCGCCCCTTCCAGGGTACCCCTCCACTTCCTCGAGCTGTGGGGGCCTTACCCTGGCAACGCTTGGTCCCGACACATCGCGACAGTGGCTTCAGACACGCTGTCACAGTCGGTTTGGACACTCTGTGATCGTCCTGGCACTCGCAGCGCGATGGCAGCTGGGCCCCTTCCCGGTGCTCCGGGACCACCATTGTGGTCCCTCCTTTCCTCAGACCCCACCGCAGGGTCTCTGCTCCCCCCTGTCCCAGGGTCTCCCCTCCGCTGTTTTGCTCCCTCCATGCTCGGGGCTCCCCAGTGGGGTCCCGGTCCCTCCATCCCGGCCCCTCCCACCCGCTGTCCCCCGGCCCCTCCGGCCGCGCCCCCCGACAGCCCCGGGGCCGGCACCGGCAGAGGCTGCCGAGCTCCTGCAGGATGAGACGTTCCTGGGGCAGCGCCGGCCGAGCGGGGCCTGGCTCGCTCATGCCGTCCTTGCCCACAGCACTCGGGTTCCAGCAGGCCTAGGCTGCTCCTTTGGGACCTGCTGACCGCTCCTGGAGCACTGCCCTTTGTCGGGAACGAGCCCGGGAGTATCCAAATCATCCCCAAGGCCTGGCCTGGGACCTCCTGTGAGGCTGCGCCTGAGCCCTGAGGGGTTTGGGAGCCCGATGGGTGTCACTGCTCTGTCTCAAAATCTAGGGGGAGCAGGAATGGCAAGTGGTGTTCCACCATGGCCCTGCCCCGTGGGCCTCACTTGAGCACCCTGCAGAATTCCCGACGCTCCTGCTCCACCTGCATGGCCAGGTGCTGTTCCCATGGGCCACCTGCTCCAGCCGCTCCCGCCTCAGCCACAGAATCCCAAAATCCCCAGGAGAAGCAGCAGAGCCCTGTGTTTGTGCACAGGGATGCTTTAGGAACACAGCGGACCTTCAGAAATCCCAACAATAATTACAACACCTCCTGAAGGGTCTGCAGCGTCTGGAGCAGAACAGGGGCTTTGGCCCAAACAGCTCCAATTTAGCCCCATTTTGCCCTCCCAAGGCACAGCTCCCAGCCCTGGCTATCTCTGTGCTCCAGCTGCAGCTGCAGAGCCCTCAGGGCTGTGCCTCTGCTCTCCTCCTCCTCCTTTGCAGCGGCTGTGTCAGAACCAGCAGTGGCCCAGGAAGAGCAGGAAATCCAAATGTGCTCTGCAGCCACCTGAGGAGCCCTGGCAGAGTCAGCACTGAGCACAAGCTTTCCTCGGCATCCCAGGGAAATTCAACATTCCCAGAGCTGCTGTGCCCAGGCTGAAGGAGGAAAGGGAATGGAAGGCTGTAAAGCAAGCAGAAATGATGTTGTGAACCCGAGACATGTCAGGCACTGCCTTTCTTCCCTCTGGGATTATAGACAGTGGTTGCGGTTTTTGTGCAGGGCGTGTGCCTGGCTCCGAGACACTGCTACGCTGCCAGTGGGCACTGGGATCCAACCTGCTGCCTTGGCGGCTTCTGCCCGCTGCCGGTGGTGGTGCTGGGACCAATTGGTGGCCATGAGTTTGCAAAAGGAGCGATTTCCCCTCCTTCCTCCCGTCCGAGGCCGCCATGGCCCCTGAGGGGATGGAGCTGGACCGGGGCGCCCCCTGCTGGCCGGGAGTGCTCCCTGCAGCGCCCCCTGCTGGCCGGGGTTATAACTGCCACAAAAACCAACAGTGCAGAGCAGGAGGGAAAGTTCTGGGTTTGTGTTGTTTGTTCTGTCTGGTTTATAAATTTCCCAGGAAAGAGCTGTTATTCATTCTCCAACACTTTGGCCTGGAAGCCCCATCATTTTTGAAATTTATAAAAGTTTTAGGCATGGGTCTTCTTTCCATTCCAGGAACATTCACACTTTCCTTGGCAAATATTTCTCATTTAAACGAGTGGTCAAATCCTGGCTTCCAGTGTGGATGGGACAGAGACCTCAACTGAAGACAGGGTCAGGCATGTGCCACCTCATGCTCTGCCCTTTAAGCCAGTTGGGCCACCAAGCGCCCTCTCCCCAGCTGGCACTTCTGGTCTCCTGGCCACTCAGGAGCTGGCTTTGGCAGAGTGTCACAATGTCCCCAGTGTGCCATGGCTGACACTCTGATGGACAGACGGGGCCCTGTCTTAGCAAAAGCACGGTCTGGCCCACCCCTGCCAGACACAGGTGATCCAAAATGTCTCCAGACATCAAACTTTTCCTGTCTCTGTCACCCCACCCTGTGCCATGGCCTGATCCTGACTGCCCTGGCAAAGGGGGAGGCTCTGGAACCCTCACAGGGCCTTTCTGACATCATTGTGGGGGAAACACAGCAGAGGAGGGGTTTGGGACAGGGGACAAGAGAATCCAGAGACTCCTAAATGCCACTTTGGCCATCAGAGCAGTGAAGTTCCGGGACCTGCCTGGTTCCTCCTGGTAGAGGAATCGTGCCAGAGGCAACCTCTGGGGTTTGTTCCTTTTTGACTGCTTTCCCTGGAAATGGTTCCTTTTGTGACCCTTTGAATTCTGAATCTTGAGAACTGAGAAGTATTGATTCAACAACCAGGCGGGACCCTCCTCCTTCCTGAGCCAAACAGGGCAGAGCTAGACAAACAAAAACCGTTTCTTCTGGTTTAATCAAAACGCTGATATTTGGGTCCAGTAAAAGGGAAAAGGGTCCTGTGCCTCCTGGTAGTAGAGGAGGAAATGGGGAGCCCCTGGGGGTACTGGGAGCACTGGGAGCACTTGAACGGGGAGCCCTGGGCAGCTCCACATGGGAGCCCCTACTCGTGGCCACTCCCTGGGCACGGTGGGCACCCATGGGAGCTGGGGGTGTCCTTGGGCAGGGACTCCAGTGCTCCCTGTGCCCTCAGTGTCACAGCACGTTCTCGCAGATGTCACTGGGGTCCTGCTGCCTCCTGTGGGGTCCTGGCAGCTCTGCATAGGTCACCTGGGGGGATGCGGCACGGGGGGGCCCTGTGAGAGGCACCAGTTGTGGGGACCTGGATTGAGGGTGACACCCGTGGGTGATGTCCCCCGTGTCCCCCCTGTACTCACCACCTGCCTTCTTGGTGCTCACGACATCACTGTACAGCACCTCCCCTGCCTCTGGGAGGGCCGAGGGCTCTGGGGGGGGCCTGCAGGGATAAGGGGGTGTCTGTGGTCATGGGGGGGTTTTGTTGTGGGGGTAAAATGGAGGTTCAAACCTGGAGTCCTTCACTCTCCTTTCTTGCTGTTTCCTGAGGGCTGCAAAAGAAAAGCATGAGGGGTGACGCTGGGGTTCTCAGGGCTTCTGAACACCATCGGGACCCCTGACTGTCCCTGGGACCCTCAAGCATCTTTGAAAGTCCCAGAATACATTAAACCAACCTTTCAATCCACTGAGACCCCAGAGTCCCAAAAACTCCCCCAAAACCCCTGACAGAACCCACAACTTCCCTGCACAATCCCGCACAACCTCCCCAAATCCCCCAGGACCCCAAGCTGAGGTCTCTGCAGGATCAGTTTCTCCCAAGTCAGGAGCTGTTGGTGCCACCCTATGGCCCCCATACACTGGGGGGCTTCACCCCAATCCCTGGGAACCCCATCCCCCCGTATTCTCACCCACCACAGCAGTGCCACTGGTAACAGCCCCCGATGACAGCGAGGAGCAGCAGCAGGAACAGCAGGGACCCACTGAGCCCTAGAGCCACTGCTGGGGACAGAGAGGGACACATTGGTGTCACCCAGAAGCCCAGGGGTCCTGCACTCCCCGTGTGACCCTGTGTGACCCCACCTGTGTCCCTGTGTCCCCGCGCTGTCACAGCTACGACCAGCTGAGGGCGAAATGCCCGGAACACGCGCTGCCCATCCTGTCCCAGCTGGTTGGTTGCCACCCACTGGTAGGTGCCCGAATGTGCCACATCAACAGCTCCAAGCTCCAGGAGGGGACCCCGGGCCACCTCCTGCCCATTGTGCAGCCTGGAGAAGGTGACAGGGGCTGAGCCCACCTGCACTGAGCAGCGCAGGGTCACGGGGTCACCGGCATGCACCTGGTGTGACAGGGGACCAGGGGTGATGGTGGCATTGGCCACGGGAACTGTGGGGACACAGACAGGGCTGGCACCGGGCGAGGTGAGATGGGGTACCATGGGAGGGGTCACGCCCATCCTGAGGGTCCTGCTTTCCCAGGCCGGTGACATTCAGGAAGTCACTCTCAGCCACGCTGTCCCCGTCGCTGACCCGGCACTGGTACTGGCCGCTGTCATTGTCCCCAGCATGGCGCAGCTCCAGGCGGGGGCCGGTTCCCAGCAGTGCTCCTGAGCCCTCCCGGTGCCAGGAGAAGGACAGGGGACCCGCAGCCACCGCACAACTCAGCACCAGTCACTCCCTGCATGCCACCTGTCCCCCAGAGGGCTGCACTGACAGGGACACCACCAAGGGTGGGACCTCTTGGATGGGGGGACACCAGGGAACAGTGAGAGACCCGTGGTGGGAGAGGGGAAGTGGGACCCCAGTGAGGAAAAGGAGGCACAAAGATAGGAGGGGTGCTTGGAACGGGACCCCAAGGAATGATGGAGGGCTCAAGGATGAGTAACCTGGAGAGGAAGATGGGGAGACACCAGGAAGAGTATGTAAAACCAGAGAGGGAATGGTCAGACTTGAGGACCATGGAGGGAGATCAGAGAGGGCTGAGGTTGAATCAGGGAGAGATGAAGGGATCCCAGTGAGGAATGCGGGGACACAGAGGGTGGCCCCAGCAGGAATGAGGGGATGTGGAAAAAGATTACAGGAAAGATGGGGGTACCCACATAGGGCTGGGAGATCTGGTGAGGTACCCAAGAAAGGATGGGGAACCCGGGTAGTTATGGGGATCCCCAGACAGGGCAGTGGCCCCCAAGGAGGCTGTGCAGGCTCCCTGTGCCCATCCCCACACTCACTGCGCACCGTGATGCGGAGCCGGGCGCTGCTCTTCCGCATGGCCCCACCCTCAGATTGCACCTGGCAGCTGTAATTCCCCGAGTGGGAGACCCCCACGGTGGGCACCAGCAGCTGCGGGGACCCCTGCGGGCCCCCCACCACCTGCCCGTCCTGGTAGAACACGTGCAGGAGGGGCCTCAGGGCCGCAGGGGGCTGGGGGTGCTGAGGCAGCTGAGAGTCAGGGGGGATCCCACAGTAAGATAAGGGGGACCCTCCAGCACCGGCACCCAGAAGAGCTCTGGGAAGGAGAGGAGAGGGAGATTTGTGAGCCCAAGTCCCTGGGGAGGGACTGTGAGGGTGTCAGGGTGGCGACTGTGGGGTGCTCACTGTGCACTGTCACTGTCACTGAAGCCGAGTGCGCCCACAGTGCCACCTCAGAGTCCACCTGGCCCCCGCAGCTGTAGCGGCCACTGTGGTTCAGCTGCAGAGGGGACAGGGACAGCTCGGTCCCATTGAGGGACCTCCCCACCTCCTTGTCCCCATGGTAGAATCGCACCCCGGTGACCGACATGTTCTCCCAGCGCCGGCAGCGCAGTGTCACCGTGTCCCCCTCCAGCAGCTCCTGCGCCGGCACCTGCAGCACCAGTTGGGCTGTGGAACATGGGAGTCTTAGGACACCTGTGGCATTCAGTTTTCTCAAGGACCCTCGAATTGGAACACATCCAGTGCAGCAGGGTTCCCTGAATCCAGAACAGGGGTCCATCCACTCTGAGATGCTCTGGGATCTCCCCATGTACAGGGGATGGGCTCTGGTCACACCGGAGGTGCCCCATGGAGCAGAGCACACCCAGAGACCTTAGGGTCCCTGCAGGTGCGAGGCCAGAGACAACCAAACCCCTCTCACCATTTGAGACTGTCACGGAGGGGCTGAGCCCGGTGCCAGGTCTGTCACATGTGTAGGTGCCACTCTCGGTGACGGTGACAGTGAAGTGGTCCGGTCCCTGCTGCCCCCAGCACTGCCCATACTTGTACCAGGTGGTGGCCTGGGCAGTGCCCGAGCCCTGGCAGGTCAGTGTCACCCGGTCCCACAGCACCGCCGGCCTCCAGGGGGGCTCCACCAGGAGCTGGGTGGTCTGGGCACCTGTGGGTGACAGGGGACACCAGCCTGCCAGGGCCAGTGTGGGGCTGGGAACAGCAGGGTGGGGCAATGGCACCTGCGAGGACTCACCAGCGAGGCCGAGGGTCTGGACTGGAAGGGAGAAGGGACAGGGCTCAGTGAGGGTGGCATCACAGGGACATTGGCAGGGAGGGACTGGGTGTGGGGGCGGTCCATAAACTGTTATAGTGTGGCAAGGACCCCTTGGGGGCAGACACATTGGCTAGCCCTTGCTCAGTTAGGACATGGGGACACATTGGACGTACGGAAATGGAGACTCAACAATGGTTGCAGTGGTCACCCCCACCAGCCCCATGATAGTTCCCCAAATCCCTGTCCCCCTGTTATTGTCCCCCTTCTCCTGTGCCCACAGCCCTGGTCACCTCATGCTCTGCCTCTGGGACCTTTTGTGATCTCAGGGGACCCTGCAGCTCCCCCGTGCCCCCTCCCCACCAGTCTCTGCCTCACCAGGGCCCATCCCCAGGCTGTCAGGTCCGTGCCCGGGGCACTCACCCCACAGGAGCAGTGACACCTTCCCGGCCATCCCGATGTCCCCAGCCATGTGCACTGGCTGTCACTCGCTGCTGTGGCCACCGCTCCCCTGGCTGGCGGCTCTTTGGATGAAGGGGAAGGAAGCGAGGTCACGTCCGTCCCCACACGTAGGTGGCCCTTGGTGGGGGCAGGGTGGGGACAGGATGGGGGCAGGGTGGGGACCCTGTGGGACATGGGGGTGATGGTGGGACATGGTGGGGACATGGTGGGGCCAGAATTTGGAGTCTGAGGTGGTGTAGGGAGCCAGGGATGGGTGTCCAGAGGAATGGGGTGCCCAGGGATGGGGTCCCATGGGAATGGGGGTCCCAGTGGATGGATGGACTCAAACTTGGGGATGAGGGTGCCAGAACAATGTGGCCTCCAGGGATTTGTGATCATGGGATGGGGGCCAAGGGATGGGGGTGCTAGTGGAAAGGGGAACCCTGTGAGAATGGGTGCCCTGGTGGAATCAATGTCCCCAAGGGAATGGGGCTCCCAGGGACTGGAATTACCAGGATGGGGTTCTTTGGGGTAAGAGATCGTGAGGAACTGCAGTCTAGGGAAGGGGTCTTAGGGAAGGAGGGACAAAAGGAAATCAGATTCCCATGTTTGGGGTCCCAAATGAATAGGGGTGCCAGGGATGGGCAATTGCTACGGGGGCATGGGGGTCTCAGCTCCATCCCTGGGTGCCTGAGATTTTGGGGTGACCCATGGCCAGGTGCTGCCCCCTTGGCATGCTCGTTTCCTGTGCAGATATCACATGGGGGTCCTGGGTAGCTCTGCTTCTGTGCCTTCCCCTGCCCTTGATTTTTACTTTCTTTATTTCTGTTTTCTTCCTTTTTTTCCTTACTTTTATGCCATATCCCCTCAACCCCAGTTCCTGGCTCAGCAATCCCAGGAATCACCTGAGCAGGGAATGCATTGGAGGCAGCCAGGGGAGGGGGATAATGGGGAGCAACGAGTGCAGTGAAGGGTGAGGAGGCTGTGGGGGATGGAGGTGTTGGGCTGCGCCCCCTCAACACTTTCATTTTCTTTTTCCTGGACAAAAAGGAAGAGGCCGTTTGTGCTGAGAGTCAGAGGGCAAAGGGAGGCAGTGTCTGTCCTGGGAGGGCACATCCAGGAGGATCCTGCCCTGTGAGGTCCCTGTTCTGGGGGTGATCTGGGGGGAACCAGTCCAGGGAGTGACACAACCTGGCATGGGGTGTCCTGGGGGTGGCAGTTCCAGAAATGTCCCTGCACATTCCTGGCCGTGTGCCTGTCCCCAGGGTGGCACATCCTGGGGACCCCTGTCAATGCAAGGCTGGGGCACAGCCATGGCCCAGCCCCACTGCACGGGGATGGCCATTGCCCAGCCCTGCTCTGCCCAGCCCCAGGTGGCAGCCAGCACCTGAGGGTCCCCCCTGCCCCCTTGGCTTTGATTCTGGCAGATTTAGAGCTGCTGCAGAGCTGAGAATTCTGTGGCGGAAAAGGCCTGGCTGTGGTTTGCTCAGCCCTGCAAGAAGCACAAACCCCAAAGGGAGCCCAAGCAGTGGCTCTGTGAGGGCCTTTGGTGGCTTTCAGAGCAGGGCTGGCTGGAAACTCCCCATGCAAGGGCAGCTGTGTGGGAACCAGTCCAGAAAGGCAGCAATTGATCATTTTTTCCCTCTCAGCAAGGGACAGAAAGAGCCCCAGAACTACTGCAAAGACAACAACAATCTGCTCAACAACCTGACCTGGACCCTCCTTCTTGAACAAAACCTGCAGTGCTTTGGTACCTCATGGAAAGAATGTTTGCATTCTGGATGTGCACACCAGAAGAGAGGGGGAAATGTGGAAATATTGAGCAGGAGCTGCACACAAGGGGCTGGGGGACAGGGGTGTCACAGCAGGAGCAGGGAGTGTCCAGGCAGGGGAATTCAGGGCAGGCTGGAGTGGATTTACCAGGGAATCAGACCCTGAGACACACATGGGCATTTCCACAGATTCCTGTGCACTGTCCCAAGGATGGACAGAACTTCTCCCCTTTTGGGAGCTGAATCTATGAGAAGTCATTCAAGTTTCAGTGTGGGACTGAGAAAAATCGGGATAATTCCTAAATATGGCTCAACAAAAGGCTTCCTTAGGGGCTGGGTTACTGCCAAGCAGGCAGGGAACAATCGCATGGAGCTGTTGGATACTCAGGGATTTTCCACGCTCTCTGTGGTATCCACAAACAAATGCTGCCCTTGGATGCAGCAAGGGGCTCCAAAAGGGAGAAAAAAACCATCATTTTTTGTGATTTGTTTGTGTTTTCATTGTGAGTGACTTGTTGGGAAAGCAATGATTCAAAGTATTCTATAAACCAGCTAATTTTATACCTTGTGCGTTTGATTTATTTTTTATTGGGAAAATAATGGTGTGGGAAAAGATTCTTGCCTTGATTCTATGGATGTGTAATTTTGTCTCAGCCAATTGGTCATCACATGTTTGCTAAGGTCGCTGAGCTGGGAAATGGGAGTGACAGGAAAGAGCCCAGGAGTGTGTTGGGCAGATATCGAGAACCTCCCAGGGCAACCTTGAGTTGGCCCCCTGGCCATGAGCACTGTGGGGAATGTGCTGGGTTCTGAGTTACGCCAAAATCTGAGGCAATCCCAGAAGCAGCTTTGATCCCTGTGCCCACCCAGACATTGCCCATCCCTGGTACCCTGTTATGGTTTGGGCCTGGCAAAGCCAGAGCCCCCATGAGTACACCTTCTCCCCGGTGTCTGCTGTGAGGAATAAGCAAAGCAGGCTCCAACTTAAACATAAAGAGAAGTTTATTAACTAAGCTACACACAAACAATTACTAAACTACACACAAAAGACGAAAAAAAAAAAAAAAAAACCACGAGGAAAATGAAAACCTCACAAAAAACCACTCTCCTCCTCCCCCCTATTCCCAATACAATACATCCTCCAAAATCACCAGTTCTGGGTCCAACACCACCCTTTAGATTGCTCAAAATTTCAGCTCCTCAAGAGGAGAGGGAGTCCTTCCATGTGTCATGGTGGCCTTTTCCGTCCTTGTTCCGGTGCTCTCACCACCGAACGAGAATCAGGGCTGCTTCCAGGGTTGTCTTTTTAAGGATGCTTTGTCCAGTTCCAGAAAAGCACAGTATCTCACCTTCTCACCTTTGGGACATCAATCCCCCCCATATTTTATATACCCCCTGGGGCCGAGGGGTCCCCACACTGAATCTTCTTTGGCACTGGGACATTTCTCCCCCTGGACTCAGTCTCTGTATCACACGGAAACATGGCTCTGTCCATGGCTACACAAAAGAGTCCAGCATAAAATGCCACTCCATCTTCTCCCTTCTTTCAACATCTCTCACTCTCTCTCTCTCTCTCTGATCCAGACCTCCATCACTCGTTTATTTCCTTCGTCCTCCTCCACTCTTATCACTCGTCTAGGAAGGGTTAATGTTCTGTAAGGTTTTCATTGTCCAAAAAGGGTTAAAAACTCCTCCAGGCAGCTGGACTCCTGGCTGCACCCCCCCCATCTCCTCAGCCGGGCTGCCTGCTGCCAGCACATATTTACTGAGTTTCGAGATAACGACACAGGCTGCACTCTCTCTCTCTCTCTCTGTCTCTAAAGGGGGGGGGGGGGGGGGAATGGCTGTCCGATGTCTCTTGTTGCTCTCCACCCTTTCATCCTCCAAGGCCTCCTCACCCCCATCTCTGTCCAGGCCCAGGCCTACCACATGGCTGCCCCTCCCCTGCCCAGCAGCAGCGGCTGGACGGGGGAAGGGAGATCCGACCTCCATCCCTCGAAGTCCCAAGAGCCCCTCCCAGGGCCGAAGCTCTGCTTTTAACCCCTGGGTGTTCTCAGAGGTGAGTCCTAAAACCCACTGGCTATACCAGGTGCCAATATCAAAATCCAAGCACCCATTGGTTTGACCACAACATCCCAGAATTCCCACTTCTTCCTGGTCAAACCACCACATACTCCCATTCCCCTGGGAACCCAACCCCATTGCCTTGGTCTCTCCTCCCTGAAGACCCCCATCCCAGGACTGCCATTGCCCAGCACCACCATTACCTTCATGCTATCCCATGGGCGACTTCTTCCACCAGAACCTCTATTCTCCAGGGTCTCCTTTTCCCTTTGCACCACCAACACTGGCACCCACATGCCATGACCCCAAATCCCCAGGAAACATGTTTCCACAGCACCCCCAGCCCTGGAACCCCCCAGGCATGGAGGCCCCAATTCCCCTAGCGGCCTATTCTACTGGACACCCATCCTTGGTTCCCCACATCCCCTGAGCCCCCTACTCCTGGCAACAGCATCCCCAAACATGTCCACAGACTATGCAGCCTTGTCCCCAGCTTGTCCTCAGCTTGTGGCCACCCTGCCCCCACCAAGGGCCACCTACGCATAAGGTTGAGATGTGACCTCGCTTCCTTCCCCTTCATCCAAAGAGCCGCCAGCCAGGGGAGCCACAGCAGCGAGTGACAGCCAGTGCACATGGCTGGGGACACGGGATGGCCGGGAAGGTGGCGCTGCTCCTGTGGGGTGAGTGCCCCGGACACGGGCCTGACACCCCAGGGATGGGGAGGGGGCACAGGAGGGCTGTGGGGTCCCTTGAAGTCCCCAATGCCAGCAGAGCCAGTCCATGTTACCCACAGTGGACCTGGGTGGGACTGGCGATGTAGGGTGGCTTTTGGGACAGGAAGAGGGGCAGGAATTTTGGGATGGAGATGTGGGGACCAAAATTTGGGGACTGGCACCTTTGGGCTCAGGAGCTCTGGGGATAGGGACAAGGGAACTGGGATGCAGGGACAGAAGGGGACAAGAATGGTGAGGATGTGGCCATGAGGATGAGATTATGGGATGGGATCATGAGCTGGTGGGAATGACCTGGGTCAGCATGGGGCTGTGTCTGTGATGTCCTTGTGCCTGGGGTGTCCACAGTGTCCCCATATTCTGCCTCAGCCCAGGCTGGCCTCAGTGTCCCTGTTCCCAAAGTGTTCATACCACAGGGATGTGGTGCACGGGTGACTCTGACAGAGACATGTCCCCCAGCCTCTCCAAATATTTTGGGGACCACCCCCATGCACTTTCCCACAAGAACTGCTGCCCCTATGAGGACAGTTTCGGGACACCCACCACACCCTGTATCCCGGGTGCTGCTGTGCAGCGGTGTGTATGTGGCCACTAAGGCGAAGTCCGGCTAGCTGAGGTGGCCGACACCCCAACTGCATAAAGTGCCAACCCCCTTTGGCGTCCTGGCCTCAGGCTGGGCTGGATGCAGACTGGATCGCTGCTAAACGACGAGAAGGAAGGAGCTGGACACTTGCTGGGGGGGGCTAAACTTGGTTTATTGGAAAGCCCACGATGTCCCAGCGAATGACCAAGAACAAAGGGTGCTTAGGCGTTATAAAGGGAAGGAGTGGGCCCGGGAGGGGTTTACAGAAGACCAATAGGGGGAGAAGAGGGGATGAACTTAATACAAATGACATAGTGGAAAGCCCAATAGGTACCAGGTATAGGAGGGGCCCCGGGACCACAGCCAACCACAACTCCCAAAGAGGAGAAGCTTCTGGAAAACTAGGTGGAGTGGGGGGTGATTGACTTGGCCCAGGGAGGAGAAAAAGCATACATATAAGGGAAAAAGGGGAGGAGGAATTATATAACCTAGAAGATTGACAATAGAACTGGCAGGGCTGTGGCGGGAAAACTGAGGAGGGCAGAACCATTTTACACAAAATGGGGGGGAGCAGATACATAAAATGGGGGAGGAATCAAATGAACTTAATAAACACACTACAACACTGCTGTCTGTGTGGTGACACCCCCACTGAGCCCTGTCCCTTCACCCTTCCAGCCCAGACCCTCGGCCTTGCTGGTGAGTCCTCGGGGGATGCCATGGCCCCACCCCGCTGTCCCCAGCCCCACACTGGCCCTGGCAGGCTGGTGTCCCCTGTCACCCGCAGGTGCCCAGACCACCCAGATCCTGGTGGAGCCCCCTGGTGGCCGCCGGTACTTTGGGACCGGGTGACACTGACCTGCCAGGGCTCGGGGACCGCCGGTGCCACCACCTGTTACAAGGGCGGGCAGCACTGGGGGCAGCAGGGACGCGACCACTGTCACTGAGAGTGGCAGCTACACGTGTGCCAGACCCAGAAGTGGAAACAGCCCCCCCGTGACTGTCTTAGATGGTGAGAGGGTTTGAGTGTCCCGAGCCTGGCACCTGTGGGGGCCCCAAGGGCTCTGGGTTGGCGCTGCTCCATGGGTCACCTCCTGTGTGACCAGAGCCTGTGCCCTGCTCTGGGGACATCCCAAAGCATCCCAGTGTGAGGGGTCCCTGTATTGGAATTGGGGACCCCTAGTGTGCTGGGTGTGACCCAATGGGAGGGTCCCATTGGGAGGCGCATCTGGGCCCCTCCAAGCCCTCATGATGTGACAGGACCCACTTGTTCCTCAGATTGGCTGGTGCTGCAGGTGCTGACTTAGGCACTGCTTGAGGGGGACAGGGTGACACTGCCAGGGCCAATGGAACAACCAGGTCACCTGGGTGTCCTTCCACCATGAGGAAGAGCAGCTGGTGGAGCTCCAAAATGGGACAGAGCTGACTCTGTTCCCTCTGCAGCTGCACCACAGTGGCAACTACAGCTGGAGGGGTTGGCTTAAAGATGGAGTGGGAGGTGTCCACGCCAGTGACAGTGAGAGTGCATGGTGAGAACCTCCACACAGACACCCCCAGAGCCTCTCCCCTGAGGACTCACCAGTGGGGCTGAGGCTCTGGGCTGGAAGGGAGAAGAGACAGTGCTAGGTGGGGGTGGCACCGTGGGGACAGAGGCACATGGGGTAAAGGGTGTGGTGGCTACCCCAAACTGTCCCTGTGGGGACAGCATTTCTTGTGAGAAAGTGTGTCTGGGTGGTGCCCAAGACATTTGGAGAGGAAGGGGGACGTGTCTGTGTCACAGCCACCCATGCACCACATCCCTGTGGCACAGACACCTTGGGAACAGGGACACCGAGGCCATCCTGGGCTGAGGCAGAACATGGAGACACTGTGGACACCCCGGGCAGGAGGACACCACGGACACAGCCCATACTGGCCCAGGTAACCCCCATCAGCTCATGATCCTATCCCCATGATCCCATCCCCATGGCCACATCCTCACCATTCTTGTCCCCTTCTGTCCCTGAATCCCAGTTCCCTTGTCCCTATCCCCAGAGCTACCTGAGCCCAAAGGTGCCAGTCCCCAAATTCCTGTCCCCCACATCTCCATCCCAAAATTCCTGCCCCAAAGCCACCCTACATCCCTAGTTCCACCCGCGTCCACTGTGGGTAACATGGACTGGCACTGCTGGCATTTAGGAACCTCAGGAGACTCCGCAGCATCCCTGTGCCCCGTCCCATACATTTCCCCGGGTGTCAGGTCTGTTCCTGGGGCAGTCACCTCACAGGAGCAGCGCCACCTTCCCGGCCATCCCGGTGTCCCCAGCCATGTGGACTGGCTGTCAAAAGCTGCTGGGGGTGGCTGTGCTCTGGGTGGTGGCTCTTTGGCCAAAGGGGAGGGAAGCAAGGTGAGGTCTCATCCTCATGCATAGGTGGCCCTTGGTGGGGGCAGGGTGGCCACAAGCTGGGCACAGGCTGTGGGCAGGGTGGGGACAAGGCTGGATGGGACACAGTGGGACATGAGGTTCCCAGGAGTGCATATCTCAGAGGGTTTTGGGAGCCAGGGCTGGCTGTCCAGGGGAATGGGGGGTTCCAGGCATAGGATCCCTGGGAATGGGGGTCCTGAAGATGGGGAATCACCAGGGATGGGGGTGCAATGGCAATGGGGATGCCCAGGGCTGGGAATTCAGGGATGGGAGTCCCAGCAGAACGTGGGCTCCAGGGATTTGGTGTCATGGGATGGGGATGCTGGGGGAATGAGGGGTCCCTTAGGAACGGGTTGTGGGACAGTCAAGGTCCTGGGGTGTTGGTATTTTAGCTGACTAGAGATTTGAAAAGTACAAGGCAGTGGCTAATTCCAAGTACTGCACCTGCAAGATAGTGTGTCCTTGGGCCTAGCTGTAGTATGATAACAAATAGTGAAAGAGACATGAGAAAAGAGAGATGTAACCCCTAAGGAATGGGGAAGAGCTGATGTTGTGGTGTGGCCAGTTTAAATTACAGAATATTCATGAGCTTATTACTTGCTGTATAAGTGTCTGATGCTCTCTTCAATAAATGGAACTTGCTGATGACTCATATTGAGCCCTGAGTTTTCCCTGCACCCAACAAGTGGCTCATTCTGCAACACTGGGGGAAGGGGGATTTCAGGGGGTGGAATGGATAGGAGAGGGTTCCTTGGGAATGAGGGTCTTGGACAATGTCAGTACTAGGATAGGGGTTCCAGAGAGGGGGGGACATAAGGAATTCAGATTTCACCTTGAAATCTAAACACACCTATGTTTAGATTTCAAGGTGAAATGGAGGTCCCAGGTATAGGCAGTTCCTGGATGGACCTGTAGTTCACAACTTCTTCCCTGGATTTCCCAGAATTTGGAGTGACCCAGGGCCAAGCACAGCCCGCACAAGGTGCCGGTGGCCTGGGGGTCACCCCAGAAAAATTCCAAGGGGCTCTCGGTCTGTGGAGCTGCTGCAGAAATGAGAATTCTGTGGGGGAAAAAGGCCTGCCTGTGGTTTGCTCAGCCCTGAAAGAAGCACAAAACCAAAAGGGCGCCCAAGCAGTGGCTCTGCCAGGACATCTGATGGTTCTCAGAGCAGGGCTGGCTGGAAACGGCCCCTGCAGAGGCAGCTGAGAGGGAAACCAGTCCAGAAATGTAGCAATTGATTACTTTGTCCCTTGTAGCAAGGGTCTGAGAGAGCCACAAAAACCTGGCAAATCCCACAACGCTCTGCTAAAAAACCTGATGGCGTCCCTCCTTCCTCCTGTCTCAACCATGCAGCCCTTTGGAACGGCCTGGGAAGAATGTTTGGGTTCTGGCCGTGGCTGCCAGACAAGAGGGAAAAGTGTGGAGTCTGGAAATATTGAGCTGTGACTCTGATGACAGCTGTGGTGGGGCTGTGGGGAGTGACCCTGTGTGGATTCCAGGTTTCCCCAAAGCTGCTCCATCCCTGCCCTCTTCACCTCAGTAAAAGGCTGAGGGTTTGCAGGAATTATAGTGTAAAGCCACCAGAGGTGCTGCTGTGGACCTGAGACCTGCCTGGGGTCAGGCGCTGCCTTCCTTCCATCCAGGATCATGGAGAGCGGTCACTGGTGTTGTGCAAGGTGTGTGCCTGGCTCCGAGACACTGCTACGCTGCCAGTGGGCACTGGGATCCAACCTGCTGCCTTGGCGGCTTCTGCCCACTGCCAGTGGTGGTGCCAGGACCGATTGGTGCCCGTGAGTTTGCAAAAGGAGAGATTTCCCCTCCTCCCTCCCTCCGAGGCCGCCATGGCCCCTGAGGGGATGGAGCTTGACCGGGGCGCCCCCTGCTGGCCGGGAGTGCTCCCTGCAGCGCCCCCTGCTGGCCACGGTTATAACTGCCGCAAAAACCAACAGTGCAGAGCGGGAGGGAAAGTTCTGGGTTTGTGTTGTTTATTCTGTTCTGGTTTATAAATTTCACAGGAAAGAGCTGTTATTCCTTTTGCTTCACTTTTACGTAGAAGCCACATCAGTTTTGAAATTAAAAAACTATTTTGACGTGGGTCTTCTTTCCATTCCAAGAATACTTCCACTTTCTTTGGCAGATATTCCTCATTTAAAGGAGTTGTCAATTACTGGCTTGCAGCATAGAGGGGACAGACACCACAAGAGAAGACAGGGTCAGGGACTTGGCCACCTCAGACTCTACATTTTAAGCCAGTTGGGCCACCAAGGGCCCTCTCCCCAGATGACACTTCTGGTCACACGTCCTCCCAGAAGTTGGTTTTGGCAGAGCGTCACAGCATCCCCAATGTGGTTTACCTGACAGACTGATGGACAGACAGGGCCCTTTCTCACCAAAAGCAAGGTCTGACCCACCCCGGCCACACATAGGTGTTCCAAAATGTCTCCAGACATCAAACTTTTCCTTTCTTTGAAACCAGACCAGGGCCATGGTCTCATCCTGTCAAAGGGGGTGAGGGCTGGCAAAGGCGGAGGCTCTGGAGCCCCAACAACAGGACCTTTGTGACATCCTCGTGTGGGGAACACAGCAGAGGAGGGGTTTGGGACACGGAACAAGAGAATCCAGAGCCTCCTGAAGGCCACTTTGGCCATCAGAGCAAGGAAGGTCCAGGGCCCTGCCAGTTCCTCTGGTGAGAGAAACATGCCGAGAGAAATATCTATGGTTTGTTCCTTGTTGTGGCTTTCTCTGGAAATCGGTACATGTGTGACCACTTTAATTCTGAACCTTGTTGCTATTACTGTTGGTTTTATTCTCTCTAGCTGATGTTTCAGGAAATTGTTCTTCTCTCAGCCCTTTGGGGTCTTTGTGCCTCCACGGAGAGGGAGAGGGGCAGTTTTTAGTGGCAGCACACATGCAAGTGGGTTCCCATGCGTGGGGACCCCCAGTTCCCCCCAGTTTCCCCGTGTCACAGCACATTCCTGTAGATGTCACCGGGTTCCCGTTGTCACCCCTGGAGTCCCCGCAGCTCCGTGTGTGTCACCTGGGGATCCTGGAGGGTGGTGGCACGGGGGATGCAGTGAGAGACATGGGCTGTGGTATCTGGGTGGGGTGACACTCAGTGGTGACGTGCCCCTCTGCTTGTGTCCCCCCTTTATTCACCCCCTGCCCTCTTGGTGACCACTATGTGTGTGTAAAGGACCTCCCCCTCCTCTGGGGGGGCCGGGGGATCCGGGGGGGCCCTGAGGGAATAAAGGGGATGTGGGGGAGGGAATGGGAAGTCTTGGGAGTTGGGGTACAAGGGGAGAGTGTGGTTTCAGCACCCCACTCACCTTTCCTGATTCTTCCTGGCAGCTGCAGAGGAAAGAGGAGAGGGGTGACTGTGGGGTCCCAGGGCCCTGACCCCTCTCAGAATTCCTGAACCCCCACAAGACCCTCAATTTCCCACAGGAACCCCAAGCTTCTCTGAAGCCCCCCAGAATTCATGAACCTCTCCAGTGCCCTCGACCAACTCAGCCTAGAGAACCCAAAGCCCAGCAGGGACCGAGATCCTCCAAACACCCCTAAGGCCCCTGAAAGAACCCCCAGCATCCCTGCAGGACTCTCCAGCACCTCCCCAAACCCTACAGAACCCACAGACAAGGTCACAGTTCTGGGCCTGAGGCTGCCACCCTATTGCACCCTCTTCTCTGGGGGCCTCTACAGCTTCCTGGGTCCCGGTCCCATTGTCATCCACTCACACGGTGCCACTGATGCCAGGCCACAATGACACTCATGAGCAGGAGCAGGAACAAAAGGGCCCCACAAAACCCTGCAGCCACTGCAAGAAACAAACGGGGACACATCAGGACATCAGGGTCACACATCACCCCAGGGGTCCTGCACTCCCGTGTGACCCTGTGTGACCCCACATGTATCCCTGTGTTGCCATGTTTTCACCATGACCAGCTCAGGGCTGAGTGCTCAGAACACGTGGTGCCCATCCTGTCCCAGCTGGTTGGTAGCCACCCACTGGTAGATGTCCGAATGTCCAACATCGATGTCCCTGAGCTACAGGAAGGGACCCCAGGCCACCTCCTGCCCGTTGTGCAGCCAGGTGAAGGTGACAGGGGCTGAGCCCACCTTCACCAAGCAACGCAGGGTCACGTTGTCACCTGTGCACACCTGGTGTGACAGGGGACCAGGGGTGATGGTGGCATTGGCCACGGGCACTGTGGGGACACCGACATGGCTGAGGCCACAGGGAGGGGCTGGCAGCCGGTAAGGAGGGATAGGGACAGGAGGGGATGGGTGTGATGGGGGATGTTGGGGACGGGGTAACACCTTGGATGTGTGCGGAGACAAGGGGAGTGGTGGAAGGATCCATCAGCAAGTTCCCCAAGTTGTCTGGGGAACATTGAGGTCCCCAGGCAGGGCATCCAAGGAGGCTGTGGGGGCTTCCCTGTGCCCATCCCCGCACTCACTGCACACCGTGACACGGACCCGGGTGCTGCTCTTCCACATGGCCCCACTCTTGGAGCACACCTGACAGCTGTAATTCCCCTAGTGGGAGACCCCCACGGTGGGCACCAGCAGCTGCAGGGACCCCTGCAGGCCTCCGACCACCTGCCCATCCCATTAGAACCCGTGCAGGAGGGGGGCTCGGGGCTGCAGGGGGCTGGGGTGCTGAGGCAGCTGAGAGTCAGGGGGGACCCCTGGAAGGGCTCGAGGGGACACTCCAGCACCGGCACCATGAAGAGCTCAGGGAAGGAGAGGGGAGGTGAGGACTGTGACTCTGAGTTTGCTGGGAAGTGGCTTTAGGGGTGCCAGGAGATTGGAGTTCCAGCCATGGGGATACTCACTGTGCACTGTCACTTTCACTGGCACCAACTGTGCCCACAATGACACTTCAGAATCCACCAAGCCCCTGCAGCTGTAGTGGCCGCTGTGGTTCAACTGCAGGGGGGACAGGGACAGTTCAGTCCCATTGAGGGACCTCCCCACCTCCTTGTCCCCATTGAAGAATCACACTCCAGTGACCGACATGTCTTGCCAATGCCGGTAGCGCAGTGTCACTGTGTCCCCCTCCAGCAGCTCCTGTGCTGACACTTGCAATTCTAACCGGGCTGTAGGACATGGGGGTCCTGTCACACAGTGGGTCCCGTTTTCATGGGGATCCCCCCCTGGAGTCACACCCAGATCAACAGGGATCCCCAATTCCAACAGGGCCTCCCCTACACTGGGATGCTCTGGGATGCTCACCTGGCACTGGCACTGTCACCGGCGCTGGCTCCTTACACCCTCGTAGTCCACCTGGCCCTTGCAGCAGTAGCAGCCACTTGGGCTCAGCTGCAGAGGTGACAGGGACAGCTTGATGCCATCAGGGAGTCCCTCTGGTTTCTTCCCCTTGTGGCAGAAGGACACAGATTTGATTGTGTGGTTCTGCCAGCTCTGGCCGCGCAGTGTCACCGTGTCCCCCTCCAGCAGTGCCTGCACTGGCACCTGCAGCACCAGCTGGTCTGGGGAGCAGAGGGGTCCTGTCACACCTGATTGCACCAGCAACCCCCATTGGGTCACAGTCAGTGCACCAGGGGTCCCCCACACTGGGATGCTCTGGGATATCCCCAGAGCAGGGGAGAGGCTCTGGTCACACAGGAGGTGAACCATGGAGCAGAGCCCACCCAGAGCCCTCGGGGTTCCGGCGGGTGCCAGGTTGGGGATAACCAAAGCCCCCTCACCATTTGAGACAGTCAGAGGGGTTGAGCCCACTGCCGGGTATCTCACACGTGTAGGTGCCAATTTCAGTGACAGTGAGGTGTTCAGGTCTCTCCTGCCCCCAGCACTCCCCATCCTTGTACCAGATGGTGGCTCCAGCAGACTCCGAGCCCTGGCAGGTCAGTGTCACCACATCCCACAGTACCGCCGGCCTCCAGGGGGGCTCCACCAGGAGCTGGGTTGTCTGGGCACCTGCAGGTGACAGGGGACACCAGGCTACCAAGGCCAGTGCAGGGCTGGGGAGAGTGGGATGGGGAAATGGCATCCCCTGAGGACTCACCAGCGAGGCCGAGGGTCTGGGTTGGAAGGGAGAAGGAACAGGGCTGGGTGGGGGTGGCACCGAAGGGACAGAGACACAGGGGTACAGGGTGTGGGGGCTGTCCCCAAACTGTCCCCATGGGGACAGCAGTTCTTGTGGGAAAGTGTGTCTGGGTGGTCCCCAAAAGATTTGGAGAGACAGAAGACATGTCTGTGTCACAGCCACTCATGTACCACATCCCTGTGGCACAGACACCTTGGGAACAGGGACACCGAGGCCACCCTGGGCTAAGGCAGAACATGGAGACACTGTGGACACACTGGGCATGAGAACACCACGGACACAGCCCATGCTGGCCCATGTCACCCCCACCAGCTCATGATCCCATCCCCATGATCCCATCCCCATGGCCACATCCTCACCATTCTTGTCCCCTTCTGTCCCTGCATCCCAGTTCCTTTGTCCATATGCCCAGAGCTACCTGAGCCCAAAGGTGCCAGTCCCCACATTCCTCTCCCCCCATCCCCAAATTCTTGCCCCCTCTTCCTGTCCCCAAAGCCACCCTTCATCAGTCAGAGTCACAACAAGGTCTACTGTGGGTAACATGGACTGGCTCTGCTGGCATTGGGGACCTCAGATGACCCCACAGCCCCCCTGTGCCTCCTCCCCTCCCCATCACCAGGGTGTCAGGCCCGTGCCGAGGCACTCGCCTGTCAGGATCCATCCTAGTGGACAGATGACCTGATGATTCGTGGGAGTGATCTCAGAGTGCAAAACCAACACAGTACAAAGGGATTTGCAGTGATAATCAAAACAAATGCACTTTTATTGAAATAACCACAGCAAAAATGCAATAGAGGGATTAAGGGATAGAAAAAGAGAGAGAAAGAGAGAGAGAGAGAGAGAGAGGGAGGGAGGGAGGGAGATGTAGCTACCAAAGCAGAGGCGAAGTCCTTTCGTCCAGTCCAGTCAAGGATCCGCCTGTAATGCTGGGGAGATCTCGAAATCTCTAGCTAACTCAGAGGTTTTTATTATTGAAAATTGTGAGAGGGGGAAACAGATACAATAGGGAATAGATGTAACAGGCAGTCTATGTTCTCTGCAGTAAACAAGAGCCATTGTTTTCATGGTCCAGTGGTCACAACCTGCAGGCAAACATCTCGCTTTAGCCAGCTTGCCTCCCCCACACACCGCCCCTGGGTTGGGAGTTTCAGTCACAGTCCCTGGAAGGAGGAGAGGAGCCTTGTCACATAGGAGTTTCATGTCTCAGTCTTTGATGGAGAGGTTTCTTACATCTCAGTCTGTCTGTTACGGTGGTTGCAAAACAGGTGAGGGTCTTCTGTGGGAGACCACCTGAAACTCAGGAGAAGTCCAGCCAGGCTGAGAGGTGGGACAGCTTCCAGAGCTGCTATTGTTGCAAACAGGGCACAGTGCCCTCTTCTTATTATACAGCAAACACACCTGTGAAAACAAATAACACTGCGTTTTCACGTCTCAGGGGCCGTGGCGTGTAACTTTCTCCTTCAGAGCCAGAGATTCTAGACAGGGGGGTCTTTTCTTCAGTGGTCTCCCAATGACGATCGTGAGGCAGATGAGGGAAAATTCGGACAGACTCTCACATCACCCCACAGGAGCAGCACCACCTTCCCGGCCATCCCGGTGTCCCCAGCCATGTGCACTGGCTGTCACTCGCTGCTGTGGCCACCACTCCCCTGGCTGGCGGCTCTTTGGATGAAGGGGAAGGAAGCGAGGTCACGTCCGTCTCGACATGTAGGTGGCCCTTGGTGGGGGCAGGGTGCCTACAAGCTGGGGACAGTCTGGAGACAAGGCTGCATAGTCTGGGGACATGGTGGGGGATGCTGTTGCCCAGAGTGGAGGCTCAGGGGACGTGGGGAACCAAGGATGGGTGTCCAGGAGAATGGGGGTACAGGGGAATTGGGTCTCCATGCCTGGGGGGATTCAGGGATGGGGGTGCTGTGGAAACAGGGTCCCCAGGGATTTGGGGTCATGGCAAGTGGGTGGCAGGATTGGGGGTGCAGGGGGAAAAAAGGAGGCCCCCAGGAATAGAGGTTCTGAAGGAAGAAGCAGCCCATGGTATGGGATCAAGGCAATTGTGGTGCTGGGCAATGGCAGTCTTGGGATGGGGGTCCCCAGGGAGGAGAGAGCAAGGCAATGGGGGTCCAATGGTTGGGTTCCCAGGAGAATGGGGATGTCAGGGATGTGCAGTGGATGGGTGGGCACAGGGGTCACAGCTCCTTCCTGGGGCGCCTCAGATTTTGGGATGACCCAGAGCCCAGCACAACCACCACCCTGGGGAACTCCAGGGCTGTCCTGGGAGTCTCTGTGTCCCTGCCCCACACACCCCTAGGTCAGGTTCCCAAATTTCCTGGCTCAGCCATCCCAGGCAACACTTGATGCCCAATTGGTTCAGACAAAATTACACATCCATAGAATAAAAGCAAAAATCTTTCCCACACCATTATTTTTCCAAGAAAGAACAAACTCAACAAAAATCAAACTGACAAGATATAATATACTCTCGTTTAGAGAAACCATTGCTTTCCCAGCAAGTCACACACAATAAAAACACAAACAAATCACAAAGAAATGAGAACTTTTCGTCTCCCTTTAGTAGCCCCTTGCTGAATCCCGCAGAAGTGTTTGTGGATAACACAGAGTGTGGAACCTCCCTGAGTGTCCAACAGCTCCATGGGATTGTTCCCTGCCCCAGCAACCCAGCCCCAAGGAAGCCTGTTCTTGGGCCACATTTAGGAACTCTTCCCATTTTGCTCATTCCCACCCTGAAACCCGATTGACTTCCCATAGAAGAAGGGGAGAAGCTCTGTCCATGATTGGGACAGTGCACAGGAACCTGTGGAAATGCCTGTGTGTGCCTCAGGGTCTGATTCATTGGCAAATTAACTCCAGCCTGCCCTGAATTCCCCTGCCTGGGCACTCCCTGCTCCTGCTGTGACACCCCTGTTCCCCAGCCCCTCATGAGCAGTCCCCGCTCAATATTTCCACATTTTCCCTCTTTTCTGGCGTACACATCCAGAACATTATTTCCATGGAGTTCCAATGGGCTGCAGGTTTTCAAGAAGGAAAGGCTAGGTCAGGTTTTTGAGCAGATTGTTGCGGTATTTGCAGTAGCTCTGGGGCTCTCTCAGTCCCTTGAGGACAGGGTCAAAATGATCAATTGCTGAATTTCCAGACTGGTTCCCTTGCAGCTGCTCCTGCAGGGTGGGTTTCCAGACAGTCTTTCTCTGAGAACCATCAAAGGCCCTCACAGAGCCACTGCTTGGGCTCCCTTTTGGTTTTGTGCTTCTTGCAGGGCTGAACAAACCACAGCCAGGCCTTTTTCCACCACAGAATTCTCACCTCTGCAGCAGCTCCACACACCCAGGGCCCTTCAGAATGTTTCTGGGGTGACACCAAGACTGACGGCACCTTGTGGGGGCTGTGCTTGGCCCTGGGTCACCCCAAAATCTGAGGAACCCAGGGAAGGAGCTGAGACCCAAGGGTCCACCCAGCCACTGTCCATCCCTGGGAACTTCACTCCCTTGGAAATTAAATCATGGGAGTCCCCTTCCTTATGTCCTACCTTGTCTGGGACTGCTATCCCAATACTGACATACCCCAGGATCTCCATGGCCCAGGACTCCATTCCCAAGGAACCCTCTCCTGTTCATTTCATCCCCTGAAATCCTCCTTCTCCCAGGACCTTGTTTCTCACTGGACCACCATTCCTACTGGACCCCACATTCCCCCACCATCCCCATCCCATGACTCCAAATCCCTGGAGCCCACGTTCCCCTGAAACTCCCATTCCTGAGTCCCCACAGCTATGGAGACACCCATTCCCATATCATCCCCATGCCCGCTGATTGCCCCTCTTCAGGCCCTGCATTCCCCAAGGACCCCCATTCCTTGGGACACCCCTCCCTCTGCCCCCAAACCCCCTGAAAACCCCCCTCACTCCTGGGAACCTCATGTCCCACTGTGTCCCACCCAGCCTTGTCCCCATCCTGTCCCCACCCTGCCCACAGCCTGTCCCCAGCTTGTGGCCACCCTGCCCCCACCAAGGGCCACCTACGCATGAGGGCAAGATGTGACCTCGCTTCCTTCCCCTTTGGCCAAAGAGCCGCCACCCAGCGGACAGCCACTCCTAGCAGTGAGTGACAGCCAGTACACATGGCTGGGGACACCGGGATGGCCGGGAAGGTGGCGCTGCTCCTGTGGGGTGAGTGCCCCGGGCACGGGCCTGACACCCTGGGGATGGGGAGGGAAGGGGGCACAGGGGGGCTGTGAGGTCCCCAATGCCAGCAGTGCCACTCCATGTTACCCACAGAGGACCTGAGGGGGACTGGGGATGTAGGGTGGCTTTGGACACTGGAACAGGGAGGCAGGAATTTGTGAATGGGGAAGTGGGAGACAGGAATGTGAGGACTGGCACCTTTGGGCTCAGGTAGCTCTGGGGATAGGGACAAGGGAACGGGGATGCAGGGACAAAAGGGGACAAGAACAGTGAGGATGTGGCCATGGGGATGGGATCATGGGGATGGGATCATGAGCTGATGGGGGTGACCTGGGCCAGCATGGGCTGTGTCTGTGGTGTCCTCATGCTCGCAGTGTCCACAGTGTCCCCATGTTCTGCCTCAGCCCAGGGTGGACTCAGTGTCCCTGTTCCCAAGGTGTCTGTGCCACAGGGACTTGGTGCATGGGTGGCTGTGACACAAATATGGCCCCCTGCCTCTCCAAATCTTTTGTGGACCACTCAGACACATTTTCCCATATGAACTGCTGTCCCCACCAGGACAGTTTTGGGACAGCCCCCACAACCTGTAGTCCCGGTGCTGCTGTCCCCACAGTGCCACCCCACTGAGCCCTGTCCCATTCTTCCTTCCAGCCCAGACCCTCAGCCTTGCTGGTGAGTCCTCAGGGGATGCCATGGCCCCACCCCACCTTCCCCAGCCCCACGCTGGCCCTGGCAGGCTGGTGTCCCCTGTCACCCACAGGTGCCCAGACCACCCAGCTCCTGGTGGAGCCCCCTGGAGGCCGGCAGTGCTGTGGGACCGGGTGACACTGACCTGCCAGGGCTTGAGGACCGCCAGTGGCACCACCTGGTACAAGGATGGGCAGCGCTGGGGGCAGGGACGTAACAATGTCACGGACACCAAGAGTGGCACCTACTGGTGTTACAGACCCAGCACCGGGCTCAGCCCCGCCCTGAGCATCTTAGATGGTGAGGGGGGTTTGGGTATCCACAACTTGGCACTCGCAGGGACCCTAAGGGCTCTGGGTTGGCTCCAATCCATGGGTCACCTCCTGTGTGACTAGAGCCTGTCCCCTGCTCTGGGGACATCCCAGAGCATCCTAGCATCAGGAAACCCTATGTTGGTATCGGGGGCCCCTTGTGCGCTGGGTGTGACCCAACGAGGGGGTACCGGTGCCATCAGGTGTGTCAGGACCCCTCTGTGCCCCAAACTGGCTGGTGCTGCAGCTGCTGGTGGGGGCGCTGCTGGAGGGGAGACACGGTGACACTGGGCTCCGGGGCTGGCAGAACCGCATGGTAAAATTGATGTCCTTCCACCATGAGGGGCAGAAACTGGGGGGACTCTGTGATGGGACCAAGCTGTCCCTGTCCCCTCTGCAGCTGAACCACAGCAGCCGCTACCATTGCAGGGGCTGGGTGAGGTCCTGGTTCCGGGGGGAGTCAGTGCTGGTGACAGTGACAGTACAGGGTGAGCATCCCAGAGCATCTCAGTGTGCGAGGACCCGTGTTGGAATTGGGGATCCCTGGTGCGCTGCGTGTGACCCAATGAGGGCATCCCCATGAAAACAGGACACCCGGTGTGACAGGACCCCCATGTCCTGCAGCCCGGTTAGAGTTGCAGGTGTCGGCAGGGAGCTGCTGGAGGGGGACACGGTGACACTGCGCTGCCAGTGCTGGTGGGACATTCCAGTCACTGGAGTGCGATTCTACCCTGGGGACAAGGAGGTGAAGAGGTCCCTCAGTGGGGACGAGCTGTCCCTGTCCCCTCTGCAGCTGAACCGCAGCAGCAGCTACAGCTGCAGGGGTTGGGTGGACTCCCAAGTATCACCATGGGTACAGTCGGCACTGGTAACAGTGACAGTGCATGGTGAGCACCCCCATGGATGGAACTCCAATCTCCTGACACCCCCAAAACCACTTCCCAGTGCACTCAGAGTCACAGTCCTCACCTCCCCTCTCCTTCCCTGAGCTCTTCTCGGTGCAGGTGCTGGAGGGTCCCCCCAAGCCCACCCTGGGGTCCCCCCTGACTCTCAGCTGCCTCAGCACCCCCAGCCCCCTGCGGCCCCGAGCCCCCCTCCTGCACGTGTTCTACCAGGACGGGCAGGTGGTGGGGGGCCCGCAGGGGTCCCTGCAGCTGCCAGTGCCCGCTGTGGGGGTCTCCCACTCGGGGAATTACAGCTGCCAGGTGTGCTCCGAGGGGGGGCCATGCGGAAGAGCAGCAACTGGCCCCATATCAGGGTGTGAAGTGAGCACAGGGAAGGGCACAGCGAGCCCCAACAGCCTCCTCAGGTCCCCTGTGTGTGCACCTCCATGTGCCCCAGAGACCTTTCTTGTGTCCTCCCACCACTCCCCTTGTCCCCTCACCCCTCCCTGATATGACCCCATCCCAAAAAACCCCCATCACACCAATCCCCTGTCCCTATCCCCCCACAACGGCTGCCAGCCCCTCCCTGTGACCTCAGCTCTGTTTCCTCGCAGTGCCCGTGGCCAATGCCACCATCACTCCTGGTCCCCTGTCGCACCAGGTGCGTGCAGGTGACAACGTGACTTTTTGCTGCTCGGTGCAGGTGGGTTTAGCCTCTGTCACCTTCACCTGGCTGCACAATGAGCAGGAGGTGGCACAGGGTCCCCTCCTGGAGCTCAGGGACATTGATGTGGGACATTCGGGCACCCACCAGTGCGTGGCCACCAACCAGCTGGGACAGGATGGGCACTGTGTGTTCTGGACACTGAGCCCTGAGCTATCACTGACAATTACATCTGGCTCACCCTGGGACACAGGTGGGGTCACTTGTGGTCACCAGGGAATGCAGGACACCTGGGGTGATGGGTCCCCCATTTTGTCCCCCTCTGTTTCTCGCAGTGGCCACAGGGGTCGGTGAGGTAATTTTGTTTCTGCTCCTGCTTGTGGCTGTCATTATGGCCTGGCATTGGTGTCACCATGTGGGTGCGTGACAATGGGGGGACGGAGTTCCCAGGGAGCTGTAGAGGCCCCCAGAGTTGGGGAGTGATAGGGCAGCACCCACAGACCTGGAATTATGAACTTTGCTAGGGGTTCTGTAGGGTTTGAGGAGACACTGGAGGGTCCTTTGGGATGCTGGGGGATATTTCACGGACCCTGGGGATGTTTGGGGGCTCTCTGTCCCTGCTGGGTTTTGCGTTCTTAAGGCTGATGTGGTCAGGGACAGTGGGGAGATTCATGAATTCTGAGGGGCTTCAGGGATGCCTGGGGGTCCTGAGGCAAATTGAGGGTCCTGTGGAGGTTCAGGAATCCTGAGAGGGTTCAGGGCCCTGGGACCCCACAGTCACCCCTCCCCTCTTTCCTCTGCAGCTGCCAGGAAGCAGCAGGAATGGTGAGTGGGGGATCCAACCATATTCTCCCCTTTTAACCCAAGCCCCCAAGACCTCCCATTCCTTCCCCACGTCCCCTTTATTCCCTCAGGGCCCCCCCGGATCCCCCAGCCTCCCCAGAGGAGGGGGAGGTGCTGTACACCCACATCATGGTAACCAGCAGGGGAGGGAGTGAGTACGGTGGGAGCATACACAGAGGGACACATCACCAACGAGTGTCACCTCACCCAGATCCCACAGCCCGTGTCTCTCGCAGCGTCCCCCCATGCCACCACCCTCCAGGATACCCAGGTGACCTACACAAAGCTGTGGGGACCCCAGGGGCGACCACGGAAACCTGGTAACATCTACAGGAATGTGCTGTGACACTGGAGGCAACTGGGGGGCACTGGGGGTCCCCACCCATAGGAACCCACTCGTGTGTTTGCTGCCACTAAAAACTGCCCCTCTCCCTCCCCGTGAAGGCACAATGATCCCAAAGGACTGAGAGAAGAACAATTTCATAAACAACGAGAGAGAATGAAACCAGAAGCAACAGCAACAAGTTTCAGTCTAAAAGGTCAAAAAATGAACGATTTCCAGGGAAAGCCACAACACAGAGCAAACCCTAGACAATTCCCCCCAGTATATTTCCTCCACCAGAGGAACCTGGCAGGGCCTTAACCTTCCTTGCTCTGATGGCCAAAGCGGCCTTCAGGAGGCTCTGGATTCTCTTGTCCCTTGTCCCAAATCCTTCTTCTGCCATGTTCCCCATACGAGGATGTCACGAAGGCCATGTGGGTGTTCCAGAGCCTCCTCCTTTTCCAGGGGAGTCAGGATCAGGCCATGGCGCATTGTAGGGTGTCAGACCCAGGAAAAGTTTCATGTCTGGAACATTTTGGAACAGCTGCGTGTGTGACAGGGGTGGGTCAGGCCTGGCTTTTGGTGAGACCGGGCCCCATGTTTCCATCAGTTTGTAAGCCATGGCACACTGGGACATTCTGATGCTCTGCAAAAGCCAGCTCCTGAGTGTCCGGGTGACCAGAAGTGCCACCAGGGGAGAGGGGTCTTGGTGGCCCAACTGGCTTAAAAGGCACACCATGAGGTGGCCAAGTCCCTGACTCTCTCTTTTCTTGGGGTGTCTGTCCATGCTGGAACCCAGGAGTTGGCAACTCATTTAAATGAGGAATATCTGTCAAAGGTGAAACGTTCCTGGCATGGAAAGAAGACCCATGTCTAAAATTTTTTAAATTTGATAAATGATGTGGCTTCCAGGCAAAAGTGCAGGAAAAGGAATAACAGCTCTTCTCCTGGAAATTTATAAACCAGAACAGAACAATCAACACAAACCCAGAACTTTCCCTCCCGCTCTGCGCTGTTGGTTTTTGCGACAGTTATAACCGCGGCCAGCAGGGGGCGCTGCAGGGAGCACTCCCGGCCAGCAGGGGGCGCCCCGGTCAAGCTCCATCCCCTCAGGGGCCATGGTGGCCTCGGACGGGAGGGAGGAGGGGAAATCTCTCCTTTTGCAAACTCACAGGCACCAATTGGTCCTGGCACCACCACCGGCAGTGGGCAGAAGCCGCCAAGGCAGCAGGTTGGATCCCAGTGCCCACTGGCAGCGTAGCAGTGTCCTGGGGCCAGGCACACGCCCTGCACAACACCCGTGACTGCTCTCCATGATCCTGGATGGAAGGAAGGCAGCGCCTGACACCAGGCAGGTCTCAGGTCCACAGAAGCACCTCTGGTGGCTTTGTGCCACAATTCCTGCAAACCCTCAGCCTTTTTCTGAGGTGAGGAGGGCAGGGATGGAGCAGCTTTGGGGACACCTGGAATCCTCACTGGATCACTCCCCACAGCCCCAGCCCCACCACAGCTGCAGGCAGAGCCACAGCTGGATATTTCCCTCTTGTCTGGCAGCCATGGCGTGAAGCCAAACATTCTTCCCAGGCCAATTAAAGGGCTGCAGGTTTGATACATGAAGGAGGATGGACCTGGTCTGTTTATTGAGCTGAGTGTTGCCATATATGCAAGGTTTTTGGGGTATCTCAGACCCTTGTTGCTAGAGACAAAATTATCAATTGCTGCCTTTCTGGACTGGTTCCCGCACAGCTGGCCCCTGCAGCCAGGGCCTTCTCCCTCACAGAATTATCACCTTTGCAGCAGCTCTAAAGCTGCCAGAATCCAAGCCAAAGCAGCAGGGGGGACCCTCAGGTCCTGGCTGGTCACCAAAGCTGGCCAGAGCAGGGCTGGGAAATGGCCATCCCTGTGCAGTGGGGCTGGGCCATGGCTGGGCCCCACCCATGGATGGCCACAAACAACAACATCAGCCAGTCCACAATACTTTTTACTACCCGAACAACATCGCAATATTTAATCAACACTATAATCAATAATGTAATATCAATTCATATAACACACAACAAAAGTCAACTTCCATTGACCAGTTTCTCACAATACATACTAGTAAAGAACTGCTATTCTTGTTCCCAGATTTTTGTCTAAAAGCCCTGTAATTTCAAAGTTATAAAAGTTCAGAGAGAAGGGGGTTATATTTTCCATTCCAACGGAGGTTCCCATCTTGTTCAGCTTCCTTGAAAGAGCTGAGGAAAGAAACACCCTTTCTGCCAGTTTAACCAAAGAGCTGCATTTTTGTCCCAGGAGCAAGGAACCAGGTCCTGTGCCCCCTAGGCACTGGGATGGGCACCAGTAAGCCACTTTAGTGGGAGCACTGTGAGGGGGATTGCAGAGCCACTAAGCACATGGGGGTTAAGAGGAATAAATCTGATTTGGATTTATGTCTCAACATATGCTACACATGAGGTGAAAAATGACTCTGTGGGTCGTACATGTGCTGGGAACCCTGTCCCTGGTGAGGCTGGGAACACAACACAGAATGAGGGGAGAGAAAGCTTCACTGATCAGGCTGTGAGTGACCCCCACTGGCTGGTGGGACAGATGCCTGGGAAAAACATCTGGGAAAAAATGCCCGGGAATTCGGGCTGTGAGAGAAGCCTTTGCAAATAAAAGCAGCAAACTGTGACACACCAGGAGTGTATTGCTTGGCGTTTCTTGGAGGGATCAGGAGCTCGCTCGTAGGGTCAGATTGGCCCTCCTCCCCTGTGGGATTCACATTCTCTGAACCTGGGAGAAAGCAGTGAGAGAAGCAAAGAATGATCCAAAAAGTTATCTCATTTACTGCACCTGTGTTGTTCACAATTGGAATGCATTGTGGAAGATTGTTTACCTGAAGGGAATTTGTAATTGGATTCTGGTGTGAGTGTTTTGATTCACTGACCAGTTGAATCCAGGTGTGTGTGTGTGGGGACTGTCGGCTGACAGTCATGAGATTGTGTGCTGTGGAGTGCAGTTGAGTGCTTGGCAGATTCAGTTCAGATGTAATGGAATATAATATAGAATAATATAGAATAATAAAGTACTTAACAAGCCTTCTGATAAGATGGGGTCAGATGCATCATTCCTCCTGGACATCCGGTAAAAATATCATCGACACTCTCCTCCCTTGCCTTTTCTTTCGGTGGTCCTTCTCCCCTGCCTGCATCCATTCTTCCCTGCTTCGCTGCTTCCCCGAGGCAGCTCATTCCTGCTCGTCCTGGACATTCCTTCATAGCTTCCCTGATGCAGCAGATGCTGCCTGCACCCACCCGCCGCCTCTGCTGCGTTTCCTGTGCTGCCCACAGCACCGAGCCTGCTGCACCTGCCCACCGCAGCCCCAGCCCACGGCAGCCAGCCCAGAGCCATCAGTGCCGCAGCACCAGCCCGCAGCCAGCCCGCAGCAGCCAGCCTGCAGCCATCGCTCGCCCATGCCAGAGACACGCAGGTGCCGTCCTTGGAAATCACGCTCAGCCACTCACAAAAGCCATGTGGGCTCGCCCTGGCTTGCAGCGCACACACTCCATCTGCCGAGCTGATGCACACAGAGCGCCCAGGCTCCTTGTGGTAATGCTGTCCCTGTCTTCTGTTTCTCTCTCTATCCTTTTCCCTTTCTACTCCCTTCTATCCCCCTTTGGTACAAACGCTTATCCTCCTTTATCAATAAACAGTTCTCAGATATAATATTGCCACTTTTGTGCTTCATTTTCATCTGAGAAACCTTTCAGCAAGAATCCTCCCCGACTCCTCCTTTTGCAGCGGGATGGGACAGGGGTAGTGGGAATGGGGAAGCCCTGGGTGTACTGCAAGCACTGTGAGGAGAGAATGGGGCAGTCTCTGAGGGTACTTGGGCACTTGGATGGGGCTGGGGAGCCCCTGCAGGTACCAGCTAAGAGATGGGGGAGCCCTTGGGAGTACTGGGAGAGGAAATGGGGAGCACAGGGTGCCCTATGTAGCCTCCCCCTGACTCATGACCACCTCCCTTGGAAGGATGGGCAACCACAGGAGCCATGGGGGAGCACCCCCAGTGTCACCCAGTGCCTCCCGCTTCCCAGAGCATCACAACTTTTGGTGCAGATTGTCATCGATGTCACTGGGTTCCCACGGTTGCCTTTGCAGCTCCATGTACGTCGCCTGAGGATCCTCCACTGGGGGTGCCAGGGGGTCTGGGGGAGCCCTGTGGGAATAAGGGGGTGTGTGGAAGCGGACGGGAGGTGCTGGGGTTTTGGGTAAAAGGTGTACCATGGCTGGAGGCTGCACTCACCTTTCCTGGTGCTTCCTGGCATCAGCAAAGGAAAACTGGAGGGGTGACTTTGGAGACTCTGGGGCCCCCATCCACCCTTGGCAACGCTGAACCACAACCAGACACACAATTCTCCCCAGGCCCCCCCAGTATCCCTGATGCCCCCACTAATATCCCTGAACCACCCCACTTGCACCAACACCCTGAGCCCCCAGTACCCTGAGCCTGGCAGGGAGGGGGACCCCTGATAGAATCCCCAGCATCCCTGCAGGAGCCTCCAACAGCTCCCAGGGCTCTGAGCCATGGTCATTGGGGGCTCAGCCTCTCCCAGTTTAGGGGCTGTGTGTGCCGCCCTATGGCCCCCCTTCTCTGGGGCCTTCCCACCTCTCCCCATGATCCCCATCCCTCCCATTGTCACCCACCCACACTGTGCCACCAGTGCCAGGCCACAATGACACACACGAGCAGGAGCAGGAACAAAAGGGCCCCACTGACCCCTGCGGCCACTGCAACAAACAGAGGGGGACACATCAGGATCACCCATCACCCCAGGGGTCCTGCACTCCCTGGTGACCACACCTCTGACCCCGCCTGTGACCCAGGGTGAGCCAGGTGTTACCTCCAAGGCCAGTTCAGGGCTGAGTGCCCGGAACACGCGGTGCCCGTCCAGTCCCAGCTGGTTGGTGGCCACACACTTGTAGGTGCCGGAATGTCCCACATCGATGGCCCCAAGTTCCAGGAGGGGACCCTGGGCCACCTTCTGCCCATTGTGCAGCCAGGTGAAGGTGACAGGGGCTGAGCCCACCTGCTCCAAGCAGCGCAGGGTCACATTGTCACCTGCACACACCTGGTGTGATAGGGTACCAAGGGTGATGGTGGCATTGGCCACGGGCACTGTGGGGACACAGACAGGGCTGAGAGCACAGGGAGGGGCTGGCAGCCGGTGTGGGTGGGTAGGTACAAGGGGGGTGGGTGGGATTGGGGATTTTGGGGATGGGGTAACACCACAGAGGGGTGAGGGGACAGGGCAGAGGCGGGGGGCACAAGCATGGTGTCCGGGGGACATGGAGATGCCCACGAAAGGGGACCCAAGGAGGCTGTGAGGGCTCCCTGTGCCCCAGCACTCACTGCACACCGTGACGTAGAGCCAGGGGCTGCCCTTTTGCACGTCCCCCCCCTCCTTGTAGTACACCTGGCAGCTGTAATTCCCTGAGTGGGAGACCTCCACGGTGGGCCCCAGCAGCTGCGGGGACCCCTGCGGGCCCCCCACCACCTGCCCATTCCAGTAGAACACGTGCAGGAGAGGGGCTCGGGGCCACAGGGGGCTGGGGGTGCTGAGGCAGTTGGGAGTGAGGGGGGACCCCAGGGTGGGCTTGGGGGGACCCGCCAGCACTGGTCCCTGGACAAGCTCAGGGCACAAAATGGGGGGCTTTAGGAACAGTGACCCCAAATACCTGGCGAGGGGCTATGGGGCTGTCGGGGTGGTGGCTGTGGGGTGCTCACCATGCACTGTCACCGTCACCAGCTCTGACTCCTCCCATCCCCATGATACCCCATTGTTCACCCAGTGGCAGGGGCCTCTGTGGTTCAGCTGCAGAGGGGACAGGGACAGCTCGGTCCCATTGTGGAGCTTTCTCAGTTCTGTCTCCTTGCAGTAGAAGAGCACCGAAGTGACCGACATCTGCCTGTACTGGCAGCGCAGTGTCAGCGTTTCCCCCTCCAGCAGTGCCCGTGCTGGCACCTGCAGCACCAGCCAGTCTGTGGGGCAGAGAGGTGCCGTCACATCACAGGGGTCTGGAGGGTCCTGATATCATCAGGACCCCCATATTGGGTAAAAGCCAGCACACCAGATTTCCCCAATTTCAACACGAGGGTCCCCCCATAGTGGGATGCTCTGGGATGTCCTCCTGTGTAGGGGACAGTCTCTGGTCACACCAGAGGGTGACCCATGGAGTAGAGCTCATCCAGCATCCTCGGGGTTCCCATGGGTGCCAAGCTGGGGACACAAACCACCCTCACCGTCTGAGACGTTCACGGGCGGGCTGCACCCACTTCCAGGTCTCTCGCACGTGTAGGTGCCTCTCTCAGTGAGAGTGAAATGGTCCGGTCCCTGCTGCCCCCAGCGCTGCCCATCCTTGTACCAGGTGGTGTCACCGGCAGTCCCCAAGCCCTGGCAGGTCAGTGTCACCCGGTCCCACAGCACTGCCGGCCTCCAGGGGGGCTCCACCAGGAGCTGGGTGGTCTGGGCACCTGTGGGTGACAGGGGACACCAGCCTGCCAGGGCCAGCGTGGGGCTGGGACAGCAGGGTGGGGCCATGGCATCCCCTGAGGACTCACCAGTGAGGCTGAGGGTCTGGGCTGGAAGGGAGAAGGGACAGGGCTGGGTGAGGGTCATGGGGACACTGTGGACATCCTATTGTTTGCACTGCCCACCTCCACCAGCCCTACAGCACCTGTCCCCATGGCCAAGTCCCCAAGGTCCTGTACCCATGATCCCATTCCAATGGCACCTGTCATCCCAGCCCATCCCCATGCTACGTGGCCCTTGTCCCTGTCCCCACATCCCTGTTCCCTTGTCCCGGTCTCCACAGCTACCCAAGCCCCAAGGCTCTTCTGCTACATCCTTGCCCCAACATCTCTATGTCCCTGTTCCTGTCTCCATCACGAGTTCCCCTGTTTCTGTCCCTAAAGCCACCCCACAATTCTGGTCACACTGGACTCCATGCCCTGGCTCTGCTGGCATTGGAGACCTCAGGGGACCCTGCAGCCACCGCTCCCCTGGCTGGCGGCTCTTCCGATGAAAGAGAAGGAAGCGAGGTCACGTCCGTCCCCACGTGTAGGTGGCCCTTGGTGGGGGCAGGCTGGGGACAGGATGGGGGCAGGGTGGGGAACTTGTGGGACATGGGGGGATGGTGGGACATGGTGGGGACATGGTGTTGCCAGAATTTGGGGTCTGAGACCATGCAGGGAGCCAGGGATGGGTGTCCAGGGGAATGGGATGCCCAGGTATTTGGGGTCCCAGGGAAATGTGGATACCAGGGTTTGGGGATGAGGGTCCCAAAAGAACGTGGCCTCCTGGGATTTGTGATCATGAGATGGGGGCTTTGGCATGGAGGTGCCAGGGAAAAAGGGATCCCTGTGAGACTGGGGGGCCTGGGTGAACGAAGGCCCCCAAGGGAAGGGGTGTCCCAGAGACTGGAATTACTGGGATGGGTTTCTTTGGGGTTGAAGATCCTGGGGAATTGCAGTCCAGGGATGGGGGTCTCAGGGAAGGTGGGACAGAAGGAAATGGGGTCCCAAGGTTTAAGTTCCCAGGGTGATGGGGGTGTCAGGGATGGGCAGTGGCTGAGGGGACAGATGGGTCACAGCTCCTTCCCTGAGTGCCTCAGATTTTGGGGTGACACAGGGTACCGCAAAATCACTTCTGGGGTGCTCATTTCCTGGCCAGGCATTGCATGGGGATCCTGAGTATCTCTGCCTCTGTGTCCTCCCCTGCCCTTTACATTTTCCTCTCTTTATTTCTCTCTTTTCCTTATTCTCCTTACTTTTTGCCATATCCCCTCACCCCCAGTTCCTGGCTCAGCAATCCTGGGGTGCATCTGAGCAGGGAAGGTGTTGGGGGGACCCAGGGTAGGGGGAAAATGGGGAAGGGGGGGTGCAGGAAAGGGTAGGGAGGCTGTTAGTGATGGAAATGTTGGGCTGTGCTCTCTTAACACTTTCACTTTCGTTATCCTGGACAAGAAGGGAGAGGCCATTTGTGCTGAGAGTCAGATGGGAAAATGGGGGCAGTTCTCTCCTGGGGGGGCACATCAGGGGGTGGGTCCTGGGAGGATCCCGTCCCAGGGGGTGACACATCCTGGCATGGGGGGGGGGGGGTCCTGTCCCAGGGGTGGCAATTCCAGAAATGTCCCTACACATTCCTGGCTGGGTGCCTGTCCCAGGGGTGGCACATCCTGGGGACCCCTGTCAATGCAAGGCTGGGGCCCAGCCATGGCCCAGCCCCACTGCACAGGGATGGCCATTGCCCAGCCCTGCTCTGCCCAGCCCCAGGTGGCAGCCAGCACCTGAGGGTCCCCCCTGCCCCCTTGGCTTTGATTCTGGCAGCTTTAGAGCTGCTGCAGAGGTGAGAATTCTGTGAGGGAAAAAGGCCCCCCCACAGGATGAGCTGAGCTGTGGTTTGCTCAGCCCTGCAAGAAGCACAAAACCCCAACGAGAGCCCAGGCAGTGGCTCTGTGAGGGCGTTTGATGGTTTTCAGAGCAGGGCTGGCTGGAAAAACCCCTGCAGGGGCAGCTGCGAGCGAACCAGTCCAGAAATGCAGCAATTGATTATTTTGTCCCTCTCCGCAAGGAACTGAAAGAGCCCCAGAACTACTGCAAATACCGCAACAATCTGCTCAAAAACCTGACCTGGACCCTCCTTCTTGAACAAAACCTGCAGCTATTTGGAAATTCCCAGAAAGAATGTTTGGGTTCTGGATGTGCACACCAGAAGAGAGAGGGAAAAGTGTGGAAATATTGAGCAAGAGCTGCACACGAGGGGCTGGGGAACAGGGGTGTCATAGCAGGAGCAGGGAGTGCCCAGGCAGGGGAATTCAGGGCAGGCTGGAGTGGATTTACCAGGGAATCAGACCCTGAGGCACACACGGGCATTTCCACAGATTCCTGTGCACTGTCCCAAGGATGGACAGAGCTTCCTCCCTTCCTTCAAGGGAAGTCAATCAAGTTTCATGGTGGGAATGAGCAAAATGGGGAGAGTTCCTAAATATGGCCCAAGAAAAGGCTTCCTTCAGGGCTGGGTTGCTACCCAGCAGGCAGGGAACAATCCCATGGAGCTGTTGGACACCCAGGGAGATTCCACACTCTCTTTTATCCACAAGCAAACGCTGCTGGGAAATGCACCAATGGGCTCCTAAAGGGAATCAAAAAGACTCATTTCATCGTGATTTTTTGTGTTGTTACTGTGAGTGACTTGTTGGGTGAGAAACTTTTAAAAGAATTCTATAAACCTGAGCATTTTATACCTTGTCAGTTTGATTTTTGCTGAGTATGTGTCCTGGGGTGATGCTTGTATCCCCATTCATCTGTTCTGTGCCTTTAAGACCGACTCTGAAGAGTGGAAGTTTTGTTTGGGTTTCTCTTATCAGGGACACAGAGACAAGCAGTACATAGGGCTGTTTTTCACTTCTTGCTTTCAGCTTGCTGCTTTGCTTGCTTGCTCTTCTGCTCTTGCTTCTCCTCCCACTTTTGCATCTGCTTATTAGCTAGTTCTAGCTAAACAGTCCAAATTCCTTCCTGGACTGTTTCTCCTCTCCTGTTCCTGTGACCATCTCGAACCTGCTCCGGACTGGGACCTGGGAACACTGAAGGTTCGGCTGCAGCAGCTGGCCCAGCACCGGAGGGACTGAGAACAGAGCAACCACCCCCGAAAGAGACTTTCTGATTTTGTCATCTTTCTCAGAGCGGTGTCAGCTGGTATTGTTCATTTTGTATGCTGGGGGGTGCTGGGCCTGTCAAATAAACAGGTTCTTTCCACCTCTCTCCAAGGAATTTTTTCCCAAACCGGTTGGGGGAAGGGGCCGTGTGGGTTTTGCTTTCTGGAGGGGCCCTCCTTTGCAGATTCTTTAACAAATTTGCCCTAAACCAGGACAAAATATTGGTGCCCAAACGTGGGGCTCGAGAGAGAGTGGAAAAACCCTGTTTTGACTGCATTTTGGTTGCTATTCCTCTGTGTTCATTTAAATCAGCTAATAACCATGCTTTTTGAATTCATAATGTCTATTGGGGTGAAGGTTTGCATGCATTTCTGGTCCCTAGGGTTTTTTGAGATTTTAATACCTCTCTGGTCCCTAGGTTTATTTTCTCATCCAGAAATAGCTTTAGTATTGCCCCTAATATGTAGTTTTTACATCAGAGGGACAGTGACCAGAGTAGCTATCCTGCTGGGCTTGGTGGCAATGATGTGCAAGAAATTTATAAACATGCTAGTGTCTGCTCCAGGTATGAATGGTTCATGGCTATGGTTATGCATCCAGTTTGTTGCAGGAGGAGCAGGAGGGAATGAGGTTTTTCAGCCCCTGCTTTCCTCCTTCTCCTATGAATCAGTTGCATCACTAGTGAAGGATGTTCAGTTTCCTCTCAATGTTAAAGAAACCATCTTCCTGGTATTCAATCTGGTAACCTTCCTCTATACAGCCTGCTGCTTCTCTAGAATGAGGGCTGAGATTTCTAGATTGGCTGATGAGACCCCTGACTCAGGAGTAGACCCCAGTGTGGAAAATCCTAAGTGGTGTGGGAAATGGGAGGATATGGGCCAAATCCTGAAGGAATTCTCTGACCTTATAGTCTGGGATTTTCCCCATGAACAAATTCAGAACCCAGCTGAGGTGGGGAAATATCTGAAAGAGAAGTACCAGGATGAGCCTAAGGAGAGGAAGGTCATTGCAGTGAGCTGGGCCCTGGCGTATGCTTATCGCACACTGCTAGATACTGTCGGGCAGCAGACAGAGGCAGGGGGGCAGGGAGATAAATCAGCAGCTATCTCGGTGACTCAGGCTGCAGCTAACACCCCAGGCTCAAAGCCAGCAGCCAAACCAGATAGTGAGCCTAAGCCAGCATCTAAACCCATGGCTGTTGCTACCAGCACTAGAAGTGGGAAATGCACGGACAAGACCAATCGACCAGGGGATGATGATGATGATGATGATGATGATGATGATGATGATGATGATGATGATGATGATGATGAAGGAGAAGGAACCTCAATGCCTCCTGACATAAAATCAGGAGTCAAAGCAGCAGGTGCAAGATCAGATGAGTCCTTTTCCCTGAAGGACCTTCGTGGCCTACGGAAGGACTACACTCGAAGGTCTGATGAATCCATAATTAGTTGGCTGGTCCGTCTCTGGGATGCTGCAGGCGAGGCTACAATTCTGGACGGCACTGAAGCCAGGCATTTGGGATCCCTGTCACAGGATCCTGTCATAGACCAAGGAATGATGAGGGGGGCTAACCCTCACAGCCTCTGGGAACGGGTCCTAAGAAGTGTAGCAGAAAGATACCTGTGTACGGACGATCTCTATATGAAGCAAACTCAGTGGAAGACAATAGAGCAAGGGATCCAACACCTGAGAGAAATGGCAGTGGCAGAGATTATCTTCTCAGATGATGTAACAACTAGGAACCCAGACTTAGTACCATGCACGTCTGTGATGTGGCGAAAACTCGTACGACTTGGGCCACACGAATATGCTTCTGGCTTAGCCATCATGAAGAGGGATGAGAGGGATGAGACTGTGCTTGACATGGCAAGGAAGCTCCGAGCATATGCAGATGCTGTACATGGCCCGACACATGCCAGAATTGCAGCGGTAGAAACACGTCTGCAGAACGTGGAGGATAAGATAGAGGAGAACCATAAGAAGCTTAGAGAGGAGATTAAAGAAGACCTTCTCCAAATTTCAGCCGTACAAATCTGAGGTTCTGGTCTCCAAGGCAGAGGTTTCCCAGATGGCGAGAGAAGGTACACCCCACGAGCTGAGCTGTGCTTCTACTTGCGTGATTGTGGGGAAAACATGAGAAGGTGGGATAGGAAACCTACTGCTGTTCTGGCACGACGGGTGCGTGAACTGAAGGAAGCCACCAGGAGGAAAGCAGCTCCAGTTGCCCGTAGCCGAACTGCCAGGTATGATGATGATGACATGTCTGATCCCCTCGAAGGAACATCCAAAACATATGCCCAGGGAAAGAAGGATAACCAGGCTTAGAGGGGCCCTGCGTCTAGCCAGGTAGAGGCCAGGGAAAATCGTGTTTTCTGGTCTGTGTGGATTTGTTGGCCTGGCACATCAGAGCCATAAGAGTACAAGGCTTTGGTCGATACTGGTGCGCAATGCACATTAATGCCATCAAGACATGGGGACAGAGTCTGTTTCTATTGCTGGTGTGACAGGGGGATCCCAGGATTTCACTTTGGTGGAAGCTGATGTGAGCCTAACGGGAAATGAGTGGAAGAAGCATCCTATTGTGACTGGCCCAGAGGCCCCATGTATTTTGGGCATAGACTACCTTCGGAGTGGGTACTTCAAAGACCCAAAAGGACTCAGATGGGCATTTGGAATAGCTGCTGTAGAGACAGAGGGCATCCAGCAATTGAACACCTTGCCTGGGTTGTCTGAGAATCCATCTGCAGTAAGATGCCTGACGGGAGAAGAGCAACGAGTGCCAATTGCCACTTCCATAGTGCATCGACGACAGTATAGGACCACTCGAGATGCTGTGATCCCCATCCACAAAATGATCCCTGAGCTGGAGAGCCAAGGGGTGGTCAGCAAGACCCAGTCATCCTTCAACAGCCCCATTTGGCCTGTGCGAAAATCTGAAGGAGAATGGAGATTGACTGTGGACTACCGTGCATTGAATGAAGTGACTCCACCACTGAGTGCTGCCGTGCCAGAGCTCCAGTATGAGCTTGAGTCCAAGGCACCAAAGTAGTATGCCACTATAGACATTGCCAATGCATTTTTCTCCATTCCTCTGGCAGCAGAATGCAGGCCTCAGTTTGCCTTCACATGGAGGGGAGTGCAGTACACCTGGAACCGACTGCCCCAGGGTGGAAGCACAGCCCCACCATCTGCCATGGACTGATCCAGACTGCACTAGAAAGGGGAGAGGCTCCAGAACATCTGCAGTATACTGATGACATCATTGTATGGAGGAACACAGCTGTGGAAGTGTTTGAGAAAGGGAAGGAAATCATCCAAATCCTCCTGGGAGCTGGTTTTGCCATTGAAAAGAGCAAAGTAAAGGGACCAGCTCGTGAGATTCAATTCCTGGGAGTGAAGTGGCAAGATGGACGGCGTCAGATTCCTACAGATGTCATCAACAAGATCACCGCAATGTCTCCACCCACCAATAAGAAAGAGACACAAGCTTTCTTGGGTGCAATAGGTTTTTGGAGGATGCATATTCCTGAGTACAGTCCGATCGTGAGCCCTCTTTACCTGGTCACCCGCAAGAAGAACAATTTCCAGTGGGGCCCTGAGCAGCAACAAGCCTTCGTCCAGATCAAGCAGGAGATTGCCCATGCAGTAGCCCTTGGCCCGGTCAGGACAGGACCAGAGGTAAAGAACGTGCTCTACTCTGCAGCCGGGAACCATGGCTTGTCCTGGAGCCTTTGGCAGAAGGTGCCTGAGGAGACTCGGGGTCAATCACTGGGATTTTGGAGTCGTAGCTACAGGGGGTCTGAAGCCAACTATACTCCAACAGAGAAAGAAATCCTAGCTGCCTGTGAAGGAGTCCAGGCTGCCTCGGAGGTAATAGGCACTGAAGCACAACTCCTCCTGGCACCCCGACTACTGGTGCTTGGGTGGATGTTCAAAGGCAAGGTTCCTTCCACTCACCATGCCACCAGTGCCACATGGAGCAAGTGGATTGCTCTCATCACTCAGAGCGCCCATATAGGTAAACATAATCGCCCTGGGATTTTGGACATCATTACAAATTGGCCCGAAGGTGAGAATTTTGGTGTCACAGATGAAGAGGAACAAGAACCAGCGACACGTGCTGAAGAGGCTCCTCCCTATAACCAACTGCCACCAGAGGAAATACGCTGCGCTCTTTTCACTGACGGTTCCTGTCGCATCATAGGGATGAAGTGGAAAGCAGCCGTATGGAGCCCCACACGACAGGTTGCACAAGCTACCGAAGGAGAAGGTGGATCAAGCCAACTTGCAGAACTCAAAGCTGTTCAACTGGCCCTGGACATTGCTGAGAGAGAGAAGTGGCCAAAGCTCTACCTCTACACTGACTCATGGATGGTAGCCAATGCTCTGTGGGGATGGCTGGAGAGCTGGAAACAGGCTAACTGGCAACGTAGAGGGAAACCAATTTGGGCTGCTGATGAGTGGAAAGACATTGCTACCAGGGTAGGGAGGCTACCTGTGAAAGTCCGCCATGTAGATGCCCATGTACCCAAGAGTAGGGCCAATGAGGAGCACCAGAACAATGAGCAGGTAGACCAAGCTGCAAAGATAGGGGTGTCCAAAATAGACCTAGATTGGGAACATAAGGGAGAGTTATTCCTAGCTCGATGGGCCCATGATGCCTCAGGCCACCAGGGCAGAGATGCCACCTATAAGTGGGCACGAGACCGAGGGGTGGATTTAACCATGGACAGTATTTCTCAGGTTATCCATGACTGTGAGATGTGTGCTGTCATCAAGCAGGCCAAGCGAGTGAAGCCCCTGTGGTACAGTGGGCAGTGGTCCAAGTACAAGTATGGGGAGGCCTGGCAGATTGACTCCATCACACTGCCTCAGATACGCCAGGGCAAGCGCTATGTGCTGACCATGGTGGAAGTCACCACTGGATGGTTGGAAATCTACCCTGTGTCTCATGCTACAGCCCGGAACACCATCCTGGGCCTTGAAAAGCAAGTTCTGTGGAGACGTGGCACCCCTGAGAGGATCGAGTCAGACAACGGGACTCATTTCAAGAACAGCCTTATCAACACCTGGGCTAGGGAACATGGCATTGAGTGGGTGTACCATATCCCCTACCATGCACCAGCTGCAGGAAAGGTGGAGAGGTACAATGGACTACTAAAAACCCAGTTGAAAGCTTTGGGTGGGGGATCTTTCAAGAATTGGGAGCAGCATTTAGCAAAGGCCACCTGGTTAGTTAACACCCGAGGTTCCACCAACCGAGCAGGTCCTGCCCAGTCTGAGTCCCTGAATGTAATAGAAGGAGACAAAGTCCCAGTGGTACATATCAGAGGTTTGTTAGGGAAGACTGTGTGGATAAATTCTGCCTCGAGTATAGACAAACCCATTCATGGGGTTGTCTTTGCTCAGGGACCAGGTTGCACGTGGTGGATAATGCAAAGAGATGGAACAACACAATGTGTACCTCAGGGAGATATGATTGTGGGATAAGAATGATATGCAATATCACTGTTCATTGGATGTTACTGCCATTGTCTGTACATTAAACCATACAGACATGAGATAGAAGGAATAATGTAAGAGTTGAAGGTCTGGGCAAGTGGAAGATGGAGAAGGAAATGTTTAAGTGTCAAAGGTCTGACCAAGTGATAGATGGAGCTTTAAGTGACTAAAGTGAAAAGGGGGAATCCTGCAGCTCTGTAATATAGGGCCTGGATTCAGTGGTCCAGTGTGGGGATGTGATGAAGGCATGATGGGTATTGCTTGTAATTTTGGGGAAAAAGACGGAAATTTTGTATGAATAATGCATGATGTGTTGTAGTATGTTGATGATATGGGGATAAGGGGTGGAATGTCCTGGGGTGATGCTTGTATCCCCATTCATCTGTTCTGTGCCTTTAAGACCGACTCTGAAGAGTGGAAGTTTTGTTTGGGTTTCTCTTATCAGGGACACAGAGACAAGCAGTACATAGGGCTGTTTTTCACTTCTTGCTTTCAGCTTGCTGCTTTGCTTGCTTGCTCTTCTGCTCTTGCTTCTCCTCCCACTTTTGCATCTGCTTATTAGCTAGTTCTAGCTAAACAGTCCAAATTCCTTCCTGGACTGTTTCTCCTCTCCTGTTCCTGTGACCATCTCGAACCTGCTCCGGACTGGGACCTGGGAACACTGAAGGTTCGGCTGCAGCAGCTGGCCCAGCACCGGAGAGACTGAGAACAGAGCAACCACCCCCGAAAGAGACTTTCTGATTTTGTCATCTTTCTCAGAGCGGTGTCAGCTGGTATTGTTCATTTTGTGTGCTGGGGGGTGCTGGGCCAGTCAAATAAACAGGTTCTTTCCACCTCTCTCCAAGAAATTTTTTCCCAAACCGGTTGAGGGAGGGGCCATGTGGGTTTTGCTGTCTGGAGGGGCCCCCCTCTGCAGATTCTTTAACAAATTTGCCCTAAACCAGCACAGTATGTTCTATATCAGGGAAAAAAATGTGTGGAAGATTTTTGCTTTTATTCTACTGAGGTTGTAATTTTTTCTGAACCAATAGGGCATCAGGTGTTGCCTGGGATGGCTGAGTCAGGAAACTGGGGGACCTGACCCAGGGGTGAGTGGGGCAGAGCCCCAGAGCATCCCAAGACAGTCCTGGGGTGCCCCAGGTTGGGGGCTGTGCTGGGCTCTGAGTCACCCCACGATCTGAGGAAGCCAGGGAAGGATCTGTGACCTCCGTGCCCACTCAGCCATTCCCCATTCCTGGCACCCCCATTCTCCTGGGAACCCCAAACATGGGACCACCATTGCCTTGGTCTCTCCTCCCTGGGGCCCCCTATCCCAGGACTGCCATTGCCCAGCACAACCATTGCCTTGATCCCATCCCATGGGCTGCTTCTTCCCTCAGAACCCCTATTCCCAAGGGTCCCCTTTTTCCCCCTGCACCCCCAACCCTGACACCCACATGCCATTACCCCAAATCCCTGGGGACCATGTTCCCACAGCACCCCCATCCGTGAATGCCCTCAGGAATGGACACCCCAATTGCCCCAGAACCCCATTCTCCTGGACACCCATCCTTGGTTCCTCACATCCCCTGAGCCCCCCGCTCCTGGCAACAGCATCCCCACCACGTGCCCAGACTATGCAGCCTTGTCCCCATTCTGTGCCCAGCTTGTGGCCACCCTGCCTCCAACAGGTGCCACCTACATGTGGGGAAAGACGTGACCTCGCTTCCTTCCCCTTCATCCGAAGAGCCGCCAGCCAGAGGAGCGGTGGCCACAGCAGCAAGTGACAGCCAGTGCACATGGCTGGGGACACCGGGATGGCCAGGAAGGTGGCGCTGCTCCTGTGGGGTGAGTGCCCTGGGCACGGGCCTGACACTCTGAGGATGGGGAGGGGAGGGAGCACAGGGGGCTGTGGGGTCCCCTGAGGTCCCCAATGCCAACAGAGCCAGTCCATGTTACCCAAAGTGGACCTTGGTGGGACTGGGGATGTAGGGTGGCTTTGGGGACAGGAACAGGAGGTAGGTATTTGGGGATGTAGGGACTGCACCTTTGGGCTCAGGTAGCTCTGGGCACAGGGACAAGGGAACTGGGATGCAGGGACAGAATGGGACAAGAACGGTGAGGATGTGGCCATGGGAATGGGATCATGGGGATGGGTGGGGGTGACCTGGGCCACATGGGCTGTGTCCGTGGTGTCCTCATGCTCGCGGTGTCCACAGTGTCCCCATGTTCTGCCTCGGCCCAGCGTGGCCTCGGTGTCCCTCTTCCCAAGGCATCCATGTCACACAGATATGGTGCACAGATGGCTGTGACAGACATGTCCCCCTGCCACGACATATCTTTTGGGGACGACTCAGACACACTTTCTCACAAGAACTGCTGTCCCCTATGGAGACAGTTGGTTGATAGCCACCACACCCCTTGCTCCTGTGCTGCTGTCCCTGCCATGCCACCTCCACCCAGCCCTGTCCCTTCTCTCTTGCAGCCCAGACCCTCAGCCTTGCTGGTGAGTCCTCAGGGGATGCCATGGCCCCACCCCACTGTCCCCAGCCCCATGGTGTCCCTGGCAGGCTGCTGTCCCCTGTCACCCACAGGTGCCCAGACCACCCAGCTCCCTGTGGAGTCCCCCTGGAGGCCGGCGGTGCTCTGGGACCGGGTGACACTCACCTGCCAGGGCTCAGGGACCACCGGTGGCACCACCTGGTACAGGAATGGGCAGCGCTGGGGACAGGAGAGACAGGACCACTTCACTGTCACCTACCTGTGTGACAGACATGGCAGTGGGTGCAGCTCCCCTGTGACAGTCTCAAATGGTATGGGGGGATCTTAAATGATCAGGGTGGCCCCTGACAGGTCTTTGTGGGCTTCACTCTGTGGGTGTCCTCACACCCCCCGTGTGATAAGAGCCTGTCCCCAGGACACCTGGACATCCCAGTCCACCCCAGTGCACCCAGATGTCCCTGGTGCCATGGGGACCTACATTGGACTTGTCTCAACCCTCCTCAGTGGGATGGGATCCTCCTGTCCCACAGATCATCTGGTGCTGCAGGTGCCAGCACAGGCACTGCTGGACAGGGACACGGTGATGCTGCGCTGCCGGGAGCAGTGGAACAACACGGTCACCGAGGTGAGATTTTACCAGAACGAGAAGGATCTGAGGGGGCCTGTCAATGTGATTGAACTATCCCTGTCCCCCCTGCAGCTGAACCACACCAGCAGCTACAGCTGTGGGGGCTTGGTGAGGTCCTTAATGTCACGGTCAGCAGCAGTGACAGTGACAGTGCTCGGTGAGCATCCCCACGTCTGGAACTCCAATCTCCTGACACCCCCAAAACCACTTCCCAGTGCACTCAAAGTCACAGTCCTCACCTCCCCTCCCCTTCCCTGAGCTCTTCTCGGTGCAGGTGCTGGAGGGTCCCCGAGCCCACCCTGGGGTCCCCCCTGACTCTCAGCTGCCTCAGCACCCTCAGCCCATGTGGCCCCAAGCCCCCCTCCTGCACGTGTTCTACCGGGACAGGCAGGTGGTGGGGGACTCACAGGGATCCCTGCAGCTGCTGGTGCCCACCGTGGGGGTCTCCCACTCAGGAATTACAGCTGCCAGGTGCGCTCCAAGTGGGGGGCCGTGCAGAGAGCAACGCCCGGCTTTGCGTCACGGTGTGCTGTGAGTGCGGGGATGGGCATGGGGAGCCCCCACAGCCTCCTCGGGTGCCCTGTCTGAGGACCTGCACATCCATGTCCTCCAAACACCTTTCTTGTGTCCTTCCATCACTCCCCTTGTCTCCTTGCCCCTCCCTGTGTTGACCCCATCCCCAACATCCCCCACCACACCCATCCCCCCCATCCCTATCGCCCCACACCAGCTGCCAGCTCCTCCCTGTGGCCTCAGCCCTGTGTCCCCACAGTGCCCGTGGCCGATGTCACCATCACCTCGGGACCCCTCTCAGACCAGGTGCATGCAGGTGGCAACGTGACCCTGTGCTGCTCAGTGCAGGTGGGCTCAGCCCCTGTCACCTTCTCCAGGCTGCACAATGGGCAGGAGGTGGCACGGGGTCCCCTCTGGAGCTCAGGAATATCGATGTGCGACATTCGGGCACCTACCAGTGCATGGCCACCCACCAGCTGGGACAGGACGGGCACCGCGTGTTCCGGGCACTCAGCCCTGAGCTGGCCCTGGACGTGACACCTGGCTCACCCTGGGTCACAGGCGGGGTCACACAGGGTTGCTGGGGGGCTCAGGTCCCCCTCGGCTCAGGGTGACCCCGGTGTGTCCCCCTCCGTCCCCAGCAGTGGCTGTGAATGTCGGCAGGACCCTCCTGTTCCTGCTCCTGCTCCTGCTCCTGGCTGTCATCAGTGGCACTGCAGGGCTGGGTGACATTGGGGTGGGATGGGGACTTTGCAAGGATGGGAAGCCCCCAGAGTGGGGGCAGAGATCAGCAGCACCCAGGGCCCTTGAGCTGGGGGACACGGAGCCTGCAGTGACCTTGGCTGGGGGTCCTGGGGGATCTGGGGGGAATTTGGAGCGTCTTGGTTGGGCTCCACGGGCTTCCCTGGCTGGGCTTTGAGCAACATTGTGGTGCATTGGGAGTTCCTGGAAGGTTTGGGGAGGTCCTGGAGGGCTGTACAAGGATGTTGGAGGATCTTTTTGGATCCTGGGGGAGTTTGGGGGTGGCCCTTCCTGCCAGGCTTGGGGTTCGGGGGACTCAGAGGGTTGGGGGCACCAGGGGGGTTGGGGGCACTGTGGGGATGCAGAAGTTCTGGAGGTCTCAGGAGTGATGAGTGTCTGGGGAGAATCAGGGATATGGTGGGAGTCGGGGCTGCAGTGGGGATTTGGGGGTCCCGTGGGTGGTTGGAACTCTGAGGTCCCAGGAAGGTTCAGGGGTCCCGGTGTCCCCTCGGTCACCCTCTCCCCTTTCCCTTGCAGAAACCAGGAATCTCAAGGACAAGTGAGTCGGGGGCTGGGGCTTTCCCCCTCCCAGACTATTGAGACCCCCCCTTATCCCCACAGGAACCCCCTGGAGGAGGGGACTGTGCTCAACACCCACGCCATGGACACCGAGTGGGCAGTGGGAGAATTCGGGGGGGACAGGGACACATCACCCATGGGTGTCACTCCCACCCAGGTCCCCACAACTGGTGTCACTCTCAGGGTCCCCACGGGTGTCCCCCAGCCCCGCCCCACCTTGGGATCTACAAGTCACCAACACGGAGCTGTCAGGACCACGAGGGACAGTGGAACCCCCGTGACTACGAGAGCGTGCTGTGACACTGGGAGCACTGGGGGCACTGGGGCCACTGGGGGTCCCTGCCCCAGGGCACCCCCTGTGTCTCCCCCCGGATCCTGTGCTCCCGTGCCCGGGGGGTGGTTGTTGAACAGATCCTTGTGGGATTTGCAGGAGTTTTGGGGCTCCCTCAGTCCCTTGGGGACAGGAACAAAATGATCAATTGCTACATTTCCAAACTAGTTCCCTCTCAGCTGCCCCGCAGCGGGGAAGGAGCTGCCGCTGCCTGTTTGTTCCCTCTCGGTGACAGCGGCCAAGGGCTCGGGCACCTGTGGCGGTGCCGCCCCGTCACCTCGGACACCAATCCGGCAGCTGCTGAGCCCCTCGGGCCCACCCCAGCTCAGCCCATCCCCGCCCGGTGCCCAAACACCGCACCCGGCGCTCCCCGAGCGGCGTCTGAGCCCCGGAGCTGCTGCGGAGCCCCGGGCGGGGGCACCGGGAGGGCGGAGGGGACCGGGGACCCTGGGGAGGAGCCCCCGGTGCTGCGGGAGCGGAGTCCCGGCCTCGGGTCACTGTCGCCGGTCGCGGCTGCCATCGCACTGCGAGAGCCGGGACTGTCCCGGGCTGCGGGGACCGACGGTGTCGGTGTGTCCCGAGGGGGGATTTTGGGGTCTCACCCCGTCCTTTCCAGGACCCCCCGATCCCCCATCCCCCCGCAGCTCCGGGGCTCTTGGGGACGTTGGGGACAGCGCCGCTCGCGCCAGGGGCCGTTGGGGACATCTCGCGACAGCCGCTGCCGCTGCCCACGGCCGGGCCTGGCGACAATCGCGACATCCGCATCGGCCAATGGCGACACGCGACAGCCACCCCTGCCCGGGATTCGCCTCCCTCCATCCCGGGGACACCCCGGGGTCCCGGGTCGCCAACCCCAGCGGGTCCCGTGTCCCCCAAAACGCTCCTGGGGACACCTCGGTCCCCCCTGACCCCCCCCGGTCCCTCCCGTCCCCCCCGGGCTCGGCGGAGGCTCCGCAGGAGCTCCGGGGCTCGGAGCCTGCCCGGGGAGCGCCGGGTGCGGGGTCGGACACCGAGGGGGCACCGGGAGGGGAACCGGGCAGGGCTGGGGAATGGGGATCCGGGCACCGGAGGGATTTTGGGAGGATTTGGGGAGATTTTAGGGTGATTTGGGGGATTTGGAGGGCATTTTGAGGTGATTTGGGATTATTTTGGGGACCATTTGGGGGATTTTTGGAGGGTGGGGAAATTAGGAGGTGTTTTGGGGTGATTTTAAGGGATTTTGGGGGTGATTCAGAGGTGATTTTAGAGAAGTCTGGTGAAATTTGGGGTAATTTTGGGCAGATTTTTGAGAGTTTGGGGTGATTTGTGGGATTTAGAGGATATTTGGATATTTTGTGCAGAATTTGAAGGATATTGGGGTGATTTAGAAGATTTTGGGGGCTTTAGGGATGATTTGGGGGAATTTTGGGGTATTTTGGGCATAAGGATTTTGAGGAGTTTGGGGACATTTGGGGTTGATTTTGGGTTGATTTTGGTGGATTTTCTGGGTATTTTTATGGTATTTTGGGGGCCATTTTTATGGGAGTTTTTTGTGGGATTTTGGGAGAATTTGGGGGGGATTTGGGAGTCTCACCCCATCCTTTCCTGCAGCCCAAGGGCTGCTCCAGCCCCATCGTGCTGCTCCATCATGTCACCAATGTCACTGTCACCACCAGAGCGCTGCCCTCGCTCCGGGACAAACCCCAAAACCATCCAAGTCATCATCAGGGACCTGACCCACGAGCTCATGTGAGACTCCCAAAATTTAACATTTTACCCCCAACATCTGCAATTTTTCTCCCCCAAAATCTGCTATTCCCCCCCCCCCCCCAATATCCAATTTTTTTTTGCCCCAAAATTAGTGATTCTTTGACTGAAGATTCAGGATGTTTTCCCCCAAAATTCAGGATTTTTTCATTGAAAAGTCATGGGGTTTTTTCTCCAAAATTTAGGATATTAAACAAAAACAAAAAAAAAACACAAAAAAAAAAAAAAAAAAACCAAAAAAACAGGATTGTTTTTCTTAAAATCTGGTGGTTTTTCCCTCCAAAATCTGGGATATTTTCCCCGAAATTCAGGGTATTTTTCCCCAAAATTTGAATATTTTCCCCCCAAAATCTGGGATATTTTTCCCCTGATCCTGGTCCATGTCCCCAAGAATTCCCAGGGATCGACCCCCAGCCTTGCTCATTATCAGCACCAAGAAATTCCAGCATATCCAGGAGGAGGCTCAGCCTCCACGGCAGCTCACGGATCAGCTGCGGATCCTCAAATCCCACCAGGACATGGCTTTTGTGAGCATCTCCTGATTCCCTGAGCCCCAATTTCCCAAACCCGAATTTCCTGATCCCAAATTTCCCAATCCCACTTTTCCTGAGCCTGATTTTCCCGATCCCGCTATTCCTGGACCCGAATTTCCTGAGCCCGATTTTCCCTATCCCAAATTTCCCAATCTCGATCTTCCCAATCCCAAATTTTCTGATCCAGCTTTTCCTGACCCCGCTTTCCCTGACCCCACTTCCCCTGATCTCACTTTTCTGGTCCCAATTTTCTCAACCCCACTTTTCCCAATCCCACTTTTCCTGATCCTGATTTTCTGGATCCTGTTGTTCCTGATCCTGATTTTACTGATCCAGGGAATGCCCCAGGATGTCCCCGAAAATGTCACCAGGAATGGCTCTGGGAATGTCCCCTGGAATGCCTCGGGATGTCCCAGGGATGTCCTCAAAATCTCCATGGGCTGTCCCGGGGATATCCCTGAGAATGACCCCCAGGAACATGCTAGGAATGCCCTGGGCTGTCCCTGCAATGTCCCCGGGCTGTATTATTATTGTTTGTGATTCTCCTTATGTTACAGGAATCATTGAGAGAATTCAGCACACATTCCTGAAGGAAGGCTCTAACAAAGTTCTTTTTCTCTTATTAATCTCTCTGTACAGCTTTTCACTTCACAGGTCTCAGCAATACAACCTTCTGAACTTTAGACCACACACCCCTCTGCCTGGACCTGCACTGGAAGGTGATGTGAAGGCGGATGCCCTCGCCATGACAGTCACTATACCACAAAAGTCAGGGCAGGCCAAACTTTCTCATGATGTCTACCATCAAAATGCCCGAGCACTGGGAAAACAATTCCATCTGACTTTGCCCCAAGCACAGGATGTAGTGAATTCTTGCTCACAGTGTCAGCAGACTCTTTCTTCGCCACCAATGTTAGGTACAAACTCACAAGGGTTGAAACCTAATGACGTGTGGCAAACAGATGTAACACACTTTTCGAGCTTTGGGACGTTTAAATATGTCCTTGTTTCTCCTGATACCTTTTCTGGATTCACAGTAGAAACAGTACACTAGGGTGAGAAATCCATGGGAATTTCATGGGAATTTGGAAGGGGAACTGAAGGATTCTAAATGCCTGGAATGCTTTCATTCCTTGGGAATATTGGAGGGGAACTGCAGGGGTCAAAATTCCCAACGTCCAGAATGCCAGTATTCCATGGGAGTGCCATGGGGAATTTGAGAAGGGAGCTGAAGCATTTGAAATTCCTGATGCCCAGAATGCAGTTATTCCATAGTTTTGGTGGGAATCTGGGAGGAGAAGTGGAGCATTCTAAATTCCCAACACCCAGAATGCTCTTATTCATTGGGAATTTGGGAGGGGAACAGAAGGATTCCAAATTCCCTATGCCCCGAATGCCATTATTTCATGGGAATTTGGGATGAGACCTGCAGGATTCAAAATTCCCAATGTCCAGAAGGCAATTATCCCATAGTTTGGGGGGAATTTTGGATGGGAACTGGAGGATTTGAAATTTCCAATGCCTGGAATGCAATTATTTCATGGGAATTTGGGAAGGGAACTGAAGGATTGAAACTTCCTGATGCCCAGAATGCCGTTTTTCCATGTGAATTAGGGAGGGAGCTGGAGGATTTGGAATTCCTGGTGCCCAGAATGCAGTCATTCCATTCTACAGTTTTGGTAGGAATATGACATTGAAGCTGGAGGATTCAAACTTTCTGACGCCCAGAATACTGTTAATCCATGGGAATTTGGGAGGAGAATGGGAGAATTTGAAATTCCTGACAGCCAGAATGCTGTTATTCCGGGAATTTGGTGGGAATCTGGGAGACGAGTTGGAGGATTTGAAATTCCCAACAGTTTGAATGCCATTATTCCATGGGCATTTCGGAGGGCAGCTGGAGCATTCAAAAATTCCAATGCCTGGAATGCCATTGTTCCATAGTTTTGGGGGGAATTTTTGAGGAGAACTGCAGGGTTTGATGCCTGGAATGCAATTATTCCTTGGGAATCTGGAGGGAGAGCTGGAGCATTCAAAATTCCTCATGGCCAGAAAGCCATTATTCCATGGGAACTGGGGAGAGCAGCTGGAGCATTCAAAATTCCCAATGCCTGGAATGCCGTTATTCCATGAGAATTTGAAAGGTAAATGGCAAGATTGAAAATTCCTGACGTCTGTGCTTCTCATGTGCCTTTGCAGCTGCCAGAAGGTGCAGTTTTGATCTGTGCTGATCATGCTTGTGCCAAACATGGGCACCAGTGCTTGTGCATTTTGATGGAAAAAAGCATGACTCAGTTTTGCTTGTTCAAAATGTTTGGCAAAGTGTTTGAAAAAACCATTGTAAGTTTGTAGGCTCTCACATTTCCTTCTGCCATGAATCCTGTTAGCGAGGAATGAGCCCTGATATGAGAGACAAAATATTGGTTAGTTCTGAGTGTCAAAATTGAAGAAAGACATGAAAGCCAACAATATCATTTGTAACATCCTTTAAAATGGATCCTTCTATTCTTTTAACAATACTAGCAACACAAGATAAATCTGTAATTCAATTCAAAAGTTCTGAAAAGAGCTGAAACGCTCTAAACTACTGCAGCCAGTTCAACAATCTGAGGAGAGCCCTCTATTGTAGGGACATCTGACTCCCATGTTTTGGTTGTTTGATTTTGCCATACTATTACTGATTTCTGTGTTTTCCCTGCTCCATCAGTGAGGAGAGTTATAGCACTTAAAGGCTCTTCACTTAGCATGGGTTTTTCTCTAAAACTTAATTTAGCTTGTAACAATTTGTGGCCTGGGTAATGAATAGAACAAACACCTGAATAATTTAGCGATGCAATTTGCAAGTCTAAATTTTGCAAAGCCCAATCAACCCTTTTCACAGGTAAATAAATAATTACAAAATCTTGGCCTGCCATAGTTAGCAATCTCGTTCTGGCTCTAAATATGATTTCAGTTGTCATCTCCATGGTTTTAAAAATTGATTTTTAGAGACCTATAAGGAAGAAAAACCCACTGTGTGATTAACAAAGGATCTTTTTCAGAAGTGTTCCATTGAAAAATGAGACCATAAAGTTGCATTTTTTCTCCTGACTGCAAGAAATGCAGTTCTATTCTACAAGATTCCTTCACTTTTATTTCTAGCTTTACAAGAAAAAAGTAAGATGTGGGAGTCAACCCAACTAAGACATAGGGTCAGCTGACTTCACACCAAACAAACCAAGCCTGATCTTCAAGGTCTGGGAACCATTCATCTAAATCAGGGCAAGCCTCAGATCGCCTCCTAAGAACCTTTGGAGTAGTTATGTTAATTAGTCCAAGTCCCACTCCCCTACTGGTTACATGTGTTCCATATATAGGATGGTTTCTAGAGTGTTAATCTCCAAGACTATATACTGTTACCTCTTACTTGTTTCTGGCCCTTGGAGCTTCTCCCTATGTTGTGTTCTGTTCCTGAGCATAGTTCCCATTTTTATTTCCCATTAAAAGTCATTTCCTTGTTGGGCACTCCATGGTTACCCCTCCTTCTCTCCTATTTTGCACCACGTTCACCCTGAAGTCAGGGGACCCAAAGGTTTGTCACAGCCGCCCTCACTGCGACAGCCAGTGCCCAGAGCGCTGTCAGGCAGTGCCGGGATCCCGGCTGTGCTTCTGCTCCCCACAAGTGAGGAATGGCAGCCCCAGGCTCAGACCCAGGCAGAAAGCCAAGCAAGGGAGAGCAGAGGGAGGGCACCCTTCCAGTCTCTCTGGGGCATGGCTGCAAAACAGCCCCTGCTGCTTCTTCCTCCGCCTGTGTTTGTGCATGTGGCAGAGCCAGCCAAGTTGTGCTCTGTGTTCCAAAGCCTGTTGGGAGCGGGCATGAAAAGCGCTGTGTGCACAGCACAGAGTCCTGGAAGGTGCTGGCAAGAGCGTCCTGCAGGAACAGGGCTCTGGTCCCTGGCCAGGAAAAGCCTGGTTTTGGTGCTGTGAGCAGGAGCTGAGGCAGGTGAAGAGGCAGCAGGCAGCTTGTGTTTGTAGAGGGCCTGGGGCTGCACGTCTGAACCTGCCCCTGGAAACTCACTTGAGGGAATAGGAGCTAGAGCTGGAGTGCCTGTCCTGAAAGGACCTGAAGTCATTCAGCCTTGCCAGCGTTTCTTAAGGTTGTGTTGGTGTTCCCCAGGAAAGCTGCGCATTTGGGGAAACACCTTTGGAGGAAAGGGGCTTGCTTCTCAAGGAAAGTGCTTCCCACAGAGCTCCCAGTGAGGCAGGTGCGAGTGTCCCCCTTTGGCTCTCTGTGCTCCTTTCAGTCCTTGAGGCCCATTGCACTTGGCAGAGGGGCAGGGAGAAGGCAATGAAGAGCAGGTTTGGCATCTGCCTGGACCTGTGGAAATCAACCCAAGCACCTGCAGCAGGTAGTGTTACCCTCTTTGGACAGAGGTGTGAGCAGGAGCATCTCTGTCCAGCCATGAGCCCCAAAGCTCTCTGTGAGAGCTGTGAATTAAAAGGCCTTTACACACACCCCTTTCACATCTTTCCCCTCTGCTGTGTTTCAACTCCTGGCAATATGCATTTGCCTCCTGCTTGGTGGGAGCTGCTGTGGCCCAGGGCCATCACAGAGCTGGGATGTGTGGGATAGGCAGTGTGGAGAGTCTTGGCTGATCTTGGTGTGTCCCTACCCTCAGAAAAGGCCTCCCAAAATGTCCTGCTCATAGGGTCTCCCTGTGCATCTTGGAGAGAACAAGGCAGGCATTTCTGGCAGCTGGGCATCAACCAGCCTTAAAATGGGGACGTGTGGGGGAGTGAGCCCAGCTGAGACACCCTGAGAGCAGCCCAGTGCTCCTTGTTCCTCTCTGCTGACCCGTGAGCATTTGTCAGCTTTCGGGATGGCCCTGACTGTGTCAGGGCTGCTCCGTGGACACGAGACAGCCAGTCCTGTCCTGCTGGGTCCCAGCAGTGCCTGGCAGCAGCCCTGCATCCATGTCAGGGTGCTGGCCAAGAGAGGCCCTGGAAGCTGAGGCAGCTCATTTGAAGCTTTTACAGGTACACACAGGGGACGGCCAGCACTGTTCCCTCAGGATACAGCAGTCCTGAGGGGCATCTCATCAGTCCTGAGCTGCCTGATGCCACCCACTCCTTGTGGCACCAGTTGCCTTCCTGTGGGATGTTCTACCTCCCCCAAGAGTGAAGAGAGAGCTGGAGAAAGAGCTTGTCAGGCTGCTCTGGATCCTTTCCCGGCAGCCCTGGTTGAGTGGAGAAGTCCCAGCTGAGCGCAGATGTGCCCATGGAGCAGCCGTGCACAGGAAGGCTTGCTGGCAAGGATGATCCAGGAACTACAGGCCTGGCAGCCTGGCTTTGCTCCAAGCCAGAGAAGGCCTTGGAGCAGATCCTCCTGAGTGCCATCCCACGGCACGTGCAGGGAACCAGGAGCTCTGCTGGAGGCTGGGAAAGCTCTGCGGAGGGACGGGCACAGCTGGGGCTCCTGGTGGGGAGTTGAGGGCTTCTGTGGGGGCCTTTAGGGGTGGTTGTTGGGGGGTGTGTTGGGGAAAGAGTTGTCTGGAAGGTGAGAGGTCTGGCCTGGAATTTGAGTCAGTTTGAAGGCAGCATCTGTGCTTTAGCACAGCTTTGGTTATGGAGGGCAGAAAGAATATCTGTGACGATTTTTTTTACTGGTGCTGTTTCTCCTGCAGGGAACAAGAAGGGAGAGTTGTTCTTTATTGGCCACTTAGATATCTGTACTGGGGGAGGATTAGCCCTTTTGCCATCTACTCATTTGTTCTGGTTACTCTTGTAACACTGAGTGGTCTTTCATTCCTTGACAGTGTTTAGTCCTTAAGAGAATTAGGAGATTATAATCCCTTCTTCAAAATCCACTTGCAAATCAAAGAATGGCCTTCTTTTTGGCTCTATGTAGTGTTATGTTTTGTAAAGTGACTTCCAGGGGATGATGTTAAGGCAAATGAGTTGCTGCTTTGAGATGGGAACAAACTTCCAAACCATTCCCATTCTTTGGCCATGGCTATTAATTGGAGAAGTTTGCAAATTTTGGAACTACTTGAGTTGAGCAATGGGAAGTAAAGCTTTCCTGAAGTGAGGATTCTTAAATGCCCTGAGCCCACAGAGCAGGGCAGCATTTGCTGATGTTTTGAGCAGTTCCAAGAGATCCTGTGGGGCTGCCTTAGACACCTGGGCCCAGGGATTCCTTCCAGCCTGGGCCACTTTGGCTGGGCTGGGGGCGGCCCCAGGGCAGGTGGCAGTTGTGCAACGGCCCTGGGTGGCAAGCTGCAGCACAGTCACCGTTGCATGGAATGGAACCCGGTGTCCAAGGGACCTTTGTGATACGTGGGAAATAGAAGCTTGCCCAGGTGCTCAGAACAGCCAACGGGACAGAACAGGACAGAGCAGTGCTGTGAGGAGCCCCCACACAGCACACTCGTTTCTGTCTCTCCCGGAGCTTTTCCACAGTGTTATTCCTGCAGCTGAGCTCGAGGCCAGACTACGGGACTCTGTGACTCGGAGCTTTTCCGAGGCATCTGCCATTCCAGTGGCCAGTGCCATCGACTGTGGGATTTGGCCACCTGAATCACTTAGGAGGAGCCTCCTGTCATTGTGGCAGGAGCCCTAAAGACCAGAGTGCAGGGTTTCCTGTCCTGCAGCCTTCCTTGAGGCTTCCCTGTTGCAGGTGCCTTGAGGGCACAACTGCAATTGTTGACTTGATGATATCCTGAGGCATCTCTTTTTAAGGCGCCCTCAAGAACAGACTCTGACATGGCAGCCAGATTCCCCGGCATGTTGAAAGTGTTCAGGGGGAAAAAAAAGAGAAGCCCTGGAGCTGCCGCAGCACAACAGCCTGAAGATCCAGAGCAGATCCAGACACTGCAGGATGGTGAGTAGCAGAGCTGGGCCACAGGGCTGATGGGTACAGCCAGCTTGGCCCCATCCCATCCCATGCCATCCCATGCCATCCCATGCCATCCCATGCCATCCCATCCCCTGGGGAAATGCCCATGGACAGGATGAAACAGGGGAAGGACAGACACCCCACAATGGCCGTGCTCTATCCCCTGGGTCATGCTGGGGCTCTCCCTGCCTGCAAGCGCAGGGCTGGGCTGTCTTCTCCAGGCTCTCCCGCAGCCCCTCAGCTCTGGCTGTGCTCGCTCTTTGCCAGATGCAGCCCTGGACAAGACACAAGAGCAGAAGTCCAGCCGTGGCTGCTTGCGCCAAACCCTGAAGGTACCTGCAGCCACCCCCACCTGGGCTGGGCCTGCTGTCCCTGCTCAGCCCAGCACCACGTTTGGAGCATGCCACGGAGCATCCCTGGCTTCCCTGCCCTTTATTCTCCTGCAGGTGTTCCGGAAATTCCTGTGCATCCGACGACGTAGAAAGTGCGGCACCACAGTAGCTGAGGGCACAGCCCAGCCTGACTCGGGGCTGACCGAGCTCCAGGCAGAGCCTGATGTCAGCCCAGATTCGGCTGAGCGCTCACAAAACTCTGAGGCTGCAATGAATGAGGACAGGGCAAAGGCGGACAAGGCAGTGACTGAGGATGTGGCCGTCATAAACACCAACACTGCAAAGACTGAGGGCATCTCAAATACTGGCACCAGGCCCACTCTCACTGGGATTCATGCTCCCACTAAGGATTTTTTCGAGGAGAGTGCTGTTCCTTCTCAGCAGCAGGTAAGCAGCCTGGGGCCAGGCCTGGAGGATTGCCAGGATTGTGTGTCCCCTCAAGGCATGGTCACTGGGCCCCCTCAGCCTTTGAGGCCAGCACAGTGTGGCGGGAAGGGAAGCACTTCTTGGGGGAAGCTGAGGAAGTTGCTCCCAAGGACACCACTCAAAATCTACCCCATGCCTCCTCCAGGTGCCAGCCATCGTAAGAAACATCCACCAGACTCTACTGTCCCAGGGCACTGTGGATGCCAGGCTGCAAAGGGACATTGTGAGGCTGGCTGAAGCACAGCCTGCTGACGTGGTGCTGACCCTCCTGCGCTGTGCCCCAACATGTGACAGGTACGGGGCCCACGTGCCTGGAGAGCTCAGGGCTCACCAGCCTTTAGGGCCCATGGCCCTGCACAGCCTGTGCTATGGGCTCTGCCAGACAGGCACAGAGGTCCAGGACCCTCGGGCCCTTCTGTTTCCCAAGTCTGCTGCCAATGCTCCCCCCCTGCCCCTCAGGGCACCGGGGCTCTTTCACCTGCACTCCCACAGCTGCACAGGGCAAGGTACTGTGACTGAGATGCCCCTGACACAGAGCTCTGATCCCACAGAGCTGCTGCAATCATATGGAGAACCATTGGCTTGTCACAACTAACAATGGAGAGAGTGCGTCCAACACTGGTCCCTGTAATGGAGGATTGGCCACTGCACAGCGCATGCACCTCTGATGGGGACGACAGGGACGTTTTTGCCCTGGCTGTGAGTTTCTGGGCCCATGCTCACCCCCAGGTTGCCTCTCCAGTAGCTCTCAGTCCTCTCGGTGCCGGAGTCACTGGGCTGAAACCTGGTCTAGGGGCAGGCTCAGGGGGCACCAAGCCTGCTGCCCCTCCTGCATCTGCCCTTGGGCCCTGCCCCATGGATGCCTTGGCACTGAGCGCTGTCTTGGGCTGCTTCTTTTGCAGGCAGCTCTGGTGCTCTGGGTGACTGTCCAGGTGCCTGAGTGCAAAAAGGCCATGATCCCTTATTCTGAGCAACTGTTTGTGGCACTGCTCTTCCATATTGTCATCACTACACAGCAGATGCCACCAGAGGAAGTTGATACCTTCTGGAGAGCATGCCAGGAGGAACACCGCCTTCCCATCAAGCTTAACAGGTCCCAGTCCTCCTGTCCTTTCCATGCCCTTGTGGCCAGTGCCAGCGCTCCCAGTGTGACCAGGCCTTTACTCTGCACACAGGTTTGCAGTGCAGGCCATGAAGGTTCTGCTCTACATGCTGCAGTGTGACCACGTGGTGATGTCTATGGAGCGCAAGTGTGGCTGGGACACGCTGCTGTGTGCTGACACCCAGCACTATGCCATGGGTCTGCTGGCCAGGTGAGACCCCCTTCTCCCCACTGCCCCCAGCATTGTGCCCTGTGCTCCACACAGTCCCTGTGGTCATGGGCCACGGAGCCTCGTCACTGAGGGACGGCCAAGGAGCCTGAAAAAGGCTGGGAGAGGAGAGTGCCCAGAAGGGGCCACTTCCCAGAGCACTCACATCCACTCCAGGGATGCTAGGGAAAGACCAGACCTCTCTGAGTCAGTCCTGGGAGAGGTTTGCCCCCCACCTCAGGGTCTCCTTTTTTCCCCCTGCCAGGGAGATGCGTTATGACTTGACCCCCCTGTGTTCCCATGTCGCATATTGCCTTCTCCTGCTGCTCAGCAGTGAAAAGCCAAGGTGGGATCTGCCCTTGCTGGCATTCCTTGTGGAGGTGAGCCTGGCGGCCAGCGCTGCCTCGCTGAGCTGCCTCCCAGCTCTGTGCCCTCTCACAGCCACAGCTGCCTGGGACGGTGCCCACGCCCTGTGCTGCTGCCTGGGCCCGGCCCTGTGCGCTTCTGGGCTCCTGCTGGATGGCTCCCCTGTCACTGCCCTGTGCCTTTCAGGTCCTCGAGTGCCTGGACTTGAGGGAATGTGCTCGCACTCTTGTGAAGATCATGACAAGTTGCCTGCAGATGGAGTGCAGGGAGCGGCGTCGCCTGGCACTCAGAGGCCTCGTGGTGCTCAGCAAGGATCCCGCGATGGTGAGAAGGGGGCTGTGGCTGAAGCTGCGCTGAGGAAAGCAGCCCCTTGGGTGTGCAGGGCTTCAGGAGCTGAGGCAGCTGCTCTCAGCTCTCCTGCCTCACCTGCCCCAGTGCTTGGCATCAGGTCTTTGTGGGCCCTGCAGCAGCAGGGTGGGCTTGCAGTGCCAGGGCGGTGTTGGCGGTGCAGCCCTCCATGGCTTTGCAGCACAGCCTTGTGTTCCACACAGGCCAGCAGAATGTGCAGTCTGTCTCCGAGCCTTCTGGAGCTGCTGGGTGATGCCGATGGAGAGGTGGTCAGCATGTCCATCCATGTGTTCACAAATGTGCTCCAGGCAGACATCCTGGTATCCAGCACCACTGCCCCAAAACTGGCTGAGGCACTGCTGCTGCTCTTTGACCATGTAAGGCTCTGTGTCCCCAGTTGCAGGCACTGGCTGCTGCCCAGAAACTTTGCCTAGGTGAGCCTGGAGTAATTGTTCTAAAGGCCTCATCCTCTTCCATTCCTCCAGGACAACAGCTATGTGCAAGTGCTCTCCCTTCAGCTCTTCTTCAGGGCTTGGTAGTGGATGAGGGAAAAAAGCCCCTTGCAAAGATTTTGAGCCAAAGCCTCCTTCCACTCTTCTTCCACTGCCATGATGAGAACCAGTGTGTGGCAAAAGTGAGGTTTTGTGTGATGCTGGTGGATCTCGGGGAGGGGGCTCGGCTGCCTCCTGCCCTGGCACCTCATGGACTGCAGCCTCCTGCAGGACTTGGCACAGGGATGTGGGTCCTGTGCCTTGGCCTGTGGGGCCATCTCTGGGTCTCTGCTGCCCTCCAGGCCTCTTGGGAAACGCTGCTTCATGTGGCAAGGTTCCTGAAGAGGAGGAAGCTCAAGCAGCTGGTGAAGAAGGGGCAGCTGTCAGAGTTCACCGAGGTCCTGGTAAGGAGGGCCTGGAAGCCCCAGGCTCAGCCTGGAGAAGGTCCCTGACGGCGGTGCTCAGTGTGCGGGGCTGGCAGTTGTGCCCGCTGCTGGCACCCAGAGGCCGCGCGGGCTCTTCTCCAGGCTCCCGTGGGCCTGAGTCGGGTGCCCATGGAGCCCCGGCCCGGCGGGGCTGCGGGCCGGCACCGCGGCTCCCCGGGCAGCAGCCGGCTCTCTGCCCCTCCCTTCGGGAGCCCTTGGCCAGCGGCTGCTGGCCGCGCCTCAGGGCTGTGCGGGCAGGCCAGGCCGGCGATGGGCGCAGGCAGCGCCCAGCCCAGGAGCTGAGCCCGTGCCAACCCTTCCCTCCTGTTGCTCTCTCCAGCTGGCAGAGGACAGGAGCCGAGAGGCCGAGCACCTGTGACGGGCACTGCTCTACCTGGATAGCCCACAGGAGCCCCTGCGAGCGGCGGCCGTCAGGATCACGGGTGAGTCCTGAGCCCGGGCTCCTCCCCGGCCCGCCGCAGCTCGGCCCCGGCCCCGCCTGCTGCCCCGGCAGCGCCTGCCCGGCCCGGCGCCGTGGAGCCCCGCCTGGCCTGGGCGCTGCTGCTGCCCTCTGGCAGCCGTGCCCTGGGGCGGCAGCGAGCGGCAAGGGCCCGGGCTCAGCTCTGCGTGGCCAGCAGCCCGTGTGGCCACAGCGCCGGCAGCGCCGCTGGCAGGGAGCTGTGCCGCTGGGGCCGTGACAGGCTCTGTGTTCACAGGCATGGCCGGGATGGTCACGATGGGCTGGAAGGAAGAGCTCCAGCTCCTCAATGAGGGTGAGTGCGGGCAGCGGGCTGACAGCGGGGGCTGCCACTGGGGGAAGTGCAAGTCCTGCCCTGGCTGCGACAGGCTTCTTTCCCTGTGTGGACAAGCACAGAGAGATCTCAGGGACAGGACCTGTGTGGGGGACATTTGTGGCCAGCACCTTCTGGCTGATCCCATTGTCTCCTGCTGCCTCCTGTCCATGGCAAGATGTGGGGGGTATGGCCATGGCAGGAAGGCCTCCTTGGCTACGTGCAGATCCAGGCTCTGACTGTGCCTCTGCTCATCTCTCTTCCAGCCCTTCAAGGCCTGAGAAGAGATGACAGCCCTCCCCAAATGAACATTCCCCTCTTTCTTCCTCTGTACCTTACAAATTCGCACCCCTTCATCCTCAACAGCGCTCTTTACCCAGCAAGATACATACAGTAATTGCTCAGGATCAGTATCACCTCGAGCTGTCAGATAATTATTTAATTGTTGGCACATCCACTTATCCTTTGTCCCACACCAAGGCCATCCTCCTTGCACCTCTAATTCTGGCCAGACTTCCATACAATAATGGATCATTTTCACTTTATCTAATCCCTCCGTGGCCTCTATAGAATCCCATTTTACTAACAGTTCTCCTAAGGGACTATTGGGATGTATATACCTCAGTCTCTTGCCGGTCTTTTTACTACTACAACATCCCATTTTTCAGTCTCAATAAAAAATCCCGAAGGTGCCTCTACTGACCGGGAATTTAAAAAAAAACCTTCTTTGAGGAGCTCCAGCCTCCTCCACTGAACTTCAAATTTCTGCCTGATGCTCAGGACTTTATACTGAAACAACTGCCCAATCTCTTGATTGCCCAACTTCCCAGCGTCAGGTCTTACATCTATCGGGACTTAAATACACGAAACCACGGCCTAAGAATCCGGGTCGTGCCTGACACCCTCAGTCAGGAAAAACAACTGCCTGATTTTTAGTTTGCCTAACCTGCCAATTTTTAGGCTTCACCGTATCAGGACTTAAAAGCAAACCGCAGCCTCCTTTGCTGGGGTTTGTGCCTGACTCCTTTGTCAGGACTTACTTTGCCTGCAGGGCTTGTGAAACACCCGAATCCTTCTCAGGACTGACAAATCTTACTCGAATCCTTCTCGAGACTTACAAAAGTGCCTGACCTCCCTTTGTCAGGACTTTGGGGTGCGTCCCACTCATACACAGTAATTCACTCCACACGCCCGGAGTGGGGGGGCCCTTTATTCCCCCTTGGGAGACGACTTCGCTCACGCTAATTCCACTCGCGTCCCCCTGTTCCTGGCCGCTTTTCTCGCGAAAAAGCCGGAACCGCAGTACTGAGGGGTCCACTCTCGCTTCGAAGGTCCAGCTGCCGGCCCTCGTCTCACTCACACACACATGCGCACGTCTCCCACTCCCGCCACCGAGTTTCTCACCAGTCCGGTGCTCCGGTGCTCCTCTGCGTTGCTGTCCTGAGCCGGTCCCTCTGGTCCTGGTAGCCAACTGTCCTCTGAAGATCCAAGATGGCCAGTCCTGAGTCCTCTTGCGGCGTGGCTATTCCGGACGAGAGCCCCCAGCTGAAATAAACAAGGGCAGGAGACTTCTTCTCCTGTGTAATGCCTTTATTAAAAAGTGATCAGCTCAGGATTGGGCGGCTCGACGGTCTGCAGCGTCCATCATCTGTCCCAAGGCGACTCAGAGGAGGAGGATATGCGCAGCTCTGTCCACTAGGGGCAGAGCTGGGGGAAATCCAGTCCTCGTGGGAGCCTTTAGGGCGTGATGTCCCCGTCCGATGTTACCTCGGTCTGGGTCTCCCAGACCTCCCAGTCCTGGCCCGGGGGATCTCGAGGACAGGGTGAGGAACGACGAAGGTTTCCCGCATCTCTGCAGGCCCAGCGCCCTGCTCCTCACATCCAGACATCACTCCAGTCTCTCAACTCTTGGGTGGCTCGTTGTTTTTGGGGTTTCTCCATGAGTTTGGAGATGGGGGTCCCACAAAGCATTCTGGTCTTGTGAGTCACTTTGCATAACCCCCCCCCCCACCTTCTCAGGTGTCTTCCCTATTCTGAGAAAGGTAAAACTTAGCTTCAGGCAAGGTCCCCACCCAGGAGAAGGGCCATTAACTCGCCCCAGCCAGGGCTTTTACTAATACAAAAACAACCATTAACGACAACGACCCGTGATTACAATAACAAAGGCAGCAGCCCAGCAGTAGTGGTAACTTTTTTAAACAAAAAAAAGTATTAACCAAATTTTTGTTCATAACATGTGGGACTTGAGGGCCTTTCTTCCCTCTTCTGTTAATAAGTCCAGCATCTCTTGAAAGAGAGCCATGGAGCTCAGCTGCACCTGGATATCATCCTGGATGGAAGGAAAGGGCAAAAGACCTGAGCATCAGCTGCTTCAGGCCCCCCAGGGCACAGGCGTGCATCTGCACGGGGCACCAAGGGTCCGGGCAGCAGCCAGTGGCCGTGGCTGCGGGCACAGAGCCTTACGCTGTCAAAGAGTGGCAGGAGCGCCTCAGCCAGCTGCAAGGCCATGGGGGTGGCTATTGGAGCACCATTATCCAGGAGCAAATATCTGAGGAGAAGAATGCTCATCCTGATCATGTCGCTTTCATTTTCCTCCAGGCGCTCTACAAGACTTTCAGAAAAAGTCTCCTGCCCTCTTTAGTTCATGAAGGGCATTTTGAGGTGATCTGGGATTATTTTGGGACCATGTGGGGGATTTTTTGAGGGTACGGAAATTGGGAGTGGTTTTGGGATGATTTTAAAGAATTTTGGGGGTGATTCAGAGGTGATTTTGGAGAAGTCTGGTGAGATTTGGGGTGATTTTGCACCGATTTAGGAGTGTTTGGGGTGATTTGGGGGATTTAGAGGATATTTGGATATTTAGTGCATAATTTGGAGGATGTTGGGATGATTTGGAGGATTTTGGGGGCTTTAGGGATGATTTGGGGGAATTTTGGGGCAATTTGGGCATAGGGATTTTGAGGACTTTGGGGGCATTTGGTGAAATAAACAGGGCAGGAGAGTTTTTCTCTTTTTAATGCCTTTATTAAAAGCGATCAGCTCAGGATTGGGTAGCTCAGACAGGTCTGCAGTCTCCCATCGTGTCTCCCAGGGCGAAGAGGAGGAGGGGGATATGCGCGGCATTGTCCACTAGGGGCAGAGCTGGGGGTCTGATCCTCGTGGGAGCCTTCAGAGGGTGGTGACCCCTTCACATGTTACTCCTGTCACCTCTCTTGGCCCGCTCCCCATCATCAGGACGACTCCCGTGCTCAGGCTGAGAGGGACTACGAAGGTGTTCCTCATCTCTGCAGGCTCAGCACTCCGTTCCTGACGTCCAGACATCACTCCAATCTCTCAACTCTTAGTTGGCTCGTTGTTTTGGGGTTGTTTTTTTTAGCAAGCTAGAAGCAGTAGCTTCTCATGGCATGCTGGTCTTGGAGTTATTTTGCATATCTCCCCCCTCCCCCAAGTCTCTTCCCCTCACTGTTTGGGGAGGTCCCACCCTTCACTGTCTCAGAGAAGGGCCATTAACTTGGCCCCAGTTAGGCTTTTACTGATACAAAAACAACTATTAACGACAACGACCCGTAATTACCATAACACACAAGCAGCACCCCAGCAGCAACAGTGGTAACATTTTTCTCACAAAAAAATTAGCAGAATTTTTGTTCATAACATTTGGGGTTGATTTGGGGTTGATTTTGGTGGATTTTCTGGGTATTTTTATGGTATTTTGGGTGCGATTTTTATGGGAGTTTTTCATGGGATTTTTGGAGAATTTGGGGGGGATTTTGAGGTCTCACTCCATTTTTTCCACAGCTCGAGAGCCATTCCAGCCTCATCGTGCTGCTCCACAATGTCACCAATATCACCGCTGACCCCGCAGTGCTGCCCTCGCTTCGGAACAAAGCCAAAACCATACAAGTTATCATCAGGGATCTGATCTGGGAGCTCATGTGAGGCTCCCAAAATCCACCATTTTTGCCCCAAAATCTGCAATTTTTCCCCCCAAAATCTGCTACTTCCCCCCGCTCCCCCGAAACCCAGGATTTTTTCCCCCAAAATTCTGGATTTTTTTGATATAAACAGGGCCAGGAGACTTCTTCTTCTTTTTAATGCCTTTATTAAAAGTGATCAGCTCAGGATTGGGTAGCTCGGCAGGTCTGCAGATTCCTGTTGTCTCTCCCAAAGCGACTCAGAGGAGGAGGATATGCACAGCGTTATCCACAAAGGGCAGAGCTGGGGATCAAGTCCTCCTGAGAGCCTTTAGGGCTTGCTGATCCCTTTCCAGTTGTTGCCCCTCCCACCCAGTCGGCCTGGTCTCACCGCCGGGGTCGACTCCCTCGCTCAGGGCAAGAGGCTCCGAAGGTGTTCCGCATCTCTGCAGGCTCAGCACTCAGCTCCTCACGTCCAGACATCAGTCCAGTCTCTAAACTCTTATTTGGCTCGTTGTTTTTGGGGTCTTCTCAGTACAGTGGGGGACCCATGCTGCATTGTGGTCTTGGAGTCACTTTGCATAACCCCCCCCCACCTTCTCAGGTGTCTTCCCTATTCTGAGAAAGGTAAAACTTAGCCTCGGGAAGGTCCCCACCCGTTACAGTCTCAGGAGAAGGGCCATTAACTCGCCCCAGCCAGGGCTTTTACTAATACAAAAACAACCATTAACGACAACGACCCGTGATTACAATAACAAAACACACAGAACTTGGGCAGGGCCTGTGATATGGCTGCCTCTTTGTAACTTTTTCTCACAAAAAAATATTAACCGAATTTTTGTTCATAACATTTTTCATTAAAAATTTAGGGATTTTTTCCTCCAAAATTCAAGATATTAAAAAAAAAAAAAAACCACAGGATTTTTTTGTTGAAAATCTGGTGGTTTTTCCCCGAAAATCTGGGATATTTTCCCCAAAATTCAGGGTATGTTTCCCAAAATTTGAAATTTTTCCCTCCAAATCTGGGATATTTTTCCCCTGTCCCTGATCTGTGTCTTCCAGAATTCCAGGGACTGAGCCCCGGCCTCGCTCATCATCGGCGCCGAGGAATTCCAGCGGATCCAGGAGGAGGCTCAGCCTCCGTGGCAGCTCGGAGATCAGCTGCGGATCCTCAAATCCCACCAGGACGTGGCTTTTGTGGGCATCTCCTGATTCCCTGAGCCCCAATTTCCCAGTCCTGAATTTCCTGATTCCCCTTTTCCTGATCCCAAATTTCCCGATCCCAAATTTCCCAATCCAAATTTTCCTGATCCTGATTCTCCCAATCCCACTATTCCTGGTCCCGAATTTCCTGAGCCCGATTTTCCCTATCCCAAATTTCCCAATCTCAATCTTCCCAATCCCAAATTTTCATATTCCGCTTTTCCCGATCCTGCTTTTCCTGACCCCGCTTTCCCTGACCCCGCTTTTCTGATCCCAATTTTCCCATTTGGGATTTCCCCAATCCCACTTTTCCTGATCCTGATTTTCTGGATCCCGTTGTTCCTGATCCTGATTCCACTGATCCAGGGAATGCCGCGGGATGTCCTCGGGAATGTTGCCAGGAATGGCTCTGGGAATGTCCTCAGGAATGCCTCGGGATGTCCCAGGGATGTCCCCAAAATGACTGCAGACTGTCCCAGGGATATCCCTGGGAATGACCCCCAGGAAGATGCTGGGAATGCCCTGGGCTGTCCCTGCAATGTCCCCAGGCTGTATTATTATTGTTTGTGATTCTCCTTATGTTACAGGAATCATTGAGATAATTCAGCACACATTCCTGAAGGAAGGCTCTAACAAAGTTCTTTTTCTGTTATTAACCTCTCTGTACAACTTTTCACAGGTCTCAGCAATACAAGCTTCTGTACTTTAGATCACACACCCCTCTGCCTGGACCTGCACTGGAAGGTGATGTGAAGGCGGATGCCCTCGCCATGACAGTCACTATACCACAAAAGTCAGGGCAGGCCAAACTTTCTCATGATGTCTACCATCAAAATGCCCGAGCACTGGGAAAACAATTCCATCTGACTTTGCCCCAAGCACAGGATGCAGTGAATCCTTGCTCACAGTGTCAACAGACTCTATTTCTTTGCCACAAATGTTAGGTACAAACTCACAAGGGTTGAAATGTAATGGCAAACAGATGTAACACACTTTTCGAGCTTTGGGACGTTTAAATATGTCCTTGTTTCTCCTGATACCTTTTCTGGATTCACAGTAGAAACAGTACACTAGGGTGAGAAATCCATGGGAATTTCATGGGAATTTGGAAGGGGAACTGAAGGATTCTAAATGCCTGGAATGCTTTCATTCCTTGGGAATATTGGAGGGGAACTGCAGGGGTCAAAATTCCCAACGTCCAGAATGCCAGTATTCCATGGGAGTTCCATGGGGAATTTGCGAAGGGAGATGTAGCATTCGAAATTCCTCATGCCCAGAATGCAATTATTCCATAGTTTTGGTGGGAATTTGGGAGGAGAACTGCAGCATTCTAAATTCCCAAAATCCAGAATACCCTTATTCCTTAGGAATTTTGGAGGGGAACAGAAGGATTCCAAATTCCCTATGCCCCGAATGCCATTATTTCATAGGAATTTGGGACAAGAGCTGCAGGATTCCAAATTCTCAATACCCAGAAGGCAATTATTCCATAGTTTAGGGGAATGTTGGATGGGAACTGGAGGATTTGAAATTCCCAATGCCTGGAATGCCATTATTCCATAGTTTTGAGGGGAATTTTGCAGGGGAACTGGAGGATTTGATGCCTGGAATGTCATTATTCCATGGGAATTTGGAGGGAAAGCTAGAGGATTCAAAATTCCTCATGGCCAGAAAGCCATTATTCCATGGGAATTGGGGAGAGCAGCAGGAGCATTCAAAATTCCCAATGCCTGGAATGCCGTTATTCCATGAGAATTTGAAAGGTAAATGGCAAGATTGAAAATTCCTGACGTCTGTGCTTCTCATGTGCCTTTGCAGCTGCCAGAAGGTGCAGTTTTGATCTGTGCTGATCATGCCTGTGCCAAACATGGGCACCAGTGCTTGTGCATTTTGATGGAAAAAAGCATGACTCAGTTTTGCTTGTTCAAAATGTTTGGCAAAGTGTTTGAAAAAACCATTGTAAGTTTGTCAGCTCTCACATTTCCTTCTGCCATGAATCCTGTTAGCGAGGAATGAGCCCTGATATGAGAGACAAAATATTGGTTAGTTCTGAGCGTAAAAATTGTAGAAAGACATGAAAGCCAACAATATCATTTGTAACATCCTTTAAAACGGATCCTTCTATTCTTTTAACAATACTAGCAACATAAGATAAATCTGTAATTAAATTCAAAAGTTCTGAAAAGAGCTGAAATGCTCTAAACTACTGCAGCCAGTTCAACAATCTGAGGAGAGCCCTCTATTGTAGGGACATCTGACTCCCATGTTTTGGTTGTTTGATTTTGCCATACTATTACTGATTTCTGTGTTTTCCCTGCTCCATCAGTGAGGAGAGTTACAGCACTTAAAGGCTCTTCACTTAGCATGGCTTTTTCTCTAAAACTTAATTTAGCTTGCAACAATTAGGGGCCTGGGTAATGAATAGAACAAACACCTGAATAATTTAGTGATGCAATTTGCAAGTCTCAATTTTGCAAAGCCCAATCAACCCTTTTCACAGGTAAATAAATAATTACAAAATCTTGGCCTGCCATAGTTAGCAATCTCATTCTGGCTGTAATTATTATTTCAACTGTCATCTCCATGGTTTTAAAAATTGATTTTTGGAGACCTATAAGGAAGAAAATCCCACTGTGTGATTAACAAAGGATCTTTTTCAGAAGTGTTCCATTGAAAAATGAGACCATAGAGTTGCATTTTTTCTCCTAACCCTGCAAGAAATGCAGTGGTTTTGGAATTCTAGAAGATTCCCTCACCTTTAATTCTAGCTTTACAAGAAAAGAGTAACATGTGGGAGTCAACCCAACTAAGACATAGGGTCAGCTGGACTTCACACCAAACAAACCAAGCCTGATCTTCAAGGTCTGGGAACCATTCATCTAAATCAGGGCAAGCCTCAGATCGCCTCCTAAGAACCTTTGGAGTAGTTATGTTAATTAGTCCAAGTCCCACTCCCCTACTGGTTACATGTGTTCCATATATAGGATGGTTTCTAGAGTGTTAATCTCCAAGACTATATACTGTTACCTCTTACTTGTTTCTGGCCCTTGGAGCTTCTCCCTATGTTGTGTTCTGTTCCTGAGCATAGTTCCCATTTTTATTTCCCATTAAAAGTCATTTCCTTGTTGGGCACTCCATGGTTCCCCCTCCTTCTCTCCTATTTTGCACCACGTTCACCCTGAAGTCAGGGGACCCAAAGGTTTGTCACAGCCACCCTCACTGCGACAGCCAGTGCCCAGAGCGCTGTCAGGCAGTGCCGGGATCCCGGCTGTGCTTCTGCTCCCCACAAGTGAGGAATGGCAGCCCCAGGCTCAGACCCAGGCAGAAAGCCAAGCAAGGGAGAGCAGAGGGAGGGCACCCTTCCAGTCTCTCTGGGGCATGGCTGCAAAACAGCCCCTGCTGCTTCTTCCTCCGCCTGTGTTTGGGCTGTGCTGGTGGCAGAGCCAGCCAAGTTATGCTCTGTGTTCCAAAGCCTGTTGGGAGCGGGCATGAAAAGCTCTGTGTGCACAGCAGAGAGACCTGGAAGGTGCTGGCAAGAGCATCCTGCAGGAACAGGGCTCTGGTCCCTGGCCAGGAAAAGCCTGGTTTTGGTGCTGTGAGCAGGAGCTGAGGCAGGTGAAGAGGCATCAGGCAGCTTGTGTTTGTAGAGGGCCTGGGGCTGCACGTCTGAACCTGCCCCTGGAAACTCACTTGAGGGAATAGGAGCTAGAGCTGGAGTGCCTGTCCTGAAAGGACCTGAAGTCATTCAGCCTTGCCAGCGTTTCTTAAGGGTGTGTTGGTGTTCCCCAGGAAAGCTGCGCATTTGGGGAAACACCTTTGGAGGAAAGGGGCTTGCTTCTCAAGGAAAGTGCTTCCCACAGAGCTCCCAGTGAGGCAGGTGCGAGTGTCCCCCTTTGGCTCTCTGTGCTCCTTTCAGTCCTTGAGGCCCATTGCACTTGGCAGAGGGGCAGGGAGAAGGCAATGAAGAGCAGGTTTGGCATCTGCCTGGACCTGTGGAAATCAACCCAAGCACCTGCAGCAGGTAGTGTTACCCTCTTTGGACAGAGGTGTGAGCAGAAGAATCTCTGTCCAGCCATGAGCCCCAAAGCTCTCTGTGAGAGCTGTGAATTAAAAGGCCTTTACACACACCCCTTTCACATCTTTCCCCTCTGCTGTGTTTCAACTCTTGGCAATATGCATTTGCCTCCTGCTTGGTGGGAGCTGCTGTGGCCCAGGGCCATCACAGAGCTGGGATGTGTGGGATAGGCAGTGTGGAGAGTCTTGGCTGATCTTGGTGTGTCCCTACCCTCAGAAAAGGCCTCCCAAAATGTCCTGCTCATAGGGTCTCCCTGTGCATCTTGGAGAGAACAAGGCAGGCATTTCTGGCAGCTATAAATCAACCAGCCTTAAAATGGGGACGTGTGGGGGAGTGAGCCCAGCTGAGACACCCTGAGAGTAGCCCAGTGCTCCTTGTTCCTCTCTGCTGACCCGTGAGCATTTGTTGGCTTTCGGGATGGCCCTGGCTGTGTCAGGGCTGCTCCATGGACACGAGACAGCCAGTCCTGTCCTGCTGGGTCCCAGCAGTGCCTGGCAGCAGCCCTGCATCCACGTCAGGGTGCTGGCCAAGAGAGGCCCTGGAAGCTGAGGCAGCTCATTTGAAGCTTTTGCAGATACACACAGGGGACGGCCAGCACTGTTCCCTCAGGATACAGCAGTCCTGAGGTGCATCTCATCAGTCCTGAGCTGCCTGATGCCACCCACTCCTTGTGGCACCAGTTGCCTTCCTGTGGGATGTTCTACCTCCCCCAAGAGTGAACAGGGAGCTGGAGAAAGAGCTTGCCAGGCTGCTCTGGATCCTTTCCCGGCAGCCCTGGTTGAGTGGAGAAGTCCCAGCTGAGCGCAGATGTGCCCATGGAGCAGCCGTGCACAGGAAGGCTTGCTGGCAAGGATGATCCAGGAACTACAGGCCTGGCAGCCTGGCTTTGCTCCAAGCCAGAGAAGGCCTTGGAGCAGATCCTCCTGAGTGCCATCCCACGGCACGTGCAGGGAACCAGGAGCTCTGCTGGAGGCTGGGAAAGCTCTGCGGAGGGACGGGCACAGCTGGGGCTCCTGGTGGGGAGTTGAGGGCTTCTGTGGGGGCCTTTAGGGGTGGTTGTTGGGGGGCGTGTTGGGGAAAGAGTTGTCTGGAAGGTGAGAGGTCTGGCCTGGAATTTGAGTCAGTTTGAAGGCAGCATCTGTGCTTTAGCACAGCTTTGGTTATGGAGGGCAGAAAGAATATCTGTGACGATTTTTTTTACTGGTGCTGTTTCTCCTGCAGGGAACAAGAAGGGAGAGTTGTACTTTATTGGCCACTTAGATATCTGTACTGGGGGAGGATTAGCCCTTTTGCCATCTACTCATTTGTTCTGGTTACTCTTGTAACACTGAGTGGTCTTTCATTCCTTGACAATTTTTAGTCCTTAAGAGAATTAGGAGATTATAATCCCTTCTTCAAAAACCACTTGCAAATCAAAGAATGGCCTTCTTTTTGGCTCTATGTAGTGTTATGTTTTGTAAAGTGACTTCCAGGGGATGATGTTAAGGCAAATGAGTTGCTGCTTTGAGATGGGAACAAACTTCCAAACCATTCCCATTCTTTGGCCATGGCTATTAATTGGAGAAGTTTGCAAATTTTGGAACTACTTGAGTTGAGCAATGGGAAGTAAAGCTTTCCTGAAGTGAGGATTCTTAAATGCCCTGAGCTCACAGAGCAGGGCAGCATTTGCTGATGTTTCGAGCAGTTCCAAGAGATCCTGTGGGGCTGCCTTAGACACCTGGGCCCAGGGATTCCTTCCAGCCTGGGCCACTTTGGCTGGGCTGGGGGCGGCCCCAGGGCAGGTGGCAGTTGTGCAACGGCCCTGGGTGGCAAGCTGCAGCACAGTCACCATTGCATGGAATGGAACCCGGTGTCCAAGGGCCCTTTGTGACACGTAGGAAATAGAAGCTTGCCCGGGTGCTCGGAACACGCAACAGGACAGAACAGGAGAGAGTGGTGCCATGAGGAGCCCCCTTGTGAGGTGTTCACACAGGTCATTGGATTGGGGAAGAGATGAGGATCTGACTCGATGTTTCAGAAGGCTTGATTTATTACTTTATGATATACATTACATTAAAACTGTAGGAAAAGAATAGAAGAAAAGTTTTCCTCAGAAAACTAGCTAAGAATAGAATAGGAAAGAATGATAACAAAGGTTTATGGCTCAGGCTCTCTGTCCAAGCCAGCTGGGCTGTGATTGGCCATTAATTACAAACAACCACATGAGACCAATCACAGATCCACCTGTTGCATTCCACAACAGCAGGTAACCATTGTTTACATTTTTTCCTGAGGCCTCCAGCTTCTACGGAGAAAAAATCCTAAGGAAAGGATTTTACATAAAAGTTTTCTGCGACATTTCACCTTTTTCTTATTTTAGTTAAATTACAAAGAAAAGTATTTGTAATTTCATCTGCTGTACCCATGCAGAGGAAAGAACAAAAGCTTGACAGATTATCTATTGCCAATCAAAACCTCAGTCCAGTGCTGATGTGGAATGATCAGGGAAATTCTTCACCTGTAGAACAAAAAATTCTATTATATCACTAAAACAATCTTACAATATAAGAAAATGCAAAAACAATGCAAAGAAAGTTCAAGTCCGAACATCTGAGTTTCAGGAAAAGTCCATGGACTGAAGATGTTCCTCTTTGACATCTCTGAAAGTCCCTTTTAGGTCCTGAAACAGGCTTGCAGAATCCCGAAACAAAGAACTGCTAAAGAAAATCCATCAATAGTTATCAAAAATCCATTGACATCAAACAATTTTGAGAAAATTTCTGGAATGACTTGGCCACAGCCCTTTATTGATCCACTAGGGCTGAGGCTAATTTTTGGTTCTTCAATGCTTTTAAGCTGCTACTAGCTCTTTCAACTCTTTTATTTAATTATTTTTTTTCTGAAAGAGCAGCAGCAGAGGAGCCTGAGAGGTAGCCCTGGCTCTCTTGGAAGGATCAGGAACCCCAGACTTGGCCCACAGAATGGTGGCCCAGGTCCTGATGGGGGAAGCAAAGCCCCCAAACCTAACAGCCGGCTGGGCAGTGGCCGTGGCCCAGGGAACCGAGTGAAATAGCCCAGGCCTGGCCTGCGAGGCGGGCTCTGTGTTCTCACCACCCAACACCACACTGCCAATGCAATGGCAGAACGAGTGACCAAATGCTTCCTTCCATTTGCACCACCAGTGAACACCGGCAGTTGGGAAACAGAAGCTTCCCTGAGTATCTTCTCGGACCTGGGGATGTTTTGTCCCCACAGCAAGTGAGAAATGGTCGCTCTCTGCTCTTTCCCTCGCCTCTGCATTGCAAATGCAAAAGGTATTCCCGCTTCCAGCCCCTCAGCACCACATCAAACCCCTCTAGGCTGGGGACCAGAGGCAAAACTCTCGGTAGACACCTCCCCCTCGCTGCTGGGGCGCGCAAGGGATAGCAGGGATCTTTGGAACCCCCAAGGGGGAACTGGCCCATGAAAAATGCTGTTTGAAAGCAGGCAGCTGAGCTGCCCCTACAATCAGCGGTCGGGCCACGCCTCCTCCACGTAAGGAGAGACCGACGCCCCCTTCCCCTGTCCCAGCTCCCCCCGCAGGGGCAGCCCCAGGACAGCCCGAAAAACTCGGGGGGGAAGCCATACTGGATGGTGGGGGCGGCAAGGCGGGACGGAGCGCATCCCCTACTGGGCCAGAGGCAGCAGCCACGTCTACACCGGGTTCCGAAATCTGCAGCACAGGCGCAGAAAGCCAAACTGGCAGAGCCGACACAGGAGGCGGTGGGACAGCCAGGGTGGGCGGCGGGGCTGCAAGGTCGGCCCTTGGGGCAGCTGGGATCGGCCACGCAGATGCAGTCACTGAAACAATCGGAGCCGCAGGCGGGGCAAACCGGGGAGCGGGTTGGTGTAGCCCTACAGGGACCAGGGCCACCCGCAGCGCTGGCTGGGGCGGCGCAGCCCTCTCAGATCTCCCCTGAGAGCAACGAGGTGGGGGAAAAAGCAGCTCCATTAGAGCATGCTCCAAAGACACAGAAAAATACTCTCCTTCAGCTGCAGGCAAAGCCTCGCCCTCCCCACTGTGATTCGGGGGGGCTGGAAAGCAGCAGGTCCTGCAGAGGGTCTTCTCCTGGGAGTGGAGCCTGCCCCCTGCAATTGGCAATCCACTGAAACAAAGCTGCTTTCCATTTCAAAACTGGGAAGAGTGTTTTGTCTGATGGATAGATCCAAGGGTATCCAAAATGCTGGCACCGAGCCATAATAATGAATTCCATGCATTCCCATACGTACAAATCAAGGGCATAGAGCACATTCGTGAAGAACCCATGGAACTTTGCCCATTGGAAAAACTCATAGAAACGTCTCTTTGTTGCAGTGTGTTGTAATATCCTGTCTTAAACTTCGGGGTCCCTTCCCCAGGTGTGCCAGTACCTCTCTTCCCCTTCCCCCCTCGCCCCCTGCTGGGCTGTCAATCAGCTTTAACATTCCAGCAAGGCGTCGTGTGGTTCGTCACTTCCAAAGGATGCCCTTCAGGCCTGGGTGTCATTGGCCTGTTTAGGTGTCCCTCGTCCCTTGAGACCCTGCCCCTCCCACCTGGTTGGTGGCTCACCTGTCCCTCCCCTCCCCCTGTCCCGGAGCTTAAAAGGTGAATCAGACCATGTGCTCAGGATTCTGTTGGAGCTGTAACCAAGATTCAGACCTCTGTGACCATGGAATAAAGCCCTGGATATTAACCCTCCAGCAGAATCCGTCTCCTTTCTCCTCACCGTAGCCTGAAGCCTTCCCTCCTGAGGTAAAACTGAGTTTCTACAAGCCTGGACTTGTTTCAGTGCCGGCTGCAACCTCCAACAAGCTAAAGGTGTCTCTGGGGTGAAACACCACAGTTGCTGCCTTTGGCCCAGCAGCAAGGGTCAGACTAGCCCAGGCACAATCTACGTGGTAATATTGGGATTCATATTCCAATATCTCTTCACCATAGGAATTCTGTCCTCATGACCCCATTTTTGCCAGAGGGCAATAAATTTCTCCTCTGAAGGGGAGAGGGGAACCTCTGCCTCCATGGGCACCCTCACCCACATGTGCAGCCACATTCTGCAAAGGGCAGCATTGTCAGGAAGGGAAAAGTTAACAGTACCTTGTGACAATGTCCACCAGGCTCTGACAGGCTGCTTGGTGCTGCTAAGCTTTCCAGACATCTTCTCTGGAGGCTTTTCAAAAGGTTCTCCTTGTGGTCAGCCTTGGCTGTGAACTCTGTCCAAATTCAGGATCTTCAGTTCTTCATCTCCTGGCTAGAATCCACTTCCGTGGTCACTTGTGAGGTGACCATCAATGCCACACACAGTCGGGGTTTAACCAGTGTAGCAGTGCTCCTCTGGTGTCTCACCAAGTGATGAACTTCCTTCGTCACTCACCATCTGTGATGGTGTTCACAGGGGTCTTAGGATGAGGGAAGAGATGTAAATCTGACTGCATGTTTCAGAAGGCTTGATTTCTTATTTTATTATATATATTACATTAAACTATACTAAAAGAATAGAAGAAAGGATTTCAACAGAAGGCTAGCTAAGAATATAATAGAAAGAATGATAACAAAGGTTTCTGGCTTGGGGCTCTCGGTCCAAGCCAGCTGGGCTGTAATTGGCCATTAATTACAAACATCCAACATGGGCCAATCAAAGATCCACCTGTTGCATTCCACAGCAGCAGATAATTGTTTACATTTTGTTCCTGAGGCCTCTTAGCTTCTCAGGAGGAAAAATCCTAAGGAAATGATTTTTCATAAAAGATGTCTGTGACACCATGGCCCTGTGCCCATGATCCCATTTTGATGGCACCTGTCGCCATGGCCCTTCCACATGGTATGTGGCCCTTGTCCCTGTCTCTGTGCATCCCTGATTCCCTGTCCCTGTCCTCACAGCTGCCCCAGCCCCAAGGTTCCTTTTGCAGCATCCTTGTCTCCACATGTCCATGCCCCTGGCCCTGTCCTCACATCCCAGTTCCCCTGTTCCTCTCCCCACGGACACCCCACAACTCTGGTCACCCTGGGCTCCATGCCTTGCTGGCATTGGGGAACTCCAGGGACCCTGCAACCCCAATATGCCCCCTCCTCAATGGTCTCTGCTTCACTGGGGTCCCTCCCCGGGGTGTCAGGCCCGTGCCCGGGGCACTCACCGCACAGGAGCAGTGCCACCTTCCTGGCCATCCCGGTGTCCCCAGCCATGTGCACTGGCTGTCACTCGCTGCTGTGGCCACCGCTCCCCTGGCTGGTGGTTCTTAAGATGAAGGGGAAGGAAGCGAATTCAGGTCTCATCCTCATGCGTAGGTGGCACCTGGTGGGGGCAGGGTGGCCACAAGCTGGGGACAGGCTGTGGAAGTGTAGGGACATTGTGGGGACAGGGCTGGATGGGACAAGGTGGGACATGGGCTTTGCAGGAGTGAGGGGCACAGGGTGTTTGCAGAGCTAGGGGTGGGTTCCAGGAGAATGGGAAGCCCCAGGGATGGGGTCCCTGGGAATGGGGGTCCTGAGGAGGGGGAGTCACCAGGGATGGAGGTGCCATGGGAATGGGGGTCCCCAGGGCTGGGGGAACTCAGGGATAGGAGTCCCAGAACAATGAGGGCTCCAGGGATTTGGGGTCAGGGGATGGTTCTCCTAGGGATGAGGGTACCAGGGAAATGGGGGATCCTGTGGGCATGAGGAGTCCTGGGAGAATCAAGGTTCTGGGGGAAGGGGGATTTCAGGGGATGGAATGAATGGGAGAGTGTTCCTTGGGAATGGGAGTCCTGGGCCATGGAGATCCTGGGGAATGTGAGTACAGGGATGGAGTCCCTTGGACAGGGGGACTGAAGGAATGGGGGTACCATGGTTGGGTTCCCAGTGGAATGGGGATGCCAGAGATGGGAAGTGGCTTGGTGGTCCGTGGGTTGGAGCTCCTTCCCTGAGTGCCTCAGATTTTGGGGTGACCTACAGCCCAGCACAGCCCCCAAAGTGTGCCGATGGCCTGGGGCTCACCCCAGGGAGATTCTGAGGTGCTCTGACTCTGTGTGCCCCCAGCTCCCAGGGGCTTTTTTCACTCTTCATTTCTATTTCCTTCCTTTGGTCCCTCAATTTCACAACCCCCAGTTTGCTCCTTGATGATTCTGGGAATCAACTGAGCAGGGAATGGGTTGGGGGAACCCCAGGGTGGGGCAAGGAAGGGCGAGGGCTCTGCAGGGAGGGCTGGGGAGGCTGTGGGGGATGGGGGTGTCTGGCTGTGCCCCCCAACACTTTCACTTCCTCTCTCCTGCAGAAGAAGGAAGAGGCCATTTGTGCTTAGTGTCACACGGGGGGGGGGGGGGGTGGGGGGTGTTCTGTCCTGTGGGATTCCTGTCCCAGGGCGTAAACATGCTGGACAAGGGGCTCCTGTCCTGGTGCATGGCAACTCTGGGAAGGTCGAGACTTCTTTATTGTCGCTCATCCCCTGTATGATCTGAACCAGCAAGAGCAGCTCAGGAATGGAGCCCTGGGCAGGAAGGAGCTCCCAAACTCCTTCTCCTTGAAGCCAGTGGCCATCCAAGGGTGGGGCCCAGCCATGGCCCAGCCCCTCTGCACAGGGATGGCCATTGAACAGCCCTGCTCTGCCCAGCCCCAGGTGGCAGCCAGCACCTGAGGGTCCCCCCTGCCCCCTTGGCTTTGATTCTGGCAGCCTTAGAGCTGCTGCAGAGGTGAGAATTGTGTGGGGGAAAAAGGCCTGCCTGTGGTTTGCTCAGCCCTGCAAGAAGCACAAAACCCAAAGGGAGCCCAAGCAGTGGCTCTGCGAGGGACTATGATGGTTTTCAGAGAAGGTTGGGCTGGAAATCCCCCCTGCAGGGGCTGCTATGAGGGAACCAGTCCACCAATTGAACATTTTCTCCTCTTGGTAAGAGACTGAGAGAGCCCCAGATCTACTCCAAAGACAACAACACTCAACTCAACAGCCTGACAGAGACCCTCCTTCTCGAACAAAACCTGCAGCCTTCTGGTACCTCATGGAAAGAACACTTGGGATTGGACTGTGGCCACCACATAAGAGAGAAATGTGTGGAAATATCAGTCAGTGGCTCTGCCCATGGCCACGGTGGGGCTGTGGGGAGTGATGTTGTCTGGATTCCAGGTGTCCCCAAAGCTGCTCCAGCACTGCCCTCCTCACTTGACTGAAAGGCTGAGGGTTTGCAGGAATTGTGGCATAAAGCCACCAGATGTGCTGCTGTGGACCCGACCTGGGGTCAGGCGCTGCCTTCCTTCCATTTGGGATCATGGAGAGCGGGTGCAGGTGTTGCACAGGGCGTGTGCCTGGCCCCAGGACGCTGCTACGCTGCCAGTGGGTACTGGGATCCAACCTGCTGCCTTGGCGGCTTCTGCCCGCTGCCGGTGGTGGTGCCAGGACCAATTGGTGCCCGTGAGTTTGCAAAAGGAGCGATTTTCCCTCCTCCCTCCCGTCCGAGGCCGCCATGGCCCCTGAGGGGATGGAGCTGGACCGGGGCGCCCCCTGCTGGCCGGGAGTGCTCCCTGCAGTGCCCCCTGCTGGCCGCGGTTATAACTGCCACAAAAACCAACAGCGCTGAGCAGGAGGGAAAGTTGTGGGTTTGTGTTGTTTGTTCTGTTATGTTCTATAAATTTCCTAGTAAGGAGCTACTATTCCTTTTCCTACACTTTGGCCTGGAAGCCACATTATCTTTTATATTAAAAAAAAGTTTTAGACTTGGACCTTCACTCCAGAAATGCTCCCACTTTCCCTGGAAGATATTTCTCATGTAAATGAGTTGCCAACACCTCCGTTCCAGCATGGAGGGGACAGACACCCCAAGACCAGACACGGTCAGGGATTTGGCCACCTCATACTCTGCCTTTTAAGCCAGTTGGGCCACCAAGGGCCCTGTCCCCAGGTGGCACTTCTGATCACCTGGCCACTCAGGAGCTGGCTTTGGCAGAGTGTCACACTGTCCCCAGTGTGCCATGGTTGACAGACTGATGGACAGACAGGGGCCTGTCTCACCAAAAACAGAGCCTGACCCACCCCCACCACATACTGGTGTTCCAAAACGTCTCCAGACATCAAAAATTCCTGTCTCTGACACCCCACCCTGTGCCATGGCCTAAACCCCACTGCCCTGCAAAAGGGGGAGGCTCCAGAACCCCCACAGGGCCTTAGTGACATCCTGGTGTGGGGAACACGGCAAAGGAGGGGTTTGGGACAGGGGACAAGGGAATCCAGAGACTCCTGAAGGCTGCTTTCGCCATCAGTGAAAGGAAGGTCGAGGGCCCTGCCAGGTTCCTCTGGTGGAAGAAACATGGGGACAGTGTATGGAGTTTGTTCCTTTTTGGGGGCTTTCCCCAGAAATTGTTCCCTTTTTGACCCATTGGACACTGAACCTTGTTGCTGTTGGTTTTATTCTCTCTCATTGCTGTTTCAGGAAACTGTTCTTCCCTCAGCCCTTTGGGATTTTCATGCCATTACAGGGAGGGAGAGGGGCAGTTTTTAGTGGCAGCACATACACAAGTGGGTGCCCATGGGTGGGGACCCCCAGTGCGCCCCAGTTCCCCCCAGTGTCACAGCACATTCCCGTAGATGTCACTGGACTCCCATGGTTGCCTCTGGGGTCCCCACAGCTCCGTGTAGGTCACCTGGGGATCCTGGAGGGTGGTGGCACAGGGGACGCTGCGAGAGACACGGGCTGTGGGATCTGGGTGGGGTGACACTCATGGGTGACGTGTCCTTCTGTGTGTGTCCCCCCTGTACTCACCCCCTGCCCTCTTGGTAACCACAATGAGGGTGTACAGAACCTCCCCCTCCTCTGGGGGGGCCAGGGGATCTGGAGGGGTCCTGAGGGAATAAAGGGGATGTTGGGGAGGGAACAGGAGATCTTGGAGATTGTGGTAAAAGGGGAGAGTTTGGTTTGAGCCCCTCACTTACCATTCCTGCTGCTTCCTGGCAGCTGCAGAGGAAAGAGGGGAGGGATGACTGTGGGGTCCCTGGGCCCTGACACCTCTCAGGAATCCTGAACCTCCATGAGACCCTCCATTCTTCTTAGGACTCCCAAGCATTTCTGAAGCCCCTCAGAATTCATGAACATCCCCAGTACCTCTGACCAAGTCGTCATCAAGAACCCAAAGCCAGGTAGGTACTGAGACTCCTCCCCAAACACACTCAGAGGGCCTCTGAAAGAACCCCCAACATCTCTTCAGGACCCTCCAGCACTCCCCAAACCCTACAGGACCCTCTGCCAAAGTCACACCTTCTGGAGCTGTGGGTGCTGCCCTATCGCTCCCCAGCTCTGGGGGCCTCTACAGCTCCCTGGGACCCCCGTCCCCCCCATTGTCACCCACGCACACAGTGCCACCAGTGCCAGGCCACAATGACACCCACAAGCAGGAGCAGGAACAAAAGAGCCCCACCGACCCCTGCAGCCACTGCAAGAACCAGAGAGGGACACATCAGTGTCACCCATCACCCCAGGGCTCCTGCACTCCCTGGTGATCCTGTGGGACCCCACCTGAGTCCCTGTGTTTCCCTGTGTCCTGTGGTGTCACCTTCAGGACACTGGGGATGTCAGTGGCATTGTCCACAGGCACTGCGGGTAGTACACAGACAGGGCTGAGGGTACAGGGAGGGGCTGGCAGCCAGTGTGGGGGGATAGGGACGGGCAGGGATGCATGTGGTGGGGATGGTGTCACAACTCAGAGGGGTGAGGGCACAAGGGGAGTAATAGAAGGACCAAGGAAATTTGTGTTGGGGACTTGGAGATGCCCAGAAAGGGAACCCAAGGAGGCTGTAGGGGCTCCCCGTGCCCATCCCCACACTCACTGTGCACTATGATGCGGAGCAGGGCGCTGCTGTTCTGCATGGACTTCCCCCCCGGGAGCGCACCTGGCAGCTGTAATTCCCCGAGTGGGAGATCCCCATAGCGGGCACCAACAGCTGCGGGGACCCCTGTGGCCCCCCACCACCTGCCCATCCCGGTAGAACACGTGCAGGAGGGGGGCTCGGGGCCGCAGGGGGCTGGGGGTGCTGAGGCAGCTGAGAGTCAGGGGGGACCCGACGGTGGGCTTGGGAGGACCCTCCAGCACCGGCACTAAGAAGAGCTCAGGGAAGGGGAGGGAAGAGGGAATTTTGGCCCCGAGTGCTTGGGGAGGGGCTGTGGGGGAGTCGAGGAGGCAGCGGTGGGGTGCTCACTCTGCACTCTCACTGTCAGTGGTGGTGACTCCTTCCCACCCCAGGATCCCACCCAGCCCCTGCAGCTGTAGCAGCCCCTGTGGTGCAGCTGCAGAGGGGACAGGAATAGCTCAGTGCTATTGGGAAACACCTCCAGTTCTGTCTCCTCCTGGTAGAAGTCACTGAGGTGACCGTGCTGTTCCACCAGGCCTGGCAGCGCAGTGTCCCCCTCCAGCAATGCCCACACTGGCATCTGCAGCACCAGATCATCTGGGGGACAGAAGGGATTCATCACATCACAGTGACCTTGAGGGTCCCACTGACATTGCGACCCTCACTGAGTCACATCCAGTGCACCAGAGGTCATCAGTTCCACAGTGTCCTCTCCCTCTGGGATGCTATGGCATGTCCCCAGAGCAGGGGATGGGCTCTGGTTACACAGGAGATGACCCGTGGAACAGAGCCCACCCAGAAACCTCAGGGTTCCCGTGGGTTCCAGGCTGGGGACACCCAAACCCCCCTCACCATATGAGACAGTCACAGGAGGGCTGAGGCCAATGCCGGATCTGTCACACATGTAGGTGCCTTTCATGACGTTGACGTTGGCATGTACCTCCAACTCCCAGTGCTGCCCATTTCTGTACCAGGTGGTGCCACTGGTGGTCCCTGAGCCCTGGCAGGTCAGTGTCACCTGGTCCCACAGCACTGCCGGCCTCCAGGGGGGCTCCACCAGGAGCTGGGTGGTCTGGGCACCTGTGGGTGACAGGGAACACCAGCCTGCCAGGGCCAGTGTGGGGCTGGGACAGCGGGGTGGGGTCATGGCATCCCCCGAGGACTCACCAGCGAGGCCGAGGGTCTGGGCTGGAAGGGAGAAGGGACAGGGCTGGGTGAGGGTGGCACTGTGGGGACAGAGCTACAGGGGCATGGGGTGTGGGGGCTGTCCCCAAAAGGTCTTACTTGGAGCACTGGTGTGGCACAGATGTCTTGAGTACAGGGACACAACAGCCAACCCTTGTTCAGCCATAGGGACCCTGTGCTGGCACAGGTCACCCATGCCAGCCTCACAGCCACATCTCCATGGCCCTGTGCCCATGATCCCATTCCATTGGCACCTGTCCCCATGGCCCATCAACATGGTGCTTGTCCCCTTGTTCCTGTCCCTGCATCCCTGTTCCCCTGTACCTGTCCCCACATGTGCCCCAACCCCAAGTTTCCTTCTGCCACATCCTTGTCCCCACAACTCCATCCCCCTGGCCCTGTCCCCACATCCCAGTTCCCCTCTTTCTATCCCCATGACCACAACTCTGGTCACACAGGGCTCCATGCCTTGCTGGCATTGGGGACCTCAGGGGACCCCACAGTCCCCCTGTGCCCCCTCCCCATCCCCAAGGTGTCAGGCCCGTTCTTGGGGTGCTCACCCCACAGGAGCATCCCGGTGTCCCCAGCCATGTGCACTGGCTGTCACTCGCTGCTGTGGCCATCGCTCCCCTGGCTGGCAGCACTTTGGATGAAGGGGAAGGAAGCGAGGTCACGTCTGTCCCCACTTGTAAGTGGCCCTTGGTGGGGGCAGGGTGGGGACAGGATGGGGGCAGGGTGAGGATATTATGGGATGGTCTTGGGACAAGGTGGGTGATGCTGTTGCCAGGAGTGGGGGGTTCAGGGGATGTGGGGAACCAAGGATGGGTTTCCAGGAGAATGGGGGTCCAGAGAAATTGGGGTCTCCATGCCTGGGGGGATTCAGGCATGGGGGTACTGTGGGAACATGGTCCCCAGGGATTTGGGGTCATGGCATGTGGGTGACAGGGTTGGGGGTGTTGGGGGGAAAAGGGGACCCTCGGGAATAGGGGTTCTGGGGGAAGAAGCAGCCCATGGGATAGCATGAAGGTAATGGTGGTGCTGCGCAATGGGAGTCCTGGGATGGGGGTCCCCGGGGAGGAGAGACCAATGCAATGGGGATCCCATGGTTGGGTTCCCATGGGAATGGGGGTGCCAGGGATGGGCAGTGGCTGGGTGGGCACAGGGGTCACAGCTCCTTCCTGGGGTGCCTCAGATTTTGGGGTGACTCAGATTTTGGGGCACAGTCCCCACCCCTGGGCACCCCAGGGCTGTCCTGGGAGGCTCTGGGTCTCCGCCCCACAAATCCCTGTGCTTTTTCCTGTCACCCAGATTTCCTGGCTTAGCAGTCTCAGGCAGCAGTCTCAGGATGCCCAATTCACTGTGACAAAATTATACATCCATATGAAAAAGGCAAAAATCTTTTCCCACACCATTATTTTCCCAATAAAAAGACAAACTCATCAAAAATCAAACTGACAAGGTATAAAATGCTCTGGTTTATAGAATCTTTTTAATAATTGCTTTCCCAAAAAGAGGAAATCAAAACACAATAAAAACACAAATATGTGGAAATAGAAACACAATAAAACCACAAACAAACCACAAAGAAATGAGAACTTTTTGGTTCCATTAAGCAGCCCCTTGGTGCATGCAACAGCAATGTTTGTTTGTGGATAACAGAGAGTGTGGAATCTCCCTGAGTGTCCAAAAGCTCCATGGAATTGCTCCCTGCCTGCTGGGCAGCAACACAGCCCCTAAGGAAGCCTTTTGTTGGGCCATATATAGGAACTCTCCCCATTTTGCTCATTCCCACCCTGAAACTTGATTGACTTCTCATGGATTCAGCTCCCAAAATGGGAGAAGCTCTGTCCATTCTTGGGACAGTGCACAGGAATCTGTGGAAATGCCCATGTGTGTCTCAGGTCTGATTCCCTGGTAAATCCACTCCAGCCTGCCCTGAATTCCCCTGCCTGGGCACTCCCTGCTCCTGCTATGACACCCCTACTCCGCAGCCCCTCGTGTGCAGCTCCTGCTCAATATCTCCACACTTTTCCCTCTCTCTTCTGGTGTGCACATCCAGGACCCAAACATTATTTCCAGGAGGTTCCAAAGGGCTGCAGGTTTTTTCAAGAAGGAGGGTCCAGGTCAGGTTGTTGAGCAGATTGCTGTGGTATTTGCAGTAGTTCTGGGGCTTTTTCAGTTCCTTGGGGAGAGGGACAAAATGATCAATTGCTGCCTTTCTGGACTGGTTCCCACACAGCTGCCTTTGCATGGGGTGTTTCCGGCCAGCCCTGCTCTGAAAACCACCAAAGGCCCTCACAGAGCCACTGCTTGGGCTCCCTTTGTGGTTTGTCCTTCTTGCAGGGCTGAGCAAACCACAGGCAGGCCTTTTTCAACCCACACAGAATTCTCACCTCTGCAGCAGCTCTAAATCTGCCAGAATCAAAGCCAAGGGGGCAGGGTGGACCCTCAGGTGCTGGCTGCCACCTGGGGCTGGGCAGAGCAGGGCTGGGCAATGGCCATCCCTGTGCAGTGGGGCTGGGACATGGCTGGGCCCCACCCTTGCATTGACAGGGGTCCCCAGGATGTGCCACCCCTGGGACAGGCACCCGGCCAGGATTGTGCAGGGACATTTCTGGAACCGCCACCCCCTGGGACAGGACCCCCAAATGCCAGGATGTGTCACCCCCTGGACTGGTTTCCCCCAGGTGAACTCCAGAACAGGGACCTTAGAGGACAAAACCCCTCTGGATGTGCCCCCAGATGACAGAACTCCCTCCCCCCTTTCCCATCTGACTCTCAGCACAAACGGCCTCTTCCTTCCTGTCCAGGAAAAAGAAAGTGAAAATGTTGAGGCAGCACTGCCCAACACCTCCATCCCCCAAAGCCTCCCCACCCTTCCCTGCACCCCCTGCTCCCCATTTTCCCCCTCTGCTGGGTCCCTCAACCCATTCCCTGCTTAGGTGCACCCCAGGATTGCTGAGCCAGGAACCGGGGTTGAGGAGATATGGCAAAAAGAAAGGAGAATAAGGAAAAAAGAGAAATAAAGAGAGGAAAATGTCAGGGGCAGGGGAGGACACAGAGGCAGAGCTACCTAGGACCCCCATGCAATGCCTGGCCAGGAAATGAGCACCCCAGGGGAGCAGTGCTGGACCCTGGGTCATGCCCAAAATCTGAGGCACCCAGGGAAAGGAGCTGTGATCCCTGTGCCCACCCAGAAATTGCCCATTCCCAGCACCCCCATTCCTCTGGGACCTCAACCTTGGGCCCCAATTTCCTTCTGTCTTCCCTTCCTTGGGACCCTTATCCCTGGACTGCAATTGCCATGATCTCCAACCCCAAGGAACCCCATCCTGGTAATTCCAGACCCTGGGACACTCCTTCCTTTGGGGACATTGATTCACCAGGACTCTCATTCACACAGGGTCCCCCTATCCCCTGGCATCCCCATGCCATGGCCCCCATCCCATGATCACAAATCCCTGGAGGCCAAGTTGTTCATGGACCCTCATTCTCAAGTCTGAGTTCACCCAATCCTTGGGACCCCCATTCCCATTGGACTCCCTCCCTGGGCATCCCATTCCCTCAGACACCCATCCCTGGCTCCCTACACCACCTCAAAATTGTGGCAACACCATGTCTCCACCATGTCGATCATCACCCCCATGTCCCACAAGATCCCCACCCTGCCCCCACCAAGGGCCATCTACACATGGGACAAGAGGTGACCTCGCTTCCTTCCCCTTCATCCGAAGAGCCGCCAGCCAGGGGAGCGGTGGCCACAGCAGCGAGTGACAGCCAGTGCACATGGCTGGGGACACCGGGATGGCCGGGAAGGTGGCGCTGCTCCTGTGGGGTGAGTGCCCTGGGCACAGGCCTGACACCTTGGGGATGGGGAGGGGGCACAGGGGAGCTGTGGGGTCTCCTGAGGTCCCCAATGCCAGCAGAGCCAGAGCAGGGCATGGAGCCCTGTGTGACCAGAGTTGTGGGGTGGCTGTGGGGACAGGAGCTGGAGAATTGGGCTGTGGAGACAGGAAAAGGGGGATAGACATCTGGGGACAAGGATGTGGCAGAAGGAACCTTGGGGCTGGGGTAGCTGTGGGAACAGGAGAACAGGGATGCAGGGACAGGGAATAGGGCCAGGTACCATGCAGATGGGCCATGGGGACAGGTGCCATTGGAACAGGATCATGGGCAGAGGACCATGGGGACTTGGCCATGGGGACAGATGCTGTAGGGCTGGTGGAGGCGGTCAGTGCAAACATGGGATGTCCACAGTGTCCCCATGACCTTTACCCAGCCCTGTCCCTTCTCCCTTCCAGCCCAGTCCCTCGGCATCACTGGTGAGTCCTCAGGGGATGCCATGTCCCCACCCCGCTGTCCCCAGCCCCACACTGGCCCTGGCAGGCTGGTGTCCCCTGTCACCCACAGGTGCCCAGACCACCCAGCTCCTGGTGGAGCCCCCCTGGAGGCCGGCAGTGCTGTGGGACCGGGTGACACTGACCTGCCAGGGCTTGGGGATCACTGGTGCCACCACCTGGTACAAGGACGGGCAGCGCTGGAGGCAGGAGGGAGGCGACCACTTCACTGTCACCGAGAGAGTCACCTACATGTGTGACAGACCTGGCAGTAGGTGCAGCCTGCCCGTGAACGTCTCAGACGTTGAGGGCGGTTTGTGTCCCCAGCTTGGCACCTGCGGGAGCCCCGAGGATGCTGGATGGGCTCTACTCCATGGGTCACCCTCTGGTGTGACCAGACATCCCACAGAATCCCACTGTGGGGGGACCCTTGTGTTGAAATTGAGAAAACCTGGTGTGCTGGCGTTGACCCAATGTGGGGTCTCGGTGACATCAGGACCCTCCAGACCCCTGTGATGTGACGGCACCCCTCTGCCCCACAGACTGGCTGGTGCTGCAGGTGCCAGCACGGGCACTGCTGGAGGGGGAAACGCTGACACTGCGCTGCCGGTACAGGCAGGAGATGTCGGTCACTTCGGTGGTGTTCTACTGAGAGGAAACAGAACTGAGAGGGCTCCACAATGGGACCGAGCTGTCCCTGTCCCCTCTGCAGCTGAACCACAGAGGCGACTACCACTGCAAGGCCTGGGTGAACTACGGGGTATCAGACAGATGGGAGGTGTCCGTGACGGTGACAGTGCATGGTGAGCACCTCACAGCCGCCACCCCGACAGCCCCATAGCGCCTCGCCAGGGACTCGGGGTCACCATTCCCACAGTCCCCCATCTCCTGCCATAAGCTCGTCTGGGTGCCAGTGCTGGAGGGTCTCCCCAAACCCACCCAAGGGTCCCCCCTGACTCTCAGCTGCCTCAGCACCCCCAGCCCCCTGCAGCCCCGAGCCCTCCTCCTGCACGTGTTCTGCCGGGATGGGCAGGTGGTGGGGGGCCCGCAGGGGTCCCTGCAGCTGTTGGTGCCCGCCGTGGGGGTCTCCCCCTCAGGGAATTACAGCTGCCAGGTGTGCTCCGAGTGGGGGGCCATGTGGAAGAGCAGCACTCAACTCTGCGTCAGGGTGCGCAGTGAGTGCGGGGATGGGCACGGGGAGCCCCCACAGCCTCCTCGGGTGCGCTGCCTGGGTACCTCCATGTCACCTAGACACCTTTCTTGGGTTCCCCAGCCTCTGTCCTTTGTCCCGTCACCCCTCCATGGTGTGACTCCATCTATGACATACCCCCTCACACCCATCCCCTTCATCCCTATCCTCATACTGGCTGCCAGCACCTCCCTCCAGCCTCAGCCCCGTCTGCGTCTCCCCAGTGCCTGTGGCCAATGCCACCATCACCCTCAGTCCCCTGTCACACCAGCTGTACCCAGGTGACTCCATGACCCTGTGCTGCTCAGTGCAGGTGGGCTCAGCCCCTGTCACCTTCACGTGGCTGCACAATGGGCAGGAGGTGGCCCAGGGTCCCCTCCTGCAACTCAGGGCCTTTGATGAAGGATACTCAAGCACATACCAGTGTGTGTGACCACCAACCAGCTGGATGGGCACCAGGCACTCAGCCCAGAGCTGGCACTGAATGTGACACCATGTAGACACAGGGATACAGCTGAGGTTACACAGGGTCACCAGGGAGTGCAGGACCCCTGGGGTGATGGGTGACCCTGATGTGTCCCCCTCTGGTTCTTGCAGTGGCAGCAGGGGTCGGTGGGGCCTTTTTGTTCCTGCTCCTGCTTGTGGGTGTCATTGTGACCTGGCACCGGTGGCACTGTGTGTGTGGGTGACAATGGGGGGACGGGCGTCCCAGGGAGCTGTGGAGGCCCCTAGAGTTGGGGGTCAATAGGGCAGCACCCACAGCCCCAGAAGTGTGACCTTGGCTGAGGGCCCTGTAGGGTTTGGGGAGTGCTGGAGAGTCCTGCATGGATGTTGGGGGTTCTTTCAGGGGCCCTGAGGGTTTCTGGGGGAGTCTGTGCCTGATGGGTTTTGGGTTCTGGATGCTGAGTTGGTCGGGGGCATTGGGGTGGTTCATGAATTCTGGGGATCTTCAGAGATGCTTGGGGGTTCCTGAGGGAAATTGAGGGTCCTGTAGGGGTCAGGAATCCTGAAAGTCATCAGGGCCCTGGGGACCCCACAGTCACCCCTCCCCTCTTTTGTTTGCAGCTGCCAGGAAGCAGCAGGAAAGGTGAGTGGGGGTGTCCAGCCATTACTCCCCCCCCCCACATCTCTCCATCTCCTCCCACCCATCCCCCTTATCCCCACGGGCCCTCCCCAAGCCCCTGGCCCCTCCACTGGAGGGGGAGGTGCTGTACACCCACGTTGTGAGCAGCAAAAAGGTGCAGTGTGAGTACAGTGGATGGGGGGGACAGTGACCCATCACCCACTGGTGTCATCCCCCACCTTGGTCTCCACAACCACTGTCTCTTGCAGGGCTCCCCAGCAGCACTGTCCATCAGGCACCTCCGGTGACCTACGCGGAGCTGCGGGGACCCCAGGGGCGACCATGGGAATCCAGTGACATCAATGAGATTTTGCCATGACACTGGGGGGAACTGGAGGGCACTGAGGGTGCCCACCAATGGGGACCCACTTGTGTGTGTGCTGCCTCTAAAACTGCCCCTCGCCCTCCCCATGGAGTCATAAAGATCCCAAAGAGCTGAGAGAAGAACAATTTCCTGAAACAGCAACCAGAGGGAATAAACCCAACAGCAACAGCAACAAGGTTGAGAGTCCAGAGTCACAAAGGAATGGTTTCCAGGGAAAGCCCTTAAAACAGAGGCAAATCCCAGATGATTCCCCCAGCATGTTTCCTCCACCAGAGGAACCTGGCATGGCCCTTGACCTTCCTTTCACTGATGGCCAAAGCTGCCATCAGGAGGCTCTGGATTTCCTTGTCCCCTGTCCCAAACCCCTCCTCTGCCATGTTCCCCACACCAGGATGTCACTAAGGCTCTGTGGGGGTTCCGGAGACTCCCCCTTTTCCAGGGAAGTCAGGATCCGGCCATGGCACAGGATGGGGTGTCAGAGACAGGAATTTTTGATGTCTGTAGACATTTTGGAGCAGCTATGTTTGGCAGGGGTGGGTCAGGCTCTGTTTTTGGTGAGACAGGGCCCTGTCTGTCAATTAGTCTGTCAGCCATGGCACATAGGGACAGTGTGACGCTTTGACAAAGCCAGCTCCTGAGTGGCCAGGTGACCAGAAATGCCACCTGGAGAGAGGGCCCTTGGTGGCCCAACTGACTTAAAAGGCAGAGCATGAGGTGGCCAAGTCCCTGACCCTGTCTTCTCTTGAGGTGTCTGCCTCCTCCACATTGGAACCCAGGAGTTGGGCACTCATTTAAAAGAGAATTATCTGCCTAGAAATGTGGGAATATTCCTGCAATGGAAAGAATACCCACTTCTACAACATTTTTTAATTTCAAAAATGATGTGGCTTCCAGGCCAAAGTGTAGGAAAAGGAATACATCTCTTTCCTAGGAAATTTATAGACCAGAACAGAACAAACAACACAAACCCAGAACTTTCCCTCCTGCTCAGTGCTGTTGGTTTTTGTGGGAGTTCTAACTGCGGCCAGCAGGGGGTGCTGCAGGAAGCAATCCCGGCCAGCAGGGGGCGCTGCAGGGAGCACTCCCAGCCAGCAGGGGGCGCCCCGGTCCAGCTCCATCCCCTCAGGGGCCATGGCGGCCTCGGACGGGAGGAAGGAGGGGAAATCGCTCCTTTTGCAAACTCACGGGCACCAATCGGTCCCAGCACCACCACTGGCAGCGGGCAGAAGCCACCAAGGCAGCAGGTTGGATCCCAGCGTCCACTGGCAGCATAGCAGTGTTCCGTGGCCTGGTAAATGCCCTGCTCAATGCCCACGACTGCTCTCCATGATCCCGAATGGAAGGAAGGCAGCACCTGACCCCAGCATGTCTCGGGTTCACACCAGTCACTCTGGTGACTTTACACCACAATTCCTGCAAACCCTCAGCCTTTCAGTCAAGTGAGGAGGGCAGGGGTGGAGCAGCTTTGGGGATGCCTGGAATCCAGACAGAGTCACTCCTCACAGCCCTACTACGGCCACGGGGCAGAGCCACTGCTTGATATTCCCACACTTTTTCCTCTTCGCTTGCAGCCACAGCCCAAACCCAAACATTCCTTCCATGAGGTACCAGGTGGCTGCAGATTTTGCTCAAGAAGGAGTGTCCAGGGCAGGTTGTTGAGCAGACTGTTTTTGTCTTTGCAGCAGTTCTGGGGCTCTCTCAGTCCCTTACCAAGAGGAGCAAATGATCAACTGGTGGACCGATTCCCTCATAGCTGCCCTTGCAGAGGGAGTTTACAGCCAGCCCTGCTCTGAAAACCATCTAAGGCCCTCACAGAGCCATTGCTTGGGCTGCCTTTGGGTTTTGTGCTTCTTGCAGGGCTGAGCAAACCATAGCCAGGCCTTTTTCCCCCACAGAATTCTCAGCTCTGCAGCAGCTCTAAAGCTGCCACAGTCAAAGCCAAGTGGGTGAGGGGGACACTCAGGTGCTGGCTGCTACCTGGGGCTGGCCAGAGCAGGGCTGGGCAATGGCCATCCCTGTGCAGTGGGGCTGGGCCATGGCTGGGTGTCATGGTTTGACCCGGAAACAGGATTTCTGGGATGCTGTAGATAGGGCCAATGAGTGCTCAGATTTGAATATTGCCATCTGGCCCAACCACTGGGCATTGGATCCACCTCTGGGAACACAGGGTAAAAGCAGGGCTCTCCCCCTGGCAGAAAAGCAGGGCTCTCCCCCTGGCAGGCTCTCTTTGGATTTCCGGCAGGAAGGAGTTGGGTCTCTCCCCCGGCCCAGTTGCTGGCTCGGCGGGGGGAGGAGAAAAGCCATGCGACCCGGCCCGGGAGAGGTAGGCCTGGCCCCCCGCCAAGGGTGGAAGGAAGAAGTAAAGAAATGCCGGGAAGCAATGGGCAGCCTGTTTCCCTCCCCCTTGGAGACAGACAGAGAGAGAGTGCAGCCTGCGTTTGTGGCCGTTACCTTGAAATTTAGTAAACATGTGCTGGCAGCAGGCAGCCCGGCTGAGGAGATGGGGGGGTGTGCAGCCAGGAGTCCAGCCGCTTGGAGGAGTTTTTAACCCTTCTGGGACAATGAAAACTTCACAGAACATCAACCCTTCCTAGATGAGTGATGAAGGTTCTGGACCAGAGAGAGCGAGAGTGAGAGATGTTGGAAAAACGGAGAAGATGGAGTGGCATTTTATGCTGGACTCTTTTGTGTAGCCATGGACAGAGCCATGTTTCCGTGTGATACAGAGACTGAGTCCAGGGGGAGAAATGTCCCAGAGCCAAAGAAGATTCAGTGTGGGTACCCCTTGGCCCCAGGGGGTATATAAAATATGGGGGGGACAGATGTCCCAAAGGTGGAAGACTGTGCTTTTCTGGAACTGGACAAAGCATCCTTAAAAAGACAACCCTGGAAGCAGCCCTGATTCTTGTTCGGTGGTAAGAGCACCGGAACAAGGACGGAAAAGGCCACCACGACACATGGAAGGACTCCCTCTCCTCTTGAGGAACTGAAAGGTGAGCATTCTAAAGGGGTGGTGCTGGACCCAGAATTGGTGATTTTGGAAGACGTATTGTATTGGGAATTTAGGTGAGAGGAGGAGGAGAGTGTTTTTGTGAGGTTTTCATTTTCCTTGTGTTTTCTTTTGTGTGTAGTTTAGTAATTGTTTTTGTAGTTTAGTTAATAAACTTTTTTTTCAAGTGGGAGCCTGCTTTGTTTATTCCTGGTCAAAATCTCACAGCAGACACCAGAGAAAGTGTATTTTCATGGGGGGGCATTTGGCCTTGTGCCAGTGTCAAACCTTGACACTGGGCCCCACCCTTGGATGGCCACTGGCTTCAAGAAGGGGGAATTTGAGAGCTCCTTCCTGCCCAGGGCTCCTTCCTGCCCAGGGCTCCATTCCTCAGCTTCTGTTGCCAACTCAGATCCATCAGGGGACTAGCAAGAATGGAGAAGTTTGGATGCTCCTGGAGCTGCCATCCCCCAGGACAGGAGCCCCTTGTCCAGCATGTGTCCCCCCTGGGGCAGGATCCCCACAGGACAGGAGCCCCCTGGATATGCCCCCCCAAGACAGAACCCACCCCCTGTGTTCAAAGGTGTCAAACGGCCTCTTCTTTCTGCTACAGGAGACAGAAACTGAAAGTGTTGGGGGAGGCACAGCCAGACACCCCCATCCCCCACAGCCTCCCCAGCCCTCCCTGCAGACCCCTCACCCCTGCTTCCCCCACCCTGGGCTTCCCCCAGCCTGTTCTCTCCTCAGGTTCCCCCAAAGACCATCAAGGCACAAACTGGGGGCTTGTGAAATTGAGGGGTAAAATGATGGAAATGGAAAAAAAGAGAGGAAAAAGATCCTGGCGGCTGGGGGGGGCACAGACCCAGAGAACCAGGTAATCTGTCTGGGGTTATCCCCAGGCCACTGGCACCTTGTGAGGGCTGTACTGGCTCTAGGTCACCCCAAAATCTGAAGCACCCAGGGAAGGAGCTGAGATCCACAGGCTCACAAAGTCACTGCTCATCCCTGGAACCCCCATTCCCCTGGGAACCCAACCACGGCACCCTCATTCCCTATGTCCCACCCTCTCTGCATCCTCCATCCCAGTACTCACATTTCCCAGGATCACCATGGCCCAGCACTCCATTCCCAAGGAACCCTCTCCCGTTCATTCCAGCCATGCAATGCTCCTTCCCACAAGACCTTGATTCTCCCAGGACCTACCATTGCCCCATCCCATGACCCCAAATCCCTGTACCCCATGTTCCCTGGGGACTCCCATTCCTGAGTCCCCCCAGCTCTGGGGAAACCCATTCCCATGGCACCCCCATCCCTGGTGATTCTACCCCCTCAGGACCCCCATCCCTGCTTCCCCAAACCCATCGAGCCCCCCACTCCTGGGAACCCCATGTCCCACTTTGTCCCACCTAGCCCATCCCCAACTTGTGGCCAGCCTGGCCCCACCAAGGGTCATCTACACATGGGGATGGATGTGACCTCGCTTCCTTCCCCTTCATCCGAAGAGCTGCCAGCCAGGGGAGCAGTGGCCACAACAGCAAGTGACAGCCAGTGCACATGGCTGGGGACACCAAAATGGCCAAGAAGGTGGCGCTGCTCCTGTGGGGTGAGTGCCCTGGGAACGGGCCTGACACTCCGGGGATGGGGAGGTGAAGGGCACAGGGGAGCTGTGGGGTCCCCTGAGGTCCCCAATGCCAGCAGTGCCAGTCCATGTTACCCACAGTGAACCTGGGTGGGACTGGTGATGTAGGGTGGCTTTGGGGACAGGAACAGGGGGCAGGAATTTGGGGATGGGGATGTGGGGACAGGAATGTGGGACTGGCACCTTTGGGCTCAGGTAGCTCTGGGCATATGGACAAAGGAACTGGGATGCAGGGACAGAAGGGGACAAGTACCATGAGGATGTAGCCATGGGGATGGGATCATGGGGATGGGATCATGGTGGGGGTGACCTGGGCCGGCATGAGCTGTGTCTGTGATGTCCTCATGCCCAGAGTGTCCACAGTGTCCCCATGTTCTGTCTCAGCCCAGGGTGGCCTCTGTGTCCCTGTTCCCAAGGCGGCCATGCCACAGGGATGTGGTGCATGGGTGCCTGTGACACAGACATGTCTCCCTGCCTCTCCAAAACATTTGGGGACCGCCCTCATGCCTTTTCTCACAAGAACTGCTGTCCCCACGAAGACAGTTTGGAGACAGTCACAACACCTTGTATCCCAGGTGCTGCTGTCCCCACAGTGCCACCCTCACCCAGTCCTGTCCCTTCTCCCTTCCAGCCCAGACCCTCGGCCTCGCTGGTGAGTCCTCGGGGGATGCCATGGCCCCACCCCGCTGTCCCAGCCCCACGCTGGCCCTGGCAGGCTGGTGTTCCCTGTCACCCACAGGTGCCCAGACCACCCAGCTCCTGGTGGAGCCCCCTGGATGCGGGCGGTGCTGTGGGACCGGGTGACACTGACCTGTCAGGGCTCGGGGACCACCGGTGGCACCACCTGGTACAAGGAGGGGAAGAAATGGGGGTAGCAGGGACACAATCACTTCAAGGTCACTATGAGAGGCAATTGCACGTGTGACAGACTGGCAGTGGGCTCAGCCCCCCTGTGAGAGTCTTAGATGGTGAGGGGAATTTGGTTGTCCCCAACCTGGCGCCTGCGGGGACCCCAAGGGATCTGGGTGGGCTCAGCTCCATGGGTCACCTCCTGGTGTGACCAGAGCATGTCCCCTGCTCTGGGGACATCCCAGAGCATCTGATAGTGGAGGGATCCATGTGTTTGAATATGGGATCCCTCGTGCCCTAGGTGTGACCCACTGGGGGGATCCCAGGAAAATGGGACCCCCTGCTGTGACAGGATGCCCCCCCCTCCCCCCCACCCCATGTTCCTCAGCCCAGCTGTTGTCACAGGTACTGGCATGGGCGCTGCTGGGGGGGGACATGGTGATACTGTGCTGCTGGGACCAGCAGGACAAGTCAGTCACTGGGGTGCGATTCTACCATGGAGACAAGGAGGTGGGGGGGTCCCTCTATGGGACTGAGCTGTCCCTGTCCCCTCTGCAGCTGCACCAAAGTGGCCGCTACCGCTGCTGCTGCAAGGGTTGGGTGATACCTTGGCAGTCATCAGCAGCAGCAGTGACAGCGCATGGTGAACATCCCCCCGGCTGGAACTCCAATCTCCTGACAGACCCAAAGACTCTTCCCAGCAGCCTCAGAGTCACAGTCCTCACTTCCCCTCTCCTTTCCAGAAGTCTTCCCTTTGCCAGTGCTGGAGGGTTCCCCTGAGCCCACTGAGGGGTGCCCCCTGACTCTCAGCTGCCTCAGCAACCCCAGCCCCATGTGGTCCCGAGCCCCCCTCCTGCACGTGTTCTACCGGGACGGGCAGGTTGTGGGGGCCCACAGGGGTCCCTGCAGCTGCTGGTGCCCGCCGTGGGGGTCTCCCCCTCGGGGAATTACAGCTGCAAGGTGCACTCTGAGGAGGAGCTGTGCGGAAGAGCAGTGCCCGGCTCCGTGTCACAGTGTGCAATGAGGGCAGGGATGGGCTCAGGGAGCCCCCACAGCCTCCTCAGGTACCCAGCCCTCCCTGGAGACCCCTAGCCCTCCCTGATGCCTGCCCTATGGCCCTCAGTCTTTCCTGGATTCATGCCTGGCTTTCCTCCACCTTTCTTGGGTCCCTTCCCGGCTCCCCCAGCTCAACATGGGAACCCCCATCCTTCCCTGACGCTTTTTCCATGTCCTATCACTGCTGCCCCAGGTTCCTCCCCAGGTCCCCCATTCCTGGCTTGTGTCCCCCCATCCCTCACCACATCCCCTCACCCCTCCCTAGAAACCCCCACCCCTCTCTGAGGTCTGTGCACGCTCCCCAGGTCGCACCTCCCCTGACAGGGTCCTTGGGTACCCTTCCTAGTGTTGCCCCCCTCCCTCTCTAGGTGTCCCCTCCCTGAACCCTCCATCCCCCCATGGGGTTCCGTTCAAAGCTCCCGCCATCTCTGCGCCCCTTCTCCCTCACTGGGCTCCCCCTGCCCATCCCTGACACCTCTGGGTCCCTCCCTGTCACCTGCTGTCCTCCACCTGTAGGCGTCCCACCCTCGGGGGTGTCCCTGTCAGCACAGCCCCCGGGGGAACAGGTGGCACTCAGGGGCCGCCTGGTGCTGAGCTGCACAGTGGCCATAGGGACAGGTCCCCTGTCCTTCTCCTGGCACCGGGAGGGCTCGGGGGCATTGCTGGGCACTGGCCCCCGCCTGGAGCTGTTCCACGTTGGGGACAAAGACAGTGGCCAGTACCAGTGCGGGAACAGCAATGGGGACAGTGCGGCGGAGAGTGTCCCCCTGAATGTCACCGTCCTGGGTGAGCGGGACCCTCGGGCTGGGGGTGACCACACTCACGGCATCACTCATCCCACCTTGCCCTGTGCCAGCCCCATTTCTGTCCCCACAGTGCCCGTGGACAATGCCACCATCACTCCCGGTCCCCTGTCACACCAGGTGCGTGCAGGTGACAACGTGACCCTGAGCTGCTCAGTGCAGGTGGGCTCAGCCCCTGTCACCTTCACCTGGCTGCACAACGGGCAGGAGGTGGCCCAGGGTCCCCTCCTGGAGCTCAGGGCCATTGATGTGGGACATTCGGGCATCTACCAGTGCATGGCCACCAACCAGCTGGGACAGGACGGACACCGTGTGTTTTCTGGGCAGTCAGTCCTGAGCTGGTCCTAGAGGCGACCCTTGGCTCACCCTGGGTCACAGGTGGGGTCAGACAGGGTCACCAGAGTGTTCAGGACCTCTGGGATTCAAGGTGACCCCAATGTGTCCCCTCTGTCCCCAGCAGTGGCTGTGAATGTCGGGAGGACCCTCCTGTTCCTGCTCCTGCTCCTGCTCCTGGCTGTCATCGGGGGCTGTCACTGGTGGCACCGCCAGGATGGGAGACAATGGGGGGGATGAGGGTCCTGGAGTGAGAGGGATCCCCCAGAGTGGGGGCAGAGATCGGCAGCACTCAGGGCCCCTGAGCTGGGGGAAACTGAGCCTGCAGTGACCTCAGTTTGAGGTCCTGGGGATTTGGGGGAATTTGGGAATTTGCTGGGTCTTGATTGGGCTCCAGGGCCATCCCTGGATTTTGAGGAACATTAGGGTGGCACAGGGAGCTCCTGGAGGGTTTGAAGTGTTCTTGGAAGGCTGTGCAGGCATATTGGAGGATCTTTATTGGGGGAGTTTGGGGGGTGCCCCTCCTCGCTTGGGTTTCTGAGGGTTCAGAGGGTCTGGGATGTTGGGAATGTTTGGAGCCCTGCGGTGGTGCAGAAGTTCTGGGGAGTTCAGAGATGCTTGGAGAATACTGGGGGAATCAGGGGTCCGGTGGGAATCGGGGCTGCAGTGGGGATTTGGGGTTCCCATGGGTGGTTGGAGCTGCCAAGGTCCCAGGAAGGTTCAGGGGTCCCGGGGTCCCCACAGTCACCCCCTCCCCTTTCCCTTGTAGCCTCCAGGAAGCCCCAGGATGGGTGAGTGGGGGGCTCAGGCCGGGACTGCCCTTTCCCCCTCCTCAGACACCCCCCAGACGCCCCCTTAGCCCCACAGGATTCCCCGGAGTAAGGGGCAGTGCTGGACCTCAAGTCATGGGAATCGAATGAGTGAGGGGTGTGTAGGAGGGGGCCAAAGGGACACGTCACCCATGGGGGGCACCCCCCCACCCAGGTCCCCAAAACTGGTGTCTCTCACAGGGTCCCCCTACGCCACATCCCCCCAGGTGACCAACACAGAGCTGTCGGGACCCCAAGGGTTACAGCAGGACCCCAGTGACATCTACAAGAATGTGCTGTGACACTGGGGGCTCTGGAGGTCCCTGACTAAGGGCAGCCCCTGTGTGTCATCCTGCCCCCAGCTCCTGTGCGTCCCCACTGCGCCCGGGGATTGGCAATTAGTGGGGGACTCAAATGGCCTGCCCAGAGCTCCCGTTCCAGTGCTCCCAGTGCTCCCTTGTCCCTCTTATTGGACTCAAAATGCAGCTTTTTGATTAAACTGGGAGAAATGGTTTTTGTTTGTTCAGCTCTGCCTGGTCAGCTAGGGAAGGAGGAGGGTTCTGGTCAGGTTGTTGAGCAGATTGGTGTGGGATTTGCAGGATTTTTGAGGCTCCCTCAGTTCCTTGGGGACAGGGATAGAATGATCAATTGCTGCATTTCCAAACTGGTTCCCTCACAGCTGCCCTGCAGAGGGGAAGGAGCTGCCGCTCCCTCTCGGTGACACCGACCAAGGGCTCAGGGATGTTCTGCGGTGCCGCCCCATTACCTCTGGTCCTGCCCCCGCAGCTGCCAAGCCCCTCAGGCCGAGGTGGAGCCCAGCAGCAGCAGCAGTTCCCTGAGGGCCATGAGAGCCCTGGGTTGCAGCTTGGGGAGGCCGGGGGTCTCCCCAGATGCCACCCTGATGCCTGCCCCATCTCCAGCCCTGCACGCTGCCCCTGGAGCCCAAACCCCACACCTGGTGCTCCCTGAGCAGTGTTTGAGGCCTGGAGCTGCTGCGGAGCCTCAGCCTGGCCTGGCCATTGGGCAGGCTGGGGTGCCGGGAGGAGCCAGGAGGGCAGAGGGGACTGGGAACCCTGGGGAGGAGTCCCAGGCACTGCAGGAACTGAATCCCGGCCTTGGGTCACTGTCGCAGGTCGCGGCTGGCATTGCGCTGTGAGGGCCGGTGTGGGCATTGATAGAGACAGCATCCCGTAGTTTGCATGCATGAAGCCAGTTTATTGATTTGGAAAGCTCCGTTTATATACCTTTTCAGCTATAGCTACAATTAGCAGCAATCACAATGTTTACATTTCTTGGTAATATCTCTTAATCATAGCTTTGCACAGGCTCACAGAGGCACGTACAGTCTTGCATGATTTCTCTCAAACGAAGAATACCAAGCACACCGTTATCTTTTGCTTCCTCCTTCAAGGTTCTGCTTTTTCTTGCCAAGGCTTGCGGCCTACAAGGGCTAAAATGTCCGTGTCAGTTACAAGCTGAGCAGTACTTTCAGTCCTGCTTTCTGGCTGTATTCCCATATCTCCCCCTTTCTTTTCCACCAGTAAAATATTTTTTATCGATTTATCAATTAGTCTTTGAACACATTGCAAAACACATGGCAAACAAATTACCATAAGCAACATTACGGCTAAAACATAAATTCCTATTTTAACTAAATTTTTAAGCCAGCCAGTAAGCCCTCATCCCTCAAGTATTTGTCCAAGAAAATCCCCATCGCTAATTTGCAATTTAGTTACACTCTGTTGAAGGGCTTGTATGCTAGCGTGGATAGAATGAGAGTGGTCTGACAGATTGATACAGCATAAGCCTTCAAAGCTTCACAGCCAGTAGTCCTGGAAGTCCTACTTCTGTTCTTGTCTTGCTTGAGAGCTGTGTGGCAATTAGGGAATTTTTCTTTTCTCTGGGTCTCATTCTCTTGGAGGCCGTCGACATTTGTCCAGATGAGCAGGTAACTCTTTCGGACCTGTTGGTGGTAAAACACATGCCTACCTTCTCTCTAGGTTAGTAAATGAGTTAGACCTTCTCACTGTACACTCAACTGAAGATCTCTATATAGAAATTTTTAGAAATTGCCTCTGCACATGCAAATCTTCAAAGCAGTATCACTCTGCAAAAGATCAAATTTGATTTTATTTGCTTTCAAAATTTTTTGTGTAAATATTAGTGTAAACACTCTTGAGGAGCCATACTCTCCCGTCTTTTGGTTTTAACAACATGTGTCTCTTGTTATGAACATGAAGGCAACATAAAAAAACAAAATATGCAGCAAAACAATAAACTTACACTAAGCAGAAGTAAATCAGATAATATGTACAATTAGTAGTACATGAGAGACAGAAGGGTGATTTAAAACAATGCATTATCAATTCCCTAAATACTGTACCACCCCTAGGGTCTGTAGATACTGGCAAGCCTCATTTTAGAGTGAGGGCTTGGAGAACCATTCCTGGATAAGATTTCCAAGTTCACTCTGAAAGGCGTTCCAGCTAATATAGGTCCAAGTTTGGCAAGTCAGAATGACCTGAGTAAAGTTTTGGTGCAGAAAACCCCTGGGGATGGTGGGCACCCATGGGAGCTGGGGCAGGGGCACTCACATGGGGAGTGTCCTTGGGCTGGAACCCCCAATGCCCCCGTGCCCCAGTGTCACAGCACAGTCTTGCAGATGTCACAGGGTCCCACTGTCATCCACGGGGTCCCGACAGTTCCACATTGGTCACCTGGGGAGCTGTGGCACAGAGGGGGCTCTGTGAGAGACACCAGGGTGACGTGTCCCTGACACCCCCCATACTCACCCCCTGCCCACTCGGTGCCTATGATATGGAGGTCCAGCACCACCCTCTCCTCCAGGAATATCCTGTGGGGATAAGGTGGGGGGTCTGGATGGTGTCTTAAGAGGGGGAAAAGGGAGTCCCAGCTCAAGTCCCCCACTCACCTGTCCTGGGGTTTCCAGGCAGTTGCAAGGAAAAGGGGAGGGGGTGACTGTGGGACCCTGGGACCCCTGAATCTTCCTGGGAACCTCGGCAGCCCCAAACACCCACAGGACCCCCAAATCCCCGCTGCAGCCCTTATTCCCACTGGACCCCTGATTCAGGACTCTCCAAGCACCCCTGAACCCCCCAGAACTTCTGCACTACTGCAGGGCCCCCAACCTCTCTGGTGTCCCTGACCTCTGAGCCCCGAGAACCCCAAGCCTGGTAGAGAGAGGCACCCCTGAAACTCTCCCAGGACCCCAAAAAGATCCTCCAACATCCCTGCATGGCCCTCCAAGATCTCCCCAAACCCTCCAGGAGCTTCCAGTGCCACCCCAAAGTTCCTCAAAGCCAACCCAGGAATGACCCTGGAGTGCAACCAAGACCCTGCAAATTCCCCCCAAATCCCCAGGTCCCCCCATTGTCACCCACCCTGCTGGTGCCACCAGTGACAGCCCCCGATGACAGCCAGGAGCAGGAGCAGGAGGGTCCTGCTGACATTCACAGCCACTTCTGGGGACAGAGGGGACACATTGGGGTCACCACAAAACCCAATGGTCCTGAACACTCTGGCAACCCCGTGTTACTTCACCTATAACCCAGGGTGAGCCAGGGATTGCCAAAAGGGCCAGCTCTGGGCTGCGTGCCTGGAACATGTGGTGCCTGTCCAGCTGGTTGGTGCCCACACGCTGGTAGGTGCCCAAATGACCCACATCAACAGCCCCGTGCTCCAGGATGGGACCCCAGGCCACCTCCTCTCGTCATGCAGCCACGTGAAGGTGAGAGGGGCTGAGCCCACCTGCACTGAGCAGCTCAGGGTCATGTTGTCACCTGTGTGTACCTGGTGTGACAGGGGACTGGGGGTGATGGTGGCATTGGCCACAGGCACTGTGGGGACAGAGGGCTGAGGCCAGAGGGAGGGGCTGGCAGCAGCAGCACTGTGAAGAGCTCTGGGAAGAAGAGAGGAGGTGAGGACTGTGGCTCTGAGTCCACTGGGAAGGGACTTTAGGAATTTTGGTGTTCCAGCCACAGAATGTTATGAGTAGGAAAACTGTCCATTTTTTTTAAAAGGTTGCAGGGTTCACAGATTGGGCTAGTTGCTGCCAGGCTGGAGTTCCAACTGTTTGTTATTGTAATCGCCGGTCATTTCCATTGGCTACCTGTCGTTGATGTTTAAGAATTCCCCCTTTTGTCAAGTGACATCCTGCTGCTTCCTGGAGGATGGCACCCAGACAGTGAAGAGCTGTCACAGACAACTTTTATGAAAAATCCTTTCTTTAGGATTTTTCCTCCTGAGAAGCTGGAGGCCTCAGGAACAAAATGTAAGCAATGATTGTCTGCTGCTGTGGAATGCAACAGGTGGATCTGTGATTGGTCTCATGTGGTTGTTTGTAATTAATGGCCAATTACAGCCCAGCTGGCTTGGACACAGAGCCCCGAGCCAGAAACCTTTGTTATCATTCCTTTCTATTCTTAGTTTAGCTAGCCTTCTTATGAAACCCTTTGTTCTATTCTTTTAGTATAGTTTTAATGTAATATGTATCATAAAATAATAAATCAAGCCTTCTGAAACATGGAGCCAGATCCTCATCTTTTACCTCATCCAAGAACCCCTGTGAACACGGTCAGAAAGAGGAAGGGACATCGAGTCGGCATGCAAATGAAGTCAGATCCAGCATGACATAGGAGAAACCCCCCCAACAAACCTAGACAAAAACCTCTAAAAACAACGAGCCAACACAAAATTGATGAATCAAAGTGATGTCGAGACGTGAGGAACAGAATCTAGTATCTGCTAAGACCCTTTTTACCCCTAACCTAAAAAGATGTTGGCTAGACAGAAGACCTTGAATGTTGAACCAAAAAGCAGGGAATCTCCTGATGCTGTCATGAGGATGGAGCCCCCAGCTCTCCCTGCAGACCAGCGGGCAAAGCTACACTCTTCCTCCTCCTCCGTGGCACTCCTGGGAGCAGCAGCAGCGTGAGTGCACACCCATCGGTTCTCCCCACCCAAGCTGATCACTTTTAATAAAGCCTTTAAAAAGGAGAAAGGTCTCCTGCCTGTGTTTATTTCACTGGGGAATCATCCGGGATAGCCACGCCCAAAGAGGACACCAGGACTCGCCATCTTGGACACCCAGGACAGCTGGCTATCAGGACCAGAGAAGATGGGCTTGGGACCAGTGACGCGGAGGAGCGTTGGATTGGTGAGAAGTATCTTGTGGCGGGAGTAGGGGGCGAGCGAGTGTGTGTGAGTGAGATGGGGGCTGGCAGCTTGGATCCTCGGCACAAGTGTGGACCTCCTAGTACTGTGGTTCCGAACCCCTGCGAGGGGGCCAGCTGCAAATGGGGGGAAGCGAGTAGAATCAGTGTGAGTTGTCTCCTAAGGGGTAAAGAGGGCCCTCCCCTCTGGGCCTGCAGAGGAAATAGTGTATGAGTGGCACACATCTCAAAAGTACTGACAGACGGAAGTCAGGCAGATTGCAAGTCCCAAGAAGGATTCAGGCAAGCTCACAAGTCCTGCAGGCAAATTAAGTCCTGACAAAGGGGTCAGGCACGAATCCCGGCGAAGGAGGTCAGGGTCTCGTGTTTTTAAATCCTGATACATAATGTTTTGGGGAGAAAAGAAGAAACCTCACAACTTTGTAAAAGTTGTAAAGCTCGGTATGTTTATTACAGCGCTGGACACATGCGGAGATTGCTCTCCTCAAAAAAGGACATGCGTACCTCTGAGAACTTCAGGTCTCTTTTTATCTCTCTCAAATACATATGCATACAGTTTCACAATAGATTCATACATATTCATTTTTATGGGTTTCGTGTGACTTTTACCACTAGTTCCTTTTTATCAGAAAGAATTCCAAGGTCAGGTCAACTTGCCCTTACAGCAGTCCCTGTCTCTCTCTGTCATCTTCTGTCTCCCCCCCTTTATCTCTGTCCTTCACTGAAGTAACTTCACTGAGCTTAGGCCTTGCAGTCTGGCTAAATAACTATGGTTTCTAACCAGAACTCAACTCAAAAATGTACATTTCACCTAAATTAAAATGGATTTCTATCCTGGAAAATTTTCACTTTGCCTCAGTAAGTCCTGGCATTTGGGGAAGTTAGGCAAACTAGAGATCAGGCAGTGGTTTTTGTGTAAAGTCCTAAGTGCTCAGGCAAATCTGAAGTGCGGTGGAGGAGGCTGGAACTCCTCAAATACGAATTTTTCTTGAGATTACCTGTCAGTACATTTTTTTTGAGTAAAGACACCTTTGTGATTTTTTTTTTCTGCTGAGACTTGAAAAAATGGGAGGATGTAATAGTAAAAAGAGAGGTGAGAGATTGAAGAATATACCCCCCACAGTCCCTTAGGTGAACTGCTAGAGAGATGGGATTCTGTAGAGGCCATGGAGTGATTAGATAAGGTTAAAGATGATTCACTACTGTGTAGAAGTCTGGCCAGCGTTAGATGTGCAAGGAGGATGGCCATGATGAGGGAAAAAAGACAAGTGGATGTGTCAACAACTGAGTTACTATCTGACAGCTTGAGGAAATACTGATCCTGAGCAACTATTATATGCAGCTTGTTAGTTAAAGAGTGCTATTGTGGATGAAAGTTTGCAAATTTGTAAAGTGCAGAAGAAGAAAGAGGGGAATGAAGGAGGGGATGCTAGTGTTAGAGAGAGTAGTAAAAGGTGGGACCCCCTAGACTATTTGCCTCCTGATGCCCCTCCACCTTTTCATCCTCTTCCTCAGGCACCTCAAATGGCAGATCCGGCTTTTCCCCTGGCTGCCACCCCATTACCGCCCCCTCTAATTCCTTCTACCTCTTTGCCTTCCTTTGTGGTAGACCCGGTATCTCCCCTGGTAGCCATTCCCTCACCACCCCCTTCGGCTCCTCCAGTTCCTTCTGCACTCCCACGAGTGCCTACTCCACCTGCTGCATTCTCCACCCCTTCTCCAGCTCCAATTAACATGCACCCAGGCTCCTCTCCCCCTCCTATTGCTATCCCCTTACCTCCTCCTAGTTGGGACACAAATGCCTCCTTACTTGGTAAACTCTTACCACCAAATACAGCTGTGGATCTACAGAAAGTCCAGGGTAATGCTAATACCTCTCAAATGAGTAGTTTTGTATCTGCAGGTGGGCCATACTGTGGTACCCGATCCAGGACCTCCAGAGCAGAGAGACTTTTTTCCCTCAGAGAAGTTCCTATGGGAGGAGTAGTGGGAGGTATTGGCTTTGTGTATGCTCCTCTAACTGCTTCTGAGGTGAGAGGATTCAAGAAAGAGTTAGGGAATTTAGTTGAGGACCCAGTGGGCATGGCCAATCAAGTGGATCAATTCTTAGGTCCAAATATCTACACTTGGGGGAGAATGAATTCTATTTTAAATATAATATTTTCCTCAGAAGAGATCCGGATGATTAGAGCTGCTAGCATAAGAATTTGGGAGAAAGAGAACCGTCCAGGACCCCAAGTGCCATCAGGTGAACAGAAATTGCCACTAACAGATCCCAATTGGAACCCTAATCAGGAGGAAGGGAGGAAGACCATGATAGAATATAGGTCTTAGATAATTCAGGGATCAGAGTCAGTTCCCAAAGGAACTAATACCAAATTGACATTTGAAGGTACACAAGAAAAGGATTAAACTCCTCCTACTTGGCTTAATTGCCTAAAGCGGAACTTCCAATTGTACTCTAAAATAGACCCAGACACCCCAGAAGGTCAAGTGCTAATAAAGGTCCAATTTGTTACCAAATCTTGGCCCAATATACGGAGAAAACTGGAAAAGATTGAAGATTGGCAAGAGAAGGACATTAATGAGTTATTGAGAGAAGCACTGAAAGAGTATTTAAGGAGGGAAGAAGAAAGAACACAGGCCAAGGCTAGGATCATGGTTGTGGTAGCTAGAGAAAGTGTGGGGGCAAGCAACTCTATCCCACAATCCAAGGTAACAAAAGAGTAGGCGGGTCCACCACCAGGAGGAGGCAAGGATAGGCCAGTACTGTCAGGTACAAGAGGGATGGAGAGACCTCAAGTCCCAATAAGCGAAAGGCACTGCTATTATTATGGAGAAACTGGACACGTTAGGAGGGTTTGTAAAAAGCTCAGTCTCGATGAGGCAATAGCAAGGCAACAAGAAGCCTTAGAGAGGGTTCTTAGAGGTGACAATTAGGGGTGTCAGGGGCTTTACACTTTAGGGGACCCGATGCAACATGTAGAGGAGCCCTTGGTAAACTTTGAGGTGGGACCCCTAAATGAAGAATTTGAATTTTTGGTTGATACAGGAGCAGATAAGTCCTGTCTCAACAAAGTACCAGAAGGTATGGTAATTGGTAGAAAACTTTGTGAGATATTAGGGGCTGACGGGAAACCATTTAGAGTCCCAGTGATTGAAGATGAAAAAATAATTGGAAACTCAAGACAGTGTGAAGCTAATTTTAGTCACCTGTCTAAGCTAGAAAAGAGTGTTAGGAAGAGATTGGCGAGTTCATTTGAGGGTTGGGATTGTCCCAAGAGAAGGGAGGATGGTAGTACAAGTAATGAAGTTATCCCAAGGAGATGTCGCAGAGATAAACCCTGAAGTGTGGGCTGAAGGGGAAAGCAGAGCTTATTGGATATTCAACCGATAACAATAAAAATGCAAGATGGTACATCACCCATATGGGTTAAATAGTATCCGATTTCCCTAGACGGAAAGAAGGAGCTTGCTATAGTTATTGGACAACTGTTGCAAGAAAGAATTTTGGAACCCTGTATGTCACTGCACAATACCCCTATACTGGCAGTTAAGAAAGTTGAAGGGAAATATAGGCTTGTGCAAGATCTGAGGGAAGTCAATAAAAGGACCATTGCCAGACATCCAGTGGTGCCCAACCCGTATAGTCTCCTAAGCAGAATTCCAAGAGAACATACTTGGTTCACTGTTATAGATTTGAAGGATGCTTTCTGGTTGTGTCCTTTGGCAACAGAATGTAGAGATTGGTTTGCCTTTGAATGGGAAGACCCAAGTACAAAAAGGAGACAACAGCTAAGGTGGAACAATTACCACAAGGGTTCACTGAATCCCCCAACTTCTTTGGACAAATCCTGGAGGGTTTGTTAGAACAGTTTGTTCCTGAACAGGAAGTACAGATTCTGCAATATGTTGATGACATGATGGTGTCAGGGAAGAGAAAAGATCAGGTCAGAACAACTAGTATTAAGCTTTTAAATTTTGGGGGGGAAAAAGGACTAAAGTTTTCCCAAGAAAAGCCACAGTTCGTACAATTGGAAGTAACATACCTGGGGCATCGAGTTGTCATGGAAATGACATTGGATCCAGCATGACATGGGAGAAACCCCCCCAACAAACCTAGACAAAAACCTCTAAAAACAATGAGCCAACACAAAATTGATGAATCAAAGTGATGTCGAGACGTGAGGAACAGAATCTAGTATCCGCTAAGACCCTTTTTACCCCTAACCTAAAAAGATGTTGGCTAGACAGAAGACCTTGAATGTTGAACCAAAAAGCAGGGAATCTCCTGATGCTGTCATGAGGATGGAGCCCCCAGCTCTCCCTGCAGACCAGCGGGCAAAGTCCACTCTTCCTCCTCCTCCGTGGCACTCCTGGGAGCAGCAGCAGCGTGAGTGCACACCCATCGGTTCTCCCCACCCAAGCTGATCACTTTTAATAAAGACAATTAAAAAGGGAAAAGGTCTTCTGCCCTATTTATTTCACGGGGGGAGTGGGGGGGAGGGTGCTGAAGCTATTTAGGGCTAGCCCCTCCCTCTCCTGCTCCCCATAATTCCCCCTATGGGGTTTATGTCCTGGGACTTGGGATGATTTGAGTTTGTTGGGTTTTGGGAGAAATCCTGTTCCAGACTTCTCCATTCTTGTTCATCCCCTGCAGGATCTGAGCCAGCAAGAGCAGCTTGGGAAGAGAGCCCCAGGCAGGAAGGAGCTCCCAAACTCCTGCTCCTTGAAGCCAGGGGCCATCCAAGGGTGGGGCCCAGCCATGGCCCAGCCCCACTGCACAGGGATGGCCATTGCCCAGCCCTGCTCTGCCCAGCCCCAGGGGGCAGCCAGCACCTGAGGGTCCCCCTCTGCCCCTTGGCATTGACTGCGGCAGCCTTAGAGCTGCTGCAGAGGTGAGAATTGTGTGGGGGAAAAAGGCCTGCCTGTGGTTTGCTCAGCCCTGCAAGAAGCACAGAACCCAAAGGCAGCCCAAGCAATGGCTCTGTGAGAGCCTTAGACGTTTTTCAGAGCAGGGCTGGCTGGAAGGGGCACCTGCAGGGGCACCTGCGAGGGAACCATTCCAGAAATGCGGCAATTGATCATTTTGTCCCTCTCGCCAAGGGACTGAGAGAGCCCCAGAACTACTGCAAGGACAACAACAATCTGCTCAACAACCTGCTCTGAACCCTCCTTCTTGAACAAAACCTGTAGCCTTCTGGAACCTTATGGAAGGAAGGTTTAAGTTCAGGCTTAGCTGCCAGAAGAGAGGGAAAAGTGTGGGAATACCGAGCTGGGGCTCTGCCCTGCAGCCATGGTGGGGCTGTGAGGAGTGACCCTGTCTGGATCCAGGTGGCCCCAGAGCTGCTCCATCCCTGCCCGCCTCACCTGCACAGGGCACAGGGAATAGACAGGGCTCTGCTCCACACCTGCTGCACCCCTTCCAGGGTACCCCTCCACTTTCCGGAGCTGTGGGGGCCTTACCCTGGCAACGCTCGGTCCCGACACATCGCGACAGTGGCTTTGGACACGCTGTCACAGTCGGTTTGGACACTCCGTGACCGTCCCAGCACTCACAGCACGATGGCAGCTGGGCCCCTTCCTGGTGCTCCGGGACCACCATTGCTGTCCCTCCTTTCCGCAGACCCCACCGCAGGGTCTCTGCTCCCCCCTGTCCCAGGGTCTCCCCTCCGCCGTTTCGCTCCCTCCGTGCTCGGGGCTCCCCAGTGGGGTCCCGGTCCCTCCATCCCGGCCCCTCCCACCCGCTGTCCCCCGGCCCCTCCGGCCGCGCCCCCCGACAGCCCCGGGGCCGGCACCGGCAGAGGCTGCCGAGCTCCTGCAGGATGAGACGTTCCTGGGGCAGCGCCGGCCGAGCGGGGCCCGGCTCCCTCACGCTGTCCTTGCCCGCAGCACTCAGGGTCCCACCTCGGCCCTGTGGAGACACTGTGGGTTAAGGAGACTGAAGAAGCTTCCCTCGAAAGCTGTTATACCCCATTGGCTCTTTCCCTTGTTCCTATGTCCCTGAGCCACTCCGTCCCTATTTCCCCATTGGCCCCCATCTTTGTACTGCCCCGATACCACTGTTCAGCCCCTACCTCTCAAGACACACAAACCTGGACTCTCCCCGTGAGTCCTGCCTTTCCGCTATGAACATCTCACAACGTGGCTGAATTAAACATCTATTGATACTATGCAAAGGCCCGTTTTGCTTCCTTATCCTGCACTTCATTAGCAGCTATTTTGGCTGCCACACTGGGCTGATCCCTCTGTATGTGCCAGCCGCTCCTGGAGTGCTGCCCTTTGTCAGGAATGAGCCCAGGAGCACCTGAATTATCCCAAAGGCCTGGACTGGGACCTCCTGTGGGGCTGTGCCTGAGCCCTGAGGGGTTTGGGAGCCCGATGGGTGTCACTGCTCTGTCCCAAAATCTGGGGGGAGCAGGAATGGCAAGTGGTGCCCCACCATGGCACAGCCTCGTGGGCCTCACCTGAGCACCCTGCATAATTCCTGGCATTCCTGATCCACCTGCATGGCCAGGTACTGTTTGTCTCGGACATTTTCTGAAAAATCCTTTGCTAGGATTTTTTCTCCTGAGAAGCTGAGAAGCCTCAGAGGAAAAGAAAAGCAAGAATTATCTGCTGCTGTGCAATGCAACAGGTGCATCTTTGATTGGTCTCATGTGGTTGTTTTTAATTAATGGCCAATCAAAGTTCAGCTGTCTCGGACTCTGGTCAGTCACCAGATTTTATTATCATTCCTTTCCTCTTCTTTCCTTGCTAGCCTTCTGATGGTCCTTTTTTCTATTCTTTTACTATAGCTTTAGTATATAATTTTCTTTTAATATAATCTATATAATAAAATAATAAATCAGCCTTCTGAAACATGGAGTCAAGATTCTCATCTCTTCCCTTATCCTGAGACCCCTGCAAACACCACCACAGCTGTTCCTGTGGGCCATCTGCTCCAGACGCTGCTGCCTCAGCCGCTGCTCCAGCTCGGCCTTCCTGCTCGGCCAGTGTGAAGCAGCAGCCACATGGCACAGGCACTGAATTGTCCCCAGCACCAGCAAAACCCACCAATAAATCTTCCTTGCAGCTAAAAAAGCTCCTTCTGGGCAGAGCTAGGGGCATCTGATTCCCAAATTGTGTCCAATGCTGCCACAGCATCCCAAAATCCCCAGGAGAGGCAGCAGAGCTGTGTGTTTGTGCACAGTCTGAAGAATGCATATTATACGATTGGGTCTTCACGACTATTAAAGTGAATACTATATGTGTTATGTTGGAAAGTTATGCGGTATTAATCCCTTTTAAGTAGTGTAGTAAATATAATTTTTAGGCTATAGCATAATATTAAAATAGAAACTATGTGATGTAAAATACTTTTTGTAACTAATTCAAGGAATGGAAAAGACAATAAAGAAATTCTTTGCAAAGATAACAGCAACAGGACACCAAGATTTCAAGAAAAGAATTATTGCCTCTATCAGGAAAACTCACACTTCAAGGAACCAAGAAAACTGATTTACAAGATGAGGGGGGGGAAGCTGAAATTAGGCAGAAACACCCTAGTTTGAAAGGAGTGTTTGAATCATGTATGAGATATATGAATACGCAATAGGCTATTGCTTTTAAGGAGTAATCCTTTGTTAGCAAGGTGTGCTTTGTGGCAAAGTGTGAAGCACCCGGATGTCCATAATTCTTTGCTTTTTCTTGTCTCTCACTGACCAATTATTACTATTTTTATTACTATTTTAATATTATTTAATTTCTACAATTTTAACACAATTGCATGGCGTTTTTCACAATTGGTGTCGTGACCCGGATATAACAGCTCACTGCTGAAACCCCAGAGAATTCTGAGTGAGGAAGGGGTGCCCTGTCAAGTTTGGCGACCTTGCTCTGCTTCTTCTGGCATGATCGGCAAATGCAGATTTTTACCCAGTGTACAAAAAGAGACAATAAAACAAAGAAAAGGGAAAAGGCTCCCTAAAACCATGGTAATTGGCCTCCTAAGAGTAGTAGTGTACCCGAAGACCCGGAAAGGAAAAAGGATTGGAAGTACTTTTGGGGGGGAAGGTATGGGGGGATGAATGTGTGTGTGAATTAAAGGTGGGCTGGTTACCCCAGACCTGCTGAGTGAGGAGTCTTCCTCTGCCGTTCTGTCTTCTCACGAGAAAAAATGCCAGTAAAGAGAGAAAGTGAGAGATAAAAGGAGTGAGAGAATCCTCCTGGGTAACTGGGACTGGGTCACAGGGAAGGGGTGGAGCTCCTGGGAGAGAGGGAGCCATGGGTTTTCCTGGCAAAATCCACTTTGAAAACGGGATAAAAAGTGCAGGGGGCCCCTAGAAAATTTGTTGGTTGAGGGTCTAAAACCACACAAGAGACTCAGAAGTGCTAAACTCTATAGCACCTAGGCTTAAAAATTGCTAGGCTGAAAGTGAAATAAACATGGGCAGGAGACTTTTCTCCTTTTTAATGCCTTTATTAAAAGTGATGAGCTCTGGGGGGAGAAACGATGGGTGCACGCTCACGCTGCCGCTGCTCCCAGGAGTGACTCGTGTGAGGAATGAAATCCTGGAGATGAGAGCCCTTTTTCAGAGTAGTAATTGGTAGTTGACGTTAATGAAGTTGATAAGGTCTTAATTTGAAGTGTTGATCTGTTGTTAAACATTGAATGTTAGAGTTCTAGGACTTGCCTTCAGTTGCCGCTGTTAGATGTTGCTCTTTTACCCTGTATTTGTATCTCTCCCGGTCATGCTCTGCATTTGTTCCCCTTTCCATCTCACCCTGGATTTGTATCCATTCTCCTCGGGAAACACTTCCCCTACTCCCCTGCTCCCAGAAGGACTTACACCCAGACTGAATTTAAATAAGAGGCTGTGGGAACTATATGAACCCTCTCAAAACAACAAATTAGCACACAAACTTTGACTTTAGCCCATCAGAACCACAGTAAGTCGCCCACTCTTGGCTAGAGCCGGACTCTGTCCTGTCACCATAACTTGCATAGTACCCGGCTTGGAAGATACCCCTCGGCTGCGAGCCAATACTTGCCTGCTTAAGGATTCTCGTGCGGACGGAAGCGGCAGCTGTGTTGAGAGACAAAGCAGCACTCCTCCTCCTCAGCGTCGTCCAGTGGGAGCAGTGGCGGTGTGCGCGACCCCTCGGGTTCCCCACCCAGAGCTGTCTTTAATAAAGGCCTTTTCGAAGGAGTTGGTCTCCTGGCCCTATTTACCACAGCTCGGAGGAGGAGGAAGAGTGCAGCTTTGTCCGCTGCTCTCTGGGCAGAGCTGGGGATTCCGTCCTCATGAGAGCATGGGGAAAATCCCTTGTTCCCTTTTTAGGTTTTACTCCTAGTGTCCTGCCTCTAGCCGAGGTCCTTCCGTGGCTAGAGCAAGGGGCAAAAAAGGGTCTCAGCGTCTCTGCAGGCTCTGGGCTTTGTTCCTCACGTCCAGACATCACTTTGATCTCTTAATTCTTTGTTGGCTCATTGTTTTTGGGGTCTTTTGGTAAGTTTGGTGGGGTGGCTTTCCCATGGCTTGCTCGTTCCGAGGTAATTTGCATGCTCTCCAATGTCATCCCCCCCCCTCCATGTCCCCTCCTTTCACTGTCCCAGGAGGGTCATCCACCTGGCAGCAGTCAGGGTGGTACTGACAAAGGGAGTAGTTAACGAAAACGACTGGTGATTACAATAACAAACAGTTAGAACTCCACCCTGGCAGCAACTGGTCCAACCTGTTCACTCTGCAATCTTAAAAAAAAAAAAAAAAAAAAAAAAAGGTAACCTTTTATTTACTCATAACAGAAAGTGGCAAACTCAAGAGCATCTAGGCTTAAAAGCTGCTAGGTTGAGAGTAGCAAACACTAGAGACCCAGGGGTGTGGGATCCAAGAGCACCATGAAATGGCCAATAACATCTGACATTTTAACAAGTAATTTGAAAGTTAAAGGTACCTTATTGTTGTCTTGTTGTGTGTGTGTGAGAGTGGGTCACACACAAAATCAGCTTCAGCTTCCCGGGTGAGTGGGGGGTTGTGGCAAAAGGTGTGTGTGACTGTCACGGACATATTTTATGAAAAATCCTTTTGCTAGGATTTTTTCTCCTGAGAAGCCTCAGAAACAAAATGAAAACAATAATTATCTGCTGCTGCGGAGTGCAATGTGCATCTTTGATTGGTCTAATGTGGTTGTTTTTAATTAGTGGCCAAAATCCAGATGTCTCGGACTCTCTGGTCAGTCACCAGATTTTATTATAATTTCATTCCTTTTTTTCCTTGCTAGCCTTCTGATGAAAGCCTTTCTTCTATTCTTTTAGAATAGTTTTTAATATATAATTTTCTTTTAATATAATCTATATAATAAAATAATAAATCAGCCTTCTGAAACATGGAGTCAAGATTCTCATCTCTTCCTTCATCCTGGGACCCCTGCGAACACGACCACATGTGATCCACAAACAAGCCATTGTTCCCGGGACATGTGGGGACTGTGGGGAGAGAGAGTGAGTCACACGCAGACAACCTCACAGATGACCTGACACCAGAGGTGACCAGATTCGGGCCGGTGGCACTGAAGCCCAGAGAGGCTGACCGCAAGGCGAGGCGGGGCTACAGTATCATTGGACCTTTTAGCACTGCGGCTGCAAGGGGTAGTCATGTGGCCCATTCCCTCAAGGGTATGGGGGGTGGGAAGTCCATCTTGGGCAAGATGCGGAGGTCTGAACCCCTGACTCTGAGGCTATCTCTAGGGAAGAGGGGTAGCCAAACCTCAGGGGAGGTGGAAGGGCTCAGGGTGGGATGTTGCGGTGAGATTTCATGGTTTGCCTCAGAACTCTGGGTCCCTCCCCTGAAGATTCCCTCCCAGGTGTGTCAATCACCTCTCCTTTCCCCTCCCTGAGCCCTGTCGAACACTGTCTGTCAATCCTGGAATTCCAGAAGGGCTTCAAGTGATTGCCAGAACCAAAGGATGCCCTCTATCCCCTGGGGGAGCACTGGGCCATCCGGGTGTCTTTTGTCCCTTAAGACTTCCTCTCTTACCTGGTTGGTGAGCTTCCTACCTCTTCCCTCCTCCTCTTCCCCTGGATAAGTGGGCGGGCAACCACACAGTCCGGGAGGTCTGTTGGAGCAGTTGCTAGATTCCGAGGCCTGTAGGCCAGAATAAAAGCTCTGGATCAACACCCTCCATCAGAACCAACTCCTTTCCTTCACCATTGCCTTAAAGCTTCTCCATCAGAGGAAAACCTGAGGAGTGGACCCTCCATGGAAGAAAACTCCATCCCACCACTACCGGAGTCCTAGCATGACTGGACTTGTCTTCACGTGCCCAGCTGCAGCACACAGCTAACCAAAAGTGTCTCTGAGATCAAACACCACAGTTGCTGCTATTTGGTTCAACAGTAAGAGCCAGACAAGCCAAGGCACGTCCCATCTGCAATATGGGTAAATACCAATAGTGGGGGCCTACACAGACAGTGATTCTCTGGCAACAGGGATCCGCTTTGTATAATTCTAAGAGGTTTGCTAATGTTTCCTTCCTCTGCCCAATAAAGTAAAAGGGAAATTCTAGGGTGCTGAACTGAGGTCAGTTGAGAAATGTGAGGTTCTCGGGTGTAGAAAAAAAGGGTACCTTGTGTAGTCCGGGTGGGCGAGGTACAAGAACCAAAAACTTGGCTAAGCAGAAGTCAAGATGTATGAATGAACAGGCCTGATTTGTGAATGAATGGTGTGAATGAATGTGAGATAAGAGTATCTTTCCTTCAGAGTGTGTGTGTGACAAGGAGTAAGTGCTCCTTAGATAAGAACACCAGATAAGAATGCCCAGGGGCACCAAAGCCCATTGCTGCAAGGAGAATTTTCTGCATAAATAGAAAGAGATTAGAAAGAGATCTTCTCTTACTTCAGTTTAAAAAAAGAGTAAAACAGAACTTTTAAAGGGCCAGTAACAGTAAGCAGTTTTATTTACCAGCCTGAAAGCTTATAGTAACTAAAAGTCAATAGGGGTCAGACCCACAGTGAATGAGGCGGGCAATCAAAGAAAAAGAATGAGAACATTCCTCCTGGAAGCCCCCTTGGTGATAGACTAGATGACTGGAATAAGTGGGAAACAGCTAAAAAGTTAGAGCAAGTAAAGATGGTTTATTATTGTGTGGAACATTGGCCAAAGAGGAAATTACAACAAAAATCCTTAAAATGGGCCTGGAAGTAGAGATAAGTGGTTATGTAATTAGTTATATCAGCAAGTGTGTAAACAAGAAAGCCCTAATTCAGAAGAAGTAAAGTATGTTACTTGCTGGGTCAAATTCTTAAAAGGAGATTCTAAGGTATACAAACTAAAAAAAGATAAAGAGCAGAAGTCATTGGAAAAGGGTACAAAACGCTCAGTCCTGAAAGAGTTGTGGGGATTGATTTGTGGAAGCAAACAAACTCCACAACTTTTGTGAAAGGTGTAAAGCCAGTATGTTTATTACAGCGCTGGACTCATGTGGGGATCGTTCCCCTTAAAATGACATGCGTACCTTTGGGAACTCCAGATCTTTTTTTATCTCCCTTTCTAGGAGACATCTGAATCCTAAGGTATGAAATAACCCTAATGAATATTGAGAATCTAGAGATTGTCACCTCAAAATGTTTAAATCCTGCTCAATTCTTAAGTGGGGAACCAATGGAAAATTTAGAGCATAATTGTATAGAGCTAATTGACATACAAACAAAAGTAAGAGAAGACCTATAAGAAGACCCTTTACCATATGGAAGAGTCCTGTATATAGATGGATCCTTTTGAATTGTAATGCGAAAAAGGGCATCAGGATATGCCATTATTGAAGCAGGGGAAATCAAGAAAAAGGGAAATTACCCTCAAATTTGTCTGCACAAAGTTGCGAGATGTATGCCCTAAAGAGAGGTTTAGGTTTATTAGCAGACAATATAGGGACAATCTACACAGATTCTCAATATGCCTTTGGGATAGCTCATACCTTTGGAAAAATCTGGCAAGAGAGGGGATACCTTAAAAGGGAAAATCTGGCGCATGAAAGTCTGATCAGGGAAGTACTCGAATCCCTCAGAGGACCAAAAGAAATTGCCATAGTCCATATTAAAGGCCACCAAAAAGAGGATACCCCTGGAGTCCAGAGAAAGAAATTAGCAGACCTGGTGGCCAAAGAAGCAGCCTTAGAAATGGGGGATCCAGTCATAGTCCTAATGGTAAAAGACAACCAGGGGATAATAAGGGAAGAGGGGGTACCAATTTTCGATGACAATGAGCTAAAAGAAATAGAGAAAATGGGAGGGGTAAAAACAGAGGATGGAAAGTGGTGGACCCCAGATGGGTGACAAATATTCAACAGAATAATAACCAGGTGAGATGGAAGAGATACACCGATTAACTCACTGGGGAACACAAGGAATATATGATCATTTACTGAAATATTACATGGGGATAGGAATATATGAAATAGCCAGATCCATCAGAGGAGAATCTTTAACCTGTCAAAAAGTCAACAAAAATGTGATGCAAAAAACCACTCCTGGATGGAGGAAATTAGCCATAAGACCTATCCAGAGTACTCAGGTTGATTTTATTGAATTAACTCCAGCCCAAGGGTATGAACACCTATTGGTCATAGTTGACCATCTAACCCATTGGGTTAAAGCATTCCCCATGAGAAGGGAGACAGCCCAAACTGTGACAAAAGTTCTCTTGGAAGAAATTATTCCAAGATACGGGCTAGTAAATATTATTGATTCGGATCATGGCCCCCACTTTACAACCAGTGTGCTGCAATAAGAGCCCTGCGAATAAAGTGGGAGTTGCACACCCCTTGGCACCCTCAGAGTTCTGGGAGGATTGAGAGGGTGAATCAAACCTTAAAGAATATTTTAACAAAATTCCCAGTGGAATTGGGTCAAATGTTTACCACTAGCCCTATTACAAATAAGAACGAGACCCAGAACAGATCTAGGGGTCTCTTCTTAAAAAATGTTGTTTGGGCTGCCTTTCTTGCTTACCCCATACAATATTGGGGAACATCTAGGTGGGGGGGGGGGGGGGAGGGGGAACGACAATGCAAAAATATATAGAAACAGTAACAACAACCCTAGAAGAATTAAGGAAAAAGGGCTACCTTCCCCAAACTTCCCCACTGAACTGTAAAATACATGGTATTGATCCAGAAGACTGGGTATTGATTAAATAATGGAAGAACCCTCCTGCTTGCTTTGAAGGCCCCTTCTAGGTCATGCTTACAACAAACACTGCAGCAAGAACAAAGGAGTGGGGGTGGACTCGTGCAAGTTGAGTGAAGAGTCCAGTACAACCCCCAGCTGAGACAAGCAAATGGGCTATAGGCAGCAGAGATGATAAAGACTTTAAATTGGTCCTGAGGAAAACACCAAAAGAAGTGCAACCCTGAACACAACCCTGCCACAGGAAACATCTACATAGTTAACCTTATATCCTTAAAGTATGTTAATGTTTGTTATAGTTATAGTATAAGTTTAAGTTTTGTTTAGCTAAGAATTGACAATCAAAATAACATCTCACTTTCCAATACTGCTCCATAGAGCACTCTCCTTGCACCCCGAATCGGGACCAAATTGAGGGAAGGGAGTCAGTATGATAAGGGTCATGGCAGAATGTCTCCAGAAGAAAGGAAAACTAGACGTGGGAGGTAAGATTGGATTGGGAACTACTGTGGAGAGTTTAGTTCAGGCATGGCTTGAAGAAAAAGGCCATGAAGCCATGCAATTGAGAGAAAAGTAATAGGTAGTTGTGAAACAGTTCCCAGCCTGACTTCTATAAACAATTAGACTCTTTCAGGCATCATTGTATAAACAATAAAGTTCTCAGGCAGTCTTCCCATAACAAGTGTAACACCCTCTCTGGGAAAAGATGGCACCCTGAGAACAGATGTGGAAGTTTTGGGAACTGTTCATATCACAGTGAGAACACTGGTTTTGTTTTGTGTAAACAATCAACGGTGTAGTAAAACAAAAGGTGTGGTTAGAGTTTTCTCTGTTAGCCTATCATAAACCTGTATTTTGGAATATGCATGAAGTTCGTTAACACTATTATTTAAGCTGACTGATCGATCAATAAATCGAGTTCGATGCATCAAAGGATTGGTCGTTCTCCCCTCACTTCAACAAACTACCTGCAGGAAATACTGTCTGGGCACCAAGAAAACCCCTGTGGTTTGAGAGATGAGGAGGCCAGCCTGTACCAGACTCCTGCTCGAGGCAATGCTACTACTCATCCACTTGAGAGGAAGTGGAGGAAACACTTGTGAGAAGTGTTACTATCCCTTGTATAGAGGAGATACAGTAAGTGTATTGATCAGAGTACACACAAACATGAATCCTAAATGTATTGATCACTCCCAGTTAACAACCTGTAAAGAAGATAATAAAATATATTGGCTAGCTAAAAATATTGCAAATCCAACCCAGAAGATGTCAGGAGATTGCCCTATGAAAGAAAGATGGGTATGTTTCGAACAAGAAAGTGAAACAAACTTAGAGGATACATTCAAAGACAATGAAATGCACTTGAAAAGACAAAGGGATAGAGAGGGACAAATATATGGTAAGAATCTTTTCATCAATATGGTGGAAAAGATTACAAAGTAATTTAATTTGACTGATTGTTGGGGGGTACACACTTAAGTGAGATTTGGCCATGGGAAGGTATCAGTTTAGGTTCCCTAGACATTTTTAAATGGATTACATCAAGACAAAGCATGGTAGCTCCAAAAAGAAGGGAAGGAGAGTGGAAGTTAAATCAACAATAATAGGGGAAGAGTGTTTATCAAGAAATGGGAAAAAGTATACTATAGAAGAAGGACAAATGCCATGCAAAAGATATCTAGCAGCAAATGACACACACACCAGGTGGATCCCAGAAACCCCCCCATTCATATTTGGTCGATAGAAAAAACTGAAAGTAGATGTGTATACAGGAAAAAAGAAAAAATGTTTGAATACTTAGGAGATTATTTTAACCCATTCTAGGCAATAGAAACCCTATCCAAATATTGGAAACATACAACAAATCAAGATTCTAATTTCTGGGATGCACCTAAAAACTTATTTTGGATCTGTGCTAACAGGGCATATGTGAAGTTAGTGGGAGGGTGGACTGAGAGTTACACAATTGGAGCAATAAAACCATCCTTTTTCTTACTGCCTTAGGATGCGAAATCAAACTTGAGAGTCCCAGTACATGATGATCTGGCCAGAAAGAAAAGAAATTTATTTGGCGGAACCCAAAATTGGAACAATGAAATTTGGACCCCACAAAAGATTATCGATACTTATGACCCGGCTACTGGGGCCCAAGATGGATCCTGGGGGTACAGAAGCCTAGTATATATGCTCAATTGAATCATCCGTTTACAAACAGTACTTGAAATAATGTCCAATCAAAAAACTCTGATTCATTTATCTCTTAAACCAGCAGCGACAACAAACACAATCAGATCCAATCAGATCCAATTGGCAGTGGACTACCTCCTTGCAGAGGAAGGAGGGATCTGTGGTAAATTCTGCGGTAAATTTAATGCTTCAGAATGCTGCCTAGAGATTGATGACCAAAGTCATGTAATTAAAAACATTACTCAAAATATTAGAAAACTAACCTATGTTGGAACATAAAAATGGGCCCCCTTGTTTGGAAAATCCAATTGGTGGGACAACTTGTTCACCTGATTAATGGTAATGGAAGTCATCGTAATGGTAATGGAATGGCCAATGGTGGAAGAAGTTAGCCTTCTTTGTGGTGTGTGCACTAGCAAGTGTAATATTCCTACTACGTGCAATTGCATGTCTAGTCCGGATAGTAACCAGCTCTTCATCCAAAGAGCTGCCAGCCAGGGGAGCAGTGGGCACAGCAGCAAGTGACAGCCAGTCCACACGGCTGGGGACACCAAAATGGCCAAGAAGGTGGCACTGCTCCTGAGGGGTGAGTGCCCTGGGCATGGGCCTGATGCCCTGGGGATGGGCCCTGATGAAGCAGAGAGCAGTAGGGGAGGGGACACAGGGGGGCTGCGGGGTCCCCTGAGGTCCCCAATGCCAGCAGTGCCAGTCCATGTTACCCACAGTGAACCTGGGTGGGACTGGTGATGTAGGGTGGCTTTGGGGACAGGAACAGGGGGCAGGAATTTGGGGATGGGGATGTGGGGACAGGAATGTGGGGACTGGCACCTTTGGGCTCAGGTAACTCTGGGGAAAAAGACAAAGGAACTGGGATGCAGGGACAGAAGGGGACAAGTACCATGAGGATGTAGCCATGGGGATGGGATCATGGGGATGGGATCATGGTGGGGGTGACCTGGGCCAGCATGAGCTGTGTCTGTGATGTCCTCATGCCCAGAGTGTCCACAGTGTCCCCATGTTCTGTCTCAGCCCAGGGTGGCCTCTGTGTCCCTGTTCCCAAGGCGGCCGTGGCACAGGGATGTGGTGCATGGGTGCCTGTGACACAGACATGTCTCCCTGCCTCTCCAAAACATTTGGGGACCGCCCTCATGCCTTTTCTCACAAGAACTGCTGTCCCCACAAAGACAGTTTGGAGACAGTCACAACACCTTGTATCCCAGGTGCTGCTGTCCCCACAGTGCCACCCTCACCCAGTCCTGTCCCTTCTCCCTTCCAGCCCAGACCCTCGGCCTCGCTGGTGAGTCCTCGGAGGATGCCATGGCCCCACCCCGCTGTCCCCAGCCCCACACTGGCCCTGGCAGGCTGGTGTTCCCTGTCACCCACAGGTGCCCAGACCACCCAGCTCCTGGTGGAGCCCCCTGGATGCCAGCAGTGCTGTGGGACCGGGTGACACTGACCTGCCAGGGCTCAGGGACCACTGGTGGCACCATCTGGTACAAGGACGGGCAGTGCTGGGGGCAGCAGGGATGCAACCACCTCATCACCGTGAGTGGCAACTACACGTGGGACAGACCTGGCACTGGGCTCAGCCCTCCCATGAGCATTTCAGAGGGTGAGGGGGGTTTGGGTGTCTGCAACCTGGCACCTGTGGGTACTTCGAGGTTTCTGGGTGGGCTTCTCTCCATGGGTTACCACCTGGTGTGACCAGAGTCTGTTCCCTGGTCTGAGAACATCCCAGAGCATCTCAGTGGACTGGACTGTGACGAATTTGAACGAGGCCAGATTTTGAGAAGGAAAAAAGCTCTCGTTTATTAAAACAAACTACAGAGGACAGGGAGTTTGAGATAAGCCCAAACTCCCACGCAACAACCTAAAGATAACAACGTGTCCCAAACATGCTGGGTTCTCCCCGAAAAAGTAGGTCCCTCTGAAGGAGAAGAACCCTGAACCCAACTGAAACCCTCATTTTATAACCCCTCTCAGGTCCAGGGTTTGTGAGTTTTGGATCTGCATGTTGATTGGTCGTTTTTCGGTGTTCTCATTGGTCCTTATTGGTACTTATTCTGGACCAATCAGTTTCTCAGTGTGTTGAATGATTTGTCAAGTCCCCTGTCCAATCACTTCCCACCCCCCTTCAACTATCACCCCCACCAAACCCTGGACCTCCCTTTCCCGGGGCCCACAACAAACACCCATCAACTCACCCCAAAACGACAATTCCCAACCCAGCTCCAATTCAACTCAAATTGAACACCATTTATAACAGGACTGCTGGTGAGCTGGATGTGACCCAATAGGGGGCCCTTGTGATGTGACAGGACCCACTTGTCCCCCAGACCCACTGGCGCTGAAAGTGCCTGTCGGAGAATGAGGCCTTTGTCGGGAATGAGCCATTTGTCGGTGAGGGGAGACTCGGACACTCAATATGAGTGATAAGCAAGTTCCGTTTATTGAAGAGAGCATCAGACACTTATACAGCAAGTAATAAGCTCATGAATATTCTGTAATTTACACCGTCCATTGGCCACACCACAACATCAGCTCTTCCCCATTCCTTAGGGGTTACATCTCTCTTTTCTCATGTCTCTTTCACTATTTGTTATCATACTACAGATAGGCCCAAGGACACGCTATCTTGCAGGTGCAGGACTTGGAATTAGCCACGGTCTTGTTCTTTTCCATTCTCTAGTCAGCTAAATTCCCAACAGGTGCCAGTATAGGTGCTGCTGGAGGAGAACATGGTGACACTGCACTGCTGGGGCTGGTGGAACAGCATGATCACCTCGGTGTCATTCTACCATAAGGACAAGGAACTGGGAGTGTTCCCAAATGGGACTGAGCTGTCTCTGTCCCCTCTGCAGCTGAACCACAGTGACCACTACAGTTGCAGAGGCAGGTGAAATCCTGGGGGCTGCAGGAGTCCCTGCTGGTGACAGTGACAGTGCACAGTGAGCACCCACAGCCGCCACCCCGACACCCCCACAGCCCCTCCCCAGGGACTTGGGGTCACCGTCCCCACTGCTCCTAATCTCCTGCCCTGACCTCTTCCCTATACCGGTGCTGGAGGGTCCCTCCAAGCCCACCAAGGAGTCCTCCCTGAATCTCAACTGCCGCAGCTCCCCCAGACCCCTGTGGCCCTGATTCCCCCTTCCTACACCTGTTCTACTGGGATGGGCCAGGTGTTGGGGGCCCACAAGGGTCCCCACAACTGCTGTTTTTCACTGTGGAGGTCTCCCACTCGGGGAATTATAGCTGCCAGGTGCGCTCTGAGTCAGGGGTGCTGTGTGGAAGAGCAGTGCCCAGCTCCACGTCACAGTGCACAGTGAGTGCAATGATAGGCATGAGGCCTCACACCAAAATCTCTACCAGCCCTACCTGAAAGCCTCCTCATATTCTCTCCATTCTTTCCCCTGTGCCTTCGTTCAACCCTGAAGACCCCCCACACCTCTCTGAGCCCACCATGTCTCTCCCTGAATCCCTTCTGTCAGTTCTCTTGTTCTCTGTCACTGCCTGGGTCACCAAAGCCCTCCCTGGGGTCCCTTCTCCCACACTGAGCTCCCATTTACTCCCCTCCTACCCCAACCTCCCCTGCATCTCCCTGTATCCCCTAATCATGTCATCTCCCCCCGCAGGGGACCCATTCTCAGGGGTGTCCTTGTGGGTGAAGCCCCCCGGGGGACAGGTGGCACTGGGGGACTGCCTGGTGCTGAGCTGCATGGTGGCTGCAGGGACATCGCCACTGTCCTTCTCCTGGCACTGTGGCGGGGCTTGGAGGCACCACTGGGCACCAGCCCCTGCCTGGAGCTGTGCCACTTTGGGGACAATGACAGTAGCTGCTATCATTGCTAGGCCAGTGAAGGGGACAGTGTGGCCGAGAGTGTTCCCCTGAATGTCACCATCCCAGCTGCCCCTCATAGCAGCCATCCCACCCGCACCCCACAGATGACATCCCACTTTAAGTAATGGCCACTACCACCACAAGACATAATTCTGTGCGAGCAGGACCTTCTGGTTCTGGGTGTCTTTCACCCACAGTCTCCCATACCTTCCCCATTCCATCCCATCCCTGTACCCCTACCCAACACTAGGTGCTAGCCCCTTCCTCCAGCCTCAGCCCCATCTCTCCCCCACAGTGCCCGTGGCCAATACCACCATCACTCCTGGTCCCCTGCCACACCAGGTGCGTGCAGGCGACCCCGTGAACCTGCGCTGCTCGGTGCAGGTGGGCTCAGCCCCTGTCACCTTCACCTGGCTGTGAGACGGCCGGGACGTGGTCCGAGGTCCCCTCCTGGAGCTTGGGGACATCAACATGGGACATTCAGGCACCTACCAGTGCGTGGCCACCAACCAGCAGGACAGGCACCATGTGTTCCAGGCCAGACCTGGCCCTGGAGATGACACCATCGGCACACATGGACACAGGTGGGGTCACGCGGGGTCACCAGGGCTGCAGGACCCCTGAGGTGACAGGTGACCCCAATGTGTCACGTGTCCCTCTCTGTTTCCAGCAGTAGCTGTGGGGATCAGCAGGACCCTCCTGTTCCTGCTCCTGCTCCTGGCTGTCATCACAGGTTGTCATTTGTGGCACTGCCGGGGTGGGTAACTGCAATAACTGTGGGTCTCTAGGCTAATTGTAATCCAGAGCCGGCTTGCTCAACACTAAAGTCCACACAGAATTGCATGAACAAGACAAAAGATGAAAAGCGCTCTCTGCCAACGTGGAGATGAGTATCCTGTTACAGGGCTTGCAAGCGTCTTCCAGGGTGAAGAGAGAGGCGAGAATCTTGACCTCATGTTCAGAAGGCTTGATTTATTATTTTATGATATATATCACATTATTACTATGCTAATAGGAATAGAAGGAAAGATCTCAGAATGCTAGCAAGCTAAGAATAGAAAAGGAACCAACAACAAGTTCCGTGTCCAGGCAGAAAGCAAGAACAGCTCCGCCGTGAGTGGTCAGCAAATCCAAACATTAACAGAAGACCAACCACAGATGCACCCGCTGCATTCCACAGCAGCAGACAACCACCATCCACAGCTGCTGCTGAGGCCACAGCCCCCCAGAAAGGGGAAAAATCCCAAAGAAAGGACCTTTCACAAAAGATGTCTGTCACAGTATCCAGTTTATTTGCTTGTCCACGGACACTTCCGAGGTCAGTGACCACCAGGTAGCAAAGAGAGGGAGCCTCACCTGCGGTAGGGTTTTATGCCCCAGGTGATGAGGGTGGTGAAAGAGGACCGCGGCCAATGGGATAACATTGGGGAGGGGCGAGGGGAGGGACCACCCGTGGGGCAGACCACCAGGGATACAGAGACCAGGGGGGTGAGGGAGAAACCATGTGAGGAGGAATATACCATCCACGTGACCCAATAACATATTTCCCAACACCCGGTGCAAACAACTAAATAACTATTTAGTGCAATACCACAGGTAACGAGGAGGGGGATGGGCTCCTGAAGGGCAATGGCAAGTCCCCAGGTTTGGGGGGCAATGGGGCAGTGATCAAAGCCCTGACACGGTGGGGCTGAGCCCTCAATAGTCTTTTCTCAGGGGGGACCTGGGGGCATTTTGGAGTGTTCTGGGGTGTCCCAGGAAGGGACACCCTTAAGGAATATTGGGCTGGCAATGGGAGATCCTGGGATCTTTGAGATCCCTGCTGTAGGATCATGCAGGAATGTTGGTGGGGGGGTCTTCAGGGATCCTGGGGGAGTTTCCCTCCCTGCCATGTTTGGGGTTACAGTGGGTTCGGTGGTGCTCAGAGGTCTTAAAGGGAATCAGGGGTACAGTGAGAGCTCAGGGGTCACTGGGGGGTCAGATGCCCTGGGGGTCCCACAGTCACAGCCCAATCTCCTTTTCCTTGCAGCCACCAGGAAATCCCAGGACAGGTGAGTAGGCAGTTCTGGCCTTTCCCTCCTCCCCAGACCATACCCCCAATCCTTTTTATCCCTGCAGGGCCCTCCTGGATCCCTTGCCCCCCCCCACTCAAAGGAGGGGGAGGTGCTGGTGCTGAACACTGACATTGTGGGCACCGAGCAGGCAGAGGGTGAGTACAGGGAATGCAGGGGTGAACAAAGTCCCAGAGTGGTAGATGAGATCTATCATAAACTCTGTAGCTGTAGCAGGAGCCTTAGGGCGTCCCACCAGGGCAGGGGGTGTGGGGACTACAGTGTAGCAAAGAAACCTTGGGGCAGTGGTAGAGAAAAAGCACCACTGGGTAGCTGCAGCCCAGTGTAAGAGACGGTCTGAAGTTTCCCTCATTTGCCTCAAGATCATCGCAAAGACAGAGACTAAGACCATGAAGACCCTGACTAGAGTTCTGGGCCTGGTTGAGGTGGATGCTTGCCAAGTGATTGTGTACAAGTGTGTTTGCTGTGCCACCATGGCACACTGCTTCAAGCAGGGCCTGGCCAGGAGTGACTTGCTCTGTAAGCTTACGCCTGCTTCACAAACCCCGCTCATCACAATAGCCTGTGAATTTTCCCACCTTTTGGCCAAATGATCTTTCTGGGGTAATTTTGGTGATCCCCCATGGAAAATTCCTCATCTGCCTCACAACCACTGTGACAGACGGAGATTGAAGCTCCCTCCCTAGGACTGAGACTGAGACCCCTATAATTCTAACACAGGGGGTGCTGGCCTGATTGAAGCAGGATGTTTGCCAGGTGTTGCCTGCAGGTGTGTTCACTGGACCAAGACTGCTTCCCATATAAACAATTCCTGGAACAAAGGGTCCCAAACTGGACTGTCTGTACTTGTTCTCTACAGACTTATTCTCCATGGTCCTGTACCTGTTCCCCCTTTGGCGGAGGACTATAATAGACTCCTGAGTCAACCAAGGCTTTGGGATTCTCCTCGATGTGACAAGACAGATCTGTTGGCTGGACCACGAGGATTTCATCTCTCCATTGGTAGCTATATTCCCCTTCCCCTTCTTTCTCTCTCTCTCTATTCTTTATCTCCTTTCTAATCCTTCTATCGCATTTGCTGTGGGCACTCAGTAAAAGGTGCAATTTGTTTTGATTAGTACTGAAATCCCCTTTGTGTTGTTTTTTGCACTCTGAGATCAGTTAACGAACCATCACAACCCCCACTTGTACTAGGCGATCGGATCGGATCAGATCATGACACCCAGCTCCAAACAGGCCAGGGGGAAGGCTCCCTGGGAGGGGAAAGTGCTTGGGTTTCCAGGGTGTGAGAAACGATTGCTCACTTTTAAAATTTCAAATGTTTATTAAACCTTAACAAAAAAAATGGCTGAATAAGGAAAAAGTTTTCAGCACTGGGAGTCCCTGTGACCACCAGCCACGTGCTTCTCTACAAAATGGATGCTCTACCTTTCATATCTTTAGCTCTCCCCACCCCCTGTCATGCTGGCGGGTTGGGAAAGTTGCCTCGATTACTCGCCTCCACATTGAGCACTGTCTCTACTAAGTGGTGACATTCGCCCTCACTCTAACACTGTGACTCTCAATCTGGCAACCCTCAGGTGCTCTCTGGCCCCTACAAATCCTTCAATTTCATGCATCCTGCTGGCCACAGGTTCCCTGCTTTCCTCTTCTGTACATCCTGCCTGCAGCTTCTAACTCCCTCTTTCACACACATCCCACCAGTGACAGGGTCCCCACTTTCTTCCCCCACCACACGTCCTTCCGTTCTTTTTCATCCGACCATCCAATATCTTAAAGCTTCAACAGACCAGGACAGGTCCAGTTAATTGTCTGAAGCTGACTTTTATACATCTGGATTATGGAAATTTCAATCTGGCTAAAAATATTTATGAGGATCTTCTAAGTCTCATACCCACCCCAAGCACACTACTTCACTCACACTTTAAGCATTACTCTTAGCTCTTACACTCACTAGTACTCACTTATCTGATAAAATCAGCAGGGGTGTGTCATTCATCTGAAATCTCTTGGGCCATAAAAGAGATTTTATATCCCAGATGAGTGCCCCATTGTGAGAAACAACTGAACACTTTTAAAATTTAAAAGGTTTATTCCCCTCCAAATGATTCTGTTGGAATGCCAGGGCTATCAGCCACTCTTTCCATGTGACTTGACTGCTGGCTGTTCATCTAGGAGTCACCCCCTCCCACTCCCAGCACCTTCAGCATGACAATGGGAAAAAATTCACTGAGAACCCTAAACCCATAACATTACCCATCCTGAATTTTTTTCCCATATCAACATTGAACTTAAGACTTTTCAACTGTATACATACTTGCATTATTCAAATTATATATATATATATATATATATATATATATATATACACATCAAGATACAGCTACAGGTGCAGTGGCATCATGGACAGCTCACCCAAAGATAAGATCTCCTTGAGGGATACACCATGTTTCTCTGCCTTTTGTGTCACCAACCAGGTGCAACCTGGTCCTTGAGCAAAAACAATCTCATGAGTGGGTTTGTCATTTCCTGAGGCATGGTTAATCCAAACTGTTTTCCCTAACAGGCCTCTCAGCTGTACCACAGAGACTGTGAAAAATGCATATTTTATGATTGGCTTTGCGCAAATATTAAAATGAATATTATATGTGTTGTGTTAGAAAGTAATGCTGTATTAATTTTGTTAAGTACTGTGTTAAATACAGTTTTAGGATATAACAAAATGTTAAAATAGAAACTATGCTACGTAGGATACATTTTTCCCAAAGAAAGAACTCTCACCAAGACAGCAGACACAGGACACCTAAATCTTTCAAAGAAAGAGAATTTATTGCTCCATTATCAGGAGAAACTAACTTCTGCCCACCTCGCTTGGGCAGGATGACACTGTTAGGATTATGAGGAAGAAGTTGACGATGACCAGACAGAATCCTGTATTTTAATGGAATTTATGCATCATGTATGAGATGTATGAATATGAAACAGGCTATTGTTTTTAAGGGTTAATCCTTTGTTAAGGGGTGTCCTTTTTTGGACTTATGCTGCCCAGCAAAAGGTACCCAGACATCCGCAACTCTTTGTTTCTATTGTCTCATATTGTCCTAATTCAAACTGTCCAAATTATTATTATTCTAATTGTATTACTATTTTTATAATCATTTTATTACTATTAAACTTTTTAAGTTTAATAGTAATAAATAAACAAGTGATTGGTGTTTTTCACAGGGACCTTATCTCCATCTACAGTGTGAAGGGACTCTGGTGTTGACTGGCCATGTAGCCTTTGCTGAATGCTGATCCCAGTGCTCAAAGGTCCCCCGATGCAAGCTCTTTGAGTCGTTTTCAACCATCCATGACACTGTTCAACCTTCCCAGCAGATGGTGCATGGTAGGGGATGTGATACATCCACTCCACACTGTGCTCTTTTGCCCAGGTGGTAAATAAGCTATTCCTGAAATGAGTTCCACGATCTGACTCAATTAGCTCTGGGGTGCCATGTCACCACAGGACTTGTTTTTCCAAGCCCAGGATGGCGTGCTGGGCAGTAGTGTGAGGCACTGGGTGCAGCTCCTGCCATGGTGATTGCATCCACCATGGTGAGCACATAGCACTTACCTTGGCGGGTTTGTGGCACTGCAATGTAATCAAACTCCCAGGCCTTTCCCTACCTCTACTTATTCCAACGCCCACCATTCCTCAGAGGCTTTACTCTCTCAGCCTACTTAACGGCAGCACATCTCACACTCATGGGTAACCTGGGAGATGGCGTCCATGGTTAAATCCACCCCTTAGCCTTGTGCCCACTGAGCAGTGAAATCTCTGCCCTGATGACCTGAGGCCCATGGAGACAGAAACAACTCTCCCTTGTGTTGCCAGTCCAGATCAACCTGTGATGTTTTGACTGGGGGAACCTGGTCTGCCAGTTCGTTATTCCAATGTTCCTTGTTGACTTGACTCTTAGGCACGTGTGCATCTCCATGGTGGACTCTCACAATCGGCTTTTCCACCTGGATGGTGATGTCTTGCCACATTTCAGAAGCCCAGATGGGTTTCTCTTTACATTGTCAATTGGCCTCTTTCCATCTGTCCAGCCACCTCCACAGAGCATTGGCTGTCATCCATGAGTCAGTGCAGAGGGAGAGCTTTGGCCACTTCTCTCATTTGGTGATGTCCAGAACCAACTGGACAATCTTGGCAAGGTGCTCAGTTGCTCAATTCCTTCTGTTTCCACAGCAGCAATTCCAAAAGCCCATCAACTTCCCTTTGGGTCTTCGAAGTACCTGTTCCTGGGGTAGTCAATGCTCAGGATCCATAGGGCATCTGGGCCACTTAGAATGGGGTGTTTCTGCCAGTCCTTCCCAGTCAGGGAATATGCATAAATCTGCATAAAGCTGATGCAATATCAGGGGTATAAAAGATGGACCCATCATTTTTGTGCATGAGCCTCTGGCATTTTGCCATGCTCCCAAGCACAGTCTCTTTTGCTTTGCTGATTTTTTTTGTTCTCAGTAAAACTTCTATAACTCATTCCCATTTCGGGTCTGGATTGTTTATAACAGGTGGTCAGCCAGAGTGATCACTCACTTCTTTTGTTAACTCACTCACCTGCCATCCATCCCTGGGGCATCACCCCCTCTTTCTTCCATCATCTTTCAGTTGACAAATGGCAAAACTTCACTAATAAGCCCAAACCTGTAACACAACCCCAGAGTGGGACATGTGGGACAAGGAGCCTCAAGGCTCTCCCAGCCCTGAGGGCAGTTCCTCCCAAACAGCCCTGAGGCCAGGGAAGGACGGAAAACACCATCTTCTCAGAAACATTGTTTATTGGAAAATTTAGTCAATGCAAATGGAGTCCCAAATCCGTGGGGAATTGGAGCTGGTTCCTGGTGGGGCTGGGCCTAGGAGGGGGCTCTGCTGGATTGGCTCTGGGCTTTGCGCTCCACCTGGGCACAGTACTTTTCGGGCATTCCAGTGGCTCTGCAGAGGAAAGAATCCATCAGGTTCCCAATGGATCTGGGACTCTGGCCCCACAGCAGGTCCCATTTGCTGAGGATGCAGAGGGAGCTGGGAGGTGGCCCAGGCTGGGACACTAGGAAGGATTCGGGGAGCCCAAGGAGCCCAGGGAAGCAGCACTGGCAGCCCCTGACCTGAACTCCTGCAGCTTCTGCTGCCTGAACTGGGTGAGGCGCTGGCTGCGCTGCCGGACCTCCTGCTGCAGCCGCCGGCCCTCCTCAATGACGGCCGCCCGCTCCCGCTTCCGCTGCTGCTGCAGCTCCTGGATCTGCCGCCAGAGATCTTCGGCATGGGCGCGCTGCCGGAGCTCCCTCTGCTCCTGCTCCAGCTTCTCCCGCTCCAGCTGCTCCTGATGGGCCCTGTGGAAGAGCTGGGCTGGCTCAGGGACCCTGCCACAGCCCCTCACACCTGGCACAGCACCTGGGCTGGCACTGGAGCCCCTAGAGCAACTAGCTGGAACTGGGAGCCCCCTGGCCACCACCTCAGCCATCCCTCAGTCCCATGTGCCTCACCTGAGCACCCTCTGGAATTCCTGGCGGTCTTGCTGCACCTGCATGGCCAGGTACTGCTCCTTCTGGGCCACCTGCTCCAGCCGGTCCTGCTTCAGCTGCTGCTCCAGCTCGGCCTTCTTCCGCGCCTTCTCCAGCTCCCGCCGCCGCCATTCCCGGTCTGCGACCTCTTGGTTCCTCTTGGCTCTCAGAGCATCCTGCCCAAATAGGGGACAGTGCTGAGCTTCCCTCAGGGGCACCTTTGGAAGCCCTTGGCCGTGGCTTTGGCTCTGCTCCAGGACGTCCCCTGGCTCCAGAGGCTGGTCCTACAGACCCCCCACATCCAGGGGTGCTGCCCCTTCACCAGTCTGGGGACAGGGACGGTGGCAGGGGAGCACATCACCTGTTCCTGGGCCACTCACCTGCTCTGCCTGCCAGTCCTGGGCCCGTTCCTGTGTGGCCCTGAGCCGGGCCAGCTCCTTCTCCTTCTCCAGACGCAGTTGTTGCTGCTCTGCCTCCAAGGCGGCCTCACGCTCCTACAGGGGTCAGAGCCCCAGGGTGGGACAGAGCCCCAGGGTGGGACAGAGCCCCAGGGTGGGACAGAGCGCAAGGACAGCTCCTGCAGCCCCTGCCCACCCCACCAGGAGCCCACTGCTCTTACAGCCTTCTGCCGCTGCTGCTCCAGCACCCGCTCATCCTCCAACCTCTCCTGCTCCCGCTGTTGATCCTTCAGCCTCTGGCTCTCCATGTTGAAACGTTTAATATCAGCATGGATTTGCTTTAGTCGCTCCTGTTTCTGCTCCCAGGCCTGGAAATGCCATGCAGGGCTGGAGATCACCAAGTCGAGTGCTCTTCCATCCTTGTCACCCAGGGCAGGAAGGCTTTGGGCCACCTCCCTAGGATGTCACAATGTCCCCAAGGGACTAGAGCTCTGATCCTGCTGCCTGCTGTCCCCACTCCCTGAGTGTGGCTGATCTAGCTCTGCCAATCCCTTTCCAGCCACGTGGAAACCTCCCTGCAACTCCCTATTCCCTGCTCCCACCTTCCGATCCTCCCTCTTCATCTGCTCCAGTCGCTCCAGTTGCCTCTGGCCCTCCTGGTACAGCTCCTCAGCCCTCAATGCCCGCTCCTCTGCATTCTGCTCCATCTGTTTCACAATGCCCTGCCGGGCTCTAGGAATACAAGAGCAGAAGGGTTTCCTATGGCTTCATCCTGCTCCCCATCATGGGCATGCTGGCATGGACAGGGCTGGTGTGGTTGGAATGGGCCAGATGCCTCCATGGGGAAGAGGGAGCCTCCTGCTCACCTCATCAGCTCCTGCTTCCTCTGGCGCTCCAGCTCCTCCTGGACCTCCATGCCCTTCTCCTGCTCCATTTCCATCATCTTGTCCAGACGCTTCTCTTCCTCTGCCAGTTCCTTGAGGATCATCTGCTTCTCCAGGACTTGCTTGTCCCGGATCATGTTGCACTTGGCATTGAGGAACAGCTGTGGGGACAAGAGGTGTCTGTGGCTCGGAGCTGCACTGGGACACAGGGAGCAGGGAGGGCCAGGGAAGGAGAGGAAGAGCCTGGGAGCACAAGGAGCAGGGGAGACTCAGCAATGCCAGGTGATAGAGGGGAGTGCCGGCCCTACCGCGTTCAGTTCCCGCACATCTTCCTCCTGCTCCAGCCTCATCCTTGTCGCTCGCTGCAGCAGCTTCTGCTCCTCCTGCTGCAGCTCCTCTTCCATGTCTCTCCAGCGGTTCCTCTTGTCCTCCAGCTCTGCCTTTCTCTGCTCCTCGATCTGGGCCTTTTTTAGGGCTTCCTATGGGTACAGAGAGCGCTGCCCAATCCTGGCCACCTTCCCAAGGGCTCACAGGGGTCACACTTCAGGTGCTGCCCTCCTGACACTGAGTGGGAACATGTCAGGCTCCTGGCATGTCCATGGGCACCCCTCCCCACACCTCTGGGCAGACACCCCATGCCCTTTGAAGGCTGGCAGTGCTGGGCACAATTTCAGGGATGCTGCCTAGCTCTCAGTGAGCCCTGAGCCCTGCAGCCTACCCTGCGCCCCAAAATGTGGTGGACAGAGGGAGGACCCCCTGCGGGAGCCACCACCCCTCAAACCCAACTGTGGAGCAGGAAAAGGGGGAAGCAGAAAGGGAAATGCCTACAAAAGCAGCGTCCTGTCTGGCTCTCAGCGTCTTCAGCCTGTCCCAACGCTCCACCTCAGTCAGGGCTCGAGCTGATTCCTTAAGTTTCTCATATTCCTTTTCTCCAATGATGAGACATGGCTGGGGCTTCTCCTGGGGAATGCTGGGGAGCACAGGGAGAGAGCTTAGTGGCATGGTGACCCCAACAGGTCCCTGTGCTCCCTGAGCTGCCCACTCAGCCACCATGTCAGCCCAGATCAATATGGGAAGTGCTGGGGAAGCCGTGGAGACCTGGCTCTCTTGTTTTGGGGTGAGGCAGGAAGGGAAAGTGTGGTGAAAATGGCACCAGGCAGGGATGCAGGGGGCAGGATCCCCGGGGGTGGCCAGGGCACACTGCCAGTCCCTGCTCCCTAGAGATTTTGGGATGCTGCACTGACACCTATTCCCCCAAAACCGCTCAGGACTCGGGCACAGCCTTACACGAGGTCCCGGATCAGGTCCCTGGTGATGATTCTGGTGGTCTTTGGTTTGTATCTGACAGAGAGCTGTGATTCAGGCGGTTTGGGCACATCCTGAAGGATCACAATGGGGCTGCTGGAGCCCGTGACCTGTGGGAAAGGACGATGTGAGGGATCCGAAATCCCCACACAGTGCTCCCTGGACACCAACTGATCCTGGGAGGAGCTCTGGACCCTCAGTCGGGACGTGCCCTCAGGGGCACGACCGAAAGGGGCCGGAGGGGCTGGGGGTGAGGCGAAGACCGGGGGCAGACCTTGGGAAGGAGGGACTGAAATCCTGGTGGGCGAAGCTGCCGACGGCGCGGGAGGAGGGATCCCCGGGAGGAGTCTCCCGGACAGAGGGACTGAGATCCTGAGCCGGTAGTCGCGGCTGCCATGGCACTCTCATAGAGTGCGGGAGGTGTGACAATGTCCTGGAGCCGACATTCCAATGTGATGGGACCAGCGGTTGGGACGTGTCTGAACCGACTGTGACAAAGAGCCCAAAGCCACTGTCGAGACATGTCGGGACCGACTGTTGCCATGGCAGCGCCCCCAACAGCTTCCGGGACTCACAGGATGTCCTAGAGCAGATGGGGGACGGGTATGTTGGTGTGAAAGCTCCGAGAGCTGAGAAGGGCAAATCCAAGGGAAGGCAGAGATGGAATTGCGGCAGCCAAGAGGAACCCGAGTGTTATAGATACATATTATAATATTGGCTTTTTGCAAATATTAAAATGGATTTTATATGTGCGATGTGAAAGTAGCTTTGTTATAAAGATATCATTTTTATTTCTAGTATTAATTAATCTTAGACATAGTATTGAAATAGCTGATATAAGTATGCTTGTATTAAAATGCCTGCTTGTATTGCATAACATCCAGTGAACGCAGGATGAAGACACCTGCTACAGATATGCCAACTATCAACACCCATCCTCTGAAGACAGTGTGGACCAAGGCCCAAAACTGAAGACGATGATAAAAAAGGACTAAAAGAACAACCCAGGAATATGCATCCTCTAAAAAGGTGGATCCAAGGAGGAGATATGCTGAACAGTTCTTGGAACATGTAAACTAATTTGGGGGAAAAGTTTACTACGCGAAAGGCTGATTGATATAAGGGAAAAGATATTTAAGGGGTATCCCCAAAGAGAACAGTGTGCTCTTGGCTGAGTGCCAACCTTTGCTCTAGGGTCCTTGTCTCCTATTGTCCTTTATTAAACTTTTTAAATTTTCACAGGAGAGTGAACGTGGTTTTCACTCTGAGGTTGCGAGAGGAACAGCCCTGCAGGAAGGAAGGAGGGGCATGAGGGTCTCCAGGGATTCGCCCAAAGCCTGTGGGGGTCCCCAGACAGCAGACACCCTGCTGCAACCCTGCAGGAGCCCCGGCCAAGCAGAGGATGCCCGAAGGAAGCTGTGAGCCCGTGGGAAGCCCCTGCTTGAGCAGTTCCCGGGGCACTGAGCATGGGCAAGGAAGGGCCTCAGCCTGGAGCAGCTGGGGCAGAGCTGCAGCCCGCAGGAAGGACTCCGGCTGCAGAAATCGCTGGAGAAGACTCCTGTGGAAGGCAGGAACCCCAGTTTGGTGGAGGAGGGCAAGGACTGCAACTACTCTGGCTGAGCAGCAGCAGAAACAACCTGTGCTGAACTGCCTGGGGCCTCCCTTCCCATTTCCCTGTGCTGCTGGAGGGAGGAGGGAGAGCCCAGGAAGGAGTTTGGGGTGGGGGGGAAGGTTTTTTGAAGGGTTTATTTGACTTTTCCTTATCCTGCTCTGATTTTGTCAGCAGATATTCAATTCATGTTGTTAATTCTGAGCCTGCATTTCCCGTGACAGGATTTGATGAGTGATCTCTCCTGGTCCTTGTCTCAAACCAGGAACCTTTTGTTCAATTTTCTCTCCCCATCCAGGTGTGGAGGGCAGTGAGAGAACGGCTGTGGTGGGTGCAGGGCATCTGGCAGGAAGGAGGGTCCAGGTGAGGTTGTTGAACAGATTGTTGTGGGATTTCAGTAGTTTTGTGGTTCTCTCAGTCCCTTGGCAAGAGGGAACAAATGATCAATTGTTGCATTTCTGGACTGGTTCCCTCACAGCTGCCCTTGCATGGGGGCTTTCCAGCCAGCCCTGCTCTGAAAACCACCAAAGGCCCTCACAGAGCCACGGCCTGGGCTCCCTTTGGGGTTTGTGCTTCTTGCAAGACTGAGCAAACCACACGCAGGCCATTTTCCCCCACAGAATTCTCACCTCTGCAGCAGCTCTAAAGCTGCCAGAATCAAAGCCAAGGGGGCAGGGGGAACCCTCAGGTCCTGGCTGCCACCTGGGGCTGGGCAATGGCCATCCCTGTGCAGTGGGGCTGGGCCATGGCTGGGCCCCACCCTTACACTGACAGGGGTCCAGAAGATATGCCATCCCTTCAACAGGTGGCACCACCACCCCCAGGGACAGGACCCTCCACGCCATGATGTGTCAACCCCTGGACTGGTTTCCCCCAGGTGAACCCCAGAACAGGGACCTCCCAGGACAGGACTCCCCTAGATGTGCCTCCCAGGACTGCTCCCCTTTCCCATCTTACTCTCAGCACAAACAGCCTCTTCCTTCTTGTCCAGGAAAAAGAAATTGTTGAGAGGGCACAGCCAAACACGTCCATCCCCCATGGCCTCCCCACTCTTCTCTGCACCACCTCTCCCCATTTTCCCCCTCCCCTGCGTCCCCCCAGCCTGTTCCCTGCTCAGGTGCTCCCCGGGATTGCTGAGCCAGGAACTGGGGGTGAGGGAACATGGCACAAAAATGAGGAAAAATTTAAAAAGAGAAAGAAAGAGAAGAAAAGGGCAGGGGAGGGCACAGAGGCAGAGCTACCCAGGACCCCCATGTGATGCATGCACAGGAAACAAGCACCCCAGGGAGGCAATGCTAGGCCCTGGGTCATGCCCAAAATCTGAGGCACCCAAGGAAGAAGCTGTGACCCATGGGCCCACCCAGCCACTGCCCATCCCTGGCATCCCCATTCCCCTGGGAACCCAACCATGGAACCTCATTTCCTTCTGTCTCCCCTTCCCTGGGGCCCCCAATCCTGGACTGCAATTCCTCAGGATATCCATTCACAAGGAACCCCCTCCTGGTAATTCCAGACCCTGGGACACCCCTTCCCTTGATTCCCCCAGGACCCCCATTATCACAGGGGTCCATCCTTTCCCCTGGCATCTCCATCCCTCAGCCCCCACCCCATGATCAGAAATCCCTGGAGGTCACGTTGTTCTGGGACCCTCATCCCCATGTCTGAGTCCACCCAACCCTTGGGACCCCCATCCCTGGGTACCCCATTCCCCTGGACACCCATCGCTGGCTCCCCACACCACCTCAGCCTCCAAATTCAGGCAACACCATGTCCCCACCATGTACCACCATCACCCCCATGTCCGACAAGGTCCCCACCCTGCCCTCACCAAGGGCCACCTACACGTGGGGACAAAGAGGTGACCTTGCTTCCTTCCTCTTCATCTGAAGAGCCAGTGGAGCAGTGGCCACAGCAGCGAGTGACAGCCAGTGCACATGGCTGGGGACACCGGGATGGTCGGGAAGGTGGCGCTGCTCCTGTGGGGTGAGAACCCTGGGCATGGGCTTCGCCCCCCTGGGATAGGGAGGGGACTTGGCACAGGGGGACTGCAGGGTTCCCTTAAGTCCCCAATGCCAGCAGAGCCTGTGCGTGAGGTGACCGGGGTCATAGGGGCAGGAAGATGAGGACATTAATGGTGGGACAGGGATTCGGGGAGGCATCAGGGGGCTGGTGGGGGTGACCTGTGACAGTACGGCGTGGTCATGGTGTCCCCATTTTGGGGGTGTCCACAGCATCCCCATGCCCTGTCTCACTAGGGGTGGCCACAGTGTCCCTGTCTCCGAGGGGTCCGAGCCACACAAGGACAGATTGTGGACAGCCACCACCCCCCATGCCCTTCTGCCTCTGTCCCCACAGTGCCACCCCCACCCAGCCCTGTCCCTTCTCCCTTCCAGCCCAGACCCTCGGCCTCGCTGGTGAGTCCTCAGGGGATGCCATGTCTCCATCCCGCTGTCCCAGCCCCACTCTGGCTCTGGCAGGCTGCTGTCCCCTGTCACCCACAGGCAGGCAGACCACCCAGCTCCTGGTGGAGCCTCCCTGGACGCCAGTGCTGTGGGACCCGGTGACACTGACCTGCCAGGGCTCACTGGTGCCACCACTTGGTACAAGGATGGGTAGTGCTGGGGGCAGGAGGGACATGACAACTTCACTGTCACTGAGAGTGACACCTACATGTGTGACAGACCTGGAAGTGGTCAGCCTCCCTGTGAGTCTCAGATGGTGAGGGGCATTTGTGTCCCCAGCCTGGCACCCGTGGGGACGCTGAGGGTTCTGGGTAGGCTCAGCTTCATGGGTCACCCCCCTGGTGTGACCAGAGCCTGTCCCCTGCTCTGGGGACATCCCAGAGCATCCATGTGCTGGATGCTATCCAATGGGTGGTCACTGGTCACATCAGGTGTGACAGGTCCAATGTCCCTCAGACTGGCTGGTGCTGCAGAGGCTGGTACAGGCACTGCTGGAGGGGGACACGGTGACACCGTGCTGCCAGGACTGGCAGAAGAATTCCAGAAGGGTTGTCCGCAAACATGAGGTCTTCAGTCTTGCAGTGGGAAGACCCCTGACACAGCCACAAGAATTTAAGAGACAATACGGCATGTCCACCAGGCCTGGGAATTATGGAAAATAAGAAGGGAGAGCCCCCCAAGGCCTTGTAGTGGCTCAAGACACAGCAAGGCTTGGTGAGGCTGCTGTGGTTCAGCTCCGCACCCCGGCTCTGTGCCTCAGCAAAGTCCCCTCCTGCAGACTGGGAATGCTGGATCCAGCTGCTGCTGGAACCAACTGAGCCCATGCCCCGGACTCCAGTGTCCCCTCTTAGCAGGGCCCTTAGCCCTCCTCAGCCACCAACGGCCATTTTGTGTCCCAGGTGGTTCAGTGTCATCCAAAGGGACAGAGGGTCAGAGAATGGCACAGGAAAAGACCTGATGGCAGAGAACATGTCCTGATCCCCTGAAAGCTGGAGCCTGTCATGTGGATGGGGCTGTGGGTGGGTGTAGTTAAGCAGAGTAGTTAACTCTCCCAGTGCAGGGAGAGTTTCCCAACCTGTGCACCTGATTCTTCTGGAACTTAACCCTGATCCTCCTCCCTGCACTCCACCCTCATGGCTTTACAAGCCCACCATGGACCTGGGCAGGCTGGTGGGTCAGAGAACAGTATCAACAGGAAAAAGCAGCAGCTGTGACATCCTCTATCAAATCAGGTTTGTGGTGTCACCAGAGCAATATCTGTCCCACAGGGCAGGCAGCACCTGGAGGGAACCCTGAGATATGACACCCTGCAGATAACTGCAGCAGGCAAATGGGTGCTGGAGGCAGCACAGGGGGCAGAGCCCCACAGACAGGCCCCTCTGGGCACTAACATGCTTCGCTGCTCGGATTGCTGCAGCTGCAGAGGAGAGAGAGGTTCTGCCTTCAAAGGGGTTGGACAAGGCAGTTTGGGACTTCTGGTTGTTCTTTTTTCTGTTTGCTTGTTTCTCCATTCAAACACAGAGGACACCTCACAGCTGCTGCTGCAGCCACTGAATCCTTTGCCCAGAGGGCTGAAGCACGATGCAGGCAGCACCTCGCAGGGGACGGGCCATCCCAACCCAGATGCTCTTCTTGGGGGTTCCGGGGTGTCCTTTCCCGAGCTCTGGGCTGCTGCTGGCATTGGACTCTGCTCAGTTCTTTTTGCTCTTGGGGGCGTCATACTTCCTCTTGCTCGAGTACCAGAGCAGCAGAGGGATCCCGATGGAGGGCAGGGTCATCACGCCAAATGCCACCCAATTCAGCTAGAGGGAGAAATTGTTAAGAGAAAAGTCAAAACAATCCAGGCCAGGGGAGTCTTAAAGCAATGAGGTCAGAGGAGGAGAGGCAGGAGAGACCTCACACTCTCTGCAGTTTCCTCACATGGGGAAGCAGAGGGGCAGGCACTGACGTCTGCCCTCAGTGACCAGTGACAGGACCCAAGGGAGTGCCTGCAGTTGTGTCAGAACAGCCGACATTAAGGCTGGATATTAAGAAAAGGCTCTTTCTCCCAGAGGATGCTCTCCCAGGCACTGCAAGAGGCTCCCCAGGAAAGTGGTCACAGCACCGAGCTTGACACGAGCTAAAGGAGTTTGGATAGGGCTGACAGGCACATGGTTGGGATTCCTGGGGTTGTCCTCTGCAGGGCCAGGAGTTGGACTCCACAATCCTTGTGGGTCCCTTCCAGCACAGGAGATTCTAAGAGTCTACTCTCAGATTTTCTGCCTCAAATGCCACAGTGCAGCTCCTTCACACAGGGAGCTGGGATGGAAACTCAGCCACTTCTGTGACAGTTCTCTGGAGAACTGACAGGAACCAACTCCAGCCCCCTCTGGAGCTCTCCAGGTGACTGCAGGGCAAGCCACAGACACGATGTGCAAGCAGGAAGCCACCACACTGGGCTGCAGCTGCCGTGATGCACTTTTCCACTGTCAATTGAAAGGTACTCACAAAGTGAGGGGAGAACCTCCTGTCGAAGTCACGCTAGGCCAGGATTCCTCCCTGCCCAGGAGCACTGGTGAAGCCAACCTGGAAAAGGCATCGAAAAGACAGGCTTTGCCACCTTTCCTGCTCGCTCCAGAACTGGCCAGGGTGAGAGCAACACAGACATGCATCGCTGCAACCGTGCAGCTCTGGGAGCATGGTCAGGTGTGTCTGCAGGGATCCCATAAATCAGCCACTTACCACCACCTGGGCACCCTCCTGTGCCAGGTGCGTGATGGTGGCAGAGGTGAAGTTGAAGTACCCAGCCTTGAGAGGCCGTAGAATCACGGTGTGGGACACGTTGCTGGCTCTGGGAGCTGGACGTTAAGGAACACTGTGATATTTCAGCCCAGGAAGAAAAGTGAGGAGATGTGAACGAGCAACCAGGAGCCAGGTGAACAAGTCAGTGCTGCTAACAGATCTGAGTGCTCGTGGTCATTGACAGCCAGACCCACCCAAGGCTGACCCAGTTGCTCCTCCACAGGCAGAGGAACTGCCCCGGGACCTGGTCCTGTCTGCAAGGAACTTTCCAGGCTCTGGAAGGAATTTCAGGGACAGCAGATGAAGATAGGATGAAGCTGCAGGATACTCAGGGGCAAGAAAGAGAGTGGGAAGAAATTTCAAAACATGAAAAGATATGGAGCAATTCTGTCCCACTTGACGCTGAGCATGCCAGAGACAATGCCACAACCTTCTGGGGGGAAAGAATCATCCCCCCAGGGCAGCACTGAACACAACAAAGAGAAGGATGAGACAGGAATCTTAAGCTTTGCCATCTGCTCATAGGCTCTGCAGCAAAGCGCACTCACACTTCCATCTTGACCAAATCGAAGAATTGGTTTTTCAGAGATAAAATGTCACCAGTAGAAGATAGGGAGGAGAGTTGAGGTATCATACAGGGAGACTGCAGAGGGAGGAAGGCAAAGCTGAGAGAAACAAACACAAGGACAGGAAAACCACCATTTTTTCCACAACACAATTTGGCAGTTTGCTGAACTTCAGATACCATCCTATGGATACACATGCTGGCCTAAATAATAACCAAATCCCACATATAAAATTACAGGATCTCATTAGTGTTGTATCAATTCAACATTACAGCACCATATATTCTTCTGTTAGCAGTACTGCACTCAGTATGCATTATTCTGCCTTAAAAAAAATATCAAAAACCAAAATCTCAAAGCCCTTTAATAGTGTCCTGCATTTTTTCAGTCAGCTTTTCATTCTGCAAATGACGCTTTTTACCAGCATGGTGGAAGTTCTGTTTTATCTTTGACAGGTCCTGAGTTAATCCTGATAGCAAAAAGGAATTTTCATTAAAAAGAATAAATGTGAAAAACAGCTTACAAAGCCAAGAAAGAGCTGCATGCGTGGGGAACAGAGTGTCACAGGACACCACAGGAACTATATCATGCTGGACTGACAGCTTCAGCAGCCATGAGGTGAAAGCAGGGAAGAGGAAGGAATAGGCAAATTTCAGGGTCAATCCTTCAGGCAGTGCTCGAAAGCTCAGAGTTAGAGGGAGCAAAAAGCAATAGCACATCATGGAGCTCAGAAATTGCCTTGCCAACCCTGCAGCCACACAGAGAACATTTGCTCGTGGTCAGTACTGAAGCCTGGACAGGGCTTACCTGGAGCCAACATTGCAGATGCTGTACTGCAAAGTCAAGTCCTTGCTCTCCACTGCATATCTGTTTAACAGGGATTTGGAGGCCAGGAGCCTGGCACCATCCTCACAGTGAGCCACAGACACCAGAGCAAACATAGCAAGAAGTGGGAGCTTCATCTAGAAACACAAATAAATGGAATGTCACTGATCATTTGAAATCTCTGAACACTTGCCTGTGAGACACAGCACTGTCCCAAATCTACAGCCATGGAAGAAAAGTTCACGGTCTTGTCCCCTTTCAAAGCCCTGCCAGTACCACTCCCTTTGACAGAATCCTGAAACATCCTGAGTTGAAAGGCACCCAAAAGGATCATCAAGTCCAAGCCCTGTCCCTGCACATCTCACTAACGGGCAAAGCTTTCCAATCACTAAGCCTCTTCTAGTAACTTCCAGAGCAAAAGCTTTCATCAGTTACTACTTTCATCAGTTTTAGCAACTAACAGTTAATTGCCCTTGGAAAGCCTGGCAACTTTCCAGTGCTGTCTTACACAACAGAATTAGTTTTTAGAAAGCACAGCTCCTCACTTCCAACATTATTCTTCCCTATTTCCAGCCACTGAGAACCACCAACTCCCTCCAGTGGCTTTTATGATCCTCTGCACATGTCCCTGCTTCAGGCCACGTGGTCTGACTTATCCAAACACATTGCCTCTGCAGCCACTCTGCTGAGAGGACAAGGAGACAACGGGAACACTACAGATGTGACCAGTGAGGACACTTGATGGGGCTTTCAAAAATTGTGAAGCAAAAACTGCTTCAATATCAGGGCCTCTGCCTTCCACAGTCACAGGGTGGCTGGGATTGGACAGGACTGTAAAGACCATGCAATTGCATCCCCCTGTCATGGGCAAGGACACCTTCCACTAGCCCAGGCCGCTCCAAGCCCCATCCAACCTGGCCTTCGATGCTTCCACAGATGGGGCAGCCACAGCTTCTCTGGACAACTTGTGCCAGTGACTCACCTCCCTCACAGGCACCAATTTCTTTCCAACATCCCATCTAACTCTGCCGTCTGGCAGTGGGAAGCCTTGTTTTGTCACTCCAGGCCCTTGTCCAAAGTCCCTCTCCAATTCTCTTGGAAGCCCTGTAGGCCCTGGAAGGGGCTCTAGGGTCCCCCTGGAATCCTCTCCAGACTCAACACCCCCAGCTCTCCCAGCCTGTGTCCAGAGCAGAGGGGCTGCAGCCCCTGGATCATCTCTGTGGCCTCCCCGGGACTCACTGCAGCAGCTCATTGTCCTCCCTATGCTGGGGAGCCCAGAGCTGGAGGCAGCTCTGCAGGGCAGGGTCTCAGCAGAGCAGAGGGGCAGAATCGCCCCCTCACTCGCTGCCCACGCTGTTGGGGATGTGCCCAGGAGAGTGTTGGCTTTCTGGGCTCCCAATGCACGTTGCCACAGCGTGCTGAGCTTCTTGTCAATGTCCCATGCCCCCACATCCTTCCCAAGGCTGCTCTCCATCCATTCTCCCCCAGCCTATTTGTGTTTCGGGTTGCCCTAATGCAGGTGCAACACCTGCCCTTGGCCTCGCTGAACCTCCCGGGCTTGGCACGGACCCGCCTGCCCAGCCCGTCCCAGCGTGGGTGCCAGAAGCCCCTTCCTTCCCCCCAGTCGTGCCCTGCTGCAGCCGCACAGCAGCGCATGCAGCCCAGGTTGCTCCTGCCCACTCACGAAGCCCAGAGGCCCAGAGGGCCTCAAGGACACCTCCCAACAGGAAATCGTCGGGTTTCACCCACACTGCCCGCGGAAGACCCCGGCTCTGACGTTCCAGCTCCAGAAACCGGCTGGTCCTTCCTGGCCCCTCAGAGCTCATGAGCGATCCTCTCCTACTGACTCGTCCCGAGGACCGAGGACACAGACTCCAGCTGCCCTGAGCCTCCCACCCCTCATCGTCTCTCCCGCCACCAACGCTGCAAAGACGAATCAGCGCAACCGCGGCGGAAATAACGCACACGAACGGTGACACAGGAAAGCCCTATGCCTCCTGGGAAACGGAGTCTAGGCTCGTGAACACGAAGGGACTCCGCGCCTGCGCAGGGCACATTTCCTGTGCTGCCCATTGCCCTCAGTGGCAGAAGTAGTGGCAGGCCGCGCGCCGTGCCGCGCTGGGCCGGGCTCTCGTGGGAAGGCTCTGTAGAAGAGCAGCAGATGTATCTCGGCACGACAAGTAGCTCTGGCCACGCGAGCAGCCTGCCCAGGTCCGCGGGGAATGTGTAGAGTAGTGAGGAAGGAGTGAAGGAGAAGGAGTAGGGCTAAATTCCCCAAGAATCGGGTGCACAGAACCCCAGGGTCTCCTTTCATGCAATCAGTACTCCTTGCTTGACTCACTGCCCGAAGACAATCTGCAGTCTTCTGCTGCCGTGGAACAAGAGGTGTCCTGACCTCCCTAGTGCAAAGCCAGCAGCTTTTGGTGTTTGCAGCCCTGCAGGAATCCCTGAGAGTTCCCCTGTGCCTGTATCTATCAAGCAGATTACCTCAAGTGGGAGAAAGGCCTCAGGATCCTCCTCTGTACAGATTTTGCTCCTCACATGTGGAACTGGGGGTATATGACTTCATTACCTGAACCTGTGTTTGGAGGATTAACCACTGATATATAAATAGACCAAACTTATATCTGTTGAAAAATTTTTGGCTGTCCTCAATTTTAGATGTAGCCCCTTGGGGAGGCTTCATCTGCCCTTAATGTATGTGAAGACCCTTCGATAAATATATAAATTTCTATTCCCTTTATTCTGTCTGCCCTCTAATTTTAGTTTTGCAGAAATCCAGCAAAGTTTGTGAAATTTTTCACCTTGCAGCCCGTTACCAGCCAGTGTGAGTGGTCACAGAGGCCATTTTACTTCTGGGAAAAAGTCATTTCTCCAGGGTCTAGATATCACTTCAAAGGTAGCATGTGGGGCTCTAAGGAAATGCTTGCTCCTAGTTCCCGTAAGCTTTAATTTTGGAAAAATCCAGAAAAGTTAGCAAATTTTAAGGTTGGCACTCTACTATCAGCCAGTGCAAGCATTCACAAACGGAGGCCATTTTCCATGGGAAAAAGAAGTCATTTCCCCAGGGTATGGGGGTCAGATAAGCGGTGGTGTTTGGGGCTCTAAGGACTTGCAGGGTCCTGGTTGCCGGCAGCTTTAGTTTTGGAGAAATCTAGTAATGTTTGCAAATTTCTAGCTTGGCACCCCATTATCTGCCAGGGCGACTGGCAACAAACAGAGGCCATTTTCCAGTGGAAAATGAAGTCATTTCACCAGGGTCTGTGTACCAGATAAGAGCTGGCATTTGGGGCTCTAAGGACTTGCAGTGTCCTAGTTGCTGACAGCTTTAGTTTTGGAGCAATCCAATAAAATTTGCAAATTTCTCCCGGCACCACATGATCTGCAAGTGCAAGTGACTGCAAACGAAGTCCATATTCCATGGAAAAAGAAGTCCTTTCCCCAAGGTCTGTGAAATAAACAGGGCAGGAGACTTTTTCTCCTTTTGATGCCTTTATTTCAAGTGATCAGCTCAGGATTGGGCAGCTTGGATGGGTCTGCAGCTTCCCGTCGTCTCGGTCAGGGTGATGAGGAGGAGGAGGAGGAGGATATGCACAGCTTTGTCCACTAGGGGCAGAGCTGGGGGTCCGGTCCTCGTGGGAGCGTTTAGGGCGTGGTGACCGCTTCGGATGTCACATCTGCCGCCTCTCTTGGCCCACTCCCGGTGTCGGGACGACTCCCGTGCTCAGGCTGAGAGGGACTACAAAGGTGTTCAGCATCTCTGCAGGCTCAGCACTCCATTCCTGACGTCCAGATATCACTCTAATCTCTCAACTCTTAGTTGGCTCGTTGTTTTGGGGTCTTTTTTAGCAAGCTAGAAGCAGTAGTTTCTTATGGCATCCTGGTCTTGGAGTTATTTTGCATATCCCCCTCCCCCAAGTCTCTTCTCCTCACTGTTTGGGGAGGTCCCACCCTTCACTGTCTCAGAGAAGAGCCATTAACTCGGCCCCAGTTAGGCTTTTACTGATACAAAAACAACTATTAACGACAACGACCCATAATTACCATAACACACAAGCAGCACCCCAGCAGCAACAGTGGTAACCTTTTTCTCAAAAAAAAAATTAGCAGAATTTTTGTTCAACCAGTCTGAGTATTAGATTAAAGGTGGCCTTTGCGGCTCTAAGGACTTGCAGGGTCCTTGTTGCTGGCTGCTTTAGTTTTGGAGAAATCCTGCAAAGTTTGCAAATTTCTAGCTTGGCCCCAGACGGTCTGCCTGTGGAGTGGCTGCAAGTGGAGGCCATTTTCCATGGGAAAAAGAAGTCATTTCCCTAGTGTTGCAGCATGTCAGCTACTAGTATCTCTGAGCGACCTGCACTTCATTAGCCCAGAGTACTCTGGCTTAAACTGCTGATGAATGAGGCGAGAGTCGAGTCTTTGTGTGGAACTCCAAATGCTGTTAATTGCACTCGAGGGGGTCTGGGGAAAGAGACAGAATGGGGCTGAGAACACTGGCTTCTTTATGGGGGGAAAAAGGGGCAGAACGATCCACTAAGCCAGGACAAATAGGGGACAAGAGGGGGGAGAACATTCTAGGGGGAGTACATATAAGGTAATAACTGCAGTTGAACTGGGTGTATCCACTGTGCACCCAGTTTTGTTCTGCACCAACAAAACCTACTGCATCAACATGAGTCTGCAAATGCCCGTGGGCAAGACTGTTACATTCAGACAGTTGTCTCTTTTTGCCCTGAGGTTAAAGTTCCAACAGTAGGCCCCTGGGCCTCCACAACTCCCCTCTTTTTGTTTTCTAAAAAAGAAGGCTTCTGCTCTAGTTTATTGCAGGAATTTAACAAAAATGGATAAAATAACCAATGCAATGAATGCATTAAACCAAGTCTACGAAACAGTTTTAACCAAAGATGAAAGCCAGCCTTTCATCCCCCAGTCTTTGAAAAGTCCAGTGAGCTAGTCGTTGCCTTCAGTCTTGATCTTATTTACTCAGTCTTTTAGTAGCTGGTTGCTCTGTTGTATTCACTCGCTTTGCAACAACAGGCTGGAAAAACACATGCCTTCAAATGTCAGACAGCCATAGACATGGCTGTGGGCAAGAAATTGTGGCTTGGCTGTGGAACCACCCAGCTGAAGGCATGCAGCACAGTGAGGAGTGTACAGATTCCTGCTGCAGTGGCAACAAACGACGACATGCTTTGACTGTAGCTAATTTAGTATCGGGAGGCTTGGGTGGCCTAAAAGTAAACAAATAAAGAGATTAACAGGTGAAACTTAAATTCTGGTCCCACTAAACTTTCTCTTTTGTAAGCCAAGGGTTTGAACACAGCTTATTAGAAGAAACGTATCAATGCTAAAACATAGTTTTTACAAATGCTAAGTCATGTTTCTTGGTTAGTGATGTCTGAGCTATCTTGGTCTTGGTTTGTGTGGTCCATGCTGCTTAGGAGATCTTGTTCTGTCCTTCTCCTTCTTCTTTTCCAGGCTGCTGCTGTCTCTCTTAGGCTTTCATTCTGTTCTTCTGATTGACGCTCTGGTGTTTGCCTTGCTGTTCCCAGAAACGGTTTTATGTTTTTTGCTGGAATCCATCTTGGGCCTGCTGCTGTAAAGACACAAGCATATCCTCTTCCCCAAGTAATTAATAGGAAAGAGCCCATAATTTGTTTAGATTCAGGCTCTTCAATCAACACAGGTGGCTTTTCTTTTAATTGGGCTGCAGTAGAATTAGTAAAATGCCTGATGATTGAGGGAGTTGGCTCTCAATGAGAGATAATATCTGGACTCCCCCTTTCTGTTGATCAAGGATCCTTTTGATGGAATGGTGGACTGTCTCGACGATGGACTGTCCTGTGGCAGAGTGTGGTATGCCTGTGACATGTTTTATACCCTACTGGTCAGAAAATTGTTGGAATCGTTGGGAGGTATAAGCAGACCCATTATCAGTTTAAATTTCCTGTGGAACTCCTAAGGTGAAAACGGCTAAAAAGTAATGTTTTATAGTATCTTTTAATTTTTTTGCCAGCATGGGCAGAGGCAAAAACTGCACCAGAAAAGGTGTCGATGAGACATGGGTGTATTTTAGTCCCCCAAAAGGAGCATAGTATGTGATGTCTGACTGCCAGACCTGGAGACTCTGTAGTCCTCTTGGATTGACTCCAGCTCTGACAGAAGAAGGGCATGTTCCTGACAATTTGGGCAGGTGGCTACAATGGATCTTGCCTGGTCTCAAGTAATTTTAAACATCCTGACTAGTGCAGGAACATTTTGATGGTAGAATTGGCTGCTGATCCTAGCCTGGTCAAAAACATTAGGTAGGGTGTTTTGGACAACCATCACTAGGGCATCTGCTCTAGCATTCCCATCTGCTATAAATCCAGCAAGGGTGGTATGAGGTCTTGTGTGCATGATATAGTACGGGTGTTGTCTGTGGGACAAAAGATAAATTAAATGGGAAAGTAAATCATCTAGTTGGGGATTAGAAATGTCTCTTAAAATTGAATTTTCGGCCCGCTGTAGTACACCATAGACATATGCCGAATCAGTAATCAAATTAATAGGCTCTTTGAATTTGGAGAAGGCCCTAATGACTGCAGCGACTTCAGCAATTTGGAGAGACCCATAAACCAGTTCAATATCTGAGTCGCATTTTTGGGTTGTGGGGTCTTTCCATGTAGAGACAGATTTGTGTGAGTTCCCAGAGCCATCTGTGAAAACAGCTAGGGCCTTTAACGGTTTTGGCTTTTTAGAGGTCTGGGGACTAAATTGAGAGATGAAATAAACAGTTTGTGTTTTGGAAAATGACTAGAAGTGAGAATCAGTAAACTCATTAGAACTTCATTTGATTGACAAGATTTGTGGCTTTTCAAATACTACAGCAGCATGTTCAGTAATTTATGTAAGCAATGTTGGGCATCTTCAGGTGGGATTTGGGTTCATGCAGCCAGATGAAGCTTCAAGCCCATGACTGTTTCCAACTGGATAAAAAACAGCACAAGGATTTCTCAAAAGATCACCTATCACAGTTCTAATTTGTGTCCATACATTTTGGTTTTAGCAGCTACTGGCAACTGTGCATTTGGACATAATTGCTTACCAGTATGTCTTTTCTCCAGTTACATAAAATCTTTCACTTGAGAATCACAGTGTTCCCAAATCTCCCTGTTTTCTTTCTGATTAAAGTATATACTTTAATATATAATACTTTATTTCTAGGCTATAGACATTTAGACAAAGATGGATTAATTGCTAACATCACTGAGAGAAAGATCATAGAGGGAACAGAAGCTGGTAGATTCTAGTTCCAGTCACCTGAATTCAAGTTCACTTACCTGGGGAGATGGACTGAGCACTGTCATGATAGCTGTGACCCAAATTATTTCTAGAGTTAGATAATTCAGTGGAACACATGCAATGAATGGACACTTCCTTTTGCCCTCAGTGTAACTCAGTCATGTCCAGTTTATTCCAGAATTTCCCTATTGACTTCTCATGTGCATGACAGGCTTTTCTGGTGGGATCAGGAATGCAGGAGTGCACTTGCTGTCTGCATGCCACCCTGTATGATGGCTGCGTAGAATGTCACAGAGCATTACATGGATCTTTTGAAGACCAGATGGAAGGTCCTGTTTATCTCATCTGTCTCTCATGAGAAGAATCTGAAGCTTGGTGAAGCAGCCCAGAGCAGTCTGAAGGAATGCTAAAATGACTGTCCAGGGAAGCCATGAGGGAGAGCTACCATCTATGTATTTCACTGGTCAGTAACAAAAATGCTGTTGAGCATCCTAAACAATAAGAAAAGCCATGGTTAGTTTCAACAAGTACGTATTGGCACATTTTAAAAGTTATATTAGTGAATTGTACACTAAATATTTAAGTATTTATAGAATTTTCAGTGTAAGTGTAGGTTTTGATTTGGATTTTAAAGTTCTGGTAATTTATTTTACAGTCAGTAATCAATAAATGTTGGCCCTCATGACACTGAAACACCATGCTATCAAATGCTCTGCTGAATGCAATGCTATAATGAACAATACAGTACTTTATGACCTTTTCCAGTAGACAGGAAGCTGGTACAATACTCAAAACTGCTGTTGGATCATTGGATTTTAGGGATAATACTCTGGTAAATAGGTATGATTTGTGCTGATAAAATTGAAAGAGTAATCAATATTGATACAGTAATTAATATTTGGGAATAATAAAACAGTTAAAAGTTGTAATGCCAAAGAAGAAAGGGAGAGGAGGGGCTCCATCCCCCCTCCCGGCAGATGTTCAAGGACAGGAGGAAGAAGCCGAAGATGTGGTTACTAAAAATGAACAGAAAGAAGGAACAATCTGGTTGGGTCCCAGGAAAATGCTAATTATAAGGGATGTATTGCCTTGATATTTAGATGTAGAAATATGTTAGTCTTGGCTTACATTGTACTGGCTTGAAGCGCACATGTAACCCAAAGGTGAATTAAAGGACAAAGGGAAGACTACAAATCTTCATCAATGACGACCCCCAAAGACTTGGGTGACCACCAAAATGAGTGTTGGTGCATGCGTGGTAAAGGTGGTGTTGAGGGCGGAGGTAGAGGTGTGACGAATTGAAAATGGGAGGAGATGGCATTGACACATGGCATATAAGGGGGGAATCTTCACTTGGCAAGCTTGTACGTGAGGTGGCACGGGTCCAAGAACCCTGCACTCCATACCTCACGGTTATCTTTTCCTTATGCGCTATTATTGGAACCAAATTAACCCTTATTTTAATCAAATTATATTTTTTTATTTTATTTTTTTTTATTTTAACTATTCAATTAAAATTGCTACTACCTTTAATATTGTTTGTTTTTTTTAATGATGGGATAATTGGGCGTACATAACAATACCAAACTGGATTATGCACATGCATACTCACACATATCTATATATAGGCCAGAATATTTCCAGGCCCTTGCTGGCGCTGAGTGCTTTGGGCAGGCCTGAGTTCCCTTCCAGTGCCATGCAGGGCACTCGGAGCTCTAATGAGGGCTCAGGTTCTTTTGTGTCATCCCTGAACCCACCATGGCATTCCTGACAAGCCACACAAGGACAGCACATCTTGGAGCACAAGTAATCCCAGAGGGAAATGCATCTAATATTGAAACAGGGATGAGTTTAAAATCCACTCCCATTCCTTGGCCAGTCTCAAGCACTTCACTCAAGCCTTTGGGATTCAGGAAGTGAAAAATCTGTAAAAATTCTTAAGTAAAAATCTGTACACACAATCACATACATGCACATCCTATAAAAATCAACATTTAAAAAGCATTTAGGACATCTACTAAAAAAGGTTTGAGTAGTTCATATTAGGAACAGCAGATACCTGCAAGTGTCAGGTTTGACCTACCAAAACTAGTGTAAGAATGATTGTGCCAGCTATGTATAAAAGAACCATGAAGACTCAAGAAGATACAGGATAAAACAGAGAAGGTCTGCAGGTTTTATGCAGGTAGCTGTGTATTTTTCTGTCCTTCCTTCTGAAAAGATAGCTCAAGTTCATATTTCCCAATTTTTGCAGCCACTGCAGATGAGCAGATAGAACCCAAGCAAGCAGTCTTGAGCCCGATAAAATCTGATAGGAATGACGAGTGCAATTCACAAAAGAAAGATGACATTTCAGACCTTTCCTGCAATCCAGTGACTATCCTGAAAAAATCTTAGTCCACAGGCTGCTGAAAAATTCATAGACATACAGAACTGGCATAAATCATTGTTTGGGTTTTGAAAGAAAATGCTGTGCTATGCAGGAGATACAAGGAGATGCAGACCCTCTAATAGGTGATAGTAAAAATGAAAAATATATTGTATTTAATGCAAAGCTTTTCATTATTTGAGCAATAAATTACAGCAAATAAAATGCTTTATTTTATATATTAAGGACCTTGTTCCAGAAATAAACCCCTTTAAATGAAAACTTCTAGGTGAATAATTATCAAAAATTAACTACATGATATATATGTTGTCCTGAAGTTTCTTCGTGATAATCACTTAATGTACTTTTACACCCATTTGCATTATTTGCTTGAGGAATAACACATTTTCTGTATTTTCCCTGCTTTATTTAATACAGTCTTTTCACTAAATTATTGCCTTGACTATTAATATTTGTCAAAGTCAAATTCTTGAACTAATAATTTTCTTAATTTTAAATCCAGGCATATCATTGTCATTATATTTTTAAAAAATATTCCTGTGTTGATCAGAAATTTTCTCAAAACTAATTTTTTTTCCTAGCATCCCCTGAAATATCAGTACTAACATGAAAATATCACAGTAATTCTGACAATCTAGTTCACCAAGAAGTATAGCACCTTATATGAATGATATACAGACTATCTCAATTTTAAAGTTTTCATCTTTAACTCTTTTTTCTTTGCTTAACCTCCACTGAAATCTATTCATAGGTTGTGGCTCCTTCCATATGACATTCAGGCTCTTCATCTTAATTTTCTCTGCTTTTTCTAACAGGCCTAGATCACCTTTTGCATGCACTGCACATTGTCAGTTTAATCTCTGCAGTTTGAACTAGGTAAAAATCAAAATTTGCATAGCTTGCACTGGGCATGAATGACAAACAAGAGTGATGGGTAATTGAGGACCTAACCCTATATTTCTGTCTTCATTTTCTGTTATTCTTTTCTTTTCATGGTGATCTCCCTGTCTCATGGGATAGACTAGTGAGGGTAAGAATTAACCAATTCTGCCCAAGCAATCACTTCATTTTCCATGGTTCCCAGTCATTATTACAATGGTGAACCCTATGAAATCCAGTCCTTATATTATTTTTTTCTGGGTAAATCTCTCTTAGGAACAGGCTTTTCACCATTACCCTGATAACTTTCCTCATATTGTCTCCTCTGCCCTTTTCTCACTGCCCACTACCTAAACAAATGGCTGCTTCTCAACATTTAAGAAAAGATAACAATTACTATATATACACAAATATTTATATCTAAAAAACAGAATCCGTAAGAAGCTGTCCAAGCCTATGAAATCCTTCTATAAACTGTTCCTTCTTTTCTTGTAATTTGTACAATTTTGTATGACTTCAAGTTTGAGGACTCTGAGTACAGATTGTAGTTTTTCATTAATTCTGCACAATTATCATCCTGTAGCAGTAACAGCGGGCTTCATACTTTTGCGGTGATCCTATAAATGCATCTTAGAAACAGAGAATCATGTGAAGGAAGGATCCTAAGCCAGCTTCCCTAGCAGCCTTTTGAAATTACAGAGCAGAATAATTCAGGCCATTGCTGCATTACTTTTCCCAAGATTTGTATCCCTTCTCCTCTTTCCTACATCAGGAGACCTGAAAGGGATCTTTGTGTGTGTCTGTAATACAAATGACTTGAAAAGCCAAGGCATGGTCAGAAGCTGATAGGAAATAGAGCATGCTAATGTGCCAACAGATGCTGAGGTGGGAGTGCATCCTGAACTCCTGAATCTCTTTGTATCTGAGAGATCTGTAGACATTTGTGATGTATAAATTCACCTGTGGCACAGAGAAGGTGGCTTGAGCTGAATGTTGCTCTGTTGTTCTGCTGTAACTGCAGGAGTAGACTATAAATAGCCCAACCCAGTTACCTTTTCCAGAACTTGGGGGATAGTTGATCCCCCAAACAGATTAATTACATAACTCTGTTCTCTAAACATCCTCATTCACTCTGCACATTGGGTTCTTTGTCCACCACTTTAAAATTAGTGTATCCCTGTGGTTTATGCTCAGCACCTGCTGGAGCAGCTGTTAGGTTGACATCAACTCAGAGGAGCAAATGAACCAGCATGCTTTATTCAGTTGGATCTCGAAAATCTGCAAAGAAAAAAATCCTGGAAGCTCTTTGGGCAACATGGTTAATTACCTTTGAGTGAAACACTTTTTTCCTTAATCAGAATCTCCCATACTTCAAGCAGCAGTGATCTTTCCTGCCACTCCATGCCCAGACATTGCTATGGCAAGTTGAGTATCTTGCACTAGTCCAGCCCAAGCTGTGATTGTACAGAACCACTGCACAATGTTTGACCTGAAGCTTCTGGGCTCATCCTTCTTGAAGTGAAGGGAAAAACCATGTGAAAGACATGCAGACAACTCAGATCACAGTTTTTACCATGTCTCTGAAGCAATTGTTGGTTTTTTTAAAGGATTCTAGGCTGAGGTAGTTACTTAGCAGCTCCCAATGAGAAATAAAAAGCAAGGGGGGAATAAAGCAAATATCATGTTTAAAGATATATAGAGTGAGGTTGATTGAAAATAATAAAGTTTTAGCTGTACGAAGGAAACTGAATTAGGCATTTCAAATGCAACCTAATTATAAGCCAAGTGATGCAGTAACTAGGGAAGGAAACTGTGGAAGGGGCTAACAGTGGGCCTGTTGGCTAAAGGGGCGAGAAGAAGCTGAGAAGCAAGAAGAAACTGATAAGGAGCTCTCTACAAGGCTGTAACCAAGGAGACCAAGAGAAGCGAGGAATTGAAGAAAGATAAGAAGAGAACTTTGCATCTGGGTGAAGTGTGGGATCTCAGCACCTCAGGACGGAGGTGCAGAGTGGCCGAGACCACCCTTGGGGGGCTCGGGAGTCCTGGAATTTGCCAGCAGTGTCTGGTGGCTGGACTTTGATCCTACACAGGAGACGACACCTGTATGAGGATGGGGGGATTTCATTGGGGTGAATGGTGAAGGGATAAGTTAATTAGAGTATAAAACACAGGGTTTAGGATTTCTGTACAGGGGGGTCTAAAGAAGTAAGATGGAGGAATTGGGGCGTGTCCTGTCCTTCTTCTTCTTCTTCTTGGCCTCCATCTTCTGTGGTGATGGTGGCACTTTGGGATTGGTCATTACTAGAAGTGCACCGGTTAATAAGGGTAGAAGGTATTGGGGAAAAATTATAAATATTGTATACGTAACTTCGGGTATAAAGATAGGTGACCGCCCCGGGGGCTCGCAGTGTGCTTATGGCTGGCTTGCTGTGCAGACCTCTGTTGGGCTGAAAGAAAATCTTTTAGATAAACAATTAATAAACACCGAGACCGAGAAAAGATCAGAAGTCTCTTCTCGTCCTTTGAAGCGCGGGCTGTCCAAGGCCAACCTGGGCCTTTCCAGGCCACCTAAACAGCCGAGAAACCGACAAGTGGCGTCCCTGAGCTATCTCCGGTCATAAATCAGCCGGGAGAGAAAGAAAAGCAACAGTGAAGTATTTTTAGAAAGTTAGTTGAAGCCACTCTAACTTTTCACCAATAGTGTTATATTGATTTATTGTGGCCAATAGTTAGGGTAGAAGAAGCATAAACAATTGGAAAGTGTATAAAAGGTCAGCCATGTTCAATAATAAAGAGTTGCCAACTGAGACTGCTTGTGGTCTCTGCTTTCTGTCATGACCGCGTCAACAACGACAAGAAACAAGTTATGTAAGGTAGGTAGAGGATTTTCAGCATTCAGTTTTGTTTACACTAAGCAAACCATTGAATAGAAATAGCCTCTGTTCCAGGGAACAGTGAGCAGATTGTATCTCTCTTTGAAAAAGACTCTTTGGGTAATCTGGTGTATTATACAACACTAAGATTTTCTTAGGTACATTGGTTGCCAGAATAATTTAAATGGAAACTACTGCAAGAATAACCAACATAAACAAAGAAGTTCCTGCCTCACTAATCTCTCAGAATTATTTGAACATGCTAATAAGTGGTAGACAGAAAAGATGGATCTTGAATACGACCTGATTTAGAAATTTCTATATTTCTAAGAGTATCACAGGTCAAGAGATATCATGAACCTGTGCATGAGTTTCCCACAAGGATTTTGTCCCCTCACTTTCTGTTTTCACCAGAAAAGGAATCCAGACATGGAAAGAAAAATTATGTGAAAGTGTTTATGTAAAGAACACTTGGGTGTTTAAACAGCTTTTCCATTAATGTTTTTTACCTCATTTAGGATTTTTAGCATATTTTACTTTGGCTGTAAGTTGGCTTCGGCAAGTTTCATAGAAAACTATTGCAGCTCAAGGAGTTTCAGCAAGCACTGGCAAAACATTTGAATACAAAAGCTTTTGAAGGTCTGATGTATTTGCAGCATCTCAACAACAAGTGTTCCATTATCATTAAAATGATGCCATTAGTCATGAATATTTACAATCAAAGGTGGATCTGCTGAGGTGGAGGTATCACAAAGGTAATTTTTTGCCTACCATGCACTTTTCTTACCTCATCTTATCATTACATCTGTACATCTAATTGATTTTTTCAGATATCTGTTTCACAACTAGTAAAACAAAGCAAAAGTACAAAAGATTATGCGGGAGAAGGTGTAGTTTGAATTTATCACACCAAATCACACATGCAACAAGGAGAAGAAGACCTGTAATGCTTCTCTCTTTGCTCAGTGTATGCACACAGTGCCTGAAATATTGAATAATTAGGTTTGCTGACCCAAACCAACTGTGACAACACCTCCAAGAGTTCAGTGGCAGTGGCTTCCTTCAGTGTGAATTCAATGGACCAAATTTTCCTGGATGGTTCTTGAAACCAAAGTGCCAGGGTGTTGGGGTTTTGTATTGGTACAGTTTTAAACAGATTCTTGTGTGAGGTTCCGCTGCTCCCACAAGCCAAACGTTCTTGTTGGGAAATGTTCTCTGTGCCAGTGATCTCAGAAGGAGAATCTGGCCTACAGATCAAATTCCCCAGCTCCCAGCTTTCTTTTGTTTTGAGAGGCAAGCAGGCATTCCCTAGTAAAGACAGTTTTTTAAGTACTGGAGAGGCAGGGGTGCACAGCAGGAAGTTCAGCCTCAGCAAAGGAAGTTTTTCATTAAATCCTGATATCTGATGTGAGTGTATTGATGTCATCAATGGACTCACATTGTTCAAAACCACACAAGTTTAAATTTAATAAAAGGTCTGTAAATTGTGTCCCTCAAGAGCTGGTGACATTTTAGAGAGACCATGGGTTTCTAAGAAACTTCCTCTAACTCATAGATATAAGTTCTGGAACTTAGGGTTTAACTGACGTTTGGCGTAGGGACCTTCTTTTTGATGATTGTTTCTTTTGATGACATCCACAATAGAAGTTACAAGAATCCTGTGTACTACCAAAAAGCACAGGGGCTTATTTGCTGGGGAAATGAGAAAGGATGGTAAGAATCTTGAGGGGAAATTGCTTATCAGCTTTACATGGATATTCTTCAATTCTTGAATATATTAGAAAGATATTTTTCTATTACTGCTGCCCTCTCCTTGGCATCAGGGACCAAGATGTGCACAAGTAATGGGTTTGCTTCTGCTACTGAAACTAGTAATATTGGGTTCCTTATTGATGTCATTGAGAAACAAATCTCTCCCATTTGTGAGTAGAAAACAGATAACCCAAACCCCTATTCCTAAGAAAAAAATAATCTGAACAATTTGCTCAAATAATACAGAATTTGGAATTATAGAATCATAGTATGGATTGGGTTGGAAGGGACTTTTAAAGGTCTCTAATACAAGAACCCAGCCAAGGACAGTGACACTTTCTGCTATTACAGGTTGCTCTGTGTCCCATCCAACCTGTCCCTGAGCACTTCCAAGGATGGGGCAGCACCAGCTTCTCTGGGCAACCTGTGCCAGTGCCTCACCATCCTCACAAGAAGGAATTTCTTCCTAATACCCAATCAAAACCTGCATTTTTTTGGTTTGAAGCCATTCCCTGTGTCCTGTAAATAGTCTTTCCCCATCTTTCTTGCAGGCTCCCTTCAGGTACTGGCATGTTCCAAGGAGATGCCCCCCAAAGCCTTCTCTTCTCCAAACTATACAAGCCTAATTGTCTCAGCCTTTCCTCACAGGAGAGATGCTCCATCTCTCTGACAGCCTTGGAGGCCTCTCTCTGGACTGGTTCCAGCAGGTACATGTCCCTGCAGTGCTGGGACCCCAGAGCTGGATGCAGCCCTGCAGGTGGGGTCACCTCACTGAGCGTGCTGCCCTCGCTGCCTCTGGTGCAGCCCAGGTGTGACAGAACCTTTCCACAGTCACTGTGACAACAAAGAGAAACTGGGTCAAGTTCGCCCTGCAGGAATCCTGATGGAGCCAATGAGTTGTGGTTGCACAAAGGCTCGATCTGGACTGAGATGTGGCTAATTTCTTGCCCAATTGAAGGGTTGACAGGTGAACTCCTGCAGATTTAGAAAGAATGCTTTCGGAGGTTACCACCTTCCTGTTGATTTCCCCTCCCAGCTGAGTCACTACCACAAATACTGAGCTGCACTAATCAGGCATATGAATATTTCTAATCAACTGCAGAGCAAAGACTGACAGATTCCTGGACAGAAAAAAACTAGCATAAACTGGGCCTATTTGAAAAATTGTGTATTTGAGAGAAATCAGATGTAAGAAGCAAGATGCAGTGGTAGTGATTCATACAGTACCTTACACAATAGCACTTACATAAGTATTCTGATGCAGTAGTGAAGTCTTAACCTCAGAAATCAGCAGTCTCCAAAGAACTGTTCACTCTGGAAACAGGCTGTGCCAAACTGTTCCTAATTCATAACTGTCACATGGTTTTTGTGAAAATATAACTTTTAATACTTTTAAAGCATGCAATTAACAAGCTTTTGAAATTTTTTTTTCTCTACTTTCTTAGGACTTGAGATATATAATTTGATCCAATGTAGAAGACTTGAGAGCCACTGATCTACGTTATTTTCCTACTTTCTTCTTAGTTCCTCCTTAGGTCCAGTATAAAACCCATCCCCTAAACCCAAGGCATGCAGAAAACAAATACCCTGACAGTTTTTTGTTTCCCAGTAAGAATAAAATTTTAATTGCATATCTTCGTGCTGTTTTCAGCTAGAGTAGAGTTAGTTTTCTTTGCAGTGGCCGGTGTGGGGCTGTGTTTGGATTTGTGCTGAACACAGGGTTGATCACACAGACATGTTTTTGTTGTTTCTGAGCAGGGCTGCACAGAGCCAAGGCCTTCTCTGCTTTTTATTAACCCCACTGGTGAGGGAGCTGGGGGTGCCTGGAAGGGTGGGAGGGAACACAGTCAGGGCAGGTGACCCCACTGACCAAAGGGACATTCCAGACTGTGTGGAATCAGGGTCAGTGTATAAAGTGGGAGAAACAGTAAGGAAAAGGAGGACATTTGCAGTGATGGTCTGTTACGGTGGTCACAAGGGTTGCAGGTGAAGAGAGGAGACAAGAATGTCGACCTCATGTTCAGAAGGCTTGATTTATTATTTTATGATATATATACTACATTATAACTATACTAAAAAGAAATAGAAGGAAAGGTTCTCAGAAGGCTAGCTAAGCTAAGAATAGAAAAGAATTAATAACAAAGATCTGTGTCCCAGCAGAAAGCGAGAGCCGCTCTGCTGTGAGTGGTCAGTAAATCCAAACATCCACAGGAGACCAATCATGGATCCACCTGTTGCATTCCACAGCAGCAGATAACCATTGTTTACACTTTGTTGCTGAAACTTCTCAGCTTCAGCAGGAAAAAATCCTAAGAAAGAATTTTAATGAAAAGATGTCTGTGACAATGGCATTTGTCCTTCCTAAGTCACCTTTACTCATGACAGAGTCTTGAACTCCTGAAGAAGGCTGAACTCCTGCCTGTTCATGGGAAGCAGAGAATTAACTCCTGCCTGTTCATGGGAAGCAGAGAATTAATTCCCTGTTTTGTTTTGCTTGTGTGCATGGCTGTTACTTTCCTCATTAAACTGTCCTTATCTCAGCCCATGACTTTTGTAGCTTTTGCCCTTCTGATTTCCCGCTTTCCCCCCCTCCCCCTTCCCCACAAGTTCCGCTTGTGTGGGAGTGAGCAAGGAGCTGTGTGGGGCTGAGCTGCCAGCTAGGGTTAAACCATGACAAACTTTTTTGTTGGTTTCCCTGTGGAGAGCCAGATTATATCCTCAGGGATATAATCTGATCCTTAGAAAATCCCAGAGTGTCCTGGATTGGAATGGACCTTAAAGATCATCCAGTTCCATCCTGTCTGCCATGGCCAGGGACATCTTACAGTAGACCAGGCTGCTCAGAGCCTCATCCAGCCTGGCCTTGAACATTTCCAGGGATGAGGCAGCACCAACTTCTCTGGATAGCCTGTGCCAGTGCCTCACCACCCTCCAAGTAAGGATTTTTTTTGTAATATCTAATCAAAGCCTACTTTCTTTCAGTTTGAAGCCAACACCCCTTGTTCTGTCACTACGTGCTCTTGAAATAGTCCCTTCTGATCTGTCTTGCACTGGAGATCCTTGCTTTCAGTGATCTTCTGGTATGCTTAGACCTGAAATTATCCTTCAAACTTGGAATTATCTTTCTAGTAAATTTCACCTGCCATCCCAGAAAAGGCTTAAATCTCCTGCAACATTCAAAGGTAATTTTGTTCTCTGCTGGAATTACAAGGAGTGGGGACAAGTGCATGTTGTGACATTTTGTCAGATGACGTTTGTTCCTAGCACAGGAAGTTAAATTCAGTTTAGCCACATACTGAGCTACATCTTCAATCCTCTGCAGGTGCTGTGTGCAGGTCACGGGATTTCCAGGCACAAAACCTAAAAGAAAAAGGAATCCATGACCGCTTAGATCTTATCCTCCTTAGCAAATACTTAGGAAGCGCTAGAAGTACAAAGTGTAAGAAGTATTTTAATAATGATATTAAGACCTTTCCTATCTTAGGATTACTGCATTACTTTGTGATGGCAGAAAAGGAGATACTGACATCCCAGAGGATGGAAGCAAGAGACTCAATAATTCATCCCCCTGCTTTAGAGGAATCTTCAAAATGACTGGGAATTGCTGCATCAGTGTCAGTGGGAACACAGAATTTATAAAGCAGACTGTAATGCCATAAAATGTATCTCTAAGGCATCTCTGCACAGCTGGGTGAAGCTGAAAAAGCAATAAAGCTTAATTAAATAATTCAGCTACTTAATAAAAGAAGCATGGTGAAGGCCTTGTGGCACAAGCTTCACCATGCCCTGGCAGCTAAAAAAAAAAGATCTCTTCAGATGTTTTTATTGATGCCAGTATGGCTTGAGCCAATCATTTCTAGCTGGTGTGGATGAACCTACCAAGCTGAAATAACCCTTTCTCTGGCTGAATATGTGTAGGTAATTGGCTAATTGCAAGCCTCAAACAGCATTATAATTGCTTGAGAGTGTCAATTTGGGAATATTTATTAAAAGTATATTGAACATAATTCTGATAAGCCACTAGAATTCTGAAGGAAAACATAATTATTTAAGGGATTGGTACGGGTTTATGCTACAATTTCTGTTATTTGCCTCTAGATGGTGCTCTCACATTGAGATGAAACAGCTTTTATCACAACTCTCAAAATTAATGAATAATAGCTAAACATTTCTCTCAAAGTCAAAATTGTCAATGTTTTCCAAAGAGCAAGGAAAAAAACTTGCTGGAATGCGTCCAAGTGTGCCATATAGTAGTTTCAGATCACTGATGTCCCCCAGATGGCTTGAAGAAGGGATTTTAATTATAGGAAAATCAGAACTAAAGTCACACAATACTTCATAAAAATGTAAAAATTCTAAAAAAATCTAAAGCATTTGTCAAGTAATACCTTTATGATTAAATAACATCATTCCAAATGGGTGATCATCCAGCATTACAAACTGGAAAACAAAGGCAAAAGGATTTAGCAGTGAAGCTCAGTGTTTTACTGCAAGGTCAGAGCCCACTGCTCCTTGTGTGATTTGTGCATATTTCTACTCAACGTTCTCCTTCACATGATGCAAGCATTATGCCAGAAAGTAGAGGATTTATGTGATTTATGTGTCTCAGAGATTTCTCATCATGTGCACTGTGTTTGAGCAGGAGGCAAGGTTTTACATCATCTAAAAATGATGTGAATTCTTCTGGACCCTTTTCTCTTTTCAACAAGCAAATCACCTTACTTGTGCACATTCCTTTCCAGGTGTCCTTCACCAGTAAGAATCTTTCTCAGTCCTACCATTTGCTCCCTAATTCCTCTGCCAAGTGTACCTGTGACACACAGAGGAGCATTTTGGTTAACAATGAAACAGAGGAACATTTTGGTGGCCAGCTGATAAGTGTGAAATTGAAATTGACTCTTACAGTGTGAGTAGTTTTGCCTACTTTTTGTGGTTACTTAATATCCATCCTAAACTTTTTTTTTGCCCTCTCAGCCCTGTAGAGACAATTATGCAGGGCTACTCTGGTTCCTTTCCTTGCATATTTCATCTGGTTCATTTCTTTCTAGGCTCACATTAGACAAAATCCTAGTGAGACACATCATTCTTTATTCCTTTACTTCTTTTCCTGGATTTTAAGCTTCTGTTCATACCAGCTGTTCCAGTTCTAGGTAGAATGGAACACCCAACTGCTCATGACGAAGACCAGGATATGGCTGTCACTGTTCACACACAAAAAGAGTTTTTGCTTTCAGGCAGCATGAGATCAGAGCTGTAAATTATACAAAGCTGGCATTTACTGTTCCCTTTACCTTAACACACAAATGTATTAAACAAAAGCAACAGAGACTCCAGTCTCAGCAGGCAGCCGGCCACTCAGGGCCACAAGTCCCTGAACACCAATGTCAGCCTTTTCCCTGGGAAACAAAACTCACCAGCCCAGGTTCTTGATGTCACTTTGCAGGAGGTGCTTGGCACTGTGAAAGCAGCTCGACTTGGCAGTGGTGGCAGCTTGGGTCTTGGATAGAAGCACCTGTGTATTCTTCTCCAGACCTGGATTCCACAGGGCACACAGCTTCCTTTTCCATCTTCTTTCCCAGAGGAGATGTCTGTCCAGACAAGCCAGCCTTGTGCCTCACCTGCTTGGCTTCCGACATTTGGGCATCGCCTGCTCCTGTGCCCTTAGGAGGTGATATTTCCAAAGCGACCAGCACTGATGGACCCCAGTACCTTCAAAAATGTTTTCCCCAGAGACCTTGCTTAGCAGCTCCCTGAGCAGCCTGAAATCTGGTCTCTTCATGCTCAGAGCTGAGGCTTTGCTGGTGTCCTTTTCCTCTTGTCAGAGGTTTGAGCCTCCATTTATTTGTGGTGGCTGTAGCCAAGAGGGCTGCCAATCCCCGCATGGCCCAGAGCACGTGGGGGTCAGACAGCAGCCAGGCTCTAGCGGGGCTGAGTGGGAGAGTCCTGGGCTGTGGGGGGGCTCCTCCCTTACTGGGAGGAGGCTTCCTGGGGAGGAAGAAGGCTCTGGCATGAGCCACAAGGCCTGGTGCGCATTTGCCTGCTGCTGATGGGAGGGAAAGAAAGAGGAAGAGTTCATTGGGGCCCAGCCTCAAATGATGTTCTGCTGCTTCTGGTTCTTCTCAGAACTTTGGAGAGGAGTCATCTCTGTCCCTGACACCCGCCAACCCTTGGAATGCAGACGGGGGCCTGTGTGTCACTTCAGCAGACACACCAAGAAGCCCTTGTCACTTTGAAAGGCCCAGCTGTTGTTTCACTGTTGCATTTCTTGGCTCGATAAAGCCCCTCCTGTGCGCACTACAGACTGTGCTTGAAGACACAAAAGTACCATCCTGGAGGAAAGGCATGGAAAGCTTGACAAAGGCTGAAGGGAGCACTCTGATTTCCCTTTTTCCCAAGAGGTTGCTTTAGCTGAAGTTGCTGACAAGGATCAGACTTGACATACCGCAATGAGTTTGTTGTTGTTTTATTTCTCGGGTCCTCAGTACATTTGCTAAGTGGACAGAGGCTCCGGCAAGGCATCAAAAATGCCTGCCCTGCATCCAAGGGTGGAGCAAGATCTCCTCCAGCTCTGGCCTGTCCGCAGAGTGCTTGGCCAAATGCCAGCGGATCAGATGCTGGCACTCTAGGGAGAGAGGGCAGACAGCGCTGGTCACTGGCAGAAGGCTCCTGCCCAGCTGCCCCCAGTGCCCACGGGACCCGAGCCACACTGTGTGTACTCGGGGCTGCGCCGGCCTTCCGACTGACTCTGGCCTGTGCAGGAGAGTGGCATGGTGGGACATGGCCGCATCCTTCGGCTGCACGTGCCACACTGACCCATCAGCACGGGCCACCTCCTGCAGCCGGCCTTGGGGGCAGATTGATGTTGCGTGGAGCTGTGTGAGGGACCCACCTGGCTGTGTGCCGCCATCTGCCAAAGCCCACCAACCTGGAGAGACCTGCTGCCAGAAGAAGAGGTGCCCTAGAACGATGTCGTGGTCGTCCTTGAAGGGGAGGTTCCCACAGACCATGACATACAGCAGCACACCCAGGGACCAGATGGTCACTGCATGGTCGTGGCAGCAGCCAAGACAGATCCATTCAGGCAGGCTGTATGCGTGCGTTCCTAGGGAAGACAGGCAGTGCTGTCCAGATTACAGCAACCTGAGGCCTTGCACTCTGCTGCTAGAGGAATGGAGAAAAATGCCTTTGTGATATCAGTACTTCACTGCCTCGGACTCCAGCTACTACTGGAGATCCATCATGTCCAACACAGCAGTGTTCAACTGTGGAGTGACTTTGTTCAAGGCATGATAGTCCACAGTCAATCTCCATTCCCTTCAGATTTGCTAACAGGCCAGATGGGGCTGTTGAAGGGTGAGTTGGACTTGCTGACCACCCCTTGGCTCTCCAGCTCCGGGATCATCTTATGGATGGGAGTCACAGCATCTCCATTTGTTCAGTACTGACAGCGTTGCACTGTCAAGGGGGCAATTTCCACTTGTTGCTTTTTCCCCTTCAGAAGTCCTACTGCAGACAGGTTCTCTGATAGTCCAGGCAAGGCATTCAATTTCTTAATGCCCTCTGTCTAACAGCAGCTATCCTAAATGCCCTCCTGAGTTCTTCTGGGTCTTCGAAATATCCACTTCGAAGGAAGTCTATGCCTAGAATGCATGGGGCCTCTGGGCCAGTCACAATGGCATGTTTCTTCCATTCATTTCTAGTCAGACTCACCCCAGCTTCCAACAGGGTCAACAGCTGTGATCCTGCTGTCACCCCACCAACAGAAACAGGTTCTGCCCCCACGTCTTGATGACATTAGCACTGCGCACCACTGTTGACCAAGGCCTTGTATTTTTGTGGTTCTACTGTGCAGGCCAACGAATCCACAGTGTCCAAAAGATGCGGTTTTCCATGGCCTCTACCTAGGCAGACGCAGAGCCCCCCTAGTCTTGGTTATCCTTCTCTCCCTGGGCATACATTCTAGAGGTTTCTCCAAGGGGATGTCATCTTATTTTGCTGTGAGAAATGGATTTGTAAAGGGTTCTCAAAACCTGAGAGAAAGTTCACACAGTCTTGTACACCTGTATGCAAACTCAGAGATGAGGTGTCGTGCCTTAGGAAGGCCATGGAATAGTGAGGACTTTGTTGAGAAAGAGATTGAACTAAAAACAAGTTTCAAATAATGGCCTTGCAAAAAGACCAGATATTTTGGAGAATTAGAACTGTGAAAGATGCATTGTAGCAAAATCACATGGGGTTAAATAATAAGTGATTGATGTTAGAAGTATTAGTAGCATTGTGTGGCAAAAGCTAATAGGCTGAAAAAACATATATAAGGTATTTGTCCTGGTTCAGAGCAAATTTTGGAGACAACCCCCAAAGGGTCTCCTCTAGGAAAGCAGATTCATTTGGCCCCTCCCCACAACCGGTCCAGGAGAAAATACCTCCTTGGAAAAAAGTGGAAAAAAACCTGTTTATTAAAAAATAAAACCTAAACAATATTAAACAATAATCCCCCTTGCTGCTCCAAGAGATGACAAACTGAGAAAGTTCCCTCCCCGGGTTGCAGTTCAGCTCACTCAGGCTCTTATCAGTCCCTCTGGTGCTGGAGATGTCCCGGGCCAGGCCCGGCCTAGTGGGCCACAGGTGCTAGCTGCCGGTGCTCTTCTGGGTGTTCAGTCCAGGGCAGGTTTCAAGAGGTCCAAAGAAAAGGGGAAAAAGAAAAAAAACCACAGTCCAGGGAACTTCTTTGCCTCAGCAAGCTAAAACTAACTAAAAGCAAAGGAGAACTCTGTCCCGCTGTCTGTTCATCCACAGACAACACAGTCGAGGAGCAGGAATGTGGAGGAGTGAGTGCAGTGTCTAAAACAAACTGCATGCTTCTTCTCTCCCCCCTTCACTCTCTGCAACGAGTCTTAAAGGTGCAAAATGTATTATTCAGCATAAACAGAACAAGACGTTTACAGATAAAAACATCATATAGTCAACCAAGGACAAATTCCTCTCTCTTTCTCCCTCTCTTTTCTATTCTTTTCCTCTCCCTAATTCCTTTCACACATTTGCTGTGGTCATTCTATAAAGGTGCATTTGTTTTGATTGGTACTACAATCCCCTTTCTGTGTTGTCTGTTTAACTCCGACATCAGTTAACGAACCATCACCTACCCCGTTGGTATGAGCAGATCGTGACATTAAATTGGTGTCATAGACAGGATTCTGATAGATAGAGGGGTCTGCAGGGTTGTTTGTAGTCTGTAACAGGGGAAGGATGGTTTGCTTCAGCCACGCCTAGCCCCTCATCCGGAAAGGGTTGAACGAAGCTGGAAAGCAAGGAAAGCTCTTTGAATCTCCTGCAAACTGCACACGTCCAGGTGAAATACACCCTCATACTCTACTGAGGGTTTTGTCTTTAGAATTTCCCAAAAGATCTCTTAGTGCAAAAGGGGAAACTGTTTTTGTCTATATGTGAATTTGGACTGTCTGGGAAGGAAGGGACAACTTGAAGGAACTAAGCAGAGACTCCTAGGCAGATTTTGTCTCTTCACCCAGCCATGGAAGCAAAGGGGAACATAGCAAAGGCTGTGAGATTGTCTAACTTCAGTTTGCACCTCCATGTTGTGGTTTTGGTCCCTTCATAAAATGACTGAAAACTCTAGTGCAGAAGTTAAAGCTGAATTTTCTGCTCTGCTTGCTAAATACAATGCCAAGCCTTCTCCAAGGGGGGAGGTTTGGGCAGAGAACAACTGGTTTAATTTAGGATATGTTATAGATAGAATTTGTTCTTTACAACATGAAGCAGAAGTTAAACTGGGCAAAAATACGACCATCCAATGCTCAGTTTTGGGAGCTTGTCTCACAGCAGCCATAGAAATCTATTTTAAGCGAAGAAATGAGGAAATAGCAAGAATAGATTCCCTTCAAAACCTAATTGAAATTTTGCAAAAAGAATTAAAGGAAGATAGAAATAAGATCTATATGTTGCGAGCTGCCCTTAGAGAGGAACTTGCTTAGAATTCACATCATACTGATTCCTCTACAGAGGCAGAGGAAAAGGAAACTCCTCACATTAAACAAATCTATCCCCATAAGGAACTTGAGGCAGTTAAAAATTGGGGAGAATACTGCTGTCCTCGCTTGAGACCCTTGGTTCAAACAGAATAGAACTAAATTAATGGTGAGGATCTTGACCCACATATCACAACTAAACAAACACCATTCAGTGCTACCGAATTAGCTAAGCTGAAAAAAGAATTCGGGCACCTCCCACAAGAATTGGAGACAGATTATGTCTTCTGAGTGTCCTTCAGTGGTGGAGATCAAATTAAATTAACTGAACAGGAGGCCAGTGGGTACTGGGGACATGGAGTCTTCTTAACAGCGGGAGATAAGCGTGACACATGGTCCCTGACACAGTGCACGGCATTTTGGGCCGGGGGAATTAATCCTTTGGAAAGGGGTGACCCCCTGGCAATTGTTGGCACCCCTGACCAGCTCTTAGAAAGTGTCTTCAAAGCCGCCTTCCTGCAAATGATTCATGAAAAGAAATTACTTCCTGGTTTTGAATGCCCAATGCAATTACCTGCAAAGCCAGAACTAATGAGCAATTGAATTCGTGAGCTTCCAGAAACGCTTAAACCTACAGCAATGACTGTACAGAAAACCATAACGGCTTTGAATCCTGTAGAAAGACTAGATAGATTCCTCAGGAACTCCACTGACCAAAGTGGATCTAGAGATCCTGGCTTCACTCTGGACTCTTTACCCACACAGCCCTCAGCTTCTCTATCTGATTCACCTGCCAGTAGCCATAAAGTTTGGACATCAGGTGAAATTGCAGTAGATATGATTAATTATTGTAGACAATATGGACCTATAAAAACTCTGGAGGAGAAATCAGAAAAAACAAAAGGTGTTTGGTTTATTGGGGCTCCTCAAAGTGAAAATATAGAGAAGGGAAAACAGATCTCTAATCGCCACCATTGGTGGTTGTTGGGAATTAAAAAGGGCGTCCCCAAAGAGGTTATGGATGGTTTGCCCCTTGATAAATTGCAGAAAATAATAAATAATTGGCACCAGCGAAAACCGAATCTATCGGCTCAACCAGTGCACCCCTCCCTTCTCAGGAACCAAAACTAACCCTCCCCCAGCATCTCTCACAGAACAGAGGCAGTGAACAAAAACCAGCAGGGTTTTCGGGAAACAAATCTCTCTGCCGCTTACAGGTGGGCAAAGGGGCGGAGCTTGGGTTTATTTATGAATGCTCACTAAAAATAAATCAGGAGATATATTAATTCTAGCTATCACGGGCCTCAAAAGGCTACTAGTAACCTTTTTGATTGACACTGGGGCTCAAATCTCTGCACTAACAAAAAAGGATGCCCAGAGGTGTGGAATTGTTCCAACTAAGAGACAATGCTGTGTTCTTAATGCTCTGGGAACTACAGAATCTATCAATGTTGCCTTAGTCAAACTGACACTCCCTGGAGATGAGCATCAACTAGTCATCAAAATGGTAATTGGGAACATTCCAAATAATTGATTAGGAATGGATGTCCTTGCTGGGAGGCAGTGGGAAGACTCTGAGGGATTTCTGTGGTCTTTTGGCACACTGTCACTTAACATTAGGCTGCTTCAAACCACACCCTCCCTATCCTTGAATAAAACAACTAATGTAAAACAATACCCTCTACCTTCTGGTGCCAGAGAAGGTAACAAAGAAGTTCTACAGGACTTGAGAAACCAAGGGGTAATAATTCACACACATTCTCCTTTTAATTCACCGGTATGGCCAGTCTGAAAAGCCAATGGAAAGTGGAGATTAACAGTAGATTTTCTCAGGCTTAATGACAACACAGACCCTCTTACAGCAGTGGTCCCAAACTTAGCTGAATTAATAACATCAATTCAAGAAAAGGCTCAATTAATCATGGCGATTATAGATGTCAAAGACATCTCCTTTATGATACCTATACAGCCAGAAGATATGGACCATTTTGCCTTCACATGGGAAAGGACAGCAATACACTTTTGCTAGACTTCCCCAAGGCTACAAATACTCCCCCACTTTGGCCCACCATGCTATAGCCCAGGAATTAGAAAAAATACCCAAACCTGACCCTGTAGCTGATAATCAATACATTGATGACATTCTGGTGGGGGTGGGGGTTGGGGGGGGGAGATGAAATAGAGGTAGTCGGGAAACATCAGCAGAAAATAATCTCTCACTCAGAAAGTCATGATTTGCACATGCTCCCAGAGAAAATTCAGAATCCGTCTCAGGAAATGAAGTTTTTGGGAATTTAGTAGAAAGGAGGTATGATGTATTCTACCTGATACCCTAACCTCTTTAGATCAGATTCAAATGCCTGAACCCAGGAAAGACCTCCAGCAAGCTCTAGGGCTATTAGTGTTCTGGAGAAAACACATTCCTGATTTCTCAATAATTGCTAGGCCACTTTATGACTTGCTGAGGAAAAGGATGAAATGGGATTGGACTCCTTCTCAGGAAGAAGCATTGCAATTACTGATTTTTGAGGCAACAGCTCACCAAGCACTAGACCCTATCCATTCCACAGATCCCTTTCAGGTGGAATGGGGATTTGCCTCCTCAGGGCTATCAGTACACATTTGGCAGTGGAGTTCCGAGGGTCCAATGGGGCCTCTTGGTTTTTATTCCTGTGGTTTCAAAGATGCTGAGAAAAGATACACTACCTGGGAAAAGGGGTTGCTTGTGGTTAGCTTAGCTCTCCTAGAAGAGGAAAAAAATGCACGACAACAGCCTATAGTATTAAGACGCCCTTTCAAAGTTATCAAAATTGTTACTAATAGGATCCCCCTCCACCTGATGGGGTAGCCCAAAGGGCCTCAGCTGGAAAATGGTATGCTCAGATGGAAGCCTACTGTAATACAGTCTCAGTAACGGAAGATGCTGCTAAAAATCTAGCAATCCAAGACAGTGAGAGCCTGGCTAGCAGCCAAGATAAATCTGGCTCTGTAATCAAAGCTGCCCTTCCTTTCTCCCCCAAACTAGCAGCAAGTTCTTGGTTCACAGATGCCTCTGCAAAACAGGAAGGGAAGGTATGGAGATATAGAGCAGCTGCCTTACACATTTCATCTGGTGAAAGAATCATTACCGAAGGGGAAGGCAGCACTCAGGCTGGGGAACTCATAGCTGTTTGGAGTGTTTTCCAACATGAGGCACAGAACATTTCTCTTGTCTGCACCTACACCGACTCTTATGCAGTGTACAAAGGTTGTACTGAGTGGCTTCCTTTTTGGCAGTAAAATGATTGGGAAGTTCACAGAATTCCAATATGTCCAAAGGAAAAGTGTCAAGAAATTTTAGATGTCACAAGTCAAGGAAATTTTGCTGTTGATTGGGTAGCTTCTCACCAAACAGATGGAAATCTAGCAGGAGAGTGGAATAATAGAGCTGATGAACTAGCAAGGCTCAGCCCCCTGAAAAAGGAACTAGTTACTGAGGACTGGGATCAACTATTAGAATGGCTGCATGTAAAAAGGCAGCACACAGGTGCGAAAGATTTGTACAAAGAAGCTCATGCTCGTGGTTGGCCGGTTACCAGTGAAAAGTGTAAAACATGCGTATCAGTCTGCAAGCAATGTCACAGGTGACTGGAGAGGCATCCTTTAGAAGATGACCCTCTGCATTTAAGAAAGGGTAAAGGCTTATGGGATGTGTGGCAGGTAGACCATATCGTCCCTTTTAAGAAGTCAGAAGTCAGTTGGTTCAGGTTGATGCTTTTAGAAGAGCTACAGGTGATAATACGGTTAAAGCTTTGCAAGGGTGGTTTGGAACTTTCCCAAAGCCACAGGAAATTCAATCTGATAACAGTTCCCACTTCACTGCTAGAGGTGTACAGCATCGGGCAAAAGGTCAAGGAATTAAGTGGGCTTTCCACACCCCTTACTACCCTCAAGCTAACGGGATCTTAGAAAGGACCAATTGGGTTTTGAAAGGACTTTTGAAGCCACAGGAAGGAAATTGGGACATTCATTTATGGGAAGCTGTTAGAAGAGTGAACAGTAGATGGGGGTGAATGGATGTCCCAAAATCACTGCCTTTTGCCCAAAAGCTCCAAGCGTCATTCCCTCACTACAAGGACCTGATGATTCAAAAAAATCCAGCACATTACCCTGGACAACCCGTTCTGGTGGACCTCCCTACTGTAGGGGAAGTAGCACTAGTGCTGAAAACCCCTCTGAATAAATACGCATGGGTAGCCTCTGATGCTCTAGGGAAAGAGCATTGGATAAATACACTCTGGATAATCCCATCATTTTAACTCTTTTCTGCCTCTCAGTTGCAGGATTTCTGTTGTTTTTACTTTTACAGAAGAACACCCTGAGGGACATGAGAATCATCTGAACCATGATAACACTGGTAATACTTTTCTGCATCCTACCATAATTCCATGGACAGGATCCTGCTGAGTGGTTGTGGTCTGAAGCCACCTTTCATCACACTAATGTTCTAGGAGTGTATCCCAAGGGTGGCCACCCAAACCTAGAGCCTATAGTGCTGCATGACTCTGAGGTATATCATCCAAGTGAGTGGGGATGGGATCAGAAGGCCTGGACTAGAACCCTAACTGGAACAATTGGTGAGTTGATTGTGGAAGCATGCAGAAAAATGGAGGGATCTCTCTATGAGAAAGCCACCTCCATTACAGTTGCAGAAAATTTTATGGAACCAGTTGGGAAAAATGATCTGGATATCCCTCCGCAAGACTGTGTCCTACAAACAAGTGGGAGTGTGCCAAACAAATTCCCCTTACTCTGTGTTGCCGCCAGTAGTATGTTGGTAATTACACTCTAGGTCCCAAAACGAACAATGTTGCAAGTACAAAACATTGTAAAAGTGAACCAATTGATTGCTGTCATAATTTTACTTTAGCTAAACCAACTTATGTGACATGCCACAGGCAAAATGACTTGACCTACCTGTTAGGTTGAAAAGGCTTAGTTCATAAATTTAAGATAGACACTATAACAAAACCCACACTGAGTAGAGTAGTTACATCCCCGTGGATAGAAGGGACTGAGACAACAAAGCCCACATGGGAGTGGCCTCAGAATAACATCTGCTAACACCCTTGAGACCTGTGGCTCCATCTCAGTGGGGCCTGTGCACTTCATGGAATACGTACCAATTCAGTGACTGTGCCCATAAAAGTTTACATGGGATAACAGGACGTATTAACAGCTTTAGTTTCGGAGAGCTCCATATCTTGGTCTTTAGCGTCTCTTGTCACCTACATCTTACCAAAAAGCTTTTCCACTATGTCTGGCAAGGAGAAGCTGTGCCAGTACAGAAAACATCTCCAATACTGTTCTAGAGGTTGCATGCAGGTCTGCAGAGTGTTTTGCAAGAAGCAAAAGAAGGTTGTCCAAAACGCCTTCCATTTGGATGTTCATGTGATTGGAAAAGGCAGGAGAGTGGAAAGGTACTGTTTTCTATCAGTTTGCAAGCTGTGCACATAATCCCAGTGTTGTGTGGCTTCGTTCTTCGCCTTTCGGAAGCTGCCGCTCTCTCTGGCTCTTTTGATGCAACTCTTAACCAGACCATATCTCTGGAAAAATTTGCAGTGGCACAAATCAAGCCCTTCCTGGGAAATGTACTGAAATGGTTCACAAGTTATTCCCATTCACTGTTGCTAACCTCTGCTGTCTAGCTGTCAGATATATTTGGGACCATGTTGAAAGAATTCTAGACAATGTAGTGATGCTAAACTATTGAGTAAACATAGGTCTTTTCCATAGGTGTCAGGGAGAATTATTCCTATTGGTAAAAATGATAGAAAACAATGCCAGCATGGCAGGAAAAAAGTTACAATTGAATGAAGACGCCCAGAATTCTTCTTTTGAAGTTACACAGAATCAATATTTTCTAAAGAAGGTTGTGAAACTTATTGAGAAGTAGGAGTACATTCCACATGATTGGTGCACAAGTTCATATTTCCAACTTACAAAAAACATATTATTAAAAGAAAAATGTTCTGCCTTGTAGAAAAGTAACCCGTTAGTATTTTTATCAAAGGTAGAATTAGATCTAGTATTCCTACGAGACAGTAGTAGTACTACGAAAAGTCTTTTAGCATCTATTGAACTACAGGAAACTTGAGAAAGCAGAAGAGTGTCTTTCCCTGCTGCAGGCTGTACTTCCTATTTACTAAGTACTGCTTCAACATTGTCTAAAGAAAACTTGTCAAAGTTTTCACTATTGCATACAAACAACTGTAACTATTCATTCTGTTCCAGCTAATTTAACCTAGCAAGTACGAGTCACACACTCTAGTGGAATATTCTAATGCATAGATGGAGTATAGCATCACTAATAAATGGGGACTCTGGACAAAGGAGCAAATGCAAATGAATTTCAGGGAAGGAAATTATTGGAGAGCTAACTGCAGTCCCTCAGCTTCACAAGAAATGATGTCTGGTAATCCAAACCAGAAACAAATAGAACTCCATTTTCAAATGGGTTGCATCTATGCTCCTCTGTTCTTCCTATATGAAGAAACTGTGTATTCAATCAACCTTTAAAATGGGATGGCTAAAGACCTTAGATGCCTCCAGTATTTTTTTCCAGAAACAACTGTCTCTAAAACTCTCTAAAACTGAGTTTTTCCCTTAAGATGCCATCATTTAAAAGAGCACCTTTTCATGTAACAGAGTATTTCAAACATCATTTACGCATTTAGACTAAAAGTAACACTTTTCCTAGTAATCTTTCATTTTTTGCAGCTCAGGACTAACATAGGCAGCAAAGAAGAGAACAGACCACAGCTATTTCTGGAGCATCTTGAACAAATGCCCTTGCTTATGTTCTAATCATTCACTTCACCAAAATACCTAACGATGAAGAAAAGTTTGTGAAAGCATTACTAGTAGTGTGTGCGTTCAGGGGCCTGTGGCTGGAGAGGCCGGTGGGCTCCTGAAATTTGGCACTACACAGGATAGTTCCCAGACCCAAACTGATACCTCTTCCGTTTCAGCCTGGTTTGACAGTGCCAAGCGGCTCCTGCAATCTGCCATCCAGAGGCGGGGCAGGTGACTTTTGTTTGCCAGGGAAAAGGGCCGAGGATTGTGTCCAGGGGCCTACGCCCGAGAGTACCCTGGTAGCTCCTAACATTGCACGATACGCAGGATGGTTCCCAGACCCAAGGTGGCACCAGTGCCAAGTCGGGCTGGTTTGACAGTGCCAAGTGGATCCTGCAATCTGCCATCCAGAAGTGGGGCTTGTGAGCTTTGTTTGCCAGGGAAAAGGGCCGACGTTTGTGTTCAGGAGCCTTCGGCCAGTAGTAGACTGACTTGATCCTGAAAATCCTTGATTCACAGGATGGTTCCCACACCCATGCTGGCATCAGAGCCAAGTCAGGCTGGTTTGACAGTGCCAAGTGGCTCCTGCAATCTGCCATCCAGAAGCGCGGCAGGTGAGTTTTGTTTGCCAGGTAACAGAACCGATTTTACTTGGGAGCCTGAGGCCGGGAATTCCCGGCTGGCTCCTGAAATTCCATGATTCACAGGATGGTTCCCAGACCCAAGTTGGCATCTGTGCCATCTCAGGCTCGTTTGACAATATCAAGTGCATCCTGCAATCTGCCATGCAGAACGGGGGCAGGTGAGTTTTGTCTGCCAGGGAAAAGGGCTGAGGTTTGTGTTGGAAGCCCTGTGACAGGGAGTGGCCTCCTGGCTACTGAAATTCCACAATAGGCAGGATGGTTCCCATACCCAAGCTGGCACCAGTGCCAAGTCGGGGAGGTTTGACAGTGCCTAGTGTCCCCTACAATTTGCCATCCAGAAGCGGGGCAGGTGAGTTTTGTTTGCCAGGGAAAAGGCCAAGGTTTTTGTTCAGGGGCCTGTGGCCGGGAGTGCCAAGCTGGCTTGTGAAAATCCACACTACACAGGAGGTTTCCAAGAACCAAGCTGGCATAAAAGTCAAGTTGGGCTGGTTTGACAGTGCCAAATAGCTCCTGCAATCTGCCGTCCAGAATCGGGGCTGGTGAGTTTTGTTTGCCAGGGAAAAGGGCTGAGGTTTGTGTCTGGGGGCCTATGCCCGAGAGTACCCTGGTAGCTCCTGAAATTCCACGATATGCAGGATGGTTCCCAGACCCAAGCTGTCACCTCTGCCAAGTCGGACTGGTTTGAGAATGCCAAGTGGCTCCTGCAATCTGCCATCCAGAAGCGGGGCACATGACTTTTGTTTACCAGGGAAAGGTCCGAGGTTTGTGTTCGGGACCCTGTTGCGAGGAGTGGCCGGCTTGATCCTGAAATTCCAGGATACGCAGGATGGTTCTCAGACCCAAGCTGGCACCAGTGCCACGTCAGGCTGGTTTGACAGTGCTGAGTGGCTCCTGCAATCTGCTATCCAGAAGCGGGGCAGGTGAGTTTTGTTTACCAGGGACAAGGTCCAAGGTTTGTGTTCGGGACCCTGTGGCTGGGAGTGGCCGGCTGGCTCCTGAAATTCCATGATACGCAGGATGGTTCCCACACCCAAGCTGGCACCAGTGCCAAGTCGGGCTGGTTTGACAGTGACAAGTGGCTCCTGCAATCTGCCATGCAGAAGTGGGGCAGGTGAGTTTTGTTTGCCAGGGTAAAGGGCCGAAGTTTGCGTACAGGGGCCTGTGGCCGGGTGTGCCTGGATGGCCACTGAAATTCCATGACACGCAGGATGGTTCCCGGACCTAAGCTGGGACCAGTGCCAAGTCAGGCTGGTTTGACAGTGCCAAGTGGCTCATGCAATCTGCCATCCAGAAGCGGGGCCATTGAGTTTTGCTTGCCAGGGAAAAGGGACGAGGATTGTGTTTGGGGGCTGTTGGCCGGGTGTGACGGTTCGCTCCTGAAATTCCATGATACGCAGGATAGTCCCCAGACCCAAGCTGGCTCAAGTGCCAAGTCAATCTGGTTTGAGAGTTCCAAGTGGCTCCTGTAATCTGCCACCCAGAAGCGGGGCAGGTGAGTTTTCTTTGCCAGGGAGAAGGGCCGAGGTTTGTGTTTGGGTGCCAGTGGCCAGGAGTGGCCGGCTGGCTCCGCAAATTCCACGATACACAGGATGGTTCCCCGAGCCAAGCTGGCACCAGTTCCAAGTCGGGCTGGTTTGACAGTGCCAAGTAGCTCCTGCAATCTGCCACACAGAAGCGGGACCATTGAGCTTGCCAGGGAAAAGGGCCGAGGATTGTGTTTTGGGGCTGTTGGCCGGGTGTGACGGTTCGCTCCTGAAATTCCATGATACGCAGGATGTTTCCCGGAGCCAAGCTGGCACCATCGCCATGTCGGGTGGTTTGACATTGCCAAGTGTCTCCTTCATTACTCAGTTCAAAGACATCTTGTGTTCAAAGGCATCAATGTTCTCACAGAAGACTGTAAAAACCTGTCTATTTTTGTGGATTTGTTTTATCCATTAACTCTAACTTCTACTTCTGTCCACTGTAGGAGAACATTGACGATAAGGTTGGATGACCTCGTGTGACCTTCCAGAAGTTAAGAAAGAGAAGCCAGTAAAGAAAGGCAAATTTGTTAAATGCAGGTGGAAAGAGGGAGGCCAACAAAACAAAACATAAGAACAATAATAATTAAAGGCTCTCTAGTCTTGTGTGAAAAGTAAAGGCACAGACAAGAAAGAACAAGTGCAAAATTCTCACTAGAGAAACGCACTTTATCTGACTCAAGTATTTTGTGGTACATTTCTTGCTGTTTTCTCATGCCAAACATATTCACCATTGAAGGTGTCCCTTTTCTCTTTCTGGAACACAGCTAGGAAGATGACTGTGTCATTGCTGACAAGCTGCTATTCTCAGAGGTGTCCAGCTTAAAGTCCTGATTTGCTCTGTCACTTTGATATGGCATGACTTACAGTTTCAGCACCTGAACTTGCCAGCCCTACAATTCTTTGCCCCTTGAATGGTTAGATAGGCTCCTTGGCAACTGGCATTTGTAAGGACATGAAACTATGCAGAATTTGCACCATGAGATGACGCCAAATGAGTCACGCCGGTAGATTAACTAGGGCATGCAAGGCAGAGAGAGGGAAATGAGAGCACAAGAAGAGAGTACACAAGAAGAGAGTACAATCTCCTTTTTTCTGAAACACTGTAGAGATCAAACTGAACACAAATCCTCCTAGGGGTAGTTCTTGCAAAAGACTAAGAGTTCTTTTTGTGTTCACAGGCCTGGAATATTTAGCTTTGGATCACAGCAAAATGCAGATGACAAAACGAGGCCTTGAAGTCCCATCCAGTATGAAGCGGTATGAAAGAGGAAAGCAGCTGAGAGCATCAACCCTGCTTAGTAGTCTCAGTATTCTTCTTGACATGAGCAGAAATTTGAAATGAGTCTCTGAAAATTACAAAGGAGGCAGAAGAAAAGGGAGTGATGACTCCTCTGGCATAGTGTTTCCTAACAGGGATCTTCAAAATGTAAATGTTGTATCATCCGTTCAACTGAAGGAAGGTATGAAAACAACAGGAAGGAAATGGCATCAAATACTCTGGGCAGTGTACTTCTAGACAGAAAGGCCACTGATGGAAAACCAACTAAACTGGCACCAATGCAGCAGCATTGTACTAAAGCCAGAAATGTCCAGCGCTTCACTCTCTGCCACTCCATTCAGATGCACACAGCAGCTCTGCAACATTCCTACTGATCATCTCCTTGGCAAGCTGGCAGTGAGGGTCGGTGGTGATGCAGAGTCCCCAGGCAGATGCAAAGGAGAGCTGCTTTCTTGCAAAAACCAGGCTTTTGAAACACTCAGGCCTTTATCAGTTCCATAGCTTTAAGCCATAACAAACACAATTCAACCAACCACCATGCACCACGCTGTGAACACACAACGGTTCTAGAACTTGTTGATCTACCTCTAATTCAGCTGCCTCACCTTCCCACAGTCTTTTCTACTTAGCCAAAGTAATGGGCCTCAGCCCAAGGCCTTCCCTTTGTGAGCTTCTAGCTACATGCAGCAGCAAACCACTACTTTCTACTGTGCCAAGACTTTAGGTAGACGATTTGCATCTGCCCTTCCAGTGAAACCTAATGGGGAGAGAAAAGCCTCTCAGAGATGTTCAGTCATTCCATTTTCTAGACAGGCCAAATCAAAAGAAAAGCAAGCTATGGGATTGTGTACTTGCTCTTACAAAACACCTGCTGCCCTCTGACAATCAACTAGCAGAAAACCAGCAAAACTGACACTTGAGGCAAACAACCCTTGGAAGGGAATAATTATGTGATCAATAAAGACAACACTTTTCCAGGCTACCGAGATATTGGAAATGTCAGCAAAGGCTTGAGAGCAAAGGCTGAACTAATGGGGAAAGGGTAAAAGAATCCCGAGAAAAACATGACCAAAGGTTAAAACAATTCCAAGGAAAACATAGGCAACTAACCTGTTGAAGCCTTCAGGAAATCAGTGGCCGCTGATTTACATAGGACATTCAAGTTAATTGACCCGTGCACCTTCCACTCCTTTCTCGGCACCATAGGGTGAATTGAGACCATGGAATCACAATTCCTTGGATTCTGTTCTTAACTTTAGGAGAGAAGTACAGCAGCTGAAGTACCTGTTACTGATGTGATACCCAGAAACACAGAGTTGACACATTTCATTCTTGGCCAATCACAACAAGCAAGACTAAGAGGATAAGGCTGGCTTATTTTCATGACACTTTTCTTGTTTTACAGCCTGCTCTGATTCCAGTGAAACTTTTTCATTAGCTTCTCTCTAAAAGGAGAAAGGCCAGTTCAATGTCCCGCCCTACTGCTGCAAGTATACCATTTGGTTTGTCGAGCCTAAAAATTGAATTGGAAGGTACGGAGCTCTCCGGAGCTAAGAGCCGCTCCCGGGCGTCTTTCGGCAGAAGCCGTGCTAAGGAGAGCACTGTGACCGGCACAATCGTCTTTGCGCGAAGAAGCCGCTGCTTCGCCTCCGGGAGCCGGAGAGAGCGGCAGCTTCGGAAAGGTGAAGAAGGAAGCTGTACAACACTGGGATTGTGTGCGCAGCTTGCCAACTGATAGAAAACAGTACCTTACCACTCTCCTGACTTTTCCAATCACATAAACATTCGATTGGAAGCTGTTTTGGACAACTTTTCTTTTCTTCCTTCCAAACACTTGGCAGACCTCCGTGCAACTTCTAGAACACGATGGGAGATGTTTTCTGTGCTGGCACAGTTTTTCCTGGCCAGACATAGTGGAAAAGTGTTTTGCTAAGATGTAGACGAGAAGAGAGCTAAATACGAAGGTAGGATGCTCTCCGGAGCTAAGAGCCGCTCCGGGGCGTCTTTCGGCAGAAGCCGCGCTAAGGAGAGCACTGTGACCGGCACAATCGTCTTTGCGCGAAGAAGCCGCTGCTTCGCCTCCGGGAGCCGGAGAGAGCGGCAGCTTCGGAAGGTGAAGAAGGAAGCTGTACAACACTGGGATTGTGTGCGCAGCTTGCCAACTGATAGAAAACAGTACCTTTGCACTCTCCTGACTTTTCCAATCACATGAACATTCGATTGGAAGCTGTTTTGGACAACTTTCCTTTTCTTCCTGCCAAACACTTGGCAGACCTCCGTGCAACGTCTAGAACACGATGGGAGATGTTTTCTGTGCTGGCACAGTTTTTCCCTGCCAGACATAGTGAAAAAGCTTTCTGCTAAGATGTAGATGAGAAGAGACACTAAAGACGAAGGTACAATGCTCTCCAGAGCTAAGCGCCGCTCCCGGGCGTCTTTCGGCAGAAATCCCATTTCAAACCCCAAAACTCCCCCTAAAAATCCCCCAAACCCCCAAATTCCCCCCAAACTGTCCAAAATCTCAAAAAAAATTCTCAAAAATCCCAGAAATTCCCCAAATTTTCCCCATATTTCCCCAAGTTTCCCCAATTTCCTAGAGCTGTCCCCCGTTGCTGCCCGGCGCCGTCTGGAGCCCCCAAATGTCCTAAAAATTCCCCCGATTTTCCCAAAATTCCCCGAATGCCCGCAAAATTCCCCCAGAATTTCTTCCAAAAATCCCCCAATTCCTTTCAACATTGCCCAAAATTCCCATTTCAAACCCCAAAATCCCCAAAAATTCTGTGGAGAGTCAGGGCTGTGTGAGCGGCAGGAATGGGGCTGTACGGTCAGTCAGGGATCTGTGTGTGCGGCAGGAATGGGGCCGTACGGTCAGTCAGGGCTGTGTGTGCAGCAGGAATGGGGCTGTACGGTCAGTCAGGGATCTGTGTGTGTGCAGCAGGAATGGGGCTGTACGGTCAGTCAGGGATCTGTGTGTGCGGCAGGAATGGGGCTGTACGGTCAGTCAGGGATCTGTGCATGCAGCAGGAATGGGGCTGTACGGTCAGTCAGGTCATTCCCCCCCTGCAGTCAGACCTTTGCTCCGTACCCGGCCGCACCCAGCCGGACATGAGCAGAAGGAAATGACACTGACTGCCCCAGCCATAAAAACCCCTGTGACCCTCAATAAACGGCATTTACTGTCCACCACGTTGGTGTCAGGAGCACATGGACCGAGTGACCCTGGGCTTTGGGCCACCGTGCCGGACTGAGAACCAGGTCGTCACGCCTTGAGAAGACAACAGTCATGCATAATACAGAATGAGAAAAAAAGGCATATATTATTAGAAGAGCATCTGAGTTTTTCAGAGGAGGAGAGTTTCATTGATGTCCCAGCAGTCAAACCTGTTTAAATACTTTCCTCAGGGCTTCCTTGAGATGAGAGGTGACCAGCAGAGGCCAAGGCCAGCCAGAGCTCTCTGTCCTGGCAGCTTTTGTCTGGGAGAACCCTTGCAGATAGGGAATTTTTCAGGGGGAGTATCAGTTTTGGCTGTGGGCACCTGGAAAGAGGGATGGTTCTTTTCCATAGGAAGGAAAGCACCGAGCCCCAGTTCTCCAGGGGCTGATGAGAGGCAGCCCTCAGCATTCCAAGATCAGCTGGACCTGTCAGGTGGCCCCTGAAAGGCCAAACCAGCCAGACCTGTTCCATGTTCCCTTGGTTCCATGAGGCCCTGCAGTGTCACAATGCTCCCCTTGCTTCTGAAGTGGCACAGTGGCCCCGTGCTTCCATGAGGCCCTACAGGGTCACAGTGGCCCTTTGGTTCCATGGGGCCCCACAGGGTCACAATGATCCCCACAGGAAGGAAACCATGGAGCCCCAGTGTTTCAGGGGCTGATGAACTGCAGTCACCAGAGGCCAAGGCCAGGCCTGTCTCTCTGTATTGGCAGGTTTGTCTGGGAGCAACTCTTGGATATTGGAAATTTTGAATGTTGAATCTCACTTTCAGCCAATTTCGGCTTGGAGGAGAAGGCTAATTCTTCTCCACAGAAAGGAAAGCACTGAGCCCCAGGGTTTGGGAGGCAGGTGAGAGCTGGCCCTCAGGGGGCCAAGGCCAGCCAGACCTGTCTGTAATGGCAGCTTTTCTGCAGGAGAAATCTTTGGATATAGGACTTTTGGAGGTGGAGTCCGAATTTCAGCCATGAGCACCTGGAGAAGAATGATGGTTACATTCCATAGGAAGGAAAGGGTGCAGCCCCAGGGTTTCAGGGAAGAATAGAGGCAACCACCAGAGTCCAAGGTCAGCCGGAGCTTTTGTCTGGGAGGAAAACCCCTTGAACATAGGAATTTTGGAGGAAAAATACCAAATTCAGATATGGCCACCTGGGCAGGAGAGACGGTTCTTTTCCATAGGAAGGAAAGCACTGAGCCCCAGTGTTTGAAGGCAGATGAGAGCCAGCTCTCAGAAAGACAAGGGCAGCCAGACCTGTCTGTAATGGCAGCAATCCCTGGATATTGGGAATTTTGGAGGGGGAATCCCATTTTGGCCATTGATGCTTGAATGAGAAAGGCAGTTCTTTTCCATTTGAAGGAAAGCCCAGAGCCCCAGTGTTACAGGGGTACAAGAGAAGAGACCCTCAACATGCCAAGGGCAGTTGGAGCAGTCAGGCCAAGCCAACCAGGCCTGTTCCCTGGGATCCCTGGGGACCTGCAGTGTCACAGTGGTGGTGTCATATTGGATCCTTGGTTCCATGAGGCCCAGATGTGTCACACTGGCCTCTTGTTTCCATGGGGCTCCACAGTGTCACAATGGTCCCTTGCTTCAATGAGGCCTGGCAGTGTCACAGGGGTCTCCTTGGTGCCACAGTGTCACAAGGGACCCTTGGTTCCATGGGGACTCACAGTGTCAGAAGGGTCTTCTTGGTTCCATGAGGCCCTGCAGAGCCCCTTGATTCAAGAGGCCTCCAAGTGTCATCATGGCCTCCAGGATACCATGAGGCCCCACAATGGACTTCTGATTCCATGGGGTTCTGCACTGTTCATGGATCCTTAGTTCCATGGGGCCCTGCAGTGTCACAATGGACTCCTTGGTTCCATGGTGCCACACAGTGTGACAACTGCCCCTTGGCCTGCCAAGACTCCACAGTGTCACAATGGTTCCTTGCTTCCATGAGGCCTTGCAGTGTCACAATGGTCTCCATGATCCCCTAAGGCCTTGCAGTGTCACAACAGACCATTGGTTACATGGAGCCCCACAGGCTCGCTGTTGTCCACTTGGCTCCTCAAGGCCCTGAGGTGCCACAGTGGCCCTTTGGTTCCACAAGGCCTCAAAGTGTAAAAATGGCCTCCATGGTTCCATGAGGCCCTGCTGTGTCACAATGGACCTTTTGTTCTATGATGCCTAGAGTGTCACAATGGTATCCTTGCTTCTGTGGTGTCAGAATGGACCCTTCATCCCATGGAGACCCACAGTGTTCACTGCAGTCCCCTTGATTCCACCAGGCCCTGCCATGCTCTAATGGCCCCTTTGGTTCCAGTGGGTCCCAAAGGGTCAGAACAGTCTCCATTGTTCCATGAGGCCCCACAATGTGCCTGTGCTCCCCTTGGTTCCATAGGGCCCCCAGTGGAACAATGGACTCTTGGTTCCCTGAGGCTCCTCAGTCCCAATGGTCTCCTTGGATCTGCAGTGTCACAGTGGCCCCTTGGCTCTGTGTGGCCACGCTGTGTCACAATGGCTCATGGTTCCATGAGGCCATGCAGTTTAACAAGGGACCCATGCTTCCACCAGGCCTTGCTGTGTCACAATGGCCCCTTGGTTCCAAGAGGTTTCTCAGGGTCACAATGGTCTCCTTGGATCCGCACTATCACAATGGAGCATTGGTTCAATGTGGCCCCAGTGTGCCAAAATGGATTTTGGCCCCATGGGGTTCTGCTGTGCCACCATGGACCCTTTGTTCCATGAGTTTGCACAGTGTCACAGCTGACTCCTTGGTTCTGTGAGGCCCTGCTGTCACCAAATCTCTGAAATATCAGAATAAGGCTCCTTAACACTCATTTTCTATTTCAGAGAGAATCATTTATTCAGGCTTAAGGTCCAACAGGGGATAACTCCTAAACTTATGTGGACATGTAATTCTTCCAGTGTGTTGCTTATATCCAGTCACTAAATGTGAATTACAATTTACCCATTTCCATAAAACCTACCCCAAGTTCCCAGATTCACTCCTTGTTTTCTCAATCCCTGCACCCTTGAGCCAGATGTCTTATCTTCCAACCATCCTTGCAGGGAAAGCAGCCCCTGCATGCCTTGTTCCTGTGCTGAAAGTTCACAGGCAGGGTAAAAATGGAATGAACCCTTTTGGTATCAGCCCCAGGCTTTGTGTGGGCAGGCAGAGGCAGGCAGGAGGCAGAGCTGTCAGCAAAGGAAGGGCCCAGCCAGGTGGGGCAGCCGGGGGATGCCGACAGCCTGCAGGGACAGAGACGCAGGGCAGGGACACCGTGGGACAGCCTGGGCTGCACAGGGCACAGGGATGGGCAGCAGCTGCAAGACAGCCCTGCCAGAGCCAACTTGGGCAGCACTTTGGCCATGGCTGCTGGGCCTGGGCCTGAGGCCACGAGGGGACAAGTGACCCTTGCAGGCCTGGGGCCTCATTGCCTCCTTGTCCCTGCTCAGCAGCCTGGCAGGGGCCGCCCCATGCTCCTGCCCTTGGCATTGCACATCCCCACATGCCAGTGCCCATCCCAGGAAGAGCCCTGAGCTAGGAGGGAGGGACAGAATCTGCCTGGCCAGGGGCTGGGGCTCAGGCCTTGGCCCTTTGCATTCCTCAAACACATCCAGGTGTGCTCAGCACCAGAGACACCTTGGCCTTGCTTGTCCCCCCCTGGCATCACTGCCTCCAGTGTTCTGCTCTACCTGGAACCTGGGGACATTTTCTCAGTCGTGTCCCTCAGTGGGACCCATTAAAACTCCAAGAAAATTTGGAGTCTAAATTTTACTTTGTGTGCTTGAGAAGTTTTTTGAAGACACTCTCAAGGACTGAGTCTGATGTAAACAACAGCAAAGCCCTGAGAGGCTTTGTTTAAAGTTTTCCTAGTCCAGTTATGAAGAAAGATTTCAAACAGCAGTAATAAAAGATACATTCCTGTTTTAAAGGGTGTCTGTTATTAAATTTCTCTTTAGAGCAGAGGGGATTGCAGCATTCTGTTCTTGATATCGACCCAGGGTCTCTCCTCAGCAGCTCTGGCCTGCTCACAGAAGCTGTGCCTGGAGCTCTGACCCAGTGTGGACAACCTTGCTCCACATTGCCCAGCCCCATCCTGTCTGTCCTCACTGCCCCGGGCCCTGCTGTGCTTGCAGAGCTGGCTGCACCCAGCCTGAGGGGTTTTCCCTTTTTGTACCTTTTGCAGCAATCTCAAAATGCTGAGTTTCCCCAGTGCAAACAGACACACTGCTCAGGTGTGTGCCAGCTCCAGGTGCCACCAAAGCCACTGCAGAGCTGCCCTGGGCCAGCTGTGAGGGTGGATCATCAGCCCAAGCTGCACTGGGCACTGCAAGGGGCTGTGGCCATGGGCACTGCACTGACCCCACTGCTGGGTTTGGCTGCCACGGCCACCGTGAGAAATGAAACTGTCCTTGGAAACACTGGGGAGGACTGGGACATACTGGGAACACTGGGAACACTGTGGGAGACACTGGGACATACTGGGAGTGACACTGGGGAGGACTGGGACACACTGGGGACACTGGGAATATTGCACAGAAGACTGGGGACACTGGGGCATCGTATGGATGACATTGGGGGGAATTGGAAGGGACTGGGAGTAAACTCAGGTGTATTGGGAGGGACTGGGCTGTACTGGGAGGGTCTGTAGGGGCACTGGGGTTGAACTGGGTTCTACTTGGGATGAACTGGTCTGTACTGGGGTTGTACTGGTCTGTACTGGGGACGAACTGGGCTGTACTGGGAGGGACTGGAGAGGTTGAATGGGCTGTTCCCGCCTCCGCCTCATCCCATTTGCCGAGACTCCCTCCCATCACCGCCTGAAGCCAATCAGTGCCAGAGATCGGAGACTCGGGGCCGGTGCCTACGGTAGCCACAACTCCCGTCATGCCCCGCGCTCCACAGAACCCCGGGATCCGCCCCCTCTTTGTCCCTTAAGTGTCCCCCAGACCCTCCAGGATCCCTCAGTGCCCCTTCAGCGCCCATTCGAGACCCCCTAAAAGCGTCCCCGGACCCCCTGAGTGCTCCCAACCCCACAGTTTCCCGGTACAGCCACTTCTGGGAGTTCATCTCCTCTCATCCTCCGCGGCCACAGAGCCCCTCAGAACAGTCCTGCGCCTAAAACTCCTGCCATGCCCCTGCCCTAAAGAGCCCGATTAGTGCCCCTCACAAATTCTCCCGAACCGTTTGCGTTCCCCCGAGGACCTCAATTCGTGGCTCGGATGCAGAACTGTTCCCCAGGAGCCCTCCCGGACCCCCAAACAAAGCGTTCGAGCCACTTCCGGGACTACAGCTCCCATCATGCTCCGCGGCGCATGTCCTGCGCTGTTCCAGTCGGGACTTTATCTCCCGTCATGCCTTGCGCCCCACCGAGAGCCATTTCAGCTGTGCCTCGAAGTCCCGTGATACTCCGCGTCCATGTTAAACTCTGTATAAGCCTCGCGCCTACAACTCCCATCACCCCCCGCGCCCCAGAGAGCCCCGTCAGAGCCCCCCAAGGGCCCGCCCAGAGCCCGAAGGGCCCCAAATTCCTCTCCCTGACCTCCAAGGGCCCCCCTGGACCCCCAAGTGCTGCCCCGGACCCCGAACTGTCCCTCGGAATCCCTGAGTGCCCCTCCAAGTGCCCACCTGGCTCCCCCAAGTGTCCTCCAGACCCTCAAGTTCTCTCTGAATTCCCTCCCCAGACCCAGAACTGCTCCAAATGTGCCCCAGAAAGTTCTCCAGGGACCCCAAAGTGACCCTTTTTACCCTGTCTGTGAAAATGATGAAAAAGATGACAAAAGGATTGAGAATAGGACTAATTAGCATAAAGAAGGGGAAATCAATAGCCACACTGCTCAATGAATTAATATTGGGAATTGTGTTACTTAGAACTAATGACCAATAAATTTGTTGCCTGCTAAAAAGGTATGGACTTTATAATATAAATATTAAAATTTGGTAATACAAATATAGAATAATTCTTTTATAAATAAGAAAAATAATTATATATGTATTAATTCAGTAAATTTCATTTTTAAGGGGAAGTGCATAATTATTTTTATGTTTTGGGATGTCAGTCTGTAAGAGACGGTCCAAAGATCCCTCATCTGCCTCACAACTGCTGTCAAGGACGGAGATTGGAGCCCTCCCCAAGGACTGAGACTGAGACCCTTCAAATTCTAACCCAGGGGTGCTGGCCTGACTGGAGCTGGATGTCTGCCATGGGAAGCAGGAGGTTTCGCATAGGAACCAGTCCTGAAACAACGGGCCCCGCTCACTGCTGGCACCGGTTTGTGCCGTTCAGAACTGGGCTGTCTGTACCTGTTCCCAATGGATTTATTCTCCACTGTTCCCTCCATGTGTCATCCTGCTCCCCTCCCAGCGGTAGATTATAAAAGAGCCCTGAGTTAACCAAAGGCTTTGAGACTCTCCCCGACGTGACCAGACGGATCTATTGGCCAGACCACAAGGATTTCATCTCTCTGTTGGCAGCTATTCCCCCCCTCCTTTTCTCTGTCTCTCTATCCTTCATCTCCTTTCTAATGCTTATGTTGCATCTGCTGTGGGCACTCAATAAAAGGTGCATTTGTTTTGGTTAATACTGAAAGTGCCCTGCTGTGTGTCTTTGCACCCTGAGATCAGTGAAATGAACCATCGTGACCCCCCTTGTACCAGGGGATGGTGACACAGCCTGATGGGGTTGCTGCCCACAGCATGTGAACGTGATCTTGATGGGGACTGCACTGCTTCATCTGCTCTTGCTTTCTGGTCTGCCTATCCCAGAATCACCTGTGCCACCTGCTTTTCTTATATTGTGGTTCTCTGTAGTTCCTTCAATAGTCAGCCCTTCTTAAATTCACTCTTGGAATAGGGGATCATCACCTCCCCAGCATATCGAGTGCATTTGAATGCACTTGAATGCATTTTGCCTGCATTCAAAATGTGGTTCCTGTTTTTGATTTACTGTGGAATCTCTGTTTGTATTTTCTACCTCTATCGAGGCTGGGATTGAAGGTACTTGAGATGATATTTCGTGTTCAGATTCAGGTGGTTTTTGTTTCTTATCAGTGACACAGCCTCACAGCCATGAGTTCTGCAGCCTTTCATCTAAGGCACAAAATGGCTCCCTGTCTCTTGTTACAAGGTCTGGATGGTGCCAAGGAGACCATGGTGACACTGGGGATCCAAGGAGACCGTGGTGACACCATGGACACTCATGGAACCATGGGCATTGTGACACAGCAGTGCTTCATGGAACCAAGGAGTCAATTGGGACTCTACCAAACCTCATGGAACCAAGGGCCCATTGTGACCCTGAAGAACTTCAGGGAACCAAGAGTCTCTTGTGACACAGGGGAAGGTGCTCATGAAACCATAGAAACCATTTTGAAACTTCAAGGCCTGATGGAACCAAAGGGTCATTCT